>NC_091472.1:42961082-43651082 GCF_036971445.1 Narcine bancroftii | reverse complement strand
CCTCACCAACCTTCCATGTGGAAGCTTATCGAAAGCCTTACTAAAATCCAAATAGACTACATCTACTGCTCTACCTTCATCAACCTTTCTAGTCACTTCCCCAAAAAATTCAACAAGATTTGTCAAACATGACCTTCTCCTCACAAACCCATGTTGGGTGTCCCTGATAAATCCCTGTCCCTCTAGATACTTATAATATCTCTAAGAATATTTTCCATTAGTTGCCCTCCACCGACATCAAACTTACAGGCTGATAATTGCTGGGCCGACACCTAGAGCCCTCTTTAAACAGAGGAACCATGTTTGCAACACGCAAATCCCGCGGTACGAAACCTTTCTCCAGTGACTGTTGAAAAAGCACTGTCAAAGCCTCCGTTATTTCCTCTCTGACTTCCATCAAGGTCCTGGGGAAAATCTTGTCGGGACCTGGAGACTTATTTACTTTTATATACCTCAGAAGTTCCAACACCCCCTCTTTCCTAATCCATATGTTTTCCAAAACTACCCCTTTTGCCTCACTTATCTTACACAATTCCATATCCTTTTCCCTAGTGAATACTGACAAGAAGAATTCATTCATATCTCCTCCATCTCATTTGGTTCGTCACACATTCGTCTGCTCCGATTCTCTAGTGGATCAATTCTATCCTTCACTCTCCTTTTGCCATTCACATATTTGTAAAAATCCTTCGGATTTACTTTCACCTTGTTCGCTATAGCCACCTCATTACCTTCTTTTCACTATCCTAATTCCCTTCTTAAGCTTCTTTCTACAATCTATGTATTTTTCAAGCATCTCGTCCATACCTTGCTTCCTGCATTTAATGTAAGCCTCCCTCTTATCATGAACCAATTTCCTAATTTCTCTTGAAAACCACTGCTTTCTTGAACATTAAACTGGGTGATAGTGTGAAGTGCGAGTAAGATGTCAGAAAATTGCAAGGGGACTTGGACAGGTTAGGAGAATGGGTCGAAAGATGGCAGATGAAGTTTAATGTGAGTAAATGCGAGGTTGCCCATTTTGGAGGCAGAAACAAGAGAGCAGAATATTATTTAAATGAAGTTAAGCCAGGGAGTGGGGTAATGCAAAGGGATCTGGATGTACTTGTTCACAAGTCATTGAAAACTAGCATGCAGTTTCAGCAAGCGGTGAAGAAGGCAAACGGTATGTTGCCTTTCATAAAGAGGGAATTGGAGCATAGGAGTAGAGAAGCCCTCCTGCAGTTGTACAGGGCCCTGGTGAGACCTCACCTGGTGTATTGCATCCAGTTCTGGTCCCCATATTTAAGAAAGGACATACTTGCTATAGAGGGAGTGCAGCACAAATTTACAAGGTTAGTTCTTGGGATGGAAGATTGTCAAATGCGGATAGGTTAGAAAGACTTCGACTATATGCGTTGGAGTTTAGAAGGATGAGGGGAGACAATGATTGAGGTATTTAGGATTATCAATGGGCTTGACAGGGTGATATCAGAGCACATGTTCCCAATGATGGGTGAGACTAGGACTAGAGGGCATAGTTTAAGAATACAGGGAAGGTCATTTAACACAGAAATTAGGAAAAATTTTTTTACCCAGAGAGTTGAGGGTCTATGAAATACATTGCCACAGAGGGTAGTGGGGGCAGATTTGTTGGATAGATTTAAGAGAGTTGGATAAGGCTCTTGTGGGCAGGGGAGTTAAGGGTTATGGGAATAAGGGTGGGATTGGTTATTGAAAGGGAAAGAGCAACCATGATCCGATAAATGGCGGTGCTGGCTCGAAGGGCCAATTGGCCTACTCCAGCACCTATTGCCTATGAAAATTGAAATCACCAGCTAACACAATTCTGTGCTTATTGCACATCTTAGCTATTTCTTTACACATTTGCTCCTCTAGTTTCCACTCCCCACTAGGTGCAAAAGCCTTTTAATTCCATCCACACCACCTCCCTTGACGAGCTCTCCAATCCATCACGACTCAGCACCGCTGTAATATATTCCCAACGGAGGTAGATCGGCCTTGCTGCTCCTCAGCTGGGACACTGCACCCCAGCAGGCCTGCTGGGTTTTAGGCACTAACAAAGTGCTAAGGGGGCTCTTCTTGGAGGTCTTCCTCCTCGGGCTCTAGCCACCCTTCCTCTGCCCCAGCTCCTCACTGGGACGCAGGAACCACCCACCAGTTGTCCTGGACCTTTTCCAGTACACCTCTACCTCCGAAGGGCTACATTGGGGCCTCCCCTCATCAGGACCTGGGAACTTCCCACCAGTAGTCCTGGAATTTTTATCGCTCACCTTCTTCTCTGGAGGGCTCGTTCGAGGGTTTGACTCCATTTTTGTGGATCGCTCTCCTGCGATCTCCCTCAGAGCTCCGCTCCTGAAGGCCTTACTATTTCAGTGCTTTTTTTGGGGCCACTGTACTATGATCTCCCACTGATTCAGTGCTTTTTCGCTCCCGCACTAAAAACACGTGCTGCTCCTCGCAAGTCAATGGATGTAATGGCTGCGCATGTGCGGATGGGATCTCACGTTGAAGAATCAATGTACATTGCGAAGAATAGTAAGTGGATAGGCTGGTGTTAGGAGCCCAGAGGACCCCAAAACCCAGCAGCAATAGAAATTCACCAAGAGAAATGGTTACTGAAAAAAAAAGTTGCTTTTAATTATCTTTAAACATGAAAACAGGATCAAACTTTAACTTTTTACTATTAACTTACTTAACCCCCTTCTAATTCTAAGCACACATGTATGTAATGTGTGTGTAAGTTTAGAAAAGTCCTTTGATTCACCGACCAATCTCACTTCTCATTCCTACAAGTTCACTGGTTGCAGGCAATCCTTACACTATGCACAGAATTTAACATTTATGGTGCTTGCAAGGTAAATGGTTACTGCTCAGGAAGGTTCTTATCAGTTTTTTCTGAGAGAGATTTGTTGTTCCTGGACACAAACTGATCCCTTTTAATCAGCCACATTAGTGTCTTGCCGAAGAAACTTGCCCCATCAGGGTTCTCCAGATGATAACCTCTTCCTTCCAGGCTGCCACAGAGTTCTTTTTTGTTTCCCTTATTTCAAGTGAAACATTAGACAGCCAGTCCTCTCCTTGTATGAGCAACAAGGGCTTTGATCGGGCTGAACTAAGCACTCATAACTCCACTCCCAGCTGTTGACTAAAACTGCAGAACATCTCTCTCTCTCTCTCTTCTTGCTCAGAGAAAAAAAAACTGTTCAACTCCCTCTGCTTGTAAAAACCACATGACCCTCTCAGAACAGCAAGCTGCACTCTCAACTGCGGCTCTGAACTATTCCTCCGATCTCTTTCATCTGTTGCTTTTCAAAACAACATTCCATTAGTGAAGACTCTTGGGCACTCCCCAATGTTTTTGCAGAGGCCCCCAGGAGCCGCCGGTATTTTAAACGAGATCTGTTTTCTAGGGTTTGTGTGTGACCTACATTAAAAAACCTTCCCCAGTTTATCTTCCCAAAACATACAATACAAACACAACATAATCTGTCACACTGCCTTTATCATTTGAGTGTAATAGTTGGGACGTTGCATTGCAGCTGTATAAATTTTCAGTGAGGACTGTTTATTGTAAACAGTTATGGTCACTGAAGTTCACAAATGATTTGGAGGCTGGTCGGGGAAGGTGAAAACACAAATGATAGTGAAGTTTAAGAGGTATTTAGATAGCAGGTGAATAGAGGGTTATGACCATGCAAGCACCGTGGTCAGCACAGACATAGTGGGCCAGAGGGTCAATTCTTGTCCTGTATTATTCTGTGTTTCTTGTTTTATTTTGCACAAATTGTTCTGTTTATTCTCCTTGAGAGAGCCTTTTTAGATAATGTTTCATCCTTGAATGCTCAGTTTCAGAATCATGGTTATTAATTTTAATTAGATTTAAAAACCATTGCACTGACACTATTGCTGGAGGTAGCTTGAAATTAACTCACCTAATGATTAAGGATTAATAATGATGATGAAGGAAGGGGATGAGTCAGCGTACAGGATGGAGATTGAAAACGTGGCTGAATGATGCACCAACAACATCCTTCCACTCAATGTCACCAAAACTAAGGAGCAGATTGTTGACTTTAGGAAAGGGAAGTCAGAGGTAGACAATCCAGTGATCATTGAGGGATCAGAAGTGGAGAGGATGAACAAATTTAAGTTCTTGGGAGTCACTATCTTGGAAGATCTTTCCTGGACCCAACACACCAATGACATTGTGAGAAAGCACGTCAGTGCCTCTACTTCCTCGGGAGTTTGTGGAGGTTTGGTATAACACCAGAAACCCTGGCAAATTTCTACAGAGGTGTGATAGAAAGTGTGCTGACCAGGTGCATCATGGTCTGGTATGGGAACACCCATGCCCCTGAGCATAAAGCCCAGGACATCACTGGGAAAACCCTCCTCAGCATAGAGAACATCTACAGGGGATGCTGCCATCAGAGAGCAGCAGCAATCATCAACGATCCTAACCAACCAGCACACGCTCTGTTCTCGGTGCTGCCATCAGGAAAGATGCATCGTAGCCACAAGACTCTCACCACCAGGTTCAAGAACAGCAGCTACCCCTCCACCATCAGACTCCTCAATAACACATTTACAGACTTTTGCTGGAGCACTTTATTGATTTTCTTCTTGTTCTCTCTGTATTGCACAGTCAGTTTGTTTACATTCATTATCTGTTTACAGTTCTTCATTTCTTTGCACTATATGCAGTTTATTTTTGCACCAGCAATTAGTGGTAATTCTGCAGTGTCCAGAGAAAAAAATGAATCTCAGGGTTGGATGTGATGTCATGTATGCACTCTGACAATAAAGCTGAAATCTGATCACCAGGTGCTTTCTAACCCTTAGCCAGTGTTTGAACCTATTTCTGGATTTGTCCTGGATTGTCATTATAATGAAGACTACAGATGTTGGAAACTGGAGCAAAAAAGAAACTGCTGGAGGAACTCAGCAGGTCAAGCTGCATCTGTGATCTCTGGGGTGGGCGGGGGGGGGGAGGAATTATCAATGTTTCAGGTCTCTTCCACCCTCTCCTCCAGCAGATACTGATTCACCTGCTTAGTATCCCCAGCAATTTTCCATGCAAAATTTAATGAAACTTCTTGGGGTGGGGGGGTGGGGGGGGGGGGTTACACTATAAAATTGCCATTTAAATAACCGCTGATGAGATTGATCAGATGGGGCTTGCTCTTTTCAGGCTTTTGTCAACTGTGATTTATCAGGTAATCTCGCACCAACCCTCTTTTCAATCTTCTTCAGCATGATACTGAACCAAGCCATGAAAGACCCCTACAATGAAGACGCTGTTTACATCCGGTACCGCACGGATGGCAGTCTCTTCAATCTGAGGCGCCTGCAAGCTCACACCAAGACACAAGAGAAACTTGTCCGTGAACTACTCTTTGCAGACGATGCCGCTTTAGTTGCCCATTCAGAGCCAGCTCTTCAGCGCTTGACGTCCTGTTTTGCGGAAACTGCCAAAATGTTTGGCCTGGAAGTCAGCCTGAAGAAAACTGAGATCCTCCATCAGCCAGCTCCCCACCATGACTACCAGCCCCCCCACATCTCCATCGGGCACACAAAACTCAAAACGGTCAACCAGTTTACCTATCTCGGCTGCACCATTTCATCGGATGCAAGGATCGACAACGAGATAGACAACAGACTCGCCAAGGCAAATAGTGCCTTTGGAAGACTACACAAAAGAGTCTGGAAAAATAACCAACTGAAAAACCTCACAAAGATAAGCGTATACAGAGCCGTTGTCATACCCACACCCCTGTTCGGCTCCGAATCATGGGTCCTCTACCAGCATCACCTACGGCTCCTAGAAAGCTTCCACCAGCGTTGTCTCTGCTCCATCCTCAAAATTCATTGGAGCGCCTTCATCCCTAACATCGAAGTACTCGAGATGGCAGAGGCCGACAGCATCGAGTCCACGCTGCTGAAGATCCAGCTGCACTGGGTGGGTCACGTCTCCAGAATGGAGGACCATTGCCTTCCCAAGATCGTGTTATATGGCGAGCTCTCCACTGGCCACCGTGACAGAGGTGCACCAAAGAAGAGGTACA
Organism: Narcine bancroftii; assembly: GCF_036971445.1. Taxonomy (NCBI): domain Eukaryota; kingdom Metazoa; phylum Chordata; class Chondrichthyes; order Torpediniformes; family Narcinidae; genus Narcine; species Narcine bancroftii. The sequence continues at coordinate 43,645,014 of NC_091472.1, read as the reverse complement.
AGGACTGCCTAGAGAAATCTCTTGGTGCCTGCCACATTGACCGCCGCCAGTGGGCTGATATCGCCTCAAACCGTACATCTTGGCGCCTCACAGTTCGGTGGGCAGCAACCTCCTTTGAAGAAGACCGCAGAGCCCACCTCACTGACAAAAGACAAAGGAGGAAAAACCCAACACCCAACCGCAACCAACCAATTTTCCCCTGCAACCGCTGCAACCGTGTCTGCCTGTCCTACATCGGACTTGTCAGCCACAAATGAGCCTGCAGCTGACGTGGACATTTACCCCCTCCATAAATCTTCGTCTGCGAAGCCAAGCCAAAGGAGAATGTAGGAGACCATGAACTTTCATCCTGTTGTTCATTTCCATATTTATAATGCAATTAAGGCAAACTTGTAGATCCTCGTTCGCATGTGTGAAATTGTTCACCTTTATTACACACCCTTCCATTTTCCAGTATTGGGAGCAGACAAAGGATTGCTGGAGGACCTCAGCAGGTCACACAGCATTCAAGGGTAGAAATGGTCAGTCAACATTTTGAGTCTGGACCCTTTATCATTTATCAAGAGTCTTCATAGAGGATCCAGACCTGGAACTTTAGGCCTTTCTATCGAAAAAAAAGGCAAATGTAAAGACAGAGATGTTCTGTCCTCCATTTAAAAAGTCCGAAGGTGGATGGACTGCTGGAATACACTCCAGCTTCCATCCGCCAATGGGGTACACTTAAAGGTGGAGCGTAGAGCTCCACCTCCTCCAGAAAAGGAATGTCTCTGAGAGGGGCTGAAAGGGGAGGAACTGATGACGTCGTCAGCCCGTGGCCCAAGCGTGAATTTTAAAGCGCTCAGTGTGTTCAGATACAGGGCAATAGCTTCCGCGATTTGTCTCTAAAGGATCATTGCTCTATTCATATGAGTGATGGCTAAAGTTTTTTGTTCTTTTTGGGAGGGAATGTCAAAATTAATTCTTCACTTACCGGCTCACCGGCTCATATGTTTGATGTCATGGTGACGGGCGGCGCTACTGCACCACTCACCCTGCCACCCTCAGATCCGGAAAGCAGCTCCTGACTTTGCTCTCCATGAAGGCAATGCTGGATCTGCATTATAGGCCGTCACCATAAAAGGTAAATTCACCATTTTTTTTCCTTGAGCTGGCTTTAATGTGGGGTTGTGTGGTGTGCTATTAGCCAGAATCAGACACACACAAAGATAAAGACAGTACAACAGGCTTTAATCCACAAAGACTTCCACAGAGCCAGGCTGGCTGTGGCTGCAGGAACTCTGAGTGAGGCCTCATCCCAGAGGGTGATTGACACCCGACTAGGTGGGGCTTGATCCATTCAGGTCGACTGATTGACAGCCATCCAGGTGTTGTCCTGTCCCCTTGCGCTCCTACAGGTACAGAGGTTGCCCCCTGCAGTAGGCCAGTGGTGTACCACCATAGGGTTGCACCATAAAAAGGCCTACAGACTAACCATTGCTACAAATGAATGCCATCTCACCTGCTGAGTTCCACCAGCAATCCTTTGTCTGCTCAAGATTCTCGTATCTGCTGTATCCTGTTTAAAGTCTCTCTTATGATAGTCAATGTCTTCCAGTTGTCACCCTGCTCCTTCTCAACACGCTGGGTTAAATACACCACGCAGAGATTTATTAGTATTTTTTAAACTCCTGATACTGATATCTCTTTTATCACAAGGTCATTAATTTTGCTTTGGGTTACCTCTGAATATGGTTTCTAATTAACAATAGCACGGTCATTACAAATTACATTTGTAATAACATTACAAATTACTAACACCAAATTGTATTGTTTCCCTGCTTTCCATTTTTTCATTGTCATAACTGATTTGTATCCAATCTGACTGAAAAGGATCACACCTTTAATTATTCCAAGTTTGAATCGATATTTTTGTAATAACAAACTACTTGAGCACTTGTTGAATTTAAAAGCAGGTTTGTATTGTCACTTATGTTTCATTACTTGGAAAGTTTGTTTTCTGTGTAGTTTGCATGATAAGAGGAAATGTTTGATTGCTAAACTATTATTTTGCATTTTTTTAAACTTAGACATACAGCGCGGTAACAGAGCCTTTCTGCCCACGAGGCCATATCACACAGATGCACCAATTAACCTACAACCCCCATACATTTTGAGGAAACCCTTGTAGACACAGAGAGAACATACAAACTCCTTACAGAGAACACCAGATTCGAACCCAGGTCACTGGCGCTGTAATAGCGTTGCACTAACTGCCACGCTGACCGTGGGTTAATCTAAAATATATTTAAATCCATTTTGGACTCTCGACTAGTGACAAGCTATGTTCACTGCTGGACTAAGCAGTGATTTCAGCCTTACTGGCAATAGAAAGCTTAGTGGGAAAGAGTGTTTTTAATTTGTTTGTAGTGGAGTAGTAAGTCCTTCTGCTACTGAGCATTGAGGGGTTGAGACCGAGGGGAAGAGGCTCAGGCAGCAGAGTGGAGAGTAACCACAGGTACCATAGTGGTAGCAATGGTGTAAAATAGAGAATGAATGTAACAGTGTACATAGAAAGAAGAGTAAAACTGAAGGTTTTAATATGATGAGAATGTAGCAAGTGTGTCGCAGTTCGAAATGAAGAACGAGAAAATGACCAGACGTAGTCATGTCGAAGTTCAGTAAAAGCCATTTACTCAGTCACCTGCAGCTTGTGAAAACCCCGCACGTTCCAAATGACGTCATCGCATTGTGACGCCATGACGACACACGGAACCTCCTGAGCCAGTTCGATTAAGCCTCCAGTGAGCCGCTACATGGCCCCCCACCAGATCCGGCGATAGGAGGCTAAACCTCTGGTGCCATTACTTTCCACTGTTCTTGGGCAATTGTCCGAGCCTTCACCTCGGGGGTTGTGGCAAGGGCTGATCAAAGTCGAGATGAACAGGCTGTAGTCAGTCAATCCTAAATCTCTCTGGATGCCTCCCAATGTCCAGCACACAAGTTGTATGATTGTTTTGTGGCACTCTGAAGGTGCCCTCATATGGCCTCTGTAAGGGTGGCCCGTGTGCACCTCTACACACTAACACAAACTGACAGTCCTGGAGTTCCTTTACGATGAAGGGTGATGTTGCTCCATGCCTTGACATGGGAACTGGGGATAATTTTCCAAACCACTTCCACATTCTGCCTAAGAGTGCTGCGGGCATGAGCTCCCCAGGTACAATGTGTGGCAAATGAGGAGTTGAGATCCTCCTTGGGTACCCTTATTCCTGGGAGGATCCCGAGCATGTCATCCACCCAATTGGATCCCTGGAAGCAGGCCATCAGTGCAGCCTTCATGCACCCATGGAACCACTCCACTAGGCCATTCGACTGTGGGTGGTAGGGTGTCGTGTGGTGGAGCTGCATTCCCAGCAGTCGTGATAAAACATCCCAGAGTGTGGAGGTAAACCGTGGGTCTCTGCCGGAGGTGATGTGTATGGATAGGCTGAACTGAGATACCCAAGCATAAATAAAAGAGCTAGTGCATGAATCGGTCGATGAGTCAATCCTAGGAACTGCCTCTCACCACCTAGTGAATCTGTCGATGACTGTTAACAAGTATCTAAGCCCTTGTGACACGGGAACTGGGTTGACAATGCACTTGCTCGAATCTGCGCTGCGGTGGCTGGAAAGGCTGAAGTGGTGCATTCACGTGCCTATGCCATGCCACAAAAACTTGTCGGCTATCAGGTGGAGCATCGCTCGAATGGAGGGACGGGACTGTCTGTGAATGGCATCGAAAATGCAACATCTCCACACAGCAGGGACGATAGGGCAAGGCTGACCTGTGGACGTCACATAGGAGAGTGGTACCAAAGGCTGCAACCTTGAGAACAGCAGTTCTCTAAGCCAAGAGTTCGTCATCCTGGCGCTGCGCTTTGGCAAGTGCCATGTAGTCTACACCCGGAGAGAGGGCACGTACTGCTTGAACAGAGGAGCAAAATTCGGATATGTAACATAGCTGGTGTCGCTGGCAGACTGAGCAGGGATCTGATGCCCTCCCAAAAGCAAATGTTAGCAGTTTATAGTCAGTAAAAACCCTGCCTTCCAAAAAATAGTGCAAGTGTCTAACCACTAGGTACAGCACCAGCTGTTCCCTATCAAATGTGCTGTATTTTGTTTCTGGAAGGCAGAGGTGTCTACCAAAAAAACGAAAGGCCATTGCTGTACTGTTCCAAGTCTTCCACCTACTGCCACGTTGGACATGGTAATCATCAAGGCGGTTGGTGCATCCATTTGTGAATGGACCAGCAATATTGCCTTCACTAGGGCGTCTTTGGTCTGCTGGTATGCTACCATTGTCACCTTTGTCCACCCGAGTTCTTTGGCATCACTGGACATGAGGTCGAAGAGGTGCTTCATAATATGAACTGCAGAGGGAGAAAGCGGCGATAGAAATTGACCATCCCTACAAACTCCTGGAGTCCTTTGATCGTATCAGGCGTTGGCAATTTGAGAATGGCTTCCACCTTGCTAGGCAATGGAATGACACCCCAGCTGCTGATCTGATGTCCCAAGAACTCGATAGAGGACTGTTTGAATTTGCACTTGGCAGGGATCACAGTTAGCCTGAACTCATGCAAGTGGCGGCAGAGTAAACACAGATGTTGCAGGTGCCCTTTGTGGGAGTGGCTGGCAACAAGTACATTGTCCAAGTATACAAAAAGGAAGTCCAAGCCATTCCCTATTGTATCCACCATTGCTGGAATGTTTGCGCTGCATTTTTGAACCCAAAGGCATTCTCAAAAATTCAGAGACCGAATGGTCTTGGGCACATCCTTAGGATGGTTTACCAGTATTTGGTGGTACCCACACACCAAGTTAATTTTAGAAAATATCCTGGCCTCATGAAGATTAGCTGTAAAGTCCTTATATGGGGCGCAGGGTAGCGGTCTGCAGTGGTAGTGTCATTGAGACACCTGTACTCCCCATAAGGTCTCCAGCCTCCCATGTCTTTGAGCACCATATATAGCGGAGAAGCCCACAGGCCATCAGAACTGCGTATGATTCCAAGTTCCTCCATTTTGTGGATTTCAAATTGGAGGAACTCTTGTTTGCACTCCGCAACTTGTTGGGCGGCAGGTGTTGGGCTCAGGCATGTCCTTGGGTGAGGAAGTGGTGTGCGACACCATGTTTGGGTGTGGCAGTGGACAACTGGGAGTGACAATGTCTAGAAACTCTGCAAGAATTTTGGCAAATGTGTTGTTCAAGTACACCATGGCGTCTAGGTGTAGGACGGGTAGTATACTCTTCCAAGGCAGAAAGTCTGGAACGTTGTGGTGTTCACCAATCAACACCCTTTTAAGTCCACCATCAGTGAGTGGGCTCTGAGGAAGTCGGCATCAGCAATGGCCAGAATATAGCAGCAAGAATGAATTTCCATTTAAACTTATTGTTGCCAAATTTCAGGGCCATACGTACGAATTGAACTGTTATTCACCGCAGTGAGTGCCAGACCCATGCTCCTGGTAGGGGTGTCAAAGCCCAAAGGAGGAAGGACGCTGACCTCTGCACCCGTGTCGACTAGAAATTTAAACTGGGAGAGTTCACCCCAGATGTAGAGTAGGCTGTTACGGAGGCCAGCCACCATAACCATAAGCGATGACTGGGCATGGCATTTACCCGGAAACATGTAAGGGAGTTGGCAGTGGTGAGCTCCAGAAGCACAGCGTTGATGGTAAAACCACCAGGTGGTCGTCACTGAGACATGCTTGTCCAGGGGAACGTGCACTCTCATCGCTGGTACTCGTGGAGCCTGTGTCTTTGAGTGTGACACAGCAATAATTTCTGTGGGCCTCGCCCCTTGCTGTTTTGTGTGCCACAGAATGTCTACAAGTGCAGCCATTGTTCGAGGGTTATCAAAGTCCTCGTCAGCCAACAAGAGGCGGATGTCTTCTGGCATATGCTGTTAAAACAACTGCTCAAAGAGCAAGGCCTATGGCCATCTCCCAGTGCCAACATGTCATTCATTAACTCCGAGGGGACTGAGTTCCCCAGGCTGTCGGTCTGGAGGAAACGTGCAGCTCACTCACGCCGTGAGAGACTATAAATCTGGAGAAGGAGGGCTTTTAGGGCTTCATACTTGCCGAGAGCTGTTGGGTCCTGAAGGAAAACCACTACTCGACCGGTCGTGTCCTGGTCAAGGGAGGTTACCACATGATGGTACTTAGTGGCGTCCACTTCTATCTTACAAATGTGGAACTGCACCTCAGCCTGCCTGAACCAAACTTCAGGTGGAGTGGTCCAAAAGATAGGCAGTTTGAGCGAAACCGTTGCGTTGTCATCACATTGTGACGTCATGACATCACTCGGAACCTCCCGAGCCGGTTCGATTAAGCCTTTGGTGAGCCGCTACATGAAGCTAGTAAATGCTGATGTATGAAATGTTAAAATGTACACACAGCAAGTAATCAGGAACTATGCATTCAAAATGAATGGGAAGTAGCACATTGTAAATTCACTGAATTGATGCCTCATTTCAGGGTGTTGTCTTGTGAGGAATTGGTTGATAAGATAAACCTAGAGAAGAATGTGAGGTCGTCTCATTGAAATATGTGACATTAAGAGATTGAGAGGATATTTTGTTTTAGATGAAAAATCTAAAATTGGTCTCATGACAAGTAATCAAGTATTTGTTAACTCAGGATTATGAATCCTTGCAATTCTGTACCTCACAGGAGCAAGCAATTGGGTTATGTCAGTCTGCCTTCAATACATCTTTGACAATAAATGTATCAAGGTATTATGCCATACATCTGATTCTATCTCTTCCATTACTCAAACAGAAAACGTCTTTTATGGGAAATTACATGTAATCGTCACTTAACATCTTTTGCTTAATTGAAGGGTACATTTATTCCTCTTTCCCTAAAATGCAAGAAAATATGAAACTGACAATCTTGTATCAGTAGAATTTTAATAAGCCAAGAGATGATGCAATAACTTTAGTTAATGCATCTTGAAAAATAATTGCAAAGTCTGTTTATCGAATGAAACTTTGCCCTTTTAATTTATCATGCATCTTATTATTGCCAAAAATTGGACAGCTAACACCATTTCTAACCAAGCTTTATAAACCTCTTCTATAGAGCCAGGACTATTATTTTAAGTGCTCAGTTTAGCATGAAGCTGCCTCGATGTTAGGAAGTATTAAGGTTTTAGTCAATAAAAGCAGGAAGTGTTCTTAAATGTCCATAAGCCAAGAATTCTATTTTCAACTATGCTTTATTGAAAAATTTATTTAAATGTTAACTATTCATCAGAACCATTAGGCTACAAATAACTTCTAGCTACTTCAGCAGTTAAATGATTGATGTTTTCAAGTGACTTTTCCCTGTTAGCAAATATACCGATATATTCAAACCTTGTAATATGGATTAGTTAGGGTTTAGATCAGTGGTTTTCAAACTACCCCCCTAAACTCAAATTCCACTTTAAGCAATCCCTATGCCATAACTGCTCTGTGATTGGTAATGGATTGCTTAAGATGGTATGTGAGTGGGAAGGGAAGGTTGAGAACCATTGCTCCAGACCCAGTTGTTAGTGAAATATTTTGATTGAGAAAACTTATCATTGACCCATTTCCTTTGGAGTTATGAAACTGTGCACATCACGAGTCAATTAGTATGATTAAAACAGTGGTTCTCAACCTTCCCTTCCCACTCACACACCACCTTAAGCAATAACTTACTAATCACAGAGCACTGATGGCATAGGGATTGCTTAAGGTGGAATGTGAGTTGGGATGGTGGGGGTGGGGTTGCAGTTTGAAAGCCACTGGTTTAGATGAACTGGGAAAGTGGACCAAGGAATGGGAAATTAAATTTAACCTGGACAAGTGCAAGTTGTTGCATTTTGGGAAGTTCAACAAGAGCAGGACTTGCACAGTAAGTGGCAGGGCTCTGGAGAGTGTTGTAGAATAAAAATACTAAATGGTGCAGGTACATAAATCCTTGAAAGTGGTGACATAGGTGGACGGGGTGGTTTTTAAGAAAAAAATATTTAGCTAGCTTGCCTTAATCAGCCAGGACACTGAATACAAGATTTGGGATATCACATTGTTAATGACACTGGTGAGTCCCATTTAGAGTATGGTATGGAGTTCTGCTTGCCTAACTCGAGGAAAGGTGTCATTAAGCTGGAAAGATTCACAAGTATACCAAGACTCGAGTTTTAAGATATAAGGAGAGGCTGGATAGCCTGGGGTTTTTCTCCCTGAACCATTATAAGGATGGCCTTATAATGGTTTATAACATCATAAGTGGAATATATAAGGTAAATGATTACTGTCATTCCCATAGTCTAAAATTAAAGGATATAGTAAGAAGGGAAAGATATAAAAGAAACATGGCGGGCACATTTCTCGTAAAAAAAAGGGTGGTGGCAGTATATATAATGAGCTGCTGGAGGAAGTGGTAGAAGCAGGTACAATTACAGTATTTAAGATATTTAGAGGGTTATGGGCAGCAAATGGGATTGGCTTGGGGAGACAACTTGGTCAGAATGGACAAGTTGGGCGCAAGGCACTTTTTCTGTCTGCAAACCTCAAAGAAACTATATTTTGACATTTTTTCACATATTAATTATATGTTGTGATGGCTCGCCCACGCAACAGGTGAGCCGGCTCACAGAGTCACGGGAAAGTCCACGGCAGATCTGACTGTGAAAGCTCTAGGTGCAGGGCAAGCCCACAGCCTGGCGGCTGACGTCATAAACATCAGGTTCCCTGGGATTTAAACGTGTGTGAGAGTTCTATTAACGTCAGTTGGTTCAACTCACTTTCGACTCTGTGTGGTTCTTTTGATCGTTACGTACCTAGCACGACTACAATGTACAGTCTTATTAAGTATATCAGAATAATAAAGGAATTTGAATAAGGACAGTACATTCATGGAAAGCAAAATTCATTGCTAACTTTATAATCTCTTTCCCTAAAGCCTTGCTTTAATTCTAACCTTTTGAACTGCGTCGGTTTTAATCACTCCTCCACTGTCATCTGTGCCTTCTATGCTCTATCTCTTTCACCTTCTCCATCTTTCAGATTTTCTTTGAGGATATATTTGCTTGCTTGTCCTAATGTCTGCTGTTGGTGTAAATAATATATTTTAATTTTAAATAGATACATTAATTTCATGTTTAGAATTAGATTTAATTTCCACTGAATGAAAGCATATTTGTTAGTCTTGAAAATGTATTATTTTACTTGTAATTTCTATAATGTTCTTATATTTTTCAATGAATAAATATATTTTGTAATCACAACATTGAAAATATTTTAACTACATATGAAACAAGTTGAGCACATTCTCATAATTTATGCAGTTTATATTTTACAAATCAATCTAGCACTTTGTTAATCTCCATCCGAATTATATATGTAAGCAATGCTCTATAACATCTACTGAAAGGGATTTTGTGAATCCCACTGCTCATTTGTGTTATTTAATTATGTTAAAACTGCAATACTTTTCCCTTTTATACCATAACTTTGTGTTTTATTTCAAGGACCATTTCTGTATTTTACTTTGATAACTTACATTCATTGATATCATTGTTTGCAGAGATGATATGTTTTCATTTTAATTTAGGGAATTGTTCTAAAATTGGCATGTAGATTACTGAAGAAAGCATACAGCAGATTTAAATGAGAAACAAAACGATAGAAAGCAGATTAAATCCTCAACTCAAAACTCAGCTTCCTTCACTAATCTCCTAACATGATCAATTTGCTGGTTTTCATTTAATAATTTTCTATCTGACATTATGGATAAATCCTAGTAATCTTGACCTGAAGAATCATGCAAAGAATGTCTTGTGTCTGATAAACAGTGCCCCCTGCTGCTTAACTCATGGACAATGTAATGTTGGGAAAAACAAGTCCAGGTTGTTTGCTACATCCGTCTGAATTTAGAAATGAATTCTCCTTTATAAAATAAAACATTTTTCAAAATTCAGAAGTGCTTCTATCAATCTAACCTATTTCTCACAATCTAACACAAATTTCTCATTTTCTCCCCTCTCTTCTTCCACTCACTTCCTTCTCTTTCCCCCTTTCACCCCTTTTGCTCTGCTTCCCCTTCCTCCCACCCCTTCCTCCCTCCCCCTTCTTCCCTCCCCTTTCCTCTCATCCTGGTTTAATTCATTCCCCCACCCCCTTTCCCTCCCACCCATTCCCCCGGCCACCCATTCCCCCGGCCACCCATTCCCCCGGCCACCCATTCCCCCCGGCCACCCATTCCCCCCGGCCACCCATTCCCCCCGGCCACCCATTCCCCCCGGCCACCCATTCCCCCCGGCCACCCATTCCCCCCGGCCACCCATTCCCCCCGGCCACCCATTCCCCCCGGCCACCCATTCCCCCCGGCCACCCATTCCCCCCGGCCACCCATGCCCCCCGGCCACCCATTCCCCCCGGCCACCCATTCCCCCCGGCCACCCATTCCCCCCGGCCACCCATTCCCCCCGGCCACCCATTCCCCCCGGCCACCCATTCCCCCCGGCCACCCATTCCCCCCGGCCACCCATTCCCCCCGGCCACCCATTCCCCCCGGCCACCCATTCCCCCCGGCCACCCATTCCCCCCGGCCACCCATTCCCCCCGGCCACCCATTCCCCCCGGCCACCCATTCCCCCCGGCCACCCATTCCCCCCGGCCACCCATTCCCCCCGGCCACCCATTCCCCCCGGCCACCCATTCCCCCCGGCCACCCATTCCCCCCGGCCACCCATTCCCCCCGGCCACCCATTCCCCCCGGCCACCCATTCCCCCCGGCCACCCATTCCCCCCGGCCACCCATTCCCCCCGGCCACCCATTCCCCCCGGCCACCCATTCCCCCCGGCCACCCATTCCCCCCGGCCACCCATTCCCCCGCCCCACTTTCACCCCACTTTTTCCTGCCCCCTTTCTGCCCCACCCCCTTTCCTCCCTAACACCCATTCCCCCTGCCCCCTTTCCGCCCTGCTCCCTTTCCCCCAACCTGCTCCACCTTGACCCCATTATGCCCTGCCCCCTTTTCCTCTCCTCACTTACCCTGCCCCCTTTCACCCCACCCACTTTTCCTGCTGTCTTCTTTCCTCACCCCTTTCTGCTTTCCCCACCACCCTCTTTTTTCCTTTTTCCCTGTCTTTTTCCCTTACTTTCATCCTCTTCTACCCTCTTTTCCACCCTTGCTTACCCCTCTCCTCCCCCCTTGTCCTTCTCTCCTCTCCACCCCTTCCCCCTGACTTCCACCCTTCTCTCTACCCTCTCCCCCTCTCTCTCCCCCTCTCTCCCCCATTCTCTCCCCCATTCTCTCCCCCTTCTCTCCCCTTCTCTCCTCCTTCTCTCCCCTTCTCTCTCTCCCCCTCTCTCTCCCCTTTTCTCTCCCCCTTCTCTCTCCCCTTCTCTCTCCACCTTCTCTCTCCCCCCACTCTCTCCCCTCTTTTTCACTTCCTCCTTTTTCCTCTCTTCCCCCTCTTTATCCCACCGCTCTTTATCTCACCCCTCACCAATGCTTCAATTCTGTACATCAATTTTAAAAATAAGAGTTTTTAAAGATGATGATTTATACATCCATTTTCTCTGCAGTCTATTCTTTTAGAATCCTAAAATTAAGAATGTCAGGTGCAATTGATTTATCCAATACTTTTTTTTGTTGTAGTATTAATTACTTCATAAAGTTTTAACTCTCATTCAAGTCTTCTTTCACCACCATTCCGTAGGGAATATTGATTGTGTCTCATATTAAGGAGGACACAAGATATGCACCCACACCTCCTCCCTCACCACCGTTAGGGCCTCAGACACTGCTTCCAGGTTGATCTTTGGACTCATCTGGTGCTCCCCTAGTGACCTCCTCTTTGTTGGGGAAACTCATTGCAGACTGAAAGATCACTTTGAGGAGTACCTTGGCTCTTTCCGCGTATTAGTGTGGATCTGCCAGCGGCAACCCATTTCTTTGTTCCATTTAATGCAACTATTAATCTCTTCAGTTCACTATCCATGGCCCATATTTCCTGTGGCATTTCTATTTCTTGATGGAATGTATATCCATGAAAATTATAAAATATTTATTTAATTGTTTGCAGTCTACAGTCAAGCGTTTGAATTTAACTTCTTAACATTGCTTGTTCATTCCTCACATTTCGTCATTTTTTTGAAGACGCTGTTTAATTCAGTTCTTCCGGTTGTGATAATGCTTTGCCAAGGATTTATTATTTTAACATATTTAATGATAAAGGTTTTATGTAGCATCTTGAAGGACAAATGAAAACAGAGAGGTTTAGCATGTAAATTCTATAGATAAGACTTTGGCACTTGAAGGCATGGCCACTGATAGAGAGATTTAAAATTTAGAATGTTCCAAAGGTCACATTTCAAGGAGTTAAGAAATCTTTGAGATATGTAAAGCTGCAGGGGATTATATAGGATTTGAGAGCAAGGAAGAGAATTTTAAAATGGAAGCACAGCTTAAGTAGGAAGATGTGTTTCAGTGGGTGGAGGGGTGATATATGAATAGGACCTGATGCAAACTAGGATATGGTAATGAAACTTTGGGTGTTGCAACAGACTAAAGGGACAGTACAATCTACAAAAGCAGAAGTGTGAAACAAGACCTTGTTTCCAAAAAATATTCGGTGAGCATCAATAATTCTGAAAAAGTTCTCTGCAGTCTTGAGCTTTAACTTATTTTCTTTAAGATAATTGTGCTCCAACTTTTCTTCTCTAAGTAAGATGTAAAACACAGAGCTTCAGGGTTCACATTTATGTTCCTGTTGTATATGTGGGGACAGCTAGAGTTAGAATTTATCCATTGAGCTGAAACCTTTGGGTTGAAAAGGATGGCAGAAGATAATCCAATAATAACCATGTTTACAAATCAGTCTGATCTGCCAGGGACAGTGCTGTCTGAAATATAATAGGCTTCCAGAAAAGATTATTTTTTGAAATTTCAGTTTACAGTATCATACTGGAACTCAAATGATTAGATTTAGTTATTCATTACCAAAAAAAGGCATGGCTTTTCATTCTTTTGTTCCTTTTTCAACCTAATAATTTCCAAAATCTTGGCAAATTCTATATCGATCCATAAATTTTTACAGTGTGAAACACAAACATTTTTTTTAAAATCACTATATTTTTGAGGTTCTGGTATCTTTAAATAAATACATCCTAACTCCTTAATACATTATTAGCAGTATTAAAACCAATAGTCAGGTTCTTCAGGCATCCAGTTCTTGATATGTAGTTTAGTTCTTTTGTTATAATTCTTCAGCTCACTCACAACACAGAGGAAAGACGATGCCTGCACGGATAGGCCAGCAAATGGAATCTCCTGAAGCTGGTAACTTAAGGAAGATATTTTACCCTACTCTCATGCTGCCTGTTACAATTTGGCCAAATTTGCTTTTCCAAGGTATCTGAAAGGAGAAAAGCGCAAACTGAGGTGAGTAAGGGGAGGGAGAGAAAAGTAGGTCAGTTAGATGGGTTTTGGACAAGATAAGCAAGCTTTGGTTTGCAGGTATCTCCATCTAGAACTTCATCCCACTGATTCAATACATGTAATTTCAATACTGCTGAATAATTTCTTGTCCAGCAAGCTGGTTAGTTCCTGCTGTCTGGGACTGTCTGCTTGTGTGTGCCATTCCCTGTTTGGGTATGTGCTTATTATAATTGACAGTTCAAGTCATGAGTTGCAGCTGTAAGACTTAATTGAATGCAGAACCATGAGGTTCTGAATGATGGAGAATTGTTGAGCTGTTGTGTGGTTGGTAATCCAATTAACAGGGTGTGGCATTTACAGATGCACTTCCTTTGATCACATTTGAGGCCCATTATTACTTGTGAAGCCCTTGCACTTCCTGCAACATTGCTTCCTGATTTTCTTGGCTTTCTTCACAGCTTCATTCTCACTCAACCAACTGAGAGTGTGCAGAAGGCCTCCAGTAAAACCAGGACAATTCCTTTCTTCCCCCGTCTCCTACACTGAGGCTAGTGCAACATCATCAAAAGTTACAGCACAGTGCTGGAGAAACTCAGCAGGTCAAACAGTCTACTTTATAGATAGATTACCATTTGCTCTGACATTTCTCTCACTCGCTCCCTTGTATCAATTGCAAAATGGCACTGTAACTCAGTTAGTGCCTGCCAATCTACCGAGTTAATAAGACTGTAAGCTGCAGCGCCAAGTGATGTTCATCGAGTGAAGGAGGAGACAACGTGAACACGATTTGGTGACTATCGAAAGCAGCAGCCGTGGCTTAATTATGTCCACTGATTTCTTTACCTATTTTAATGAACTATCCATTTGAACCACCATTTTTTTTCCCCTGAAGGGTCAGCAAGTTAAAAGAAAAGTGTCTGTTGGTAGAACCATTTTTAAATAGATGAATGCTTATCTCATTTCAGTGCTGAAGCAATTGAACACCTTTCCGCAGTAAGTATAGCTCTTCCCATGACTTAAAGCTCACCTAAAGCCATTCACGGCCAGACTATAAATGGGGCTGTTAACGAGGGACTGCATGCAGTTAGAACTGCATGTTAATTCATGTGGCGCAACAATAACTGATTTTGTTTCTTATGCAAAAGATTAATAGTGTAATTTTAGGGATATTTAGAAAGTTATTCTGGTTATTTTATAGCATTTTTCATGTTCCTCTTAAAGCTGTCAGTTTTAAAATTGCTTTTATGTTCATTTTTTCATTTTCAAGAATCATCCTAAATGCTATAATAAAACATGTACTTAATTAGTTGTATATATTAGTTGTATATATCTGTGGTGAATATTCTTCACTTGGAGATTCTGAACCTGCCTCTTAAATTGGATCTTGTGTACCATGACAGTTCAAAACTATTCACTTTATATTTTTCAGTGCACATTTTGTCTCTCATCCCAGTAGTTTCAGACAGCAGGACGTTGCAATCCATTAGTTGCCCGTTCCATACATAGAATTTGAATGCAACAGTAAGAGAACTTTCATGTTTTTCAATTTTCCAATCATATTCGAAAAAAAATGATACATCTGATGGAATGCTATATCATAAATACTAGGCAATGAACAGTTTTATCCCTCTAAGTCTTTTCTGCATTGTTCATTTGTTAGTGATTTCTTTGTAAAGGCACTTTGACCATTCTGGATAATGTAGCCTATGTAACAATACCTCTTTTCCATCACCTTTACATGACTTCTTTTGTAGGAAATCTTTAAACTTTCTGCAATCAATTGTGTTCTAACTTCATTTTTTTTTAAACAAATCAATGCTTTTAAGACAATATTTAATTTTCACTTTTCATTGTATAACATTTAGAACTTCTTTTGGAGATATATATTTGCATGTGATATGCCTGTTCTGTCTGTTTTGAAATTGTATTAGTTAAAGCAAATTTACTTTCATTTATCTACATTCTGATTCTCTTCAGTCTTTGGTCCTAAACCTTTGCCTTTTGCTCTTGTGCAGCATGTTGTTTTAGATAAGACTGAGCTCAGGCTGGACGCTGCGCGGTGTGGATTCTGCGTTGAGGTGGACGCTGTGCTCAGGTGGACTTGGTTTCAGAGGTTGCAAATAGTGTTCTGCTTTTGTGGTTGGCAGCTATGTGCCCCATAAAGTATGGACTTCCCCATTTTTGAAAATCACAGAATTATTCTATTTTATAGAGCATTTACCATCACTTGTTTTTCATTTAGCAGTACATTAATATTTCTTGTCTGTATTGGAATTATTTTGTGGCATTAAGGACAATGAATTAAGACTATGGAGTTGCATGGCTGGTCTGGGAAGGTGCCTTGACCAAGGTGTTCGAAACCAATGCACCTTCTCTTTTATGATCATGTATTATCCTTAAGATTTATCAAAAGTTTATATAGAAATCCAATAGAATTTTTAAAAGCTGGGGACATATATCTCATTTCACCTCTAGGATAATCTTTCTGGCATTCCTTTATCCTTTATCTCTCAACCAAAAAAATGAGGCAATGTAGTGAGGAGAATGCAAATTCTGCAGATGCTGGAATCTCACACAAACCATAACTTTGCTGGAGGAACTCAGTGGGCTAGGCAGCAACCAAGGATCAAAAATGGTTGGCCCATTATGTCCCTCCAGCAACTTTGCTTCTTTGAACAAGCTTTTAATTTTGATCATCTCCCCAAATATTTCACAGCAGCTGGATTAGAATGGTTTTAAAACTCTGCAGTGAAATGTTTTGATGACATTATGCTAAATGCAAGACATTGTAGTTCATGGCAAGACAAGCAAACCGGGTTGTAACAATTACACCATTGTGATTGGAGGTGTGGAACAATGTGGTGGGGTGGGGGGGTTGTGGAGATGGCCAAGGTCTGTAGTGGTGGTGTAGGAAAGACCAAGATTGATATCGGATGAGTTTATATTGTTTAATTGATAAATCTGGACATTGGAACTTCAGAGGTGGAAAGCATTCACAAAAGCAATGAGTTCACAGACAGTGATGGAGACTGTGGTCACCTAATACTGAAAAAGATTAGAGAAAGTATTCGGTTTCTCTTTATTCCCTTCTTTCACCAAATACTTCTGATTGGGCTTGTAAATATATTTCAACATTTGTAAGCTATGTTTGATATTTCATTCACTCAGATACTGTGATTATATATATATATATATATATATATATATATATAATTAATTTGTTTATAATTAATCCATGAAAAGATAGGAATGCAGCTGTTTGGTAACATGGATGGGAATGAGATGTAGTGAGTATGTTGCTTCTCAATGGCACTACTATTTATTAGTCACAGTAAGGTAAATCATGTGGTGACAGAGAGAGCAACGTTAGTCTCTGCCACACTGCTGTTAAGTCATTTGTTCGACTTAGCGGTAAGATGCGAGTGAATGCGCATTTATCTTTCTTTGCATCACACAGGTTCATGAGGGCAGTCCTTGACTGCATTTGTAAGTGGATGATTTTTTGGGATAAATATTAACTACTGAAGTACTCAATAAAATGAATGTCATTTTTGAAATGCCAAAAATAAATGAAAAAGATTTTATATTTAACTTGAACAAAATTCACATTTACATTGCTGGATCAGGAAACAGGAGAACGGCAGTGTTTTAGCAGAAAGGTTACTTCGTTTCAGCCATCAATTGCTGTTCAACAAGTCCTCTACAAAGTTTGGTTCTCAATCATGCAAGCTCATAAATTGACCTCTATGTCTTAATAAAATTCCTTCCTTTTTAAATTTATACATCTTTGAGACTTGACCCTTTTTCCTAAAGTTCATTAACCTGAGGTGATTTGTTTATGCAAGTGTAATAATCTTCAATACTTGCTCCTATAATCTGGCATAGAAACTGAAGGAGCCAAATTAATTAGCATTATCTGCCATTCCCCTATCATTTCCAAATATTTCAAGATCAGTTTGCAATATCTTGGGCTGGAAGGTGAACTGAATAAATGGTAGAAAAGGCAAAATACTGGTAATACCCAGTAAATAAGAGTTGATGTTTTGGGTTGATAACTTTTAATTAGAATCAACTGAAGATGATCTGCGCATGAAGTTTGTTTTTTGTAGCTTTTCTTCCATGCGATGACTTAATGAAGGCGACCGAGCTAAAACCGCAACATCATTTGCCTCCCTACTGATGCTGCCAGATGTACAGAATATTGGTGTCATTATTTCAGGCTTTTAGCATGTTAAATATTAAATGATAACCATTGGGAAATAATTGGTGATGTACATTTAGAAATTAATGCATTTTGTTTCCCAGTAATAAGGCAACCATCAGTGTTTTTAGAATGACAGGTCTGTAGCAATAGACATGCATTTTTAGAATATTTTACATATTTAAAGGAGGGTCATGTGGCTTATTAAAGGTAGATAAATAAATGAATTGTGGGGATTTTAGCTATTTTGTTGAATTATTGCTATGAATAAAGAACAGAAAATTGCTTACAAGCCATGTACTGCATTTGATAGTATGGTGCCCAAGTATTAGTGAAAGGTCCAAGTTGTTTGGTTGTTGCTGCACTGATAAATACAAATTGCAGGTTTGGATCTATGCCCAAGAATTAAATAGCTAACTGGTTGCATGAATGCAGACCATTTTAAAATATAGCACCTTGAATCAAAGCATGGAATGATAAAGACTCAATCAAAGTGTATTGTGATGGATTATGTTATATCTTATATTGTATAAAGGAGATAAATTGTGGGTTAGTATAGGTCACAAACAAACACTTAACAGCACAGATCTTATTTAAAATGCCAGAGCTTGGCTCAAGCAAGACAGTCCAGGCTCCAAGTGCTTTTGTAAAGACAATGGAAACTGATTTGCTGAAGGACTTCACAAGTATGTTAATTGGACATGTTGTGGAGTAATGGATTATGGTTTTGGAAAGCAACAGATGAATCGACTCAGAAGATTGGGTCCGGTGCCACAATCTGTCTGAATGTAGTTTGCTGTTCTAAGAAGATCATGGGGTTTTTCAAGCAGAGAGGGAAGACCAAACAGGCTTTCTCTATGAGAGAGAGAGAGAGAGAGAGAGAGAGAGAGAGAGAGAGAGAGAGAGAGAGAGAGAGAGAGAGAGAGAGAGAGAGAGAGAGAGAACTGGTTTCTGCAGCATGGCAAGCTGACAGCTTGTTTGAAACCCCATTTTGAAGAAGGGCTGTGAGTTCTGAGTTCAGCCTGTTCAAAGTCCTTGTGGTCCATACATGAGAAGAGGGCTGGCTGTATAATGTTTCACCTTAAGATAAGGGAAACCAAAAAGGAACTCTGTGGTGACCTAAAAGAAATAAGTTATCCTCTAGAAAACCCTGATGAGGGGCAAGTTTTACACTCTAGTGACTGATTGGAAGGAATCAGTTTGTGTGTGTGTCCAACGAGAAACAAATATCTCTCTGAAGACTGACAAGAATCTTCCTGAGCAGTAACCATTTACCTTTCAAGCACCAAAGCCTGGTGAAGTTTCATAACTGTTAAATTCTGTGCACAATATAAGAATTGGCTGATACTGGTGAACTTGGAGGAGTAAGAGGTGAGATTGGACTGTGAATCAAAGAACTTTTCTGAATGAGTACACACATTGCATACACGTGCACTTAGAATTAGAAGGGGGATAAGTTAAGTTAATAGTAATGTTAAAGTTTGATTCTGTTTTTATGTTTAAAGAAAATCGAAAGTAACTTTTGTTTAAGTAATCATTTGTCTTGGTGAATGTCTATTGCTGCTGGGTTTTGGGGTCCTCTGGGACCGTCACAGTATGAATTAATAATTGAAATCTAAATCACATTTTTAGATAAAAATTGATTAGATCTATGGAGCTGGATGCAGTGACAAGGATATTGATTGTTTTATTTAATTTTCGTGGTAAAGAATGAATTGCTTTTGTTTCACTAATTTGTGGCACTAATTTAAGATGTTAAGAATTTTGTTTGAATGATGGTTCTCAGCAGTGGTACTTATGGATTACAATTAATTATTTTGGAGTAAGAAAAAAGCTATTCGTGCAAATATACAATTTGAATGCTTTAAAATAAATTGTTATTAGATACTATGAAGGTTAGTTTTTTTAATTAATGTTTTATATTTATATACTTGTTTCTGATATTAATTATAAATTACATTAATGTCTTTCATGCATTAACCATAAATTTATATTAGTTTATTTCCCAACCTCAATTTATGCTTCCCTTATCCCTGCCTTCACTTTGTTTAATTGGTGGCCCTTATTGCCAACATTGTCTTAAAGAACAATATTTGAGTCATATAATTACAAGCATGGAAATAGGTCCTTCTGCCCAATTCATCCCTGCTGATGAGGTTGTCTATTGAGCTAGTCCCATTTGCTTGCATTTGACTCATAACCCTGTAATCATTTCTTAACCATGCACATGTCAAAATGTCTTTTAAATATCGTAATTGCACTTGTCTCTACCACTTCTTCTGCAGCTTTCCCCTCTCAACTTGCATGTATGCCTCTAGCTTTAGACTACCCCACGAGTCAAAAGACCACTCCGCCATTAAAGTAAAAAGATTTTGACCATTACCTTCTATATCCCCCTCATATTTTTATGTACCTGACCATAAAATATTAGAGTGTAAAACCAGGCCCTTCACCCATCTAGTCTCTACTGAACTATTATTCTGTCTAGTCCCATTGACCTACATCTGGACTGTAGCCCTCCATAACGCTCGCATCTATACCTCTCCAAATTCTTCTAAAATGTCAAAATTGAGCCTGCACTCCCCTCTTCAACTGGCCAGCTTTTGTTTGTTGATTGGCTTGAACAGTATTCACATTCACCATGACAACAAAGTCCACTCCTGTTCTCAGATGATACTGAGACTTGACCACAGAATTCCTAGGAACAAGTCGGTATAGAAATCCTGAAGTAGACAATGAGGCCATTGTAAAATCCAGACAGTTACAACTGGACATTGAATGAGGAATCTGTTCCAAATTGCATTCCAATACTAAGTATTGATGTTCTCCACTAGCCATTGATACATTTGGTTATTAAGCAACCAAAGTCAATTTCTCCAAGTGTTGCCAGTAAAACTATGGAAATGTAATGCCCAAGTCCTAAACGCTTCAACAATTTTGTGCCGTTAGTCTCTGGGATTGCGACTCTTCAATTCCTTATGACAAACAAACTTGTCGAGATCTAACTTGTATCATACAGTATACTTAAGACCTGAATTTAATTCACAACCATAGCTTTGCATTTATTAATTAAGAAGCTGAACTTGTATTTAAAAAGGTCCATTTGAAAGAATAAAAGGTAAATAACTGATGTTTATTTTGCTGATGAAAACCTTTAAAATCTTTGGCCATCATTCTTCTCAAAAGATACTCTATTGATCGACAAATTACCACCTAATCTTCAAACTCCCTTTCCAATTCGTCCTTTTGTAGGCTTCCAAATTCATGCTCATCTTTCCCTCAATGTTATGATTGATTTCTTCCAATTAATTCACAATTCCAACCTTACCAAAGTCACAAATATGACTTCAATTTTTTTCAAGAATAAAAAGAGGGACCATGGAGTTCAATTTGTCACATGGACACATATTTAGTAAATGATACACACTCATCCAATGTTAGATGTCAGACATTATGTAGTAAATATGAGACATTAGAGTGATCCAGAGAGATACTGAGCTTGCATTCGTATATCCATTCCATTACCATGTCTGCCTTCTTCCACCCTTGTAACAGTGCTTACCTTCACCTGAAAATGCCATCCATACAATTGTAACCCTCAGTCCTGATGGCCTTTTAGCAGTTTTCCATAATCTACTCTATAGAACACTCATCAGCTTATCATCAAACATTCTGTGCTGATTGTTCAACTGCACTCTGAGAAAGCCAAAATTTAAAAAAAAATCCTCGCCCTTGTTTTCAAAGAGGTCTGTAATTTTGCTTCCCACCCTTTGTTCTCATCCTCCAAATATCGATGCCTGTCCACATTCTCTCCCTGTCGTACAAACACTCCAGATCTTTGTCATCTATCAATTGTGCCCCACAACAATCTCTTGATTACAGTGGCACTAAAATTGGTGGCTGTGTTTTCGGTTGCCCTTGAATCAAAAAAGGGAAACCTAAAACTCTGCCTTAACATTGTCAATATTTTACCTGGTATCTTTCTTGACTACCTTGGAACTCTTCATTACAATAAAGATAGTTTATGATTATATTGATAATACTTTATAAATGCAAAGTTATGAATCTTGAACAAACCAGGAATCTTTTGTTTTCTTCATACAGGAAGATTCGTAAACTTCTGTCACCTTCTGAGTTGAGGAAAGCTTCTAGGAGGCCTTGCCTCCCACTGACCAAGCCAAGCCCTCAATCCTCTTTCACTTCTAATCAATACAAGCAAACCCAGCACCGCAGAAGCGATCATCATTACAGACTGAGGACATGATAATGTCAGTCAAAGTCATCAAGAATAGGGTATTGAAGCTGATAAGATTTCCTATCAGGTCTTTACAACCTTGTCACTTGTTGATGTTGAGAAGATCAAGGAAAGAATATCAATGTTTTGATGGCAACATTGTTTTACCATCCTCTCCACCAGACAAATAGAGTTATTACATTTATATTACATATATTATTTTCTAGTGCTATCAGAACAAGAGTGAGATATTTTGCTGTCTTGTAGTTTTTATTTATGCATTCAAATGATTATATACAAGTAGCAATGAAGTACTTTAATATGTTTGCTAACATGGTTTTTAGAAGTACTTACCTGTGAGTGTGTGTAAAAAAACACAGATTCATATGCACACAGACAAACACATACTGCATATATAGACATAGACACACAAATACAGATACACACACACACACACACACACACACACACACACACACACACACACACACACACACACACACACACACACATTATATATATATACACACAAAGGAGGAAAAACCCAACACCCAACCCCAACCAACCAATTTTCCCTTGCAACCGCTGCAACCGTGTCTGCCTGTCCCGCATCGGACTTGTCAGCCACAAACAGGCCTGCAGCTGACGTGGACTTTTACCCCCTCCATAAATCTTCGTCCGCGAAGCCAAGCCAAAGAAGAGAGAGAGATATATATATACGTGTGTGTGTGTGTATATATATATATATTTATATATATATGTGTGTGTTTATATATATATATATATATATATATTTATATATATGTGTGTATTTATACTTTGGCTTGGCTTCGCGGACGAAGATTTATGGAGGGGGTAAAAAGTCCACGTCAGCTGCAGGCTCGTTTGTGGCTGACCAGTCCGATGCGGGACAGGCAGACACGATTGCAGCGGTTGCAAGGGAAAATTGGTTGGTTGGGGTTGGGTGTTGGGTTTTTCCTCCTTTGCCTTTTGTCAGTGAGGTGGGCTCTGCGGTCTTCTTCAAAGGAGGCTGCTGCCCGCCAAACTGTGAGGCGCCAAGATGCACGGTTTGAGGCGTTATCAGCCCACTGGCGGTGGTCAATGTGGCAGGCACCAAGAGATTTCTTTAGGCAGTCCTTGTACCTTTTCTTTGGTGCACCTCTGTCACGGTGGCCAGTGGAGAGCTCGCCATATAATACGATCTTGGGAAGGCGATGGTCCTCCATTCTGGAGACGTGACCCATCCAGCGCAGCTGGATCTTCAGCAGCGTGGACTCGATGCTGTCGACCTCTGCCATCTCGAGTACCTCGACGTTAGGGGTGTGAGCGCTCCAATGGATGTTGAGGATGGAGCGGAGACAACGCTGGTGGAAGCGTTCTAGGAGCCGTAGGTGGTGCCGGTAGAGGACCCATGATTCGGAGCCGAACAGGAGTGTGGGTATGACAACGGCTCTGTATACGCTTATCTTTGTGAGGTTTTTCAGTTGGTTGTTTTTCCAGACTCTTTTGTGTAGTCTTCCAAAGGCGCTATTTGCCTTGGCGAGTCTGTTGTCTATCTCATTGTCGATCCTTGCATCTGATGAAATGGTGCAGCCGAGATAGGTAAACTGGTTGACCGTTTTGAGTTTTGTGTGCCCGATGGAGATGTGTATTTATATATATATATATATATATATATATATATATATATATGTATAAATGTGTGTGTGTGTGTGTGTGTATATATATATATATATATATATATCAGTGTCTATGCTCCAACCCTCCAGGCGGAACCAGCAGAAAAGGGCAAGTTCTACACTGACCTGCGCAACCTCATCCAACGCACCCCTACAGCCGACAAGGTTGTCATCCTTGGCGACTTCAACGCTCGCGTCGGCAAAGACTCAGAAACCTGGCCAGGAATCCTGGGCAAGCATGGCGTCGGCAAGTGCAATGACAACGGGCGCCTCCTGTTGGAGCTCTGCGCAGAACAGCGGCTTGTCATTACAAACACCCTTTTTCAGCAGAGGGACAGCCTTAAGACCACCTGGATGCATCCCCGATCCAAACACTGGCACCTCCTGGACTACATCCTGGTGCGAGAAAGTGACAAACGAGATGTGCTCCACACCAGGGTCATGCCCAGCGCGGAATGCCACACTGACCACCGGCTGGTTCGCTGCAAGCTCAACCTTCACTTCAAGCCAAAGCCCAGGAACAGTAAAGCCCCCAGAAAGAGGTTCAATGTTGGAAACCTGCAGTCAGACGAAGCGAGAGAAAACTTCCAGGCAAACCTCAAAGCAAAGCTCGACGATGCAACCCGCCTCACGGACCCGTCCCCTGAAACCCTCTGGGATCAGTTGAAGACTACCATACTGCAATCCACTGAAGAGGTACTGGGCTTCTCCTCCAGGAAAAACAAGGACTGGTTTGACGAAAACAGCCAGGAAATCCAGGAGCTGCTGGCAAAGAAGCGAGCTGCCCACCAGGCTCACCTTACAAAGCCGCCCTGTCCAGAGAAGAAACAAGCCTTCCGTCGCGCATGCAGCCATCTTCAGCGCAAACTCCGGGATATCCAAAATGAGTGGTGGACTAGCCTCGCCAAACGAACCCAGCTCAGCGCGGACATTGGCGACTTCAGGGGTTTCTACGAGGCTCTAAAGGCTGTGTACGGCCCCTCACCCCAAGTCCAAAGCCTGCTGCGCAGCTCAGACGGCAAAGTCCTCCTCAGCGACAAGATCTCCATCCTCAACCGATGGTCAGAACACTTCCAATCTCTTTTCAGTGCCAACCGCTCAGTCCAAGATTCCGCCCTGCTCCAGCTCCCTCAACAGCCCCTAAGGCTAGAACTGGATGAGGTCCTCACCCAGGATGAGACATATAAGGCAATCGAACAACTGAAAAGTGGCAAAGCAGCAGGTATGGATGGAATCCCCCCAGAGGTCTGGAAGGCTGGCGGCAAAACTCTGCATGCCAAACTGCACGAGTTTTTCAAGCTTTGTTGGGACCAAGGAAAACTGCCTCAGGACCTTCGTGATGTCACCATCATCACCCTGTACAAAATCAAAGGCGAGAAATCAGACTGCTCAAACTACAGGGGAATCACGCTGCTCTCCATTGCAGGCAAAATCTTCGCTAGGATTCTACTAAATAGAATAATACCTAGTGTCGCCGAGAATATTCTCCCAGAATCACAGTGCGGCTTTCGCACAAACAGAGGAACTACTGACATGGTCTTTGCCCTCAGACAGCTCCAAGGAAAGTGCAGAGAACAAAACAAAGGACTCTACATCACCTTTGTTGACCTCACCAAAGCCTTCGACACCGTGAGCAGGAAAGTGCTTTGGCAAATACTAGAGCGCCTCGGATGCCCCCCAAAGTTCCTCAACATGGTCATCCAACTGCACAAAAACCAACAAGGTCGGGTCAGATACAGCATTGAGCTCTCTGAACCCTTCTCCATTAACAATGGCGTGAAGCAAGGCTGTGTTCTCACACCAACCCTCTTTTCAATCTTCTTCAGCATGATGCTGAACCAAGCCATGAAAGACCTCAACAATGAAGACGCTGTTTACATCCGGTACCGCACGGATGGCAGTCTCTTCAATCTGAGGTGCCTGCAAGCTCACACCAAGACACAAGAGAAACTTGTCCATGAACTACTCTTTGCAGACGATGCCGCTTTAGTTGCCCATTCAGAGCCAGCTCTTCAGCGCTTGACGTCCTGCTTTGTGGAAACTGCCAAAATGTTTGGCCTGGAAGTCAGCCTGAAGAAAACTGAGGTCCTCCATCAGCCAGCTCCCCACCATGACTATCAGCCCCCCCCACATCTCCATTGGGCACACAAAACTCAAAACGGTCAACCAGTTTACCTATCTCGGCTGCACCATTTCATCAGACGCAAGGATCGACAATGAGATAGACAACAGACTCGCCAAGGCAAATAGCACCTTTGGAAGACTACACAAAAGAGTTTGGAAAAACAACCAACTGAAAAACCTCACAAAGATAAGCGTATACAGAGCCGTTGTCATACCCACACTCCTGTTCGGCTCCGAATCATGGGTCCTCTACCGGCATCACCTACGGCTCCTAGAACGCTTCCATCAGCGTTGTCTCCGCTCCATCCTCAACATCCATTGGAGCGCTTTCATCCCTAACGTCGAAGTACTCGAGATGGCAGAGGTCGACAGCATCGAGTCCACGCTGCTGAAGATCGAGGTGCGCTGGGTGGGTCACGTCTCCAGAATGGAGGACCATCGCCTTCCTAAGATCGTGTTTAATGGCGAGCTCTCCACTGGCCACCGTGACAGAGGTGCACCAAAGAAAAGGTACAAGGACTGCCTAAAGAAATCTCTTGGTGCCTGCCCCATTGACCACCGCCAGTGGGCTGATATCACCTCAAACCGTGCATCTTGGTGCCTCACAGTTTGGCGGGCAGCAACCTCCTTTGAAGAAGACCGCAGAGCCCACCTCACTGACAAAAGGCAAAGGAGGAAAAACCCAACACCCAACACCCAACCCCAACCAACCAATTTTCCCCTGCAGCCGCTGCAACCGTGTCTGCCTGTCCCGCATCGGACTTGTCAGCCACAAACGAGCCTGCAGCTGACGTGGACTTTTTACCCCCCTCCATAAATCTTCGTCCGCGAAGCCAAGCTAAAGAAGAATATATATATATATATATATATATATATCCAAACTTGACTCCAGGCTTTTAACCCCAAACAATCAAATCCTCCTCTTTGTTGCTGGGTTGCCCTCTTTACATTTTGAAAAGGGCTGAGTTTTGAAAAGGGCAGTTATTTCCTCACTGGTGGAAAATCCTGAACCATTTCTTGATACCAGCAACTGCAGGCAGATACAGATTTATGAGTTCATGAATATAAAAGATCTATGCAGACCCCTGTGGAATGGAGCTATGCAGATTAAACCTTAAATTGAAACAATTCCGGCCTTGTACCTGTTTACAATCTATTGAGGCATGCTGACCTAAGAATGTACGCAAAGGTCGTTCTCAAATTACCTTTTAATATGAAGAAAGAAAGCTCTAAGGAGAAAAAAAGGCATCAATTGAACTCCGCCTGCTGTGCATTTGCAGAGTCATTCCACAGAAGGCAGAAAAGTGCACCGTTTTCTGCTTCACCATAGCAGAAATGATAGTTAATTAGATAATGTATTGGGAAACATCTGGTTTGCAATTAGTATTTGTTCTATGGGTTTATTTGATTATGCTGCACACAATAGTGATTATTGAGAAGATAGAGCTTCAGCCGCCAAACATTATAGGAATGAGGAAAAGCCATAAAATTCAAATAATACTTGCATCCACTGGCTAAAGTGATTAAAGTTTGGGGCTGTGGTTTCAGGTACATTTTTGTATACTTTTAAATTAAAGTTGAGTAGATAATCGGATCTAATATTGGACCCAGAATGCTAGATACGCATAAGCTGGAATTCAATTAAATATTTATATTAACAGTGTGCATAAAAGATTTACCTCCTCAACTCTTGACCCATGCCAACGTCTGACTTGAGCAGCTTGATGCCAATATTCATTTGATAGAGCATTGGAGAGAAGATTCTGTGTTGTCCACCATTTAGAAGATCAACAACACAAATGCTCTCATCTTGCTGAGTGTGTTTTGGTTGAGCAACACCTACCTGAATGATCAGAATTTGATATCACCACCCACATGATGCTCCAGAGAAGCTCAACTTTCTTCAGTATGTAGCGGCTTCACAGAATTGTCATCTAATTTTTAATGCAGGTAAACATCAAAATTCATACATTAATAACCTGATTTAGACAATGGCATTTTTGTATTTTAGCAATGACCGAAGGATAATATATGTTCAGTCTGAATTGCCTTTCTTTTATTTAAAAAGTAGTCCCGATTACTATTATGCATTGCAATACCAGATGCAGGTTGGTGTGTTTGTAACTTTTTATATTTTTTTTAATTGCAAATAATGTCCTACTTCTCTACCATTCCCCACTCAAGGAACTTTGGTCTTCCCATATCCCTCAATACTTGCATTCTATCCAGGCATATTCTATTAGTATGATTGTTTCTGCCACTCTGTTCAAGTTCTTTGTTTGATCATTCTTGTACAATGTAAGAAAATGACCTGCTTCATTTGCCTCTAAGAGAACTTTTTTTTTGCTGTTAGCACATTGGGAAATGTTTGGAGATTCTCAACAATTGGAGCATCTCATAGGAAGTTCTTTGGTTTTAAATTTAAATAATTGAAACTTGAAATGCTGAATTTAAAATATTGTGATCACATGTCTATCTGAACCTTCCATCATTAAACAAAGAATGACTTTTTCTGTTACAGCCTTGACATGACAAGGTCATCCAAAAGCTTTTCTACAAGAACTTATTTTAGGTTTTGAGTAATGTGGTTTTATAAAGAAGATAATATCCTATGAGAGTAGCCGTATGAATCTAAAAAAAATTGTCAAAGTATATTTCATGTTATTTTACCCTAAACATTTGTGTATAATGCGGAAAATTCCCCCCCCCCACCAACTTTTTTGCTCAAAAATAGGAGGGGTCACATTATACACAGAGTTTAAAAAAAAATTAATTCTGCAGGCGGGCGGGCGAGCGGTAGTTGGCAGCGCGACTCAGGCGGATGGGTGAGTGGTAGTCCACAGCACGACTCAGGAGGCTGGGCAGGTGGGCGAGTGAAGAGACGCGAGTGTGACTCAGGAGGCTAAGCGGGCGGAGAGACGGAAACGCGACTCAGGAGGCCGGGCAGGTGGGTGAGCAGGCGAGCGGAGATATGCCAGCGCAACTCAGGCGGGTGAGAGGGGGTCATATTATACACGGGGGTGAAATATTTCCCCCTTTTTCCCCTTAAAAATGGGGGGTCACATTGTACACGAAATGCATTATACACAAATATTTACAGTAATTTATTAATTCAGTCCACATGCAGCTTTCATGTTTCCAAGCTGCTCTGGTGATATTACTGTCAAGAAGGAGCAGCATGTTTTTTAGGAGTTCTATTTACAGTAAAAAAAATAACCCTGTATCTGGCACTTATGGGGATTGGTAGATGCTGGAGAAGTGAATTTTCCAGCTGCTTGAGATTGCGTGTTGCGTGATTGGTGAATTGACTGCTGGGGGTCCAAATTTTACCTTTCATATTTTTTTACCTATTTATTTTTCACAATTTTTTTTTCTGATTGCTTGAGGCATCCATATGCTTGAATTCTGGATAACGGGGCTTTTACTGTAATTTTTAATGCTGACTATCTGAGAAGCTTCATTCGAAGCCCTTCACATCCATGGTTGCAGCAAACTTGAAATTTTCCTTGAACTTAATTTTATCCGATATATTTAGTTAAAAGCTGAAACTTGAGGAGAGCAGGATGGCATTCATAAATCCCCAAGATGGGTGGTGACAGGGAGCAATGAGAGAACAAGGTTTAAAAGATTCTTTTGTAGCTTCTCATGCTTTAATTGAAGGTGGGTTTGGGTGCATGTGAGGAAACTGCCAATGAAAGCCAAGTTGATATTTATCCTGTGATGACTGTCTGAAAAGACTTGAACACATATTCACAATAAATGATTCCTTTATTGTCATTACTCATGCACAAAATGTGTCAGCTTTTGCCACAAAGAGGTGCCAATAGCATTGCCACGTGCCCTCAACAATAAAAGAAAGAGAAGCAAAAGAGACTCCTTTTTCAGATACCGAGTGTCTATGGATTTGCCCTCCAGCACTCCTGCAGCCGCACAGCCTCTTGTTTGTCCCATTGGCAAACCAAATCTCCCAGGTCTGAATCTCCAATACAATTTGGAAGTTTTCAGTCCCAAGGCCCATTTGAGAGCCCTTCTTGTCATCAGAACCCCCTCATATTCATGTTCTACCTGGTTCCATGCGCCTGCAGTCGAGTTTGAATCTTTTGACTGCCAACAGCCCACAGCCTGTGTGGGCCATTCAGTCTCCACGTCCCTCATTGGTCCTAATGCCATGGTCACCTTCCCTGTTCTCTTGCTCTGATACCCTACATGAATCCACTGATCTGGAGTCCACAACTCCTCGTGATCAACTGCCATGCATGGGCATCGGCATCTTGGCCACTGACCTCTATGGTTGTGGTGGTACACCACCGGCCTACTGCAGGGGGCAACCTCTGTACCTACAGGAGTGTAAGGGGACAGGACAACACCTGGCTGGCTGCCAATCAGTCAGCCTGAATGGATCAAGCCCCACCCGGTCAGGTGTCAATCACCCTCCAGGATATAAGCCTGCACCAGCCCCCCGAGGCCTCACACTGAGCTGCTGCAGCCACAGCCAGCCTGGCTCTGTGGAGGATTTTGTGGATTAAAGCCTGTTGTTCAGTCTTTACCTTGTGTGTGTCTGATTCTGTCTAACAGTGCACCACAGCGGTTTCAAAATGTTCAAAGAAAGATCACAGTTGGCCCCTTTAACGTGCTTTTTACAGCTTATATGGAGCCATCAGCATCACAAGTGAGCAGCTGGACCATGCGGAGGAGCGTTGTGTATCTGCTCCCCACTTCCCCGAATCCACATCAGCAATAGCGCAGCCATTTCTTGGGGTTGGAAAAACTCATCAGTGAGAATGAGCACTGCCTTATGTGGGGTGCTTAAAGGTCAGATTCCACCCTGTGAATCGAGGATCTGTGCGAAAACCTAGAACAGTGCACTCGAGGAACAGGCCTTTTTGCACACAATATGTGCACCAAACATGATGCCCAAATTCAACTGAAGCCTGCTGTTGCACCTGATACCTATCCCTCTACTCCATGTCTAAATGGAAGCTTCCAACATGCTTCTACTGTATATACTTCCAGCTGCTTTCTTGGATTTCTCAGGCAAACCTTTTGTAAAACATTTTTTGTAGTTCTAAATGTTTCAAATATTGGGCACTTTCAACTGGACACTCTCAGGATAGATGTGAGGGAAATTGAGAGGCAAACACCATGGGTGGTTTTGATCAGGTAGATGAAGCTACTTGAGGCTCAATTGACTGGGAGAAAAGATCGAACCAGAGTGGAGTGCAGGAGTGACGTGGAGGTATGATGAATGTGAGAGGCCCGTGTACAGATACTTAACTCCTTTAAAGAGTCTGAAGCAGTACTTGTTTACTCAGAAGGGAGAGTTAGGTTTTGTTTCGCTCAAGAAGAGCTGCCCCCCCCGACCCCCGCAATGCCTGGTGGCTCAGTCTGCAACCCCCCCACCCCGCAATGCCTGGCAGCTCAGTCTGCCACTGTGTAAACAACCATTCGCTTTCATGGCCTGTAATCTTTTGGTGAAACTACCAGAGATCCTTGAGGATTTCTTGTGGTAGTTCATAAAAGTAAAGGCTCCATTATTGTCATGTAATACTATATTTAGAATGTAACATACATGAAATTCTTTAACTTTTGTCTACCGTAAGGCAGACAGAGAGTCGGCACTTTGTTCAGCGCCCCTCACAAGAACCTACAGCACCTGATGTTCCTAGGCGGTCTCCCCTCCACGTACTGACCAGCCCTGAACCAGCTGAACTTCCGAGATCAGACTGTCTCCGGCATATTCAGGCTATTCAATGCTGCATGCAAAAATGCATAAGGTAGGAAATCAATGCATTGTTGACTGGACGTTAATGTGCCCACTTGCCTTGAAGATGGTCAGATTTGCAACTGTGGCTTCCCATAAGTGCAGAATACCAGGAAAGCAACAAGGAAGATTGATCTTTTGCCAGTAATTTTCTTCTTTCATTGCACAACATGCATGCAATCTGAAGAAGAGGCCTATGTAGATGTGTGCCTGATTCCCGGCAAGCATCATCTTGCATTGCATTTCACTTTGTACTAAGAAATGGTGAAGACTTGTTCACAGAAATAATTAAAGGAGATGTAATTATTACCAGATAAGTCACTGAGCATGTCCCGTTGAAGAAGCAGCATAAGCCCTTGCTTTGTACTCAAATTTTACTTTGGTGCTTGCTAGAAAGTGTATCCAGAGTGATGGAGGAGTGCTGTGCCCTACACCACATTGCTCTGCATGGTGCTTTAGACGTTGAAGGATAGTTAAGTCATCAATCATTTTGTTAAAGATGAGAACAAAGGTTGATCATGGGATGGTGAGTTTATTCTTGGATGGGACTAGTTGTGAACAAATGCTGCCAGATATTTTCATACCTTCAATGTTCAGCTAATGTTTCTCAGCAGGAATAATCCCTCAAAACCAGTGGTTTTCAAATTGCCCACCTAAACTCACATTGCACCTTTAAGTAATCCTTGTGCCATAACTGCTCTGTGATTGGTAATGGATTGCTAAAGGTGCTATGTGTGGCGGAAGGGAAGGTTGAGAACCACTACTTAGACCCTATTGTTACTGAAATATTTTGATTGAGAAAAATGGTCATTGGCCCATTTTCTTTGGAGTTATGAAACCATGCACATAACGAGTCAATTAAGTATGATTAAAACAGTGGTTTTCAAACCTTTTTCTTTCCACTCACATACAACCTTAAGCAATCCCTGATTAATCGCAGAGCACTTATGGCAGTTCTCAAGTATATGCAGACTCCTTGTTTAACCTTGGAGTATTATCTCCTTATGTCACTTTTGATTCTTTTGCCATTCTAAGTCTTCTGATTCATCCATCATCTCGTCTGTAGAATACATGCTGCTATTGAAATCCTATTTAACTTTAAATATTGTATCAGATCCCTCCTCCCACCTGCGCCCCCACCCATCAACCACATCTGTCCCAAGGAGAACCCACCCCAGCTTCTCCTGTCTCTACACATCTCATTCCAGTAAATCCTTTCAGTGGGTCTCCCTAATGTTCTCAATCATCCGCAAGGTGTGGTGTGCAGAACTGAATGCAACACAATTGAAACTTTCTTGTTCTTTAATTCTGGGCCTCACATTTATAAAGCCTTGGACCTTTGTGCATTTTATTTTAAAATTGTATGTACAACCTGCCCTTCCTCTTCCAGTGATCTGAGCAGTTTACTTGATTGCTTATAGTTAGGTCCGTCAAATATTGTTTTCACGTAAAAATCTTCAGTTTATACATTGTCTTTGGATCCTCAGTTTTTATTGATGATGGTTAGCTACCTTGAGGAAGAGACATTTTCTGAGAGGAATCTACCTTGAACTGCAGCCTAAGAACATCCCTTTAAAAATTGAATATATTTGCCACCATTTCAATTTGCAATGTGGCAATGATCAAGTAATGCAGGAACAAAGAAGATGCAAATCACATTGGAACTCTGTAATTGCTGAGAAACATAAAACTGAACAATTTTCGGTAAAAGTTTGAATTATGCAATTTTCAATTGTCATTTTACATTTGTATTCATGGTAAAGGAGAGAAATAGGAAATAGTTTCATTATTAACAGTTTCCATTGAATTAAAAAGAAAAAAAAATCTCTATCAATTAATGTTTTGTAAGTTTCCGTTGGAAATATTCCATTAAATGTCTTAGGTTGTTTGTTATACTAAAAACTCCTCAGGCTAATATGTTCATTTATTGCTGCATTGAATGATTAACTGAGAATGAGTATAAGAAACATCGTTCAGTTGTAAGTGTGGTTCTAAATGCAAGTATAATTGCACATTGAAGAAATATATGGGTAGGGTTCAGAGAGAAGACCTGCATTACAGAGTGGCAGGAAGTGGCATGCTGGGGAACACTGCTCCCACATTGATACTTCAAATGCCTTCCTATTAGAATAACCCCTCCCCCCCCCCATTTCCTTCTCTAGCCTTCTCCCAGAAGGCATAACGCGTGCATACAATGCCTGGAGTTGTAGGTGTGTCAAGGAGGAAAAAAGTAAAATCACTTATTCCAAGCACACCATTATAATTTGTCTCTCATTAAATTATAGTTGCTTTTGAAAATGGATTTTATATGTATAATAATAGATGGATTAATTGATTCTGTGCTAGTCATAAGCTTGACTGCCTGCAAATTTGGTTAACTGCATTATTTTCACTTTTAAAACCTCCGGCCCCAGCCCTATCAGTCGTTGAAAGTGTTGAATAAAAAAAAAAATAAATTCAGCAATCCACTTTGATCATGGTATGGACAATATCATTTTCATGATTTAAAGTCCTGCATTGTTGCCTTAAATATACATCATGGACCTTTCATCCTAAAATATCAAAGTTCTGAAAGCAAATTCATCCATTGCTTAAGATAACACACCTACTGACAAAAAGGACATGTTTTTAGCTGCTAAAACATAGCAGAAAGTTATGGAAGGTGAGAGAAAAAAAATTAACATTTCCTATATGGATTCATTACTTAAACCTTAGGCTAGATGGAAGATGAGCATCTAAAGCCTTAACTTTAGTGGAATTACCTTCGGTGCGGTGGATAGATTCCTGAAAGTCATGCCTTATCAATGATAGCCGGCATAGGCTCACATAATACGGCACAGATTGAGATGTCTGTACTCAGCCATTGTTAGATTGGAAACCATGATGATGCTGGGACCCGTGGGAGTTGCAGCCAGACCACAGGAACACATCCTCCAGTGTGGCATTGATGGGTTACACCCTGATTGGTTGGGGAAAGGCCGTCATCGGGTCTGCAGAGGTTTCAATGAGCTGTTGAAAGCTGTGACCCACGGCTGTCTCCAAAAACTGGAAGGGCTGTGGACTGAGTCCACAAATAGCTCTTCTGCCTCATTTCCCATGGCATGAGACACACTGTATTGTCTTAAGGCAGCACTCAGCTGCTGACGGACTCCATGAGCTGCAGCACTGCTCTTGGGTATTGATGGGATGCCCAAAGAGCAGGCGAGTAGTTCTGTTATTAATGGACCCCAGTTTCCCAATTCCCTTTTAAAAATGGAATCAGCCAAGTCCTCAGCTGCTATGCCAGCCTTTGCCAACACACCAATTGAGCTAATCTCTCCAGAGTGACAGATGCTTCAGCATCTCCTCTGACTCCCTCCAATCGACAGTTCTGGCAACAAGTGCCAGGGAGATAACTAAGACGTGAATTATCCTCTCAGCACAATTAACTGTTTGCACTGGTACTGTAAGGTAAAAACATCATGAGTTGGGACTGGAGAAGGAGTCACCCAGTACTAAGGAGTAACAGGATGCAGGTGTGACCTTGTACACTCAAGATAAGTGTGGCAATAACAAGAATGATGTGCAGCAGACTAACAGAGAAGGGTAGCAACAGCTTATTCATTGGACAATGTAATGGTATGATAATTTACTAAGTACGTGTCCTGGGGTATTAAAAAAAACACCACTTGCTGATATCGTTAGAATACGCCTTCTCCAACTAACACTGTTAGTTGCAAGTGTTACAATCCGGTAATAAAGAACATTGATTTTGACTCAGTCTGGTGTCTGACTCACTCATTCTCGAACAAAGCAGACCTAATAGTACCCAGCTGAAGAGAATGATGTTTGAGCATCATCGGAGGGAAGGAGTGATGCAACCTGCTGTGGGAGGGGCCCAGTTTTGAGGCCTATTAGCTGCTTGCTTTTCATTTACCAATTTGATGGCCCTGACCTGAGCTGCGTGTTTTTCTCCGTCTCCTTCCAAAGCTACTCATTTTCCCATCTCCACGCCATCCTCTCATCTGGCTCCATTATTGCCTTTGGGTATTTCCTTTCAAGTTATCGAACCTGTTGCTTTTCTAACATGCAAGGAGTAAACTAGAGTGTTAGAATATTTGCCTGTATTAATGGCACATTACTCTGCACAAGTTGGGTGCAACAGAAACCTTGCGCCACTTTTGTGGTTGACAAACAGCTTTGACCTCATCGAGGAGAGTTTGAAGGCCATCTTGAGCAAAAACCTGAGACTTTCTCACATGCACAAATAAAGGCAGAGAGGATTCACAATCTAAACGACATTTAAATGAAAGTAAGATAAAACTTTGTTAAGACTTGAATAAGTGCTGCATTCCTTGAAGTTTAACTCGTGGGCCAAAATGGCCTGTTAGCATGCTGTATTTCTAAATTTAAAATAAAAAGTTGCCCACCCCTGTTCCAGTCCCACCATGAAATCCTATTACCCTAATTCCAGTTAACCTTCAATTGTGCTGATTCAGTTTCATTGCAGTTGGTGATCATGAGTTTATCTCTGACAGAATGTGCAATATCAGTGGAAATGGAAGTCAGCAGCTGTTCACCTTGTATAAATGGGAAACAACGTCACCAATCACATAAATGCTGAATCTAACAAAGTCCTTGTGTCAAAAATTCCCCGTAAATGCTGATGGGGGTGGTTTTGGATAGAGCACTGCAGGGTACCTGACAGATCATGGTCTGACAGAGAGAGAAAAAAATAAACATCCGTTATTCTATATCTTTAATATTCTAGCAAAATCTTTGTTATGCGTTTCCTTTGTGGTCTTGTGAAATAAAACTGTGCTCGGTACTGAATATGATGAAAAGTTCACAGTTTATTCTTTGTGAACAATTCCTATATTTAACTGTTATATGCAAAACATATTTAAGTTGATTATATATTGCAAAACTGCGGGCTCCGAAGTAAATTAGATTTTTGTTCTACCTATTTCTGTGATGTTAAAATAACAGGAGTTGCCTTTTACCATGTTTGTCTTTGGCAATAGTGAAATGGGCTTATTTTTTTTTAACTAATAAAAATCTTTGTGGCCTCTTTCAGAGAGAAATTAATGAGTCTTCTTTTATTGATTTTAAAGGGTGGTAAATGCTTCGTACACAACTGGCAAAAAAATAAAGTTGAGGCCATCTTTGTAGCTTTACCTGTTTAAATATCATTATTGTATGAGTTTGTGTACCCGGGCAAAAATATCATTATGCAGAATATCTGATGATGAGAATGTTTATTATTGTACAATGCACATATGCACTGAAATTCTTTACGCGGCCGAACAAGTACTTTGTTTAAAAAAAAACAACTAAAAAGAGCTACATACTAAAGACTGAATTAAAGAAAAAAAGACAATAAATATACAAAAAGTAGGTGGATATATTCACAGTATTGCTCGTCCAAAAACAAGTGAACTTGTACATGGAACAGACTGTTTCGTATTTGTTTCAAATGAGCTAGGAGTAACTATAACTCGGGAACATAAGCAACAAAATGAGATGATGAGACAGAGTTTATTGTCATACACATTGTATGAGATGTATAGCTGCACTGAAATTCTTAATTGCTGTAGGCACACAAACACATTGGATGCACCAACTACAATAATATAAATTAAGTTATCATAATATGTAAGACAGATAAAGAGATAATAAATGTAAAAGGATAGATAAATAAATATCCACAGTTACAGTTAGAATAAGAAAAAAAATATGATGGTTCAATAGTGCAGACAGATTTTTTGATGGTCCTGGAGTAGTTTATGGTCAAGATTAGGGTAGTGGGGAGTTTGAAGATTCCGATACCTGTTTTATTTTGGGTGGGGTGGGAACTGTTCTTGAACCTAGAGGTACTGGTCTTCAGAGTTCTTTACCTTCTTCATAAAGGTAGTGGTAAGAACAGGTTGTGACCAGGGTGATGGGGTCCCTTGATGATGCTGGCTGCCCATTTGAGATAGTGCTTCACGTAGATGTCTTCAATAGATAGGTGGTGAATGCCTCTGAATGACCAGGTTGCCTATTTTCTGCCGGCTTCGATGTGGTCAAGTTTCCAAACCATGATGCAGCCAGTCAGTAAACCTTCCACAGGACACCTGTCGAAGTTCAATAGTATTTGACAGCATGCCAAATATCCTCATACTTCTTAGAAAGAAGAAGCATTGGTGGACCTTCTTCACAGTGCCCTCAATATGGTGGCTCTGGAAGAGATGTTCTGTGCTGCAACACTGCAAAATATATTTTAGCAAGGTTCTATCAATGTGGCCAAGAACCTCATGCCTCCTCACTGATTAGAAAGTATTGCTAACTTCTCAAACCTTGCTAACTTTCATTTATCCAAATGAAGTGCACATGCTAGTTACTGCAACCTGACTCCCTGCTATTTTGGCTCAAAAACCTGATATTTTCCATAAATTGCATGTAAACGTTGACCCCCTTTTTTGGCCCAAAAACTGCATATTTTCCATATATCGCATCTAAAAGAAGACCACCAGAATTTGGCATGAAAATGTAAAAATGCTTCAGCATGAGGAACAGTCACAACTTCTCTTTGCAGCTCAGCTCCCATATCGCACTTGTGGTTTCAAAATGTTGCTGCCATTTTGTTTTAAAATGCCCTCCAAATGTACAGCAGCATTTAAACTAAAAGTTATTAAAATTGTTGTGAAACCAAATAACAAGCAGCAAGAGAAATTTGTGTATCGGAGAAACTTGTAAGAGACTGGATAAAGATATCAAGATAAACTACAGTTAATGCCGAAAAGAAAGTGTGCTAACTGACATAAACCTAGCTAGTGGCCACAATTAGGGAAAAAAGTTGCTGAGTGCGTAATTAAAAATTGTCAAGATGGAAAATGTGTTACTTGTGCTCAGAAGGAAGAAAGGAATTCTCGATTTACGGGAAGTGCTGGATAAGGCAGTGTGACCAGGCATTTTGGCAGAAAATTAAGATTTCACAAAAAGCTGCCTGCTGATCCAGATGATGAGATATTTCAGTTTCACCAGTTTGTCATCAGTCCTCAGCAGAAGGAAGGCTAAAAGTTATTGTGCATTGGGAACATGGATGAAATACAAGTTACTGTTCACATGCCAGAGAATCGAACTGTGACCTGAAAAGGTGAAAACCAATGGTGGTGAGAAAAGTCTGCTTACTTTAGTTCTTTCTTGTCTGGCTGATGGTATTAAATTAAAGCCAATGGTTGTTTGTAAGAGGAAAACTACCAAAGGAGAAATTGCCGAAAGGAATTGCCGTCCATGCACATCCTGAAGGCTGATGTAGAAAATGGATAAAGGATGTTAGGAATTCATGAACTTCTGGCCTATGCAAGAAAAAGATTGCTCATCTGGGATCAGTTTAGGGCATATCTAGTGAAGAATGTTGTTGATGTTTTCAGATTCCAAAACCCTCACACAGCGGTAAATTCCTGGCGGATTTGCAAATGTTTTGCAACCAATGGATGTTAGTATCAATAAGCCATTTAAGAGAATGAAGTGGAGCTACTGGATGTGTGTTTGAAAAAATAACGCATAAAAGGAGATAAAATATGGGCTCCGTCACTGGATCAAATCTGTGAATGGGTCATAGAAGGAAATGAAAACCAACATTATTGTCAAAACATTCAAGAAATGTGTAATTTCGAATGCATTTGGTGGTACAGAAGACCATCATCGATGGGATTACTGGGATGAAGAAGAAGCAGATGTTATACCTCTCACTACCAACAGCACGAACGATGAAGATGAAGCAAATCCTTAAGATGATATAATAATTCATCCTGATAATCATGAAGCTTTATTCAGTGCTGAAGATGCTGGATGAGCTTTTGTGTTTGAAAGCCCCATTACGGTAAATGTTTACTTCACTTTTTTTGTATGCATGCCATGAATAAAAATTTACTACTGGAAATTATTTTTGTTTCCTTTGTCATTATTTGATCATTTGCAGCTTATGATGCATTGAATGCATTAAAAATAAAAACGCAGTAAAGAAAATGAAGCTGTCATCCCGAATATGGAATTGTGGTTAAAGGTTTTGTGAGGTGAGCAGGTACGGTATGGCTGCGGCAGAGTATGATGGTAATTCCAAGGCACACACTCCATATAAATACTTTAATTTATTATGTTTTAGTTCTTTATCCATTAAGAGATTATTTGGACTTCTGCTACTGATATGGTACTCTTGGATTCTTTTGTGAATTTTAGCCCCTCAAAAGTAGTATACAACTCCACCCCACCAAAAATATGATCCTAAAAATTGGTCCCCAAAACTCAACTATTATATGAATACAAATGGTGTTAGCCAACTATTCACTATGTCTCTTTTGTTTTAAAATTGTCTCTCCCAATTCTTGTGTTCTCTGTGTGGACATGGTACCTTAATAAATCAGAACTCTAACTTTGCAGAAGTTATTTATTCCCAAGTTTGTTTTAGATTTGGAGGCATCGCACAGAACCCAGGATGTATTTTTCCTGATTATTGTAGGTGTCGATGCCATGACATTATAGTGTGAGCATGAAGCATTCTTTTTTTTTTTCTTTTTTTTCCAGTTTATACAAGTCTTTATTACTAAATCTAAAACTGAATTCACACTACAATATGCAAGCCCTTACCAATTATACTTATCAATGCCTGGACTGGTCCCAACTGCCGAAGCGAGGCACACTTGTAGTAGGTTGTCGGGGTTGAACACCTCTGCTCAGAGACTAAGGATCACTGAATGCTAGAATGTATACCATATTTGTTACATGGTTAAACATGTGTAATGCCTTTAAAAAATCAGTAAAATAGCTTTCAAAGAAAACCGATGGGACTTGACACAGTTTTTGTTTTTACACCATGTATCCACATCGTATATCTGCAACTTATATCAAGCAAAATGACTCAGCCCATTTAGCATTTTAACTGAGAATGAAATGCCTCCAGGTTTTCTTCTTGTTTGTAGAAGAAGCCCTATTCAACAGATATCTCTGAAATTAGATTTAGGCTCTCCAGTAATATTTGATCACTTGAAAATCACAACACAAATTGTAATTTCTCTTCCTCTTGTTAATGCAATCAATCATACCTGCAAGGTAGAACTCCGAGGCGATGTTGTTAGAAGAAAATTGTCAAAATAGTTAAATTCCAAAGACACATTTTAATCATTCACAAGCTGAATTTTTAAAGTATTTCTGAATACTAAATGAATAATTTCTTGCTGTGCATTACTGCTTCCGCGTATCATTCTATTTCAAAACATCTGTAATTTAGTCTTTAAATGATTAAAAATAACTATTTTTGTCTTTAGGGACAGACAAGTAATTGTAAATTGTGTCTACTGGATTTCAAATGCACTTCTTGCCATATTTCTTTAATTAAAGATTGAATTTGCATATCATTCCTACTTTGTCCCCACTTGCTGATACAACTGATGTTCTGGAAGATATGTACTTTTGATGAACACTAAATTACATTGCATGATGACAGCTTATTTTGCTGCAGTCTTGTAGAAACAGCATCTTGGAACAACAAAATAGAATTTGGAACCTTCATGAAAACTCACAGTAACAATGAAAGTTTCTGACATGGAAGCAAGTATTTAATGGACTTTTCAAGATATCAATGGGGAGAAGGCCACTGTAGCTCTTCAGAAGGCATACAACCTTTCCAAGCACACTCTTTGGCAAAATGCATCAGCACATTATTGTAAGCAATTGTCTTGCAATCCATGTTGAGGACTGGAAGAATTGAACATGTCGACGGATCATGCATGTGATTTGGTTTCATTTCTGGAGGGCAGTAGGAGTTGTACTATCTCATCAAGAACTAGTTATGTTTATTCTCTTATTCTGATTAGAATCTCTAAAACCCACTTTGAAAGTACTTTTTATTTCCCTCCCTACCTCATAATTGAAAACAATTAGGCTATCTCCCCTAATATTCAAGAATTCCTCTCTTTTCTGAAACAACTAAGCAGGTATTTCTTCTACTTTGAAGTCGATAGACAAAGTAAAACTAGTGTTACACATTGTTATTCAGTGAGAACTTGAGTGTTTTCTTGGAAAGATTATAGAACTAGAGAGAAAAAAATTGAGCTTATTTCTGAAAGCTGGAAGTTACGAGAAACCTTGCTAGTCTTGCCAACACCAGTCAAGTACCAAGGTGCAGATTAATGTTCCTTTACTACAGTGTGGGCAATATTATATCTGTTAGGTATAAATAGAAGAGGATCTTTTTGCCAGATAACATGAGGTTGATGAAGGAAAAGCAATGGATATTGTCTGTTGGGTATTCAGGTGGTACTTAATGTGGAGGTACTCCATCGACCTACTGCAGGGGGCAACCTCTGTACCTACAGGTGTGTAAGGGGACAGGACAACACCCGGCTGGCTATCAATCAGTCAGCCTAAATGGATCAAGCCCCACCCGGTCAGGTGTCAATCACCCTCCGGGATATAAGCCTGCGCCGACCTCCCGAGGC
This sequence comes from Narcine bancroftii, assembly GCF_036971445.1. Classification (NCBI taxonomy): domain Eukaryota; kingdom Metazoa; phylum Chordata; class Chondrichthyes; order Torpediniformes; family Narcinidae; genus Narcine; species Narcine bancroftii. Next base: position 43,603,112 of record NC_091472.1, on the reverse strand, counting down.
CTCACTCAGAGTTGCTGCAGCCACAGCCAGCCTGGCTCTGTGGAAGTCTTTGTGGATTAAAACCTGTTGTACAGTCTTTATCTTTGTGTGTGTCTGATTCTGGCTAACAGTCCACCACATTTAGCAGTCTTATTTTAATTGGCCGCTTGTTAAGTTTTCTTTGCAGTTTTTTTGAATATTTTATTTAAAGTATTAAACCATGATGCATATAATAAAAAAAAATGATACATAGTCAATGAAAATACATGCTATATATAAACACACTACCCCCCTTCTACCCACCCTCCTCCCATAGCAGCCCTCCCCCAACCCTATCGCCCTATACCCAACCCTCCTAATCAACTAATAACCTAACCCCCAAAGAAAGAAAAGAAAGAAAAAGAAAGAAAGGAGATACAAATCATATTCGCAGATGAAGATTTATGGAGGGGTAAATGCCCAAGTCAGCTGCAGGCTCGTTTGTGGCCGACAAGTCCGATGCGGGACAGGCAGACACGGTTGCAGGGGTTGGTTGGGGTTGGGTGTTGGGTTTTTCCTCTTTTGTCAGTGAGGTGGGCTCTCCGGTCTTCTTCCAAGGAGCTTGCTGCCCGCCGACTGTGAGGCGCCAAGATGCATGGTTTGAGGCACGGATTAGAGTAACACCACCACAGTATAGACAGAGAATTCAAAGTTTTAAGTTCATATAATCCAAATAAGGGCTCCAAATTTTCAGATTAAAAAAAAATTATCATGTAGATTATATGTTATTTTTTTTCCAATGGAATACAATATCTCAATTCCATATGCCATCTATGTATACTCAAATCAGTCTCATTTTTCCAAGAAATCGCTAAACATTTTCTCGCTGCAGCCAATGCTAAATCTCAAAAATGTAATTTGAAATCTAGTCAATTTTAAATCTAAACTCAACTACTTAATATAACCTAACAAAAGTACTGATGGATCCAATGAAATTTTCACTACTTCTAAAAATTCTTCAAGTCGCTTCCAAAAAGGTTTTACAATTTCATATGATCCAAATAGAATGTAGAAAAAGAACCTACTTCCTTCTGATATCGAAAACATAAATCTGAAGAAATTAAATTTTATCTCTTTAATTTTTCTGGAGTTAAATATAATTGATGCATAAAATTATAATGAACTAATCGATATCTCACATTAACAATTTTAGTCATACTGTCTTTACATAAAATTCTCAAATCATCCTGATTAATTACTATCTCTAAATCTTTTTCCCATTTTAACCTAAATTTATGTAAATCTGAATTAGGCATTTTATTTTGTAATAATGAATATATTTCAGATACAAACCCTTTCTTTCCCACCGTCTGTAAGTAGAATTTCAAATTTAGATTGTTTTGGTAACTGTAAATATGTCCAAATTATCCAATAATAAAGATCTAACTTGATAATAACAAAAAAGAGTATTTGCTAATATTTCAAATTTTTCTTTCGTTGAAATAATGATTTTGTACAGATTTAATTCCCTTTTGATCCCATAATTTCAAAAACTTATCACTAAGCATAAAAGGAAAAAAAGTTTATTCTGATATAAAGGTGTCTTACTTGAAAATTTACCTCGAGTACCTATTGCTTCATTTATCATATTCCATAATTTCATTAAATATATCAAAATAGGCACATTTTAATTATGTAATAACTTAGAATTCCATTTATAAATAAATTGGTCCATCTTCTTCTCACCAATTTGAGATAATTCAATTTTTGCCCATACCAATGATTTTTACAAATCAAACATTCTATTAATAAATTTTAATTGTGCTACTTTGTGGTAATTTTGAAAATTCGGAAGCTGTAAACCTCCTAATTCATATTTCCAAGTTAGTTTTTGTAAAGATACCCTTACAATTTTACGTTTTCATAAAAACTTCCTTACAATAAAATTCAAATCTTTAAAAAGTTTGAGAATCTTTACAGGAAATGGATTGAAAAAGATATTGTATTCTAGGAAAATTATTTAACTTAATACAATTAATTCTAGCTATTAATGTTATCAGTAAATCTTTCCATTGATTCAAATGATTTTTAATTTTATAAAACAAAGTTAAATAATTTAATTCATGCAAATGATTAAAATTACTATCTACTTTAATATCTAAATGTTTAATTTGGTCTGACCATTTAATTTAACAATATTGTTACAAAAAGTAATCCACTTCAACCAATGACATAATCTCAGATTTTTCCTCAATTAATTTTATAACCAGATATTTCTCCATACTGTTCCAAACTATCATGTAACCATTTTAAAGAATTCTAAGGTTCTGCTAAGTATATCAAAACATCATCTGCAAATAAATTAATTTTAAATTCATCAGATTTCACTTTAAAACCCTTAATATTATTGTCTTATCAATTGAGCCAAAGGTTCAAAAACTAATGCAAAAAGAGCTGGGGACAAAGGGCAACCTTGTTTAGTAAATCTTTCCAATGTAAATAGCAAAGATATCTGCTCATTCATCACAACTCGAGCAATAGGATTTTTATATAAAGTCTTAATCCAACCAATAAATATTGGTCCAAACTTATTTTTTTAATAAAAAAAAACTCCATTCTACTCTATTGAATGGCTTTTTAGCATCTAATGATATAACCATTGGCAGGTTGGATTCCTCCTGAGAAATAGGAATCAAATAAATCAGTTTCACAGTTTTATCTGCAGAATAATGATTTTTAATAAACCCAACTTGGTCCAAATGAAGCAAAGCTGCTAAATATTTTGGCAGTCTATTTGCTGGAACCTTTGTTACAATTTTATAATCAACATTTAACAATGAAATAGGCCTATAAGATCCAGTTTTCAAAGGATCTCTATCTTTTTAAAGAATAACTAATAATTGCCAGAGAAAAAGAATCCAGAAAAGAATGAACCTCCATAGTTGTCCAAGTACTTACATTAATAAAGGTATTAATAAATCTTGAATTTTTTTAAATAAAACTCAGATGTAAATCAATCTTCACCTGGAGACTTCCCATTCGGCATAGGTTGAAGTGCTTCAATATTTTCTCTATAAGTAAAGAAAACTTCCAATTCATTAATTTCCCAGTTACTCTAAGAAGGTAAATGAAGGTCGGATACAAAATTGTCTATTTTAACTTAATCTTTATCTAATTCAGAAGTATATAATTTTACATAAAATTCCCTAAATGCATCATTTATCTCTTGAGGTTTATAAGTAATCATTGAATCATTTCTAATAGCATTTATTGTTCTTGAAACCTGTTCAGTCTTTAATTGCCAAGCTAAAAACCTTGTGAGCACTTTTCCCTAATTCATAATATCTTTGTTCAGTTCTCTGTAACAACTTCTCAAACTTTTAAGTTTGTAATGAATTATATTGTAATTTCATGTTAATCATGTGTACCTTTTTAGTCTCTGTTGAAATTTGTTGTAAATATTTTTCTAAAATTTCGATCTTCTTTTCCAATTTATTAACTTCAAAAGAATGCTGTTTCTTAATTTTAGATGTAAAGCTAATAATTTGCCCTCATAAATATGTCTTCAAAGCATCCAATAAAACAAATTTACTATTAACTGAATCTTTATTTATTTTCAAAAACTGCTGTATTTGATCTCTTATAAAATTACAAAATTCAATATTTTTTACAATAATTAAATCTCCATGAGTATATAGTATCTATAATTTCTGAACCTGTACGTTGTTAATAAAAGAGAATGATCTGAAAATGTTCTAATTTTATATTCAACAGATATAACACAACCTTGTAATTGTGCAGATATTAAAAATAAATCTATTCTAGAATAAGAATCATATCAAAATGAGTAAAATGAAAAGTCTTTCTCCTTAGGATTTAATCTCCTCCATTTATCAACTAAATTATTTTCTTTCATTAACATTAATAATTATTTTGTCATTTTAGTCCTAGTTACTGTTTTCGGAGATTTATCTAAATAATGGATCTAAACAACGATTAAAGTCACCTCCAATCATAAGTTTTTCATATGCCAACATCAAATTAAGAAAAGAATCTAATATAAATTTCTCATCCTCTACATTAGGGGCAGAAATATTCATCAATGTCAATAATTCTGAATAAATTTTACAATTTACACCAAAGTCTACCAACTGATTCATTTACTGATTCCAACTTAAATGATGATTTCTTATTAATCAAAATGGATACACCTCTTCCTTTAGAATTAAAAGAAGAACCTATAACCTGACCATCCCAATCTCTTTTCAATTTCTGATATTGCTTCTCAGTTAAATGTGTCTCATGCAAAAAAAAAGCAATATCAACTTTCAACTTTTTAATATAAGCCAAAACTCTTTTTCTCTTAATCAAATTATTGACCCCATTAACATTAAAAGTAGCAAAATTAAGATTAGACAACATCTTAATTTATAACATAAATAAACCTCCATGCTTAACGTAGAGGGACCAATCCATGATAAATCTGTGAAAAATAATATATCTCCTCAATAGAAAGAAAAGTATAGACACTAATAAAAAAGGAAAAAATCCATACGCCCACCCAACCAAAATAAAATACTGTACCACAGTACTACCTCCCTCTATTATATGGGAAGTGACTAATGCCACAAAGTGACCAATAACTTCGGAAGGAAAAGCAGACAAAATCACCTCCCCTGAACAGATCAATAAAAAAAATGTAAATCATTTCAGGTATAGTAAGCTTCCTCCAGGTCTCTATTAACTTGATCATCATCAATGTCAATTTCCACCAATTGATGGGTTTCCCTCTCCTGTACACCATTCTTCTTCTCTTCTTGAGTTAGCTTCAGATGTTGAGAAAGACGTTCTTGGCTTCTCTTCTATTTATCGGGCAGAGAATTAGCAAATATAAGAGCTTCAAATTCATCATGAAAAAAAAAACTGGGATTAAAAATCTCCATAAAAAACTTTAAGAATAGCTGGATATCTAAAAGCAAATTTTTATACTTTCTTCCACAAAACAGCTTTGGCAGAATTAAACTCTTTACGACATTTAATAATAGCTTGACTCAAATCTGCGTAGAAAAAGACTACTATTCTTAACTTTCAAAGGACCCTGATTTTTTCTTGCATTCTGAACTGCTACACACAAAATCAATTCTCTATCTTGATAATGCAAACATCTAATTAATATAGAGCATGGCGGTTGTTCAGGAAAAGGCTTTTTTCTAATCACTCTATGAGCTCTGTCCAGTTCTAAACCATTTGTAAACCATTTCCATTTCTGAAAATATTGCACTGGATCCTGACCTTCAAAATCTTCCGGCAATCCAACAATTTAAAAATTATTCCTTCAACTCTGATTCTCCAAAGCATCAATCTTCTTTAATAAATCATTTTGTTGAATTTCCCATCCAGTCAAAGATTCTTCCATCTGTCCCATCCTTTCTTTATGTTGCTCTACATCATCATGACATTCATGAAAATCCTCTTCAATCTTTTTAACTTTAGCCACCAGCTTCACACATTTTGCCCCATCTTTCGAAGATTAAAAAAAACCTTGGTTCATCTGCTTTGACATAGTTTCCAATTGAATTGCAGGATCTGCATCATGAGAATTATCAAGCTCCCCTTGAATATACTTAGATAAGGGCCTACCATTGTATATTTTCCACTGTATATCACTGTTTCTTCTTCCTCTGTGCCTGGGTAAACATCTTCTTCCTCAGTTCCACCAACAACATCTTCTTCCTCCTCTATAGAAATCAACTGCATCTCCACCCGACAACAGGTTCTGATCTCCCTCAACGGTCCAGCATCGCTGGGCCCCGAGGGGTTGGCTTCCCCCACACAACACTGCACGGGTCAAACTTGATACTATGTCGCGCATGCACGGTTATTCTTCATAGTCTGGAGGAATTTGTCTTTGGGCTCCTGTGCCATTTTCCCCAGCACTCCGAGGAGTCGGTGCTGGAGTCAACTGTGCCTTCACTGAAGATTGTCGCTGCAGACACGGGTGAAAAGAAGTCAAGTCCCCAGGCTCCATCTTGAATGTAGGCCCAAATTATTCAGTACTTGATAGTTGCTTCTGAATTTTTTTAGCTGTCTCTGCCTTTGTCTTTCTCATTATTGCTGTTAATAACACCTTATTAAAAAAATATCTTTTAAAGTTTACAAAACTTTTAAAGTTGGGTTTTTAGCAGTTCTGTTGGGAGAGGTGTCCTTTCACGCCTCCCACCTACACCATCACGCCACATGCCGCCCTCCCCCCCCCACCACCCCGCGCTTGTTAAGTTTGGGACTCAAGAACAAAGGCTTCATTGACAATAAGAATAAAAAAGTGGTTGAAGAACAAATTGTAGGAAATTGATGTTCAGACTAGAAGATGAAAGATAATGGCACTTGCTGGGGATTGGTGCTGGGATTGTTGTTTAGAAAAAGGTATCTACAAAATAAATTACCATGTAGATAATAGAAAATTTGTAGGTTAATTGTTATACACATTGTTTAATGTACATATGACCAAAATTTGACAAGATGGAGATATTCTCCTTATAGCAAAAAAGATTGATGAAATTCATATGTTTAGGTGATATAAACAGTGATGTTACTCTCATTGATGGATAGTTTAAGGACAAAGAAATGTTGTTTTAAAGTGAAAAAAACAAGAGGTTGAAGAGGAATGTGAGGATTTTTTTTCACTCAGATGCTGGTTTTGATCTGAATTCACTGCCTGTGAGAGTGTGGGATCAATCCATCAGGACTTTTAGTAGGGAACTGGTTTGGAACTTAAGGGAAACCACAGTATAGAGCACACATGTCAAACTCTGGCCCGCGGGCCAAACTTGGCCAGCAATATAATTATATTTGGCCCGCAAGATCATTTCAAAAATGTATTAGAGGTGGCCCGCCCTGCAGCGAGAGCCGATGCTGTTTTTTGGTAATGTCACCCCTACCATCCTCCCCCTTCATTGCACATCCTTCCCCATCCCCTAACTAACCCCTCCCCCCTAAAACCACCCCTCTTAAAAGATGGCCAGAATATTCTCAAAAAGGAATCCAGAATGGTAAAGTTCCACAAACCTTCTGCTGGGAATCCTAACAACACCCGGGCATCAGATCCACGGGACACAGAGGGAGCAAGAGTGTTGCAGGTTGACCGTGCAAACTTTGAGAATGGGGAAAACAAAGTTGTAACACGAGAAGTCTGTCGATGTCATCAGCCGGCAAGCCAGTTGGAAGGCTCCCTGCACAACCAGTCACTTCTCCCACCTGTCGAGCGGTGCGGCGGATTGGCGAGCGCCTGTGATTTCCTGTTGGCGAGACGGACATGGCAGGCTGCGCACGGCCCCCGGTGTTCCACAAAGGCTGATCGGCAGCGTGCTGGGCCTGAGTGGGTGGGTAAGCAGGGGTGGGCAGAGGGTGTAGGTGAGGAGTAATGGGCAGGGGAAGTTATGGTGGTGCGAGGGGCAGTTAGAGGGAGGGATGAGTAGAAGGAGGGGTGGATAAGGAAGAGGTAAAAGGGGAGGGGCAGGGCGAGTAGGGGAGGGGTGATTAGAGGGTGAGAGACGGGTAGAGGGAGGAACAGGTTGAGGGGAGAGGCAGTAGAGGGGCATGTATAGGATGGGGTGGGTAGAGGCAGAGCGAGTGGAGTGAGGGGTGAGTAGAGGTTGGGTAAAGGACTGGTCAGGTAGAGGGATGGTGGGTCGAGGGTGAATAGAGGCCTAGAGCCTGAGGAGTGAGCAGGAAATGCTGAGTCCTGATGCAGGCACATTCACAGCCTGTGAATGCTAACTACATCTCCACAGGGACCAAATATGTTTCCCTCAGGACAAGCAAAGGGTGAACTTGAGCTACCTACTCCTGACCTGTAACATTATCTTCCTAAAGTTATATCCTAAAGTTTAACATTACATATGTTGAAAGAAGAGAAAACATGCAGATGTTGTTGAAAATTTTCAATAAATATTTAGTTCGGCCCTCGACTTAGTCCAAGTTTTTAATTTTGGCCCTCCGTGAATTTGAGTTTGACACCCCTGGTTTAGAGTTACAAGGAAAGAACAGAGGAATGGAGTTGACTGGACTGCTTGACAAAGTGTAGACACAGACTTGAAGGGCTGAATTGCTATCTCTTGCACCAAAATCTATTTAGTAATTCTATAAACCTCCAATGTAGTTGAATATAGTGTGGCGGGCTAAGCCACGCTGCAAGCGAATAAGGTTAAAGAGCAGCGCAGCTGCTACGCATGGATGACCTAGGCGACCGAACACCATCCGCCCTTATGAATGACATGCTGGTGCTTTTGGATGGCCACAATATTTGCTGTCCAAGCAAATATTCATGGAGTAAATGCCAGAGGACATTTGCCTACTTCTGGCAGACCATGATTTCGGCGACCCCTGTAGGCTGGCGGCCTGCGCTGACATCCTTTGGCACACCAAACCACATGGTGGGCCGACTGTCGACCAAGTTGCAGGGTTGCTCCCCACCCCAGGGAAGAGGGCAGTGACAGTTACAGCAGACAAAAACCCAGAAAAGGAGCCTTGGTGCAACTACCACCAGAAATGGGGTTCTGAGGGATTTAAGCACAGAGAGAGTTCTATTAAAGTCAGTTGGTTCAGCTCACTCACGACTGGCAGTGTGCTTTGCTCGCTACACCTCCTCGTGTCCACAATAGCGCCATTGTTTATTGCTTCTTAAAAATCAAAATCACTGCAGCTTGCTTTTGGTTTAATTCCCAGAAGATTGTTGGGTAAAATGTGATAAATGTGTTGGGAGATTACTAATCAAATACATTTCAAAACAGTAAATTATGACTTGGAAACTTAACCTAATGGACAAGGATTAAATGTCTCTGATGTGGATGAAGCAGGGTACTTTGCTGTGTTAATTTCTGCATGGTAGGGCACTAACAATCCCACCCCCCCCCCACCCCCCCACGAAGCTGCTAGAATCACAAATGAAAGCAATAAGGCATCTGGGACTTTGACAAACATTCAGACAAACTAGGCCAAAGGCTGAGCAATAAATGGGAAGGAACAATTAGGGAGATGAATTATGTACTGGGTAAATGTAATGTCAAGGCAAGTGCAGATAGAGAAAAAATAAATCAGATTAAGCAAAATAAAAGAGATTAAAACATGAAAGAATATTTAAACCTCGGCATATTTAAAGTATTCAATAATTATTCACAGCCTTGGGGAATGATGGTCCACAATTGTTATTCTTCACTTTTTGAGCAAGAGGTTATTTGGAAACATTAACTCTTATCATCTTATTAAAATATACCCACACAGAAATTAGTCAGACTTCTTTGAATACAGGTTTTCTGACCAGTGTAGCTAAAGACCAAGAACCACCTGATTTTTTTTTAATCCACTTTGACACCATTCATTTTGAAATATCTGTAATGAAACCTTCACATTTTCTTTGGACTAATCCCCGAATGATGTCATTGAGATCAGTGTTTGTATTGAACATGTTTTGATTCCCTATATTTTCTTTGGCTTGGCTTCGCGGACGAAGATTTATGGAGGGGGTAAATGTCCACGTCAGCTGCAGGCTCGTTTATGGCTGACAAGTCCGATCCGGGACAGGCAGACACGGTTGCAGCGGTTGCAGGAGAAAATTGGTTGGTTGGGGTTGGGTGTTGGATTTTTCCTCCTTTGTCTTTTGTCAGTGAGGTGGGCTCTGCGGTCTTCTTCAAAGGAGGATGCTGCCCGCCGAACTGTGAGGCGCCAAGATGCACGTTTTGAGGCGATATCAGCCCACTGGTGGTGGTCAATGTGGCAGGCACCAAGAGATTTCTTTAGGCAGTCCTTGTACCTCTTCTTTGGTGCACCTCTGTCACGGAAAAACCCTTACCTTCTTCTCTTGCTGTCCTTAAATGTCTCTTTAATCCTAAAAACAAAATTCTGGAGAAACTCAACTGGTCAAACAGTGTCCTTTATATTAGCAAAAATAAAAACACATACCCAACGTTTCAGACTTGAGCCCTTCATCAAGGTATGAAAGAGTGTCAGCAGGCATCCAAACAAAAGAATGGGGGTAAGGGGAGGGCAAAGGCAGGTGGTGATAGGTGGAGAAGGGAGGGAGGGGACAGCAGTGATCAGGGGGAGGAGGGATGGCTGGGTGAATGGAGGAGGAAGGGAGGGGGAGAACTGGAAAGGTGGAAGGGAAAAAAGGCGAGCATGTCAGCAGAAAGCAGAGAAGTCAATGTTTATGCCATCTGGCTGGAGAGTGCCCTTCTCTCCATTTTCCTGTCTCCACCGCATTTGTTCCCAAGATGAGGTCTTCCAGTCCAGATCTTCTGAAATGTCTGCCTTCTTCCTCAAACATGGCTTCCCCTCCAACACTATCAACTTAGCCCTCACCCACATCTTCATGTCCTGCACATCTGCCTGGCCCCTTCTGCCCTTGGACACAACAAACATAGAATCCCTCATGCCCTCCAGCCTCACATTATCGTCCAGAATTTCTGGCACCTACTACAGGATCCCATCACCAGCCACATTTTCCCCTCTCCTCCCCTCTCAGCCTTCTGCAGGGACTGCTCCCTCCATAGTTCCCTCATGCACTCATCCCTCCCCACAAAAATTCTTCTCTGGTTGCTTGGTACATATTTCTTTCCTTTGAAATATGCTGGAATATATTATTACATTTAAGTGAAGGCTGATTCCATGGGCAGTTACACAAAACTAAAACATACTTATCTGTCTGCAACAATTCAGTGGTGAATGATTTTCCACCACTGACAGGATTAGATGCCCTACAAGCACAAGCAGCATAATTTCAGAACAACATTTAGTCATCTCAGTCCATGCATACCAAGACTTCACTTCACCCAAGGCATTCAGAGACAAGGAGGGGTGTAGGAACTGGAGGGGATTTTAGCAAAGCTGACAGTCCAGAACAGTCCCTACTGCCCAACCCATGTAGGCTGAACAAATTGGCATTCTGCATCAGTTTGCCTCCATTTAATACACGTTTATTTAAACTCTTCAAAGTACAATGCATATAACAATAATTATCATATGCACCAAAATTCTTAATTGAAACCCTTCCTGTCCATATATCAATCCAAATGTCTTTTGAATGTTGTAATTGTACTGCTTCTATAGCACCCTCTGGTGTTCCAGAGATGAACTGTCCACTGAGTGAAAAAGTGATCCCTCAAGTCCCTCTTAAATCTTTCACCCTAAACCTCTGCCCTTATTTTCCAAAATTACAAAAAACTGCCAGAATTCACTTTATCCATGCCCCTCATGATGTTATGCACTTCTATTAAGTTGCGCACCCCCCCCCCCACGCCCTTCAGTGACCTAAGCTTTCGAGAATAAAGACCTAGATGATCCACTCTCCCTATAACTCAAGCCTTCTCGCCTCGGTAACATCCTGGTGAATTGCTTCTGTACCATATACAATTTATTCTGGTTTCATGATTATTTTATTGTCATGTAATAAATCAGAAAATCTAATATAACACAAAATTTCCTTTAGTCTACCTTAAGGCAGACAAAGATTTACTGTTAGCAAGGAATTGCCCACACCCTTTACAGTCCAAGAAAGAGAAGCAAAGAGAGTTCCCCCCCCCCCCCACCCGAGTCATTGAGTGTCCATGGATTTGCCTCCACTGCTCCCCTAGGCTCTGCAGCCACATAGACTTTAGTCCAAACCATCGGCCAATCTGTCCTTGAGATTCAAACATCCGACACCATCAGAGTCCTAGGCACTCTCTTGGCTCTCGGTTCCAATACCTGGTATCCCTTTAGCTAACCTCCAGAAATCTGCAGCTTGGTGTGTGTCTCTTGACCCCTGTTGCCAGCAGCCCATACACTGCATAGGTGTCTGCTGCCAGCAGCCCACTTGTCACATTTGTGGCCCGAAATGTGAAGTTAATAAAACATTAAACATAAGTTTTATCAGGTAAACTTCTCAGTGTCTCTTTTTATTTTCCAGTTTCCCTTTGTTCTCTTGCTTGTGTTCTTATCTCTCCCTCATACCACGTGACTTCCGATACATCTCATACATATTCATTATCGTGACATCACTGCCTGTGTGTTCTTTAGCCGCAAAACCCCTCACTGGTCCGCCACCGTGGTCACCGTCCTGTGGGCTATCTCTTCTACTTCTTCTCAAGCGGGGAGCGGTCTCCCTGTTTTCTGCTGCCCTGCACAAGTCCTCTTCTTTCCTGGTCTGCAGCCCCTTGCGGCAACTGTCAAAAACAAGCCTTCCTGTCCATATATGGGTCTGTGATACCAGGTTTTTTTTAAAAATAAATAGCCAATGCCCCCTTTAACAGGCTGTTTAAAGACTGCAGTTGGACTGGGTGGTAGGATCCTGTGAGAGAGCGCTGTGTCCCTGCTCCCAGCTCTCCGCAGGTCAGCAGCAGTGCTGTTGTAACAGCAGCTCTATTACAGCGTTATAATGCATTCTTTATAAATTTGTTTTAAACTTGCTTGCTCCTATATTAACTGTAAAGGAGAAGGGTAAGGGAATCATGCCTTCTTCCACTTTTCCAAAGGGTGCTATCAGCAAAACTGGCTTTACTATATATGAAGCCCCATAAATTAAAGTAATATTACAGATTTAACTTATTTTCTTGTTTCATTCTTGCTGCTCTTTACAACCTCAATGTTCCTTGAATGAAAAAATCAATACTGTGCACATTGTTCAACCATTTTCACTATTTATTGGCAGGCAAAGATCTCATTCTACTTACTTTCTCTCAGTCATTCCTTACCACAGAATCATCTTACATTTCCCAATAATTATGAGGACAGAAAATTTTGAAGCAGCAACTGTTTTTCATTTTATTAATTGACTGACATTGCCTTGTGGATGTTTCGTAGGAGTGGGGGGTGGGGGTGGTGTTGGGGCGGGTTGGGGGGGTACGACAGTCTGGTGAGATCTGAGGCTTCTGGGATAGAGCAATGTGGGGTTGAGTGAGGAGGGATATAGCTGGCAGAGGAATTGGAGAATCAAACACTTTGGAGTCAAAGTTATACAGCATTGAAACAGGCTCTTCAGCTCAACCTAGCCACAATGATCAAGCTAGTCTCATTGGCCCATGTTCAGCCTATATCCCGCTAAACCTTTCATATCCATGTACCCGCCTAAATGTCTTTTGAATGTGGCAGTGGTCATCACTTCCACCACTCTTTCTGGCAGCGTATTCCATATACCCAACATCCTCTGTGTAAAGGAATTGCCATTCAGGTGCTATTTGCAACTTTCTTTTTCTTACCTTAAATCTATGCCCTTTAGTTTTGGATTCATTTATGCAGGGGGAAAAGGCTATGACTATTTACCATATCTACTGCCTCCCATGATCAAATTTTTCTCTATAAGGCATTCCCTTAAGCCTCATTTGCTCCTCTGTTCATAATTCAAACCTACTAATCCTAGTAACAGCTTCCTGAGAATATTTTCAGCATTTTATTCATCTTAATGATTATTTTTCCTATAGCTAGGTAATGAAAACTCCAGGTGTGGTCTCATCAATGTCTTGAACATGATATCCCTACTCTTGTATTCAATGCCGTGACTAATTTAAGTGTGTGTGGTAAATGCCTTCCTCGCCCTGTCCACCTATGTTATCACTTTCCTGGAAACTATTCACTGTGCAAATCCTACCCTTGCTTAACCAACCAAAGTGCAATGCTTTGCACTGTCAGATTTTAAATTCCTCTGCTATTCCTTGGCCCACTTTCCCAGTTCAATTCCAGATCATCTTCTTCACTCTCCATTATACCCTCAACTTTGTGGACTATATTGTCATCCAAGACTTTATTATAGATGTGTAGTGCGCGTCGAAAGAACCAAAGACTTGTTGATCCAAACCAAGGCTTTTATTAACTAGAAGACTAGAGCCTATCTCAAGTAGGTCGACCGGTCCAGAATGACTTGGTCTGGCTAGGAGCAATCCTTTAAGACCTGCCAGTAGGCGTGGCTACACTCTCAGCCAATCACAGTCATCCTACACTACCATCTGTACATAGACACTTTGGTGATAGAACCTGTACTCTCACAAGATGACAAACAACAGTGGATCAGCACTGATCCCTGTGACACATACAACTGTTCTCAGGGCTCCAATCTGAACAGCAACCCTCAACTACCACCTTCTCTCTTTCTCCTATCATTAAACTAATTTTGGATTCAATTCGCCAGTTTCCCCCAAATCTCATACAATCTGGCCTTCCAGACCTTTCCAAATTCATGTAGACAACATTTGCCACCCTACACATCTCAATCTTGGTCACTTCTTCAAAAAATACAGTGTAGTCCATGAGACATGATTTCCCCTGCACAATTTCATGTCGATTTATCCCTAATCAATGCCTGCCTTTCCAAAAGCAAATTGATTCTATCTGTCAAAACCCCATCCAATAAATTGTCCATAACTAACATTAAGCTAACCAGCCTATATTTTTCCAGTTTATCCTTGCAGCTGCCGGTCCCTCTAAACTGTACACGTGCGTGTGCACACGCATTTTGCAGCCAGCGCATATAGGGAATTAATGTGTGCTCAAACGGTTAGTTACCTAGTTCAAAGTATAGAATAAAATCTTGAATAAATTTGTTACTTTTTAGAATGCAATCATAATTGTATTACATTGACACATGCCGATACAATTTTGTTAGTCATGAGAGAGAGGCTGTGCCAAGATTATCTTGAAATAATTACCTTTGTTCATTGTGCACATACTTCTGTCACAGGCAAAAAAAATTACACAACATAAGATTTTTGTGTACATTGACAACTAAAAATTAGAGGGAAAATATCTTTTTTTTTAAACATTGGCCTCCCTGCAGTCTTCCAGCACCTCTCCATCTGGTGATGGAGCGCATCAAGTGCACCTCCCAGAGACACTGGACCCATTTCAATTTGACTACAGGTGAAATAGTTCCACTCACGATGCTATAGCCTTGTCCCTCCACTCCGTCCTGTCCCACCTGGAGAACAACACCTCATTCCCCAAGCTGCTCTTCATTGACTTCACCTCGGCATTTAGTACAAACATACCTTAGAGGCTCATGGAAAAATTGCCCTCATTGGGACTCAGCACGCCTCTCTGAAACTGGATTCTGGACTTCCTAATGGAGAAACCACAGTCTGTTTGGGTTGACAGCACAATGTCAAGCACCATCACTCTGACCACTGGTGGATCTCCGGGCTGTATGCTAAGTGCGCTCTTGTTCATTGACCCCCAACTGAAATGCCAGATCCAGCTCTAACAGAGTCCTCAAGTTTGCAGATGATAAGACAGTAGTCAGCCTCATCAGCAACAATGATGAGTCAAACTACAGAGAAGCAGTGGAAAATCTCGTGAAATGGTGCGAGAGGAACAACCTGAGTCACAATGTTGGCAGGACAAAGGAGATGATTGTGAACTTCAGGAGGACCAGGGAAGACCACCCTCCACTACACATTATTAGTTTAGTAGCGTAGAGAGCATCAACTTCCTCAGAATCCACTTAAGAAGTGACCTATCCTGGACACACAACATTTCCTCACTTGTCAGAAAGGCACAACAGTGACTCTACTTCCTTAGAAGACTGAGATGGGCAAGGCCACCAGCCACCAACCTGTCATCTTTCTGCAGGAGCTCTAGCGAGAGCATCTTGGCTGGCTGTATCACAGTGTATCAGATTGGAGGTCAATCCACAGGACAGTAAGAGCACCAGAGAGGATCACTGGAGCCTGTCTCCCACCCATCGACCTGACTTAATCAGGATCATTGCCTAAAAATCAGCGAAGGCTACTACCTCCATATGCACAGCATCTTCCACCTACTCCCATCGGGAAAGAGATACAAGAGTAACAGAGCCAATGCAACTAGCCTGAGAAGCACCTTCTTCCCACAGGCAGTGATACTGCTGAATGATTGATGAACTGCTCATACAACCCCTCCATGATTCAACTATTTATTTAATAATAATATTTATTTATTTTAGTATTTGTATATACGTACTGAGCATATATATGTATTGTTTGTTTGTATATGAGTTATGTCTGTGTGTGTTGTAGACTTCATCTCCAACATCGAAGTACTTGAGATGGCAGAGGCCGACAGCATCGAGTCCACGCTGCTGAAGATCCAGCTGCGCTGGATGGGTCACGTCTCCAGAATGGAGGACCATCGCCTTCCCAAGATCGTATTATATGGCGAGCTCTCCACTGGCCACCGTGACAGAGGTGCACCAAAGAAGAGGTACAAGGACTGCCTAAAGAAATCTCTTGGTGCCTGCCCCATTGACCACCACCAGTGGGCTGATATCACCTCAAACCATACATCTTGGCGCCTCACAGTTCGGCGGGCAGCAACCTCCTTTGAAGAAGACCACAGAGCCCACCTCACTGACAAATGACAAAGAAGGAAAAACCCAACACCCAACCCCAACCAACCAATTTTCCCTTGCAACCGCTGCAACCGTGTCTGCCTGTCCCGCATCGGACTTGTCAGCCACAAACGAGCCTGCAGCTGACGTGGACATTACCCCTCCATAAATCTTCGTCCGCAAAGCCAAGCCAAAGAAAAAAGTGTTTTGCACTGAGGACCAGAGAACATTGTTTTGTTAGATGTACTTGTACAGAACTTGATCAGAACCTGGAGATTTACCTGCCTTTATCCATTTCTCTTTTCTGTACAGCCAGGATTGCTGTACTTTCCAAATTGATATTCAAACAGTCAAAATCTTTTGTCCAACCTACAATAGGACCAGTTCCCAGTGTAAACCTGTGTTAGAGCAAAAATCGTAACCAGTATTAGAGCAATGATCATAAGCACTTATCTTTGCATAGAAAGGTCCAACACCTACCTCAAACGTATTGAAAAGATGACTTTTGTTTGTCTTTCCTTAGTATGAGACACCTGGCCACAGCATTAAATATATCTTCATTCATAGAGCAATCTAGTTATTTTAAAAAAGGTTTTGGTAATGTTTTTAATGTTTTTTTTTAAATCTGAGTTTCTCAAAGAGAAGTTATTGAGGCAACATTTGCAAAGTAGTGGATGTTAATCGAGACTCTTGAAGCTGGTCTATTCGATTCACTGTTTCGCCATTTCATCATTTAGTGATCTAGCCTAGCTAATCGGTGAAAATTAAGTAAAGGTCAACCTGACCACTATGGCAAACCAATTATAGAATAATTCAAGTGAATTTATCATCTATGTATTGACATTTTAGAAATAACTATCCCATTTGTCTTACATCCCAACTTTATCTAGAACATAGAATATAGAACATACCTCCCCCCAATTGAAAAGAAGCAGAGGAGATGACCCTCAGGACAGTGACCACAGCGACGGACCAGCAAGGGTTCTGAGACTGAAGAATGGACAGATAGCGAGCTGTTGGTGACTCGAGGCAAGGAATCCATGCAGGTTGTGGTCAAGGGACTCACATCTGTCTGTGGACTGCTGGAGACTGGCTGGAGATTGGCTGAAGGGGTACCAGGTATCAGAACTGTGATGTGAAAGGATGCCGAGCTGAAGGCTTACTGATGGTGTCAGAGGTTTAGATTGCTGATGGTTTGGACTACAGTCTGTGTAACGTGAAGGTGGTGGGAGTACTGGAGGTGAATCCATAAACCCTGAGTGAACTCTCTTTTGCTTCTCTTTCTCTGACTGTAAGGGACTCGGGGCAATTTCTGCTGATTGTATATCTTTGGCTTATAGTAGATAAATTAAATTTTGTGTAATATTACACTTTCTGTTTTATTACATGACAATAAAAGAATAAAGTTGCATCCTTCTTGATCTTTCACCCACTTTATTTGCTGTCCCTTTTCTCTATCACATTCAATCCCCTTCTCAGTCACACATCCTTCACAGTTTCACCCCATGGCCCATTCACCCACTTTTCAAGTCACCTCTCACCTTCTCAGCCCTACTTCCCATTCTCACCTCCATCCAAACTCTCGCACCTTCCCAGTCACCTACATTCCCTGCTGCCCTTCTTCCTGCCTCATCACCTTTTCCTAGTTTCCCAATACCACTTTAGCAGCCCCAGCCAATTCACCCCTGCCCAGATGCTGAGCGTTCTTCTACCTGACAGCTGCTGAAGCCCCACTGATGCCCCACTCTTGAAATGAGATCCTCTAGTATTAGTTTTTTTTGTGGGGGGAGCTCCAAATTCCAGCATGTGCAGTTTCTTGATCTTTGGATATAAAAAGAACTGAAGGTGTAGAAATCTGGAGAGAAAAAAAAAACTGCTGGATGATCTCAGTGGGTCAGACAGCATCTGTTTGCCTTTAGGTTGATGAAATGAACCCCAAGGCTGAAATCCAGTGGTGCATTAGGTTTTAGCAAGAAAGTGCATATCTGTGTTCCTATATCCCACTCAATAAACATATGGACCCAAATTTAGGGCACATGAACATTCTGCAATGTGCATGAGAAAAAAACCCATTATTATAATAATTATTCATATAACCACTGAAATATCAGGCCAATCATGGCAGCCCAGGTTAAACTTGTTATTTGAACAATTGTTTTGAGTTTGCTTTATATTGTACTGACGAACATAGAAAGAGAAAACTTTACAGCACAATACAGGCAATACAGCACAATACAGGCACAATACAGGCACTTCAGCTCACAAAATTATACCAAACATCTCCCTACCTTAGAAATTACTCTACTTTCCCTTAGCCCTCTATTTTTCAAAGCTCCATGCACCTATCTAAGAGTCTCTTTAAGGAGCCTAACAAATCCACCTCCACTACCATTACCGGCAGCCCATTCCATGCACCCACCACACTTTTTTTTTGAATACTTTATTTAAAATTTTGAATATACAAAGAATAATAACCTCCCTCCATCCAACCCCCATAACCCACCCTCATCCCATCCCTAACGACCCCAAAGAAAGAAAGAAGATGGAGATTTAACATCAAAAATACAGTAAACCACCATAGATCAAACGACGAGCTTCAGGGAATTCAACATTTTAAACCAATATAGTCCAAATAAGGGCTCAACAGTTTGGGAAAAAAGATGATTATCACGTAAATTATACATTATTTTTTCCACAGAAATACATGACCTCAATTCCATATGCCACCTCTGCAAACCTAAATCAATTTCATTTTTCCAAGTAATAACTATACATTTCCTTACTATCACCATTGCCAACCTTAAAAAGACAATTTGATACTTAGCCAATCTTAACATCAAACTCAACCTTTTAACATTACCTAATAAAACCAATGTTAGGTCCATTGGTAATTGAATCTTTAAAATTTTCTCCAAAAATTCTTGAAAACGTCTCCAAACAAAATTTAACCATATAACATAACCAAGTCAAATGTAAAAAAGAGCCTACTTCTTTAAAACATATAAAACATAAGTCTGAAGAAATTAAATTATACTTCCTTAGTATCTGAGGAGTTAAATACAATTGATGCAAAAAATTATAATGAACTAATTATAATGATGTGATAGGTAACCAGGGGAAATTTTCCACTAAAATATAACCAGCTTCATAATATTTTTGTACAGTTTTAATTCCTTTCTGATTCCATATTTACATAAAGGAAAATGTTTATAACATTAGACATACAATCTTAGACATACTAACCTTACCAATGGATCTCCAATCATCTTCATCAATTGTAATTCCCAAATCTTTTCCCCATTTCAATCTCGATTTATGAATATATAATTTAAACATCTTACTTGTTAACAATTTATACATTTCAGAAATAAATTTCTTTTTACCATCTTCTGTAAGTAAAATTTTGAAACTTAATTGGCTTGCTAATCTCAAAGTATGCCCAAAATTCTCGAATAACAACCTGATGATTACAAAAAAAGGTATTATTTTCATTCTTTGAAAAGAAATAAAATAACCAGCTTCATAATATTTTTGTACAGTTTTAATTCCTTTCTGATTCCATATTTACATAAAGGAAAATGTTTATTCTGATATAAAGGTATTTTAGTGGAAAATTTCCCCTGGTTACCTTTCGCATCATTTATTTTATTCCATAATTCAATTAAATATCTCAAAATTAGTGGATAATTTATTAATTATTAATAGCTTACAGTTCCATTTATAAATAAATTGCACCAAATTTTCTCACCAATATTAGTTAATTCAATATTAGCCCATACTAATGAATTATACAAATCAAACATTCTATTAATAAACTTCAATTGTGTTGCTTTATAATAATTTTGAAAATTTGGAAGTTGCAAACCTCCCAGTTTATATTTCCAAGTTAATTTTTGTAAAGAAACCCTAGCCATTTTACCTCTCCAAAAACTTTTTAATTATAGAATTTAAATCTTTAAAAAATTTTAAAGAAACCTTACAAAGAATAGATTGAAAAAGATATTGAATTCTAGGAAAAAACATTCATCTTAATACAATTAACCCAACCTATTAATGTTATAGTCAAATCTTTCCATCTAGTTAAATCTTCTTTAATTTTATTAAATAAAGGGAAATAATTAAGTTTATATAAATGGTCTAACTGATTATCAATTTTAATACCTAAATATTTAATTTGATCTGACCACCCACTGCATCTGCATCTCCTCTGTACCTTAAACTCATGTCTTCTTGTGGAAACCATTTCAGCCCTGAGAAAAAAACCTCTGAATATTTACATGATCAATGCCTCTCATCATCTGAAACACCTCTATCAGGTCATCTTTCATCCTCCATTGGTGCAAGGAGAACAGGCAGAGTTCTCTCAACCTGTTTTCATAAGGAATGCTCCGTTAACCAGGCAACATCTTTGTAAATCTTCTCTGCACCCTTTCGATGGCTTCCACATCCTTCTGGTAGTGAGGTGACTGGAACTGCCCACAGTACTCCAAGTGGGGTCTGACCAGGGTCCTATACAGCTGCAACATTACCTCTCGACTCCTAAATTCAATTCCACAATTAATGAACACCAATACACCATATGCCTTCTTAACCTCAGAGTCAACCTGTACAGCTGCTTTGACATCCTAAGGACTTGGACCCCAAGATCCCTCTGATCTTCCACACTGCCAGAGTCTTACTATTAATTTTATATTCTGCCATTATATTTGACCTACTAAAATCAACCACTTCACACTTATCTGGGTTGAACTCCATCTGCCACTTCTCAGCCCAGTTTTTCATCCTATCAATGTTCCGCTGTAACCTCTGATTGACCCTCCACACTATCCACAAGACCCCCAACCTTTGTGTCATCATCCCTCCATTTCCTCATCCAGGTAATTTATAAAAATTATGAAGAGTAAGGGTCCCAGAACAGATCCCCGAGGCACTCCACTGGTCACCAACCTCCATGCGGATTATCACCTGTCTACATCCACTCTTTGCCTTCTGTGGGCAAGCCAATTCTGGATCCACAAAGCAATGTCGCCTTGGATCCCGATCCTCCTTACTTTCTCAATTAGCCTTGCATGGGGTACCTTATCAAATGCCTTGCTGAAATCCATATATATTACATCTACTGCTCTTCCTCCATCAATGTGTTTAGTCACATCCTCAAAAAATTCAATCAGACTTTTAAGGCACGACCTGCCCTTGACAAAGCCATGTTGACTATTCCTAATCATATCATACCTCTCCAAATGTTCATAAATCCTGCCTCTCAGGATCTTCTCATCAACTTACCAACCACTGAAGTAAGACTCATTGCTCTATAACTTCCTGGTCGATCTCAACTCCCTTTCTTGAATAATGGAACAACATCCAAACCTCCGGAACCTCTCCCATCCCCATTGATGATTCAATTATCAACCTAGAGGCTCAGCAATCTCCTCCCTCACCTCCCACAGTAGTCTGGGGTACATCTCAACTAGTCCTGATGACTTATCCAAATTAATGCTTTTCAAAAGCTTCATCACATCCCCTCTCATAATATCTACATGCTCAAGCTTTTCAGTCTGTTGCAAGTCATGACTACAATCACCGAGATCCTATTCCATTGTGAAAACTGAAGTAAAGTATTCATTAAGTACCCTCGCTATTTCCTTCGGTTTCGTACACACTTTCCCACTGTCACACTTGATAGGTCCTATTCTTTCGTGTCTTATCCTCTTGCTCTTAACATGTTAAATGCCTCTGGATTTTCCCTAGTCCTGCCCGCCAAGGCCTTCTCATGGCCCCTTCTGACTCTCCTAATTTTCTTTTTAAGATCCTTCCTGTTTACCCCTTATAATCTTCTCGATCTCTAACATTACCTCACTCTCTGAACCTTTTGTAAGCTTTTCTTTTCTTCTTGACTAGATTTTTTTGCAGCTTCAGTAAATCAAAATTGCTGTAGCCTACCATGAATTCATTGCAATGTACCTATGAAGAACTTCACACAAATATCCCCTGAACAATTGTCTTATTTCTCCTGTACTTCCCTCTGAGAACATCTGTTCCCAATTTAAGCTTCCAATTTCTAGCCTGATAGCCTTCTAATTCCCCTTACTCCAATTAAACGTTTTTCTTACTTGTCTGTTCCTATCTCTCTCCAATGCTATCGTAAAGGAGATAGAATTATAATCACTATCTCCGAAATGCTCTCCCACTGAGAGATCTGACACCTGGTTCATTTTCCAATACCAAAATTAAGTACAGTCTCTCCTCTTGTAGGATTATCTACATAATGTATCAAGAAACCTTCCTGAGCACACCATCTAAACCCCTTGCTCAAGGGAGATGCCAATTGATAAATTGGAAATTAAAATCTCCCATCACGATAACTCTGTTATTACTACACCTTTCCACGATCTGTTTCCCTATCTGCTCCTTGATATCCCTGTTCCCATTGGGCAGCCTATAAAAAACACCCTTCCTGTTCCTAACCTCCACCCACATAGACTCCGTAGACATTCCCTCCATGATGTCTACCTTTACTGCAGGCGTGACACTATCTCTGTCCCCACCTCTTTTACCTCTCTCCCTGCCATTTCTGAAACATCTATAACTGGGAAGTTGAAGTAACCAATCCTTACTCAGAGCTATCCAAGTCTCCATAATGGCCATTCTATTCATGCTCTAGGCTCCTTGTGTTAAAATAGACATATCTCAAACCTTCTGTCTGAGTGCTTCCCTTCTCTATCACCTGCCTGTTCTCCCTTAAACACTGTCTCCAAGCTTTCTCTATTTACAGGATATCCTGGATACAATCTGACCCTGGCATCTGCAAGGCAAGCCATCATTTGAATTTCCTTCCTGTGTCCACAGAATCACTTGTCTAAGCTCCTAACACTACCTCCCTCCTCTTCCTTTCCCTACCCTTCTGAGGCACAGGACCAGACTCTGCCAGAGGTACTGCCACTGTTGCTTCCCAGAGGTAGGCTGTCCGCCCAACAGTACTCAAACAGGAGTACTTATTGTCAAGGGGCACAGCCACAATGGTGCTCTCTAGTCCCTGTCTGTTTCCCTTATCCCTCCTGACTGTTATTCACTTGTCTGTCTCCCATGGCCCTGGTGTGATCACCTTCCTATAACTCCTCTCTATCACCTCCTCACTCTCTTTGACCAGATGAAGGTCATCGAGCTGCGACTCCATTTCCCTAACGCGGTCCCTTAAGAGCTGCAAGTATAGCTGGCTGCAGATATGGTCATCCGGGAGACCCCAGGTCCTCCCACATCTGACATCCTGCCCAGAACATCCAGCCTCACATTCATACTTCCAGTCCCCAAATTAACACTTGTAAACCTACTCTCTTCAATACTGCCTAAACCCGTTGAGCACTAACACTTTTCTACCCTCTCACTCTGTTGACTGCTCCGAATGCGCCACCGATCCGGGATAGGCTGCTAGGCCATCACCCAACAGACCCGCGGAAGGCCACGGGGTCTCCACACCATCTACCCACGGTAGGCTGTGGGATCACCACAGCACCGACCAGCGGTAGGCTTAATATTTGCACATTCAGTTACTTATACGATAACTATAAAACTCTTTGGGCTTTAACGTAGCGAAATTACTTGAATATCAATAAAACTGATGCAACTTTGAGCAGCTAATTGAAAGATGATAAACATAAGCATTTTGAGTGTGAACACTGTATTTGAATTGTTTCCATTTTTTATATCAAGGAAGAAGTATCACCTCTTGATATTAGAATTGCAAGGAACTGAATTAAGTTCACACCATTACTGGTCTACACTCAGCTACAGTATTGAATCTGTAGAGGCTCAGATAACAGACTTTTGAACAGTTAAGTATAATTAATATTTTTGTACTGAGGAGAATCTGTCCTTTGAACTGATGGTTACAGAATTTAATGTGGTCTCATGTATTCTTCACACACACACACAGTGATCTAATTATGAAAACTGTTTGACAATAGTCATTAATTTTGGATTTCATAGATTTTTACCAACTGGCCCTATATTAAATAATTCTTTTTTTCCAGCTTCTGTGCAAGATTCTGCTTTTTCATGGATGGTTTAAGTT
Source organism: Narcine bancroftii (assembly GCF_036971445.1). Lineage (NCBI taxonomy): Eukaryota > Metazoa > Chordata > Chondrichthyes > Torpediniformes > Narcinidae > Narcine > Narcine bancroftii. The sequence goes on along the minus strand of NC_091472.1, from coordinate 43,578,759 downwards.
CCACTACATAATGATATCCCTTCGGAGGCTACTCTCTTACACAAACAGTACACTACTAAGAATTAAAAAAGGAAGGTAAACAATGGGGTCAAAAACCAGAAACTGATTAATCTTACAAATTTTCAAAATAATAAAGAACCCTATAAAGATTCATTTCAGTAGTGGTACAACTATTTTTTTTTCCAAAATCTATTATGCCATCATATCGGACAACCATTGAGAATGAATAGGAGGGACAGCATCTTTCCATCTCATCAATATGGCCCTTCAAGCAATAAGGGAGGCAAAGGGCAACTGCATGGGATTGTGAAGCAATCAATATCAAACCCAATGGCCCACTTATTCCAAAGATTTGGATTCAAATTAATATTAAGAACTAAAGGCAAGGTATGAAATACCCCTTCCCAAAAATTAGGCAGAGAAGGACATAACCAGAACATATGATACAATGTACCTTCTTAACGGCTGTAGTTGGGAAAAAGCTTGAAGCTGTCATTAAGGATGAAATAGTGAGACCTTTAGATTGAAGGTGTTCCATCGGGCAGATGCAGCATAGATTCAGAAAGGACAGGTCTTGTTTAGCAATCTTGCTGGAGTTCTTTGAGGATATAATGGGTGCAGTAGAGAGAGAGAGAGGGGAAAAGGTTGATGTTGTATATTTGGATATCCAAAAGGCATTTGATAGGGTGCCGCATAAGAGAACCATCAATCTTATCAATAAGTTACAGATGAATAGAGTCTGGGAAGTATATTGGCATGTATTGAGGATTGGTTAGGCAAATGAGATGTTTCAAAATCGCACAAAACAGGAGGCATGGGGTGTTAAATGAATTAAAATAAATAAAGACAATAAAAGATCATAATATCACTACCATTTCTTTTATTTTAAAGTAAAACTTCAAAAAAAAACTGGTTCAGACCCCTGTCCCCACCATTTGCATCCTTGCTCTCCCCAGGCCCGCTATCCCATCCACATCCCTGCCCTCTCTTACCTTCAGTGGAAAGGTGACTCTTGGCCGCAAGCACCTGGTGGGAGAGAACCAAGTTCCAGCTGGCCGTCTTCCTTCCTCTTAATATCCCATGCAGTTGGAACAGCTCTGGTGCTGACAGAGCAGTTCCAGCTGCATGGGGGATTACGGGTAACAAAAATGCCCATGGCTCCTACACTGAGCCATTACCATCCACCACCATGAGGGAACTCCGGAGCCCGGCAGCACTGCAACTGTGCTGCTGCATTGGGAGTCAAAAGGGGGGGGGGGGGGGGGGATGGTGACGGGCAGGTGGCCAGGGAGTGGTGATGGATGGACGCCCGGGGGAAGAGGATGGATAGTGGGGCGGGCATGATGGGCATAAAGCTGGGGTGATGGTGACTGATGGACAGCTGGAGGCAGGGGGTAATGATTGAGGGCAGGGGGCTAGGAGCAAGGCATTTTCATTACAGAAAAAAGTTCCATTTTTGGAGGTGCCGGTGTTTGGAATCTTGGATAAAAGGTTAGGCACCTGTTTCGTATCAATATATTTTGTTTCATCTTTTTCAGTTAGCCACATTTTATAACTGATTAAATAATTACTTGATTATTCCCTTCTGCTTTTGCTTGATTGTTATTATATCTAGTTTATATGTAACAAATTTTCTTCTGTATATTTTCTTTTTTATATTTACCTCTTTATATTTTGATAAATATGGCTTATACTTTTTGTATTATTATTATTGTAAACTTTAATAAAAATATTGAAACGGACAATAGTAATTGCAATTCTTAATTGATCGTAAGTATGTGCATCTCCAAGCTGAAGATGGTATTTTGGAACCAATCTTATTCTCATGAAATAAATGTAATTCCAGACTTTTGAAGCTAGTGTGCTACTCAGATGAAAGACACACACATGAGAGTAGTCAGGTCTTGCTTTGCTTTATTGGGGCTAAAAGCCCGATTTTTATATCATTTGTGTTCCCTCCATTTTCCCCTGTTTCCTAACATCACCACTCGCATAACAGTACGGTGTCTCCTGCATGTGGGTACATTCTTACACGACAATGCCTTCTTCCTTGTGCGCTGATCCCTCTCTGTTGGCTGTGCAGCAGGGCCAGCCCCCTGTTGGGGATGCTGGCCCATATGCTGCCTTAGCCTCCCAACTGCCGATTCACTTGCTGGGGCCAGTGCTGCTGCATGGTCTGCTGGACCCAAGTTGGGCTCGCCATCTGGAGCGTCAGCCCGATTGCTGCCGTGCTCACTGCTTCACCATGCACTATTTCTCTATCAAGTATATTCAATCTAGGTCAGCTAAATGCTGAAAATTAAATAAAAGCAGGTATGGTACTATTAGCTTAATGCATTGTCTCACCCTGGAAAATAATTTCACTCCATCTTAGGTTATTTGAAATTAAAAGTGTTATTGATTTTAGTCCAGTACAACGTGTACACATCAATCGCACTAACATTAAGAAAATAGGAACAGGGGTAGGATATTGGATCTTTCAAGTCTGCCCTTCCATTTAATATGATCATTCTGATGTTAATTCTTCTGTGTCACTTCTCCATGCCCATCTGTTCCACAATCTATCACATTTATTCACCTCCACTTTGAATGCTTCTAATATATCCAGCTTCCACCACGTGGCAGGATACAGAATTCCAGAGATAAGAGAAGACATTTCTACATCCCTCAGCTTTAAATAACCAGCTTCTTAGCTTGATTTTGTATTTGTATCTGATTATTCATGACTCCCACTTGTGAAAACATTTCAACGTTAATCCTGTCAGGATCTTTAAATAAGGTCACCCCCTCATTCTTCTAAACCCCCAAAGAATAAAGAATTGCTTCACAGCCCACATCAAGTCTCTAAATACACAACATGTTTGCATTTGTACCACATGGTTAAACATATTCCTGACCACCTCCAGTGAGAAAGGAACCTTAGTTCATCGAAATTACCCTTCAAAAATTGAGATGGGTGTAAAACTGGTCTTTTTTGGATCAAATTTTCGAAAGTAGTTGGAGCGCAGTTAAAGTCATTGGAAAATCATCTGTAGTTCAAGCCGAAATGTATAGGTTCTGAGGATGCTTTATCAGTCAGATGCCTTCACCTTGGAAGGCAAGAAGTCAGAAACTACATATGCATTCTTGACTTGTTGCTTCCTCACCTTTCCCTCAGCTTTTATCTTAGTGCATCTTTGGCAAAATTCTTTCATTGTCTTGGAGACCCTAATAAATTTCAACAGTCTATTGAGGCTATATTAAGAGATTTGGTGATATCTTTTCACAAGAGTTCCCCTGTAAAGCAGCCTATTATTTAATTTTCAACAAATGCTAAAACAGGTTAAGTGGTTATTTCCCCGGTGCTGGTTTCAGTCCATGATGTATGTCATGTCTTTGGAATTCTTGCAAGGCACTGACTACTTCAGTTTTAATGAAGTAATCTTGGATGTCCCCAAGATAGCAAAGATGTTATTCAATGAAAGTTGTATGTAAATTCAAATTCTACATTAATTTAATGTTATTTTTAAGCAGGATTATGATTCAAGTATAAAAGAATTCTGATTTATTCGAACTTGTGCATACCATTGAGACATTTATTCAGTGTCAAAGGGGAATTACTGTATTTTTACACATATAACATACATTCTATATTTGAATTTTGAAATCCAGGGACCCCACCCCACCCACTGCTCATTAGATGCGTGTGTGCACTATACAAGAATATATTTATGCACACAATTAATAACGGGTGTGGGAAAGTTGAACCGGTAATTTATACAGTGGGACTATAATAGCAGCAATGAAAGAATGTGCATAATTTATAGGGGGCATGGGAAAGATGTGCCAGCAATTTATAGCGAGCGTAGCAATATAATGGCAGCATTGAAAGAACATGAAAGGGGTCATCACGTGTTGCAGTAGGAGACATCACAGTAGGAGACATCACACAACCTGTCAACTCCCGCTGGATTTATTTTAAAAAGTTCATATTAAGAAAAGTTAATTTAATAAAAACCACTTCAAAGTAATCAAGAGAAGAAAAAGAAATGTTGCCAAAAAAAGACTGCAAAAACAACACCCGGGAAGAAATTGAAAGAAAAGAAGAGAGAGAAATTGGGCCTACCTTGTCGATGAAGCAGGCCACTGAAGACTTCTCCACATCCGCCACCGAAAATTCCAGTGAGGGACCTTCCACTGGAGCCCTCTTAGCAGTGCCCTGTAAAGATGGCACCGGAGGAGAAGTTAAAACTACTATGCATGGGCGATAAGTTGAGCATGTGCACTACAGGAGAAAAAAAAAACTGAATCTCTTAAAGGGGCAGTACAGCTTCTCTGCTTCAGAGCAAGAAGGTAACACGTCTCCAGTCAAGGAGGATTCAGAAGAGTATGATAGTGAAGAAGAAATGCCAAGTTCAGAAGAGGAATGATTAAAGGCAAGAAAAACATTTTTAAGAGAGAAATGAGTGAAATTGAAATAGATGGACTTTCTGAAGCTTTGCAGAAAAATTTTAAACTGTTAACTGCGGAACTGAAACAGATTTGGCAAAGACTCTCTTTCACAGAGAGTTGATAAATTGGAAAATAAAATTCAAGATATTAATGAAGAAGTACAACGTATTAAAGAGAGGTCTAATGTGAACTAAGATATGACAACTAGTTTGATCTCTATGAATAAAAAACTGTTGGAGAAATTTGATATACTGGAAAATTATAGTAGAAGAAATAACGTTTAAATTGTGGGATTGTCAGAAAGTAAAGAAGGACAAGATGTGATTCATTTTTTTCAAGAATGGTTACTGAAGATATTTGGAGAAGAACATTTTGAGGATAAGATTTTAATTGAGAGAGCACCAAAACCGGGTCCAACCCAGAGACCCCAATCTATCCTGGTTAGATTTTTGAACTACCAGAATAGAAAGAAGCTTCTTGGTTTAGTGATGAGAAGAGTTAGAGAACATGGACCTTTGGAGATAAGATTTTTTAAAATCCAGATTTGGGTCAAAATTTATTGAAGAAAAAGAGAGAATTTAATCCAGTTAAGAGAGTTCTATATAATAAAGGTTATAGATTTGTTTTATGGTATACAGGTAGTTTGAAAATATTTGTACCAGATCAACAGAATGTGTTCTTTACAAATTATATACAAGCCGCAGAGTATGCTGAGAATTTGCCTAAAGTTCAAGTAACAGAGGCCACTGATTTGTTGCAATAAATTTGATGTATAAAGAGAGGGGGTGTCATCCCCCTTTTCCTTTTTTTTTGATGGGTGAAGAATTCATATATTGGATAGAATTTTTGGTTAGATAAAAGGTTTTTTTTTTCCTGTGGGGGTCGGGGGATGTGTTTGTTGATTTCTCAGCTACATGTGTTTTTGTGGTTTGTCCACTAGCCATGAAATGGAGGGTGGTAGTGTTAGTTCTTCAAGCACTTAGAGAGGGATTTTTATTTTATTTTTCTTTTCTCTTTCTTTCTTTTTATTAATTAATTATGATGTAATCATTCTGAATACTTGTGATGATTTTGGATTGAAGGCGATGACACTCAAGACCAAATTTATTTGTGGGGATTTTTCCTGGTTAGGAGTGAAGGAAAGGAACTTTGTAAAATGTATAAATAAGGAAAATGAATAAAGCAATTAAGATTATGAGTTTTAATATTAACGGAACAATAAAAAGAAAGAAACTTTTGTCTTATATTGAGAAATTGGGAGTAGATAATGTTTTTTCCACAAGAGACCCTTTTAACTGAAAAAGAGCATTTAAAATTAGAGATTGGTTAGATCAAGTAGTTTTTTCTTCATTTAATTCTAAATCTAGAGGAGTGGTAATTTTATTTAAGAAACAATTACCAGTTTAAATTTAAAATGTGGTCACAGATTTGGCTAGTAGATATATAATGGTAAATTGTCAAATATTCTCAGAAGAATGGACTCTTTTAAATATATATGCACCTAAACATAGATGATGAGAAATTTATGCAAGATACTTTTTTTTAAATTTAGCAGATATTCACGAAAATATTTTAGTAGGGGGAGATTTTAATTTTTGTTTAAATACTTTATTGAATAGATCGTTGAGGACAACAGTAAAATCTAAAGCAGATAAAGTATTTTTATATTTAATGAAGGATTTAATCTTGATTTATATATGGAGAAGGATACATCCTAAAGATAGAGACAATTCTTCTGATTCTAATCAATTTGATACATATTCTAGAATTGATTTTTTTGCTCTCGGCTTAAAAGTTTTGAACATTGCGTATGAAACAAGAATATTATCTGATCATTCTTCATTGTTGATTGAAATGGAATTTGCTGAAAAACAACATTCAGAATAGAGATGGAGATTATATTCTTTATTGAAAAGGGAATATATTTGTTTTTTTATAAGACAACATATAGAATTGTTCTGCGACATAAATTTACAATCAACGGAAGATGAGTATTATTTGGAATGTGCTAAAAGCTTATTTATGAAGACAAATTATAAATTGTATTTCAAAAATAAAAAAGGAATATACCAAAGATATAAATAAATTAGAAAATAAAATATCAGTGTTAGAAAAAGAAATTCAAAAATTACCTTCAGAGAATAAATATAGAAGTTTAACTAATAAGAAATTATAATATAATACGATGCTAACATATAAAATGATATTACAATCTAAACAAATATTATGAATTAGAAGAAAGATCTCATGAAGTTTTAGCTTGGCAATTAAAAGCAAATCATACTTCTAGAAAAATTAATGCAATACAACAGAATAATAATTAAGTGACAAAACCACAGAAATAACTGAAACTTTTAAGTAATTTTATGAAAAATTATATACATCAAATTGTTACATGATGATGTAACTAAGGATGATTATTTGTCACAAACAATATTACCAATGTTACTGAGACATGTAAAGATGATTTAGATAGTCTTTTTTACTGAACAAGAAGTCTATAATGCACTTAATAGTTTATAAAATATTAAATATTTGGAATAATAAAATAATTTTTAACTTAGGAGATTGTTATAACAATGGTAGGCTGATGTAATTGGATCAATTAAAAATTAAGTATGATATTCCTCGCAATTCACTTTTTTGTTATTTTCAATTAAAACCTTATTTAAGAGAAAAATTTAAAAATCATACAGATTTAGAACAGATAATTCTATAGCATATATAGCATATATGATAGTACAAGCATATATGATATCATATATAGCATATATGATAGTACAAGGAAAAACACCTGAATTAGGTTTTCTTAAATCAAAGGAAAGATGGGAACAAGATCTAAGTATATCCATAGATCAACGGGTTTGACAGGATTTATGTCAAGAAGTTATGAACAATACAATTAATGTAAGACATAGATTATTTCATTATAACTTTTTCATCAATTATACATTACACCTCAGAAACTGAAAAGATGGAAATCAGATACATCAGATCAATGTTTTAAATGTGGAAAGGATGTTGGAACTTTTGTTCATTCTACAAGGGCTTATTCAAAGGTGAAACAATTTTGGATTTCTATGAATAAGTTCTTACAACAAATTACAGGTGTGGTTTTTCTGTTAAATCCTGAATTGTTATTGATGGGAAATTTTGTGAATATAACTCCTAAATTATCTTTATCAGATTTTCAATTGAAATTTGTTCTATTAGTTTTGGTGATAGCAAGGAAATGTATTGCTGTTACCTGGAAATCAAATATTTTATTAACATTATGAAGATGGCATACACAGGTTCAAAGTTGTATCCCTTTTGAAAAAAATACATATAATTTGAGGGGTAAATATTCTGTATTTTTACAAGTTTGGAGCCCGTATGCTTGAAGAATGCAAATAAAATTATAAATAGTTTTTTTGAATCCTCCAGCCAGTAAAGGTATTATTAGAATTCTTTTTTACAACCCTGAAGTGTCCTCTGAAGCAATCCAAATCAATATATAGTGATTTAATTAGGTATTTTAGATTTAGGTTTTAGTTTAATAGGGTTAGTAAAGGTTATGGAGATGGGGGAGTGATTAATTAGGATTTTTTAGGATCATGTTTTCTTTTTTTCTTATTATATATTAATCAGCATATATTTGTATACTCTATATTATTGTTATTCATGATTTATTAATTGTTATATATGTGTTGATTTTAAATAAAATATTAAAAAAGAACATGCACAATTAATCGTGGCCAAGGGAAAGACGCACAGGCAATTTATGGTGAGCAGGGGAATGTTATTGCAAGCATGAGAATATAATAGTAGCAATGAAAGAATGCAAACAATTTATAGCGGCTGTGGGAAAGATGCACTGGCAATTTATAGCGAGCATAGGAATGTTATAGTGGGCAGGCGAATGCAATAGCAGCAACAAAAGAACGTGCATAATTTATAGTGAGTATGGGAATGTTATAGCAAGCAGGCGAATGTAATAGCACAATTTATAGCAACCATAAGAAATGTTGATTTTGGGAATAGGACTGGCTAGGGCAATGCATCTTATCAATGTTAATTGCTCAGACCCGTCCCTGAGAGAGAAGATTAACATATCAAGTGCCTCTGATTTGAGACAGTATTAGAATTAAAATCCTGCTCAACTCTGAACCCTGTCTTCAATCTATTTAATTGATTCCTCTCCAAAGCTTGTTAATGTGTGGCAGCAGGATATCATCTATTCAATGGGCGATTGACATCTCTGAGGTAAGTTGATTGTGTGTTGATTGTGGGAGATTAACTGTGGCAGGTACTGGCATGTACTTTGTCTCCTGCCCCATTTAAATGCAAATTGCTTGTGACAGTCAGTATTTAGACTACTCTTTGGCTTGGCTTCGCGGACGAAGATTTATGGAGGGGGTAAAAAGTCCACGTCAGCTGCAGGCTCGTTTGTGGCTGACCAGTCCGATGCGGGACAGGCAGACACGATTGCAGCGGTTGCAAGGGAAAATTGGTTGGTTGGGGTTGGGTGTTGGGTTTTTCCTCCTTTGCCTTTTGTCAGTGAGGTAGGCTCTGCGGTCTTCTTCAAAGGAGGCTGCTGCCCGCCAAACTGTGAGGCGCCAAGATGCACGGTTTGAGGCGTTATCAGCCCACTGGCGGTGGTCAATGTGGCAAGCACCAAGAGATTTCTTTAGGCAGTCCTTGTACCTTTTCTTTGGTGCACCTCTGTCACGGTGGCCAGTGGAGAGCTCGCCATATAATACGATCTTGGGAAGGCGATGGTCCTCCATTCTGGAGACGTGACCCATCCAGCGCAGCTGGATCTTCAGCAGCGTGGACTCGATGCTGTCGACCTCTGCCATCTCGAGTACCTCGACGTTAGGGGTGTGAGCGCTCCAATGGATGTTGAGGATGGAGCGGAGACAACGCTGGTGGAAGCGTTCTAGGAGCCGTAGGTGGTGCCGGTAGAGGACCCATGATTCGGAGCCGAACAGGAGTGTGGGTATGACAACGGCTCTGTATACGCTTATCTTTGTGAGGTTTTTCAGTTGGTTGTTTTTCCAGACTCTTTTTGTGTAGTCTTCCAAAGGCGCTATTTGCCTTGGCGAGTCTGTTGTCTATCTCATTGTCGATCCTTGCATCTGATGAAATGGTGCAGCCGAGATAGGTAAACTGGTTGACCGTTTTGAGTTTTGTGTGCCCGATGGAGATGTGGGGGGGCTGGTAGTCATGGTGGGGAGCTGGCTGATGGAGGACCTCAGTTTTCTTCAGGCTGACTTCCAGGCCAAACATTTTGGCAGTTTCCGCAAAGCAGGACGTCAAGCGCTGAAGAGCTGGCTCTGAATGGGCAACTAAAGCGGCATCATCTGCAAAGAGTAGTTCACGGACAAGTTGCTCTTGTGTCTTGGTGTGAGCTTGCAGGCGCCTCAGATTGAAGAGACTGCCATCCGTGCGGTACCGGATGTAAACAGCGTCTTCATTGTTGGGGTCTTTCATGGCTTGGTTCAGCATCATGCTGAAGAAGATTGAAAAGAGGGTTGGTGCGAGAACACAGCCTTGCTTCACGCCATTGTTAATGGAGAAGGGTTCAGAGAGCTCATTGCTGTATCTGACCCGACCTTGTTGGTTTTCGTGCAGTTGGATAATCATGTTGAGGAACTTTGGGGGACATCCGATGCGCTCTAGTATTTGCCAAAGCCCTTTCCTGCTCACGGTGTCGAAGGCTTTGGTGAGGTCAACAAAGGTGATGTAGAGTCCTTTGTTTTGTTCTCTGCACTTTTCTTGGAGCTGTCTGAGGGCAAAGACCATGTCAGTGGTTCCTCTGTTTGCGCGAAAGCCGCACTGTGATTCTGGGAGAATATTCTCAGCGACACTAGGTATTATTCTATTTAGTAGAATCCTAGCGAAGATTTTGCCAAACTGCATGAGTTTTTCAAGCTTTGTTGGGACCAAGGTAAACTGCCTCAGGATCTTCGTGATGCCACCATCATCACCCTGTACAAAAACAAAGGCGAGAAATCAGACTGCTCAAACTACAGGGGAATCACGTTGCTCTCCATTTAGACTACTACACGCACACTGTATATGCGTGTGCATATTATACGAAAATATTTTTTCCACAATTTATGATTTTTCTGCACGTTATATGCATGTGCATGTTATATGAGTGAAAGTATGGTATATATCACAGAGCATCACTCCAAGAAGTTGTTCAACCTATCTTTTTCTATGTTACCTAAATAATTTACTGCAACATCAGGTTTATTGTGCAGTAACCTTTCACCAGAGATTCCAGCCTATTATAGTCAGGGATGGTTGTGACATTTTTCTAACTGTTTGCTCTGCTTCAGTGATTCATCCCTAAATTCCAGTTCATTGAAAATTAGTTCAGTTGAGAAAGTTAAAAATATTATAGTGAAGAAATGAATTGAACAAAATTTATGAAAGCACATTGATATTCTTCACTCTTTCCTAACGTTCTGCAGATGGGCTGGGGAGAAGTCTGCTGTAGTCTCCAAGCATGTGATTAAACTACATTAGAACCCAATTGGCATTTAGCACCAGAGAACAAACACCAATTTCTTTCTGAATGCTGTAAAGACTTTTCCTCTGTTTACTAGTGCTGAATTAATGACAGATTTTCAGAATCTCCAGGCTACAGGAAGATGAATGATTTAGTCTGTAAGATATTTTTAAGTTAACCATTAAAACCAAATGTCAGTGAAATATTGATTGGGTAAGATTGCCTAAAGGTACAAGGACTGCCTAAAGAAATCTCTTGTTGCCTGCCACATTGACCACCGCCAGTGGGCTGATAACACCTCAAACCGTGCATCTTGGCACCTCACAGTTTGGCGGGCAGCAGCCTCCTTTGAAGAAGACTGCAGAGCCCACCTCACTGACAAAAGGCAAAGGAGGAAAAACCCAACACCCAACCCCAACCAACCAATTTTCCCTTGCAACCGCTGCAATCGTGTCTGCCTGTCCCGCATCGGACTTGTCAGCCACAAACGAGCCTGCAGCTGACGTGGACTTTTTACCCCCTCCATAAATCTTCGTCCGCGAAGCCAAGCCAAAGAAAGAAAGAAAGAAAAAAGACTAAAATCCAATTATTTGTGTGAAACAAAATGTTAGCAAATGCTATGATGTTAGTTAATACACAAAAGTGGAACACTCATGTCTAATTATTTGTCAACAGTTTTGTAAACTTGGTTCCAGAGATTAATCTCATTATTTTAAAAGTCCACAGCATGTCTCTATAAGAATTGATTTCGGTCATAAACAACATTTTGGATGTATTCATTTTAATTATCTTCTCCCTTCAATTGATTCTCCACCACTATCCAGAATATACTGAACACTGTCAATCAGTTCATCTCAGAAGAATGAAAATCAAAGACTGGAAATATAAACTAAATACAGTAAATAATGAAACACAAAACAAATCAGGCAACATCTGTGGAAAGGGAGGTAAACAACATCTGAAGATGCTGAGGTCAGGTCCACTACAGAAAATATGCTGGAGAAACACAGCAGGTCATGCAACAAAAAGCAGTTGAGATTTTGGGACTGAGGCCTTCTTGAGGAGTGCTAAAAATAAGGCATGCTTGAATAAAAAGCTAGGAAACCAGAGGAACAGGAGGGGCCACAGGGTAACAGAAAAAAGGTGGATGCAGGTTGGAATGCAGAAGAGAAAGAGTGATGAGAGAAGAGAACAGAGAGTGAAGAAAGATAGCTCATTTGTAGGGAAACGAGAGGTGGAGAGCTGGAGAAGGAAGACAAAGGGATGAGCTGAAGAGAGTGACCTGGAAGGAGATAAAGATAAATCAATATTGATGCCAAATGGATGGAGAATGAATAAATTGTTTCTCCAATTGGTGGGTGGCCTCAACCTGCCTGTGCACGAGGCCATGGTCAGACATATCAGCATGTCAATGGGGTGTGGAATTGAAGTGAGTGACCTCTGGATGGTCCTTCATGTTGAAGGTGATCAACAAAACAATCTCCCTGTCTGATCCAGTCTCCCTGGGGAACCAGATGCAGTAGATGACCCCTACAAATTCACAGGTGAAATGTTGCTTCACTTGGAAGGACTGTTTGAGGCCCTGAATGGTGGTGAAGGACAAGGTGTAAGTGCAAGTGTACCACTTCTACCTATTACAGGGGTAGGTAACAGGGAGGCAAATGAAGGAGAGGGAAAAGTTGCAGAGAAAGTGACTCCTGTGGAAAGTAGAAAGGGGAGGGCAGAGGAAGATATATCTGGTGGTGGGATGTATCCTGTTGCAGAAATTGTGGAAAATTATTTGTTGGATGTGAATGTGGCTGGGATATGAGGTAAGAACGAAAGGAATCATGTCCTTGTTGCATCTGGGGGGGGAGGTGTGGGAAATAGAGGAGATCTGGGTGAGGGACGAGTTGATGGCAGTAGAAGAGAAACCACATTATCTGAAGAAGGAGGACGATTCAGATGTCCTGGAATGGAAAATTAATGAATCCTCAAGTAGTGCAGTAGCTTGGTGGGGGGTAGGGGACAAAAACAACATTTGGGGCACAGAAGCTTTTTTGATGCCAAATTTCCTGCTAATAGAGATACAGTTTTTAAGCTTCAAAGCAGAATGTTTGGTACAGCAACTCATTGCCAGTGGCTTATGCTCCTCTTATAATGATAGTTTGCATGGCACCTAGCAATGCCTGACTTTTGATTATACTTGGCTGCCAGCAGGGGGCTGACACACAGAATGCTGGATCTGTAATAGAGGCTTGCAGCCTCATGACATGCCTCATGTGCTGTTCAAAACAACTTTAATAAAGAACCTTTACCTTCATCCATGTGTTATCTTAAGAACTCACACATGCAAGATGAAACACCTCTCATGCCCTCTCCCTTTTAAATTTGTCTCAATATGCCAAGATCTTAGGACAGGAACAGGCCCTTGAACCCACAATGTCTGTGTCAAACATGATACTAGTATCATATAACCATATAACCGTTTACAGCATGGAAACAGGCCATGTTGGCCCTTCAAATCCGTACCAGATCACTTGAACAACTCCACTAGCTCCTCCGCAAACTCCTGAGGAAGTAGGGGCTTTCTTCATGATGGCATTGGTGTGTTGGTTCCAGGAAAGATCTTCTGAGATAGTGAACTACAGGACGATTACCTCCTCATGAAATTGCTTAATGTTAATTGGACTAACTGTTCCATTTCATGAATTTGAGACTCTTTCCACCCTTTTGACTAAATCCATCCTATATGTATCATCACTTTTCTGACATGGCTTTAGACATTAGATTTCACACAAATAGAAACATTATTCATGATGCCATAACCCAACTGAAGTCCCATTGCAATGCTGCAAAATTTTAATTTTTAAATAATATTTTTAAAATAATTATGAATTAAGCATTTTTAAGCTAATAAACATGTTTATTAGTTGCAGATGGTTATCTGAATGAATGAGTAATTACTTTTGCCCTGCAATAATGACCATTGGTTGAACAACAGAGTTGATCTATATGCTGGAAGGAAACTTGGTGGGAATAATTGGACACTCGTTGGTAATCTGTACCATAGAAGGTATAAATGCCAATATTTTATTTTATTACCTTTTATTGCACAAGGAGATCACTAATGTTTTTTATACAATTTTTGTTGTGTGAATTAGGATTGAACTAAAAACAAATGATCAGAATGTCTGTTTTGATTATTTAATTTTAGTAATAAGCTCAAGTAATAAGGGCAACTGAAATTTTCTAAAAGAGTCTGGGATAAGAAAAAGAGAAAATAAAACAGAAGAATTTGACAGAATCTATTCAACAATAACCAATAGAATAAAAAATGGAAGCAAAATGTGACATGGGAGTTTAGGTGAACATTATAGTCAGTGCCTGTTTTATGTGTTACCTGATACTGAGTGCTTTAGATCAGTGGATGGTTAAGAATCACTGCTCTCCAACCAATTGATATTGAAATAATTTGCTTGAGAAAAATTGTTATTGACTCATTTCCTTTGGAGTAATGAAACCATGCATATAGTGAGTCAATTGGGTACAGTGGTTTTCTAACTTTTTCTTTCCACCCACATACCACCTTAATCAATCCCTTACAGAGCACCAATGACACAGAGAATACTTAAAGTGGTATGTGAGTGGAAGGAAAAAGGTTGAGAACCACTGCAAGTTTAGATAGTACAAAATTAATTCATTTAAATGTATTCTATCAAAACATGAAAACATGAAAACAGGATCAAACTTTAATTTTTTACTATTAACTTAGCTTAACCTAACTTAACCCCCTTCTAATTCTAAGTGTACGTGTATGTAATGTGTATAAGTTCAGAAAAGTTATTTGATTCACAGCCCAATCTCACTTCTCACTCCTCCAAGTTCACTGATATCAGGCAATTCTTATACTGTGGACAGAATTTAATATTTATGAATTTTCACTATGCTTTGGTGCTTAAAAGTAATTGGTTACCTCTCAGGAAGGTTTTTGTTGGTTTCAGAGAGAGATTTGTTGCTTGTTGGACACACACAAACTGATTTCCTTCAATCAGCCATTTCAGTGTCTTGCTGAATAAACTTGCCCCATCAGGGTTTTCCAAATGATAACCTCTTCTTTTGTAGGTCACCACAGAGTTCCTTGTGTTTCTCTTATTTCAGGTGAAAGATTCTGGCCAACCATTTATCTGTTGCTTTCAAAGCAATAATCCATTACCCCACAGCCTGTCCAATTAACACCTACATGTGAAGTCTCTATAGTCATTCTTCAAAGTTTTTGCAAAGGCACTCGGAGCCTGGACTATCTGGCTTGAGCAGAGCTCTGGCATTTTAAATGAGACCTGTTTTGTGAAGTGTTTGTATTTGTTTGTGACCTACACTACCCCCACAATCTATCTCCTTCAAAAGCATATCTATAATATAAAATATTATATAATCTGTCACACTCTCCCCGACAAAGTAATTTTAACTCTTGAGTTAAAATTCAGTTATAACTAAATTAACTTTGCAATCACTGCCATGGTTAACATCATATATAACATATTAGAATAGTGTAACCCAAAGTTGAGAGTTTTTATTCCTTTACATGTTCAATTTTAACATCTTGGCAAACAATCCGCTATTACATTATTTGTGCCAATGATATGATAAATTTGCAGATTATATTCTTGCAATATTAAACTCCAGTTTAACAATCTTCTATTTTTATTCAAAAACACCAGAGGATTGTGGTCAGTAAATATCACATCTGGTTCATGAGTGGTACCCAGATACTCATCAAAATGCTGCAGACAAGTATTATAGCTAACAGTTCCTTTTCCATAGTGGAATAGTTCCTTTGTTTAATCACATAATTAATATCATTGAGTTTTGATTTCGCTTCATATGGACAAGAAAATTTAGCTGCCAAAGGATTGTCATATGTTGGGAACTAAATTAATACTTCCTGTATTAAAATTCCTAATTTGAGCTTTCCTGTCAAATAAACGCTTCATTTGCCCTGAGCCATTTCTAAATTCTCATGAGTCCATACCTTTTGTAAGCTATCTTTAAATTTGGAAACATAATCCTGCATCTAACTGTATATCCTCATTAAGCCACTGTTCTTTTAACAACATTAAAGGTCTTCTAACCTAACGTCCAAACTCATTTTCGAAAGGGATGAAACCTAATGAATCCTGCACAGCCTCTCTTGCTGCAAATAACAGTAAATGAATACTTGTGAAGTCTCCATAGGTATTCTTCAAATTTTTTCGAAGGTGCTCAGAGCCTGGACTGTCTGGCTTGAGCAGAGCTCTGGCATTTTAAATGAGATCTGTTTTGTGAAGTGTTTGTGTTTGCTTGTGACCTACACTACCCCCACAATCTATCTCCTTCAAAAACTTATCTATGTACAATATAAAATATATAATCCACCACTTCAGTGGTTCATTGTAATTCCACTGATTTTTTTTCCACAAGGTAATTCTGGAAAGAATTGTAGACATTAACATAATGTTGATGCTTAATATGCTGAGCAGTGAGTTGTGAATGAGTTAAAGTGTATCTGGGTGCCCTAGATGTTATATTTTATGACCTCCTTTAATCATTATATTACTTGTACTTGGTACAGGGAAGTCACGATCTTTTTAAAATATTTTTATTGATTTTAATAAATAACTTGTACAAACAAAAAGGGTACAATTCAATAAGATAGTATGAACAGTTACATAAACTAAATAAGATATTTTGTATATCACTAACATGCATACATTTTTAAACATATCCGTAATTCATATTTTAAATAGTATATATATTTAGAAAAAAACTAAAAATACAAAAAAAGAAATGGAAAATAGTAGAGGAGAAAAACTCAAACTCCTTACCTAACCATATTGCCAGATGCTATATATGATTGCCATTAAAAGAAAAATAAAGGATTAAAATAAATTAATATAATGAGCATGGGAAAGATACAAGCCAGACAATTTAAGTAAATTGGAGTAAAATTATAAAGTAAGGTAGTTAGTCATAAATTACCCCCATAAGATATTACAGCAGTGCTGAGGCAAGATAAACTGGAGGACTCATTGTGGGAGGCTCTGTGGGTTGAACTAAAAAATAAGAAAGTTGAGGCTACACATATAGGGGTATATTATAGGCCGCCAAAAGAGGATAGGGAACTGGAAGAGCAAATGTGCAGGGAAATAGCTGAGATGTGTAGTAGAAATAGGGTTGTGATAGTTGAAGATTTCAATTCTCCTAACATTGATTGGGAAACACAATCACTGAGAGGGCAGGATGGCTTAGACTTTGTACAGTGTGTTCAGGATTGCCTTTTCAGCAGTATGTTGAGGTGCCTACTATTGTTAGGGAACGGAATAGGGCAGATGAGAGAAGTGTGTGTTGGTGAGAACTTTGGATCCAGTGATCATGGGTCCATTAGCTTCAACTTAAATATGGAAAGGGATAGGTCAGGTCCGAGGTTGAAGGTCCTCGAGTGAGGGAAGGCTAGATTTGAAGAAATGAGAAGGGATTGCAGAAATTACTTGGGCTGATCTTTTTTTCTGGAAAGGATGTAGAGGAGATTTGGAGGGTGTTTAAAGAGAGATATTGGGAGTACAGAATCTTTACGTGCCGGTCAGATTGAAAGGCAAGCCCAAAAGTCTAAGGGAGCTGTGGTTTTCTAGAAAAATTAGGAAGTAGGTTCGGGCATTTACTAAATTTAAGAAGCAAAAAATGGATAAGATGTATGAATATTACATAGATTGCAGAAAAATGGAGGAAATTAGAAAGGCAAAAAGAAAGTATGAGGTGTCAATAGCTGATAAGGTAAGGTAAGGGTTTTTACAGATATGTGAATACTAAAAGGAGGGTTAAGGATAGAATAGGACCGCTGGAAAATGAGAACGGTGAACTGTGCAAGGAACCATATCAGATGGGAGAGATATTAAATGATTTTTTTCTCATCTGTGTTCACAAAGGAAAAGGACATTGGACTATGTGAGATAAGTGAGGAAAATGGCTTAGTTATGAAAAAGATAGGGATTAGTAAAGAGAGGGCTTTGGAGCTTCTTGGGTCAATAAAAGTGGATGTCTCCTGGTCCTGATGGGATTTTCCACAGGATGTTAAGGGAAGTCAGGGAGCAAATAACGGAGGCACTGTCAGTGATCACTGGAGGAGGGTGAGGTGCCACAGGATTGGAGGGTTGCTAATGTAGTTCCATTGTTTAAAAACGGCACAAGGTGTCGGCCAAATGATTATAGGCCTTTAAGCTTGACTTCACTGGTAGGGAAAGTTATGGAGGGTATTCTTAGAGATGGTATGTATAAATATCTATATAAGCAGGGATTGATCAGGAGCACCGAGCATGGGTTTGTGAAGGGGAAGTCATTTTTGACGAACCTTGTTAAGTTTTTCGAAGAAGTGACAAGAAAGGTGGATGAAGGTAGGGCAGTTGATGTAGTGTATCTGGATTTTAGCAAAGTTTTTGATAAGGTTCCACATGAAAGGTTTGTAAGGAAGGTTCAGTCACTAGGGATTAATAGAGAAATAGTAAGATGGGTTCAGAGGTGGGAGGAGGATAGACAGCAAAGGGTTAAGGTGGACAACTGTCTGTCAAGATGGAAGCATGCGATGAGCAGAGTACCTCAAGGATCGGTGCTAGGTGCCCTGTTGTTCATAATTTATATTAATGATTTGGATGATGGGGTGGTTAACTGGGTAAATAAATACGCAGATGATATGAAAATAGGGGGAGTGGTAGACAGGAATTACAGAGGGATTTGGTTTGTCCGGAGAGTTGGGCTGAAAGATGGCAGATGGAATTTAATGTAGAGAAGTGTGAGGTGCTGCATTTTGGAAAAAAATAATCAAAATAGGACATATGTAGTAAAGTGGAGGACATTGGGGAATGCACAAGAACAAAGAGATCTTGGAGTTATGATGCAGCGATCCTTGAAGGTCGATTCCCATGTTGACAGGTTGGTTAAAATGGCATTTGGTATGCTAGCCCTCATAGCATCGAGTATAGGAGCTGGGAAGTGATGCTGTGACTGTTTAAGGCATTGATGAGGCCAGGTTTGGAGTATTGTGTTCAGTTCTGGTCTCCAAATTATAGGAAGGATATAGATAAGTTAGAGAGGGTGCAGAAAAGATTTACAAGGATGTTGTCTGGCTTAAAATACCTAGAGTACAGAGAAAGATTGAAGAGGTTAGGTCTTTATTCATTGGAATGTAGATGATTGAGAGGGGATTTGATAGTGAATAGATAGACTAGATGCAAGTAGACTCTTCCCCCTGAGAGCAGGGGAGGTTGAAACAAGAGGGTAACACAAGTTGAGGGTAAGGGGGCAAAATGTTAGGAGAAACATTAGAGGATGCTTCTTCACTCAGAGAGTGGTGGCTGAATGGAATAATCTTCCGGAGGAAATAATTGAGGCAGTCAATTCTTTCATTTAAGAGAAGGCTGGATATATACATGGATAAGAGGGGGTTAGAGGGTTATGGGTGGAGAATAGGCAGGGGATCTAGCGGAGTTGTTTGAGTGAATCAGCATGGACTTGAAAGGCCAAGATGGCCTGTTTCCATGCCATAAACTGTTAAATGGTTATATAACTTTTGGAATCTTGTATCTGAATTATTAATTGAATTGTGAATCATTTCCATATTCAAACAGGGCATGATGTCACGCAACCACTGATCCAGAGTAGGCAGGGTATATCCTTCCATTTAAGTAAAATCTCATGCCTTACCAAAAAGAGGCAAGAGAAATAGCATGACTCTGAACCAGAGACAAAGAAGAACCATTCCCTCCTGTTGTGAAGAACAGGGCCACCAAAGTGTTCGTTGTTCAATCTATATTGAAAACTTGATAAAGTATTTTTTTCTAGACTAGGACGTCCAGAACATATAAATTAATGACACTTCTCCATTCTTATACCTGTCACACCAGTGAGATAACTTAACCTTAGGCAAATGTGCAGTATGTACCACTTTGAATTGTAATAGAACTTCTTTCATTGAATTTTTCTGCAGCAGTATGTGGTGATTCACCTTTTAAAGTTGTTAAAAATTGGTTTATTTACCTTGGTATTATAATGACAAAGAATTATAGGCATCTTTTTAAGGATAATTATCTAGCCATGGTTAAACAAGTGAAACATTCCCTGACCCAATGGACACCTTTGTCTACAACTTTAGTCAGTCATATAAATTCTATTAAAATGAATATTTTGCCTAAATTTTTGTATCTTTTTCAATCTGTTCCAGTATTTGTTCCTAATCTGTTTTTGACTACTTGACTCAGTGGCATCTTGTATATGGAAGCATCTTCACCTGAATAAAGTTCTTCTTCAGAGATCTAAGAAAGATGGTGGATTTGCTCTACCTAACTTTAGATTCTACTATTAGACGGTCAGTATACAAAGACTTAGGAATTGGTCCTTCTTTCATAATCATTCTGACCACCCATTATGGATATTAATGGAGCTGAATTCTCCTCCCCCACCCCCAAATTTTTCTAATTCAGCACCTCTGAGCTCTTCACTTCCAGTCTTAACTAAGTTAATAAATAATCTAATTGTTAAATAATCTATGAGAATTTGGGCACAATTTTAAAAACATTTTGCATTTCTTAATTTTTTCTCTCAAGTCTTATTGTATCCAATCACTTTTTTCAACCCCCTTTACTTGATGATATTTTTCAGAGATGATATAGAAAAGATATTCGAAGCTTTAAGGATTTGTTCATTGATGGATATTTTGCATCTCTGAACAGCTTACTGCTAAATTTAACTTGCCCAAATCTCAATTCTTTAAATATTTGCAAGTCTGGCATTTTCTTGAATCACAAATTTCTAGTTTCCCAAGAGAACCTGAATCAAATTTTGTAGATGGATTTTTTAGTTTAATATCTTCTCATAAAAGGTTTTATATAAAGGTTTTATATCTATTATTTATGAGAAATTGTTAGGTTTAAATCAGACTTTGTTAGTTAAAATCAAAAATGCTTGGGAACAAGATTTAAATTTGACTATAAAGGATGTGGATTGGGACACAATTATTAAATTGGATTATAGCTCTTTGTTATGTGCTCGACATTGTCTATTACAATTCTAAGTGGAACATAGGGAAGCCCCTATCATCTATGTTAACTGTATGAAAGTTGATTGTGTCATTGTTCTGATCAATTGTATAAATATTACCTTAAACTTACACACTTTGACTCAAAATCATCTTAGTTCTGTAAGTATGCTGAGTCTATTGTATTATAATGACTTACTTTGTATGAGTAAACATTCTGACTATAAATTATGCTTTTTTTTTCCCCAGTAAGTCAGTCATAACTAAACCCTTGTATCCTTTGTGGACCTTCAAGCCTCCAAGGTAAAGAGTGTGATAAAGATAAAGGTAAATAGTTATTTTCAATTGTATAAGAAATATCATATTAAATAAAAAGCCTTTGTATGGAGTGGAAAAACAATTTGCGTAGGGAACACAAAGAGTCAGCAGAGATATTGATAGGTTAAGTGGATGGTCAAAGATCTGACAGATGGAGTTAACTGTTGGTAAATGTAGGGTTAAATACTTTGGATTGAAATGTAGCAAATTTCTTTAAATAGTCAAGAATGGCTTGTATTGTTCAGAGAGACCTTGCGAGTATTTGGACATCAGTCATAAGAGGGTTAGTTTTCAGGTGTTTCAGCTAATTAAGGAGATCAGTAGGATGATGGCCTTCATTGCAAGAGGGATTGAACTTGACAAGAGTAGAGTTCTGCTGTGACTAAACACAGTACTGGAGTACTGTGTGTAGTTCTAGTTTCCTACTTGAAAAAGTATATACTGGCTTTGCCCAATAGGTTCACCGACTTGATTCTGTAATTGAGGGTCTCAGTTTCCGAGGAGAAATAGAGTAGCCTGGGACAATACTCATTGGAGTTCAGTCGGATGAGGGGGTTCTTATAGAAACATGCATAATTATGAAAGGAATGGACAAAATCAAAGCAGGTGGGTTGTTTCCACTGCCAGGTAATACTAAGCCATGGGAAAGAGCCTCGAGATTCAAGAGAGTAAATTTAAAACAGATAAGGAAGTACAGCTTTCCCCAGAGAGGTGAATCTATTTAATTCTCTTCCCAATGAAGCAGTGGAGGCTTCCTCATTATTAAAAATACAGAAAGATAGAAAGGTAGATTTTTGAATAACTTGGAAATTAAGGGTTATAGAGCACAGGCAGATAAGTGGAGCCGAGTCCATGGCCAGATCAGCCAAGATATTCTTGAATAGCAGAGTAGGCTCATTGGGCCAGATGGCCTACTCGTCCTTTTACTCAGGTTCGTATGGGTTTTGGCAATATTGCCAAATTCAAACTGGAAAACTTAGAACTTGACATTAACCTTAGATAAAGTAAAAATAGATAACTGATGTTAACTGGAGTTTCTGATCATTGTGGATGATGAAAATAATTATTTTCAGGTTGAATATCCCAGTAACTGAGCCTCTTGCTGACATTCAATGATCAAGGTCGCAGATGTAAAAGTTGTTATCTAACCAAAGGGGATATACTTTCAGGTAGCCTACTGTTGTAATTTACCATGTCACAATTGAATTGTTATAGCGGTTAAGGAACACTACCATAATCTTTGTTGTTTTGTTGTTTCTTATTTGAGAGATCTTTAAAAAGCTATAGGAGGTGGCAAAGACTGATGGAGATAACTTCCGAGGAGGGTCTCAATGCAGTATAGTTGTACAGAGTGGGAAGAATGGAATAAATACATAGAATGGTGGGAATAGCTGTTGGCAGACAGCCTCTTCAGACAGAACACTATCATTGATCTGAAAAATTAACCACTTTTCTCTCTCTACCAGTTGTATGTTTCTATCAGTTCTGAACCGATCTTCTTTTAACTTCTGATTTCCCGTGTCTGTCTCATTTTGCCCAGATATAAAATGGTGTCTTTGGAACTTAAAGATAATAAACAAAGGGAGAACTTAAAGACATAAAGGACTTAATTTTTTAGGTTTTGGGTGCTTGAGCACTGATTCATTATGGGATCAATTTTGCATCTGGATTGGCCAAACATGCCCATTAGATGACCATTCCAGCAAGAACAGAGCCCTGTTTAAAGACATTAAGCTAACTGGAGGTCAGACTGTTGTACAGAAGAAGTACTTGAGATAAATGTTGGTAAATATTAGTTATTCCCATGTGGCATCAATGTAGATGTGTCAGATCAGGGATTGCAGAAAGATGGGTCCTAAAACAGCCATGAGGGCTTGGAAGAATATTCCTAGGATGAGTATTCATAGGTATGAAATAATATCATTGATTAAATCCCTCCAATAATGACATTTACACTCTATATGTATCAAAGGACCCAACTTTTCAATTTAAAAGACAGCTGCCATCTGAAGCAAACAGGCACTTCAAGTGATTGCAGCACGCGGCCTTGCAGAAGAACTTGAGAGTGCTTGAGCATGAATTACAAAAGGTTGGTTTGCAGGCACAGCAGGCTGTAGAGCTCGTCGAAAGAATCAAAGACTTGTTGATCCAAACCAAGGCTTTTATTAGCAAAAGACAGGAGCTCTTCACAGGTGGCCGACCAGTCCGGAATGATCCGACCTGGCTAGGGCAGTGCAGCAGCAGCCGACAGGCCGTCAGTATCTCGGGGGGTGGTAGGGTAGAAGGGCACTCTACTCACATCAGAACGAGGGGTCCAGTCCCTAGAGAACTCGTTGGACTTTAAGGCTGCATCCTCCAATGTGATTGCAATCCGGGCCACGTCCTCTAGTTTTTCTACCCCTTGCTCGAGCAAGCGCAGCCTCACTTCGTTCGATCGGAGCCCGGCCACATAGGCATCCCGGACGAGATCGTTTGTGATCTCGGCAGCAGTTTTGTCCACACAGTTACAGTCCTTGCCCAACGCCTTTAATACTTGTAAATATGCCCTGCTGGACTCGCCGGGCTGTTGCTTCCTCGACGCAAGCACGAGCCGGGCATGAACTCTGTTCACCGGTTGATCATACAGTTCTTTCAGTACCTTTATGACTGCGGTGTAAGTGGTCTCATCCTGGATGTTCTCGTAGACTCTCAAGGACACCATAGACAGCAATGCTGTTAGATGCTGGTTATCCACCTCCACCTCAATGAATCTCAGGAAGTTTTCAAAGTTCAGCAGCCAGAAGTTAAAGGCTTTGAAGGCTGTAACTGACTGTGGGTCGATATCAAGTTTTTCTGGCCGAGTTAAATGCTCCATCCCTTTCAAAAAAAATTGTAGAGCTCGTCGAAAGAATTAAAGACTTGTTGATCCAAACCAAGGCTTTTATTAGCAAAAGACAGGAGCTCTTCACAGGTGGCTGACCAGTCCGGAATGATCCGACCTGGCTAGGGACACAACCCTTTAAGGCCCAGACAATAGGCGTGGCTTAGCTCTCAGCCAATCGCTGTAAGCACAGTCTAGATACAGTAACTATATACACTATGTACATTGGTGATAGATCTGTACTATCACACAAGCTATCAAAAAGGCAATTGGAATGTTGACTTTCATTGATAGAGGAATTAAATTTAGGAGGAGGGAAGTTATGCTGCAACTGTACAAGGTACTGGTGAGGCCGCATCTGGAGTACTGCATGCAGTTCTGGACTCCTTACTTGAGGAAGGATATACCCTACTGGCTTTGGAGGCAATGCAGAGAAGGTTCACCAGGTTAACGCCAGAGATGAAAAGGATAGACGATGAGGAGAGATTGAGTTGCTGGGGCTACACTTGCTGGGATTTAGAAGAATGAGAAGGGATCTTATAGACACATATAAAATTATGAAAGGCATAAGATAGGTAGGATGTTTCCATTGCTGGGGGAGATTAGAATTAGGTGTCATAGCCTCAAGATTCAGGGTAGTAGATTTAGGATGGAGATGAGGAGGATCTGCTTTTCCTAGAGGGTGGTGAATCCATGGCAATGGTTCTCAACCTTTTTTACTCCATTCACATACCACTTTAACTTATCCCTATGCCACAAGTGCTCTGTGCTTGGTAAAGGATTGCTTAAGGTGATATGTGAGTGGGAAGGGAAGGTTGAGAACCACTGTTCTAGAACCAATTACTGAAATATTTTGGTTGAGAAAAATTGTCATTGGCTGATTTTCATTGGAGTTATGAAGCCGTGCACATAACGAGTCAATTAGGTAGATTAAAACAAGTGGTTTTCAACCTTTTTCTTTTCACCCACATATCACCTTAAGCAATCCCTTACTAATCACAGAACACCTATGGCATAGGGAATACTTAAAGTGGTATGTGAATGGAAAGGAAAAAGGTTTAGAACCACTGATCTATGGAATTTGCTTCCCATTGAAGCAGTGGCAGTTATCTCAGTAAATATATTTAAGACAAGGTCAGATAGATTTTTATAGACAAATTAAGGGATATGGGGAAAAGGCAGATGGGAGATGATGAGCCTATTATCAGATCAGCCATGATCTCATTGGTCGAAGAGCATTTTAACTCCTTGGACCCCCAGGATATGTGGCATAGCATACAGATCCTTACAGACTATAATACATCTATTACTGTGCTACCTTCCAGCTGTGGCTCCCTCTCTGATTGGCTTAATTATTTCTATGCTAACTTTGATTGAGAGAACAAGGAGGTCACCTTCAAAGTGGATCTTACAGCTGATGAACTGCCTCTCTCACTTTCCATCTCTGATGTTTGGGCCACCCTGATTAGCAGCTGGCCTTGTGCTTAGAGTCTGTGCAGAACGGTTGGCCGGGGTCTTCATGAACATTTTCAATCTGTCCCTGGCCCAGGCAGTTGTTCTTATGAGCTTCAAGATTTCCACCATTGTTCCAGTGCCAAGGCCACCGCCACGAGTCTGAATGACTTCTGTCCAGTTGCATTCATCCCCCATCATTGCAAAGTGCTTTGAGAGACTGGTTTTATAACATTTGAAATTCTGTTTGCCCATCACCCTGGATTCTCATCAAGTTGCCTATCATGTCAACAGGTCGACTGAGGATGCCATTTCCACAGAACTTCACTCTGCTTTGACCCACTTGGACAGCTCCAACTCTTATGTCAGAATGCTGTTCATTGACCTTAGTTTGGCATTCAATACTGTGATTCCCTCCATACTGATCGCCAAATTTCATTGGCTTGGTACAGAGCTCGTCCCTCTATAATTGGACCTTGGACTTTTTGACTAACAGACCCCAATCCATGAAGTTAGGCTATCTCTTCTCTTCCATTCTCACCTTGAACACTGATGTTCCCCAAGGCTGTGCCCTGAGCCCTCTCCTGTATTCCCTTTTCATCTATGACTGTGTTCCTGTATATGGTTCTAATTCCATAATCAAGTTCACAGATGACAACACGGTGGTTGGTCTGATCAGAGGGGATGATGAGACGTCTTATAATGATGTGGTCCAGCACCTGGCCATGTGGTGTGCCAACAACAACTTAGCACTTAACACTCAAGGTCAAGGAGATCATTGTGGATTTCAGGTATGCTGGAAGCCACAGTCATGTCCCTACTTTCATCAATGGGTTTGTGGTGGAACGTGTATCAAGCTTTAACTTTCTTGGTATCCACATTTCCGATTATCTCACCTGGTCCCTGAACTCCTCAATCCTGATCTAAAAGGCACAACAATATGCCTTTAATTTCTGTGGAGAATGAAGAAGGTACATCTCTGTCCAAGAATATTGATGGATTTTTATTGCTGTACCATTGAGAGGATACTTACCTATTGGCATCTCAGTGTGGTGTGGCAATTGTCTTGTATTAGACCATAAAGCACTTCGGTGGGTGGTGAAAACTGCCCAGCAGTGTATCATCATGCAATTGCCCACCATTGAGAACCTCTATCAGGAACCCTGTCTCGGCAGAATGAAGATGCATCTCACCCTAACTATGGACATTTTTACTCTTCTCCCATCTGGTAGATGCTACAGGAGCCTTCACTCTTGAACGAGCAGGCTCAAGAGGAGCTTTTATTCCCCCCAAGGCTGTGACCCTGCTGAACATTAAGTGCTGCACTCACTGTGTACTGTCAGTACTCATACTTGTTTGCTTGCTGAATGCACTTGTTTTTATTTGCACATAGTTTCTTGGATATAGCACTATTTTTTTAAACTTCTGGCTGGATGCTAATTGTGTTTCATTGGCTTTGTATTTTACTGGCACAATGACAATAAAATTGAATCTAATCTAATCTGAACAGCAGGGCCTGCTTGACGGGCCAGATGGCCTATTCTTCTCCTATTTCTTATGTTCTGATGTTCACCTGCCCAACAATAATTATTCCTCAAAGTTGCCTAAAATGACAGAATGAGAAGAAGACTAAATGAACTGACCCAGTGTGTAAAACTAGATGACACAATTTTCTTGTTTATTTTCATTGTGTGATGACATTGTTTAATGGGTTTAATGTATCATATATGTTGAACGTTGAGTGGGTGGGGAGGGGGGGCTGAAGGAGGGAGGGAAGGGAGGGGGGAAAAGGGGAGAAAATGACACTGCGTATATCAAAGAGGGAAATGTTTATGTGTATTTTGGTCAATATGGTTCATAGTGTGAAAAATTTAAAAAAATTAAGAAGTTGCAATAACTGAAATACATGCTGAAATACGTGCTGCCATTTTATTATCTTCATATTTTCAAATTTACTCCTGTGAACAGTATAAGCTGCAATAGCAATTCTCTGACCAAACAACCTCTTAATCATTGCTGGATTCTATGAAAATATCACCGTCTTAGATATTCACATGGATGGTATAAATGCAAATAGCAACTATCACTTTATTTTCTCATGGATGAACCAGACAATTGTGTTAGCACTCATAGAGCATATCATTACAGCTCATCTCTTTTGTGCTTTGGACTCTAAACTTTTAAATGTGTGGTGGTCCATTTTAGTTAGTTGCAGATTGGAAAGTTTTATACTTTCCATGTGGGCATCAAGAATCAGCTTGTGCACCTGCAATTAAAAGTTGCCACAAATGTCTAGAAGATTAAAGCCCTCTTTCTGCAGCTGCTATTGTGCAAATTCACAAATGGTGTGCGGGAGGTGTGAAAGGACAAGCAAATTAGAGTACAGTACCAATATGTTCCAGAAAGAAGGAAGGACTGGGATGGCAGTGTAAGGGAATCTTGGATGATGAGAGAAGTCATGCATTTAGTCAAAGTGAAAAAGAAAACATGTAAGGTTTAGGAAGCTAACATCGGGCAGGGGCCCTGAGGAATATCAAAGTTTCAGGAAGTCAAGGCAAAAAAATAGTCTTGATATCTTCTGGGTGAATATCATCAAAAGGAATCCCAAGGCACTTCATAGTTCCATTAAAAACAAGCAGAGATCTAAGGAGAGGTTTGTACTGACAATAACCACAACAGCAGTGCGAGTATAAGACAGCTTTAATAAACTAATATGTACACTAAGAGGTCTTGTCTCTCTGCAAGACAAACCTGGAAGGCTAGACTGTAGCTCTGGACTGCTTTATGTACAAGGTCACCGGGATGACCCCTGGTGACCTAGTGGTGTAATTACATATCACCACAAGGTCTCGACCACTCAAGGACAAGAGCAAAACACAATATTCCATCTGGGCATTCTCCAACCAGATAGAATTAACATTGACTTCTCTGGCTTCCGCTAGCCTTCTCCACGTTCTCCCTCTCGTCCCCATCCCTTTGTCTTCTTTCCAGCATCTCTCCACCCCCCCCTTCCCTCTCCATTCACAAAGTCATTCCCCCTCCCCATGTTTGCTGGTGTGCCCTCCATCGTTTACTTCCTGCCTGTGGAACTTTGCCCTTTCCTCCCCCTGGCCCTCTCCCCCACCATTTTGGTTGGGCGCCTGCCTGTATTTTGTTTATATCTTGATGAACGGTTCAAGCCCTAAACAATGGTTATATATCTTTATCTTGCTAATGTGCATGGTCTTTTGAAGATCCTTAAGATGTATATCTTCAGAATGTGATGGCAGCCGAGCATTAGCTGAGGTTTCCTCGTGCAGCACTCAGCAAAGTATCCAAGTTGATTCATTTGGCATTGATGCTCTCCAGCTTGAGAATCCCAGTTTCTGGATTAAACCAATCATTTGCTTCCTTTTAGCTGCCACCTTCACCATGTAGAAATGGAGGCTAACATGTGATGTAGCCTCATGTTGACGCAGACCACAATGGATTTGTCACACAATTTTGGCAGAGAAAGCTACCAGTAAGCTGCATTAAGCACTCCTTTAGCCCAATGGAATTCAGTGTCTGGAGTTTGGTGGGAACTTGGCTTGTATCTCCACTTCCAGAGACATATGTTTGGTATTTAGGTTCCCATTCGAAGACAAAGTTATTGGACAGTTTTAAACATTGAAAGAGTTAATCGCAGAAGCAGTGTCGGGGAGGCATTTAATTCATTCAAATACAGCATTCAACAACTAGGTTAACAAACTGGTCTGACAAGATAATATGAAAACTTCACAGATTGTTTAATTATAGGTGGAGCAAGGATGATGCAAAAAAAATTATATTACAAATGGGAGAATGGAAACCTAGTAAAAGCAATAAACAAACAACTGCAATTGTGGTAGAGATTTAAAAATGGATGTTGCTATTACGTAGCTGTCCTAACTGTCTTATTGTCATCCTTGCTACCAATTGGAAGACATTCAAGTTCATCCCAATGGTTGGATTAACAATGTTCCATGATTACAGTGTCCTGGAATTCTCTATCCCCTAATACTCCCTTTCCCTTTCTCCATCCATTGTCTTACCATATAACTATAGAACATGACAGCACAGAAATAAGCCCTTTGTTTTTTCCACTCTGTGCCAAACTATAATTTTCTCTAGTCCCACTGATCTGCACCCAGACCATATCCCTCCCTACCCCTCCCATCCATGTACCTGCCCATTTTTTTTCTTAAATGTCAAAATTAAGCCTGCATTCAATTATCGAGTCAGAACAAGAAACCATTGTCAATATGCTGTGTCAGTGCATTCATGGACACAATATTTTTTTTTAAATTAAGTTTAGACAAACAGCATGGTATAACAGGCCATTTTGACCCACGAGTCCATGCCGCCCAATTTACACCCAAATTAACCATCGCCTCCAGTACGTTTTAAATGGTGGGAGGAAACCAGACCCCCCCCCCAGGGAAAACCCATGCAGACGAGGAGGATGTACAAACTCCTTACAGACAGAATGGTATTCAAACCCTGCTCCCTATTGCTAGTTCTGTAAAGACATTGCAGTAACCATTGCGCCAACCATGCTACTCTGCTGTATAACTGGAACTATACTAATTTATTCATTATCCTTGCACTATATTTCCCTAATAATTAAAGTGCACCCTAGTTTGTGCAGATATATGGGCACATGAAAAACAATTTTATTGAATCCATGATATAAGGCCAACAAATTTGACAGCGCAAGAAATTAATATCATTCATTGCCTGTTGGTAATTGGGAAAGCAGTAATTATATTATCCTCAAAGATTAGTTATAAAATTTTTTGTAACGAGTCAAGGAATCAACCACGTTACCTCTATAATTTCAAAAATAGATGATTTCATTAACAGTCACTTTTATTGACCCAAAACAATGAACAAGATGAGAAACAATAAAGATGGCATGTTTGACAGCTATTTCTAGAGTAGGCCACAGGTCGCACCTTATTTCATTTAGAGAATGCAGTACAGAATTTAATTTATACGAGTGAATTATAAATTAGGTTGGAGCTGAGGAATCTCTCAATTTGTACTTCAAGACATACTTTTGTAATTTTGGGAAATCAGTACTCGCATGCCCTATGAAGCTCCTGGCGTAATACAGGTGACAGCAAAATTCAGACTACTTCCAAAATATTTCTCCATTAGTATTAATCTAAAAGCTGTATTTGTCTTTCTGATGCTTTCCCATTTTAAATGTGTTGACTTCTGTGGACAAAGAGTCACTGGGACAGAAGGGTTCTGCACTCATCATCAATTACCTATTACCAATAATCGGACATTTATCTAAGTTTTTTTTTTGTTTCTCCTACATTCTCATCAAATTTGCCTTGATTCTATCACATCAACACACTGGGTTAAGGGTAAAAGTTTCAAGGGAAGAATTTGAGGGAAATGCTTCACTCATTTCTGCGTCTCAGGTCTGTGTCACTCTGCCACACTCACATGTCTGTCCATGGCCTTATGTACTGTCCCACCAAGACCACCTGTAAATTGGAGGAACAACACCTCTGTCTGGGCATCTCCAGCCAGATGGATTTAACATTGTCTTTTCCGGTTTCTGCTAATCTGCTCTCCACTTCCCCCTCCTCCCTTCCCTTTTCCAGTTCTCCTCCATCCCTTCACCTAGCCATCCCTCCTCCTCTTGATCACTGCTATACCCACCCTCCCTCTCCACCTATCACCTCCTCTCCTTGTGACACCCCTACTCTTTTGTTCAGACGCCTACTGACATTTTCACATACCTTAATGAAGGGCTCAAGCCCAAAACATCGGTAATGTATTTTTACCTTTGCTATATAAAGAACACTGTTGACCTTCTGAGTTTCTCCAGCTTTGTGTTTTTTGCTTCACTCATACACAAGCGAGTGTGGTATGCGCTGCCAGCAGAAGTGGTGGATGTGGATTTGATTACAACATTTAGGAGGAAGTTGGATAGGTATGGAGGTTTGTGTTCTGGTGGAGGTCGATAGGATGAAGCGGAAAGATAGTTTGGCACAGACCAGATGCGCCAAAGGACTTGTTTCTGAGCAGTAGTCCTCTATTACAAATTTGCCTCCTTAGAGCAGGCTTGTTCAGATTCAGTTTTTCTTTGGGGATTAGTGGCACACTATGAGGCACTGTTTCCTTTTTCCTGTGACAATACTTCAGGCACAAATAATGTTCCGTCCAATTTCTCAAGCGTAGCATTAATCCAAGGCTGAAAAAAACTGAAATAAATCCAACAAGTTAAACATGTTGAATTATGGAAATTATTATTTTAGAAGCAAAGATGTTAACAGGAATGTCAGCTATATTGTTAGGAATATTTCTTCAAATGCATTATTTTGAAAGTTGTGTGACAAGAATTCTCAAGTTTAAAAAGGACTTTTTGTCCTTTACAACAACAGCGAGACAATGAACATTAGGATTTTGTTATATTGGTTTGTTTGAACTCCTTGCATGATTAAATTAGTACTTTGAACGCTTTGGCTATTACTGAATAATTCTGAGTAAAAAGCTTGGGATGAGGCTAGAACACTATTGCAGTGTTTAAGAAACATGTGGACAGATACAAGGATAGGGTAGAGTCAGAGGGATATGGACAGATACAGGAAGGTAGGATATATTGGTCAGCATGGACAAGGTGAGCCGAAGGGCCTGTTTCCACGCTGTATGACTCTATGACTCCTGCCACTGATCTGCGCTGAATTAGTTCACTTCAACATGGACAACAACTGGCTGGAGTTTCCAGAAATCCTGAGGGAGTCAGATACTCCGCCATGTTCGCTTCTTCCAGAGATTCCTTTTGAAAAGATGTGAACTTTTTGAGTTTGGGAAAGATCAGACTGTTTGTCATGAGTCTGCCTGTCCCGCATCGGACTTGTCAGCCACAAACGAGCCTGCAGCTGACATGGACTTTTACCTCCTCCATAAATCTTCGTCCGCGAAGCCAAGCCAAAGAAGAGAATCAGTTGAACTACTTCACTTCCTTGGCTCACATTTGTAGAATATGAAGGATAGCAAATGACTTGCATCAGCTACACCCCAGAATCAGTCAGGACTGACAGAAAAGGGAAATGAAAATTGATACTGTATCCAAAATACTTTCTGCCTATTTGTAACCCCCACAATCTGTGAACATTTATTTTGATCAATTATTTAAAATATGGTACAGTTAAAAAATGAAACTTTAAAAAAGTGAAAATCCGATGAACAGTCTATTGTTTGACTGCATGTTTGACTTTCTTCTTTTACACTGGGACTGGTGTAATCTCGTGATGGGACCTGATGTTTGCTAAAGGGAAGTCAATGTTAATAAACATCACGTTAATAATTGACGGAGGTAACCCATCCCTTAAAAAGAAAAGGTGACAGTATTACTTGAATAATACGTTGAATGTGGTGCTATGAAAAGAACACCTGCATGGTGGATCTGAATTCTGTGGGAGCCAGTGTTAGAGAAGGCGGCATCAAAGAATACCATCGAATTGTGCGTTTGTTGCCTATTATCTGTGTGCAAAACTGCAGGATAGAAATGTGAAAGGTCTGTGGTGACGGGGGTTATCTCGTCTGTGGGCTCATGCTGGGGATAAGAGGAGCAAAGGCTGCTTATGTGATGAAGACTGACATTTTTTTAAATTTAGACATACAGCACGGTAATAGGTCATTCTGGCCCACATCCCGTGACCCCCAAATACACTAATTACCTATACCGTATGTTTTTAAAGGGTGGAAGGAAACCGGAACACCCAGAGGAAACCCATGCAGACATGGGAGGAACAGAGAAACTCCTTACAGACAGCGCCAAATTCTAACCCAGGTCGCTGGCTCTGTAATAGTGTTCCACGAACCATACCACCCAATTAGTTGTACCAAAATGTCTGATTGTAGCTACCCACTAGACCATTCAGTCTGTCCTCTGCTGGATATCACAAGAGATAAGATTCTGATCGTAAATGCCTCTGAGGACTCGTAGAAATGTTCAAACCTGATTTTGAGTGCTCTGGTGGGGGGGGGGGGGGGGGTGGCGTGTATCTTCTTCCTGTGACCATAATGGTTCGCACAAATCATCAGATGCTCGAGATTCCTCTCACTTTCCAGGGAATTGGCTGCTGTTAATTACCTCCAGTATGTAGGTGAGTAAGAGTTGGCTGGGGGGAAGGGGCAGTTAATGTGAATGTGAGGAGAATAAAATGCAACTATCGCAGCTTGGGTGTAAATTTGTGGTTGATGATCAGTGTTGGTTCAGTAGTCTGAATGACCTGTTTCCAGACTGTACATCTCCTCTATTGACCAGGCATGTTGTAAGCTTGTGGTAACCTGCAAAGGACAAAATAAAGAGACCTTTTAAATTAAATACCATCTGATAGAATAAAATAGATGAGATAATTATAACCTAAACATTGTATACTTTTTGAACAGCAACTTCAGATAAAAATGAGAAGTTGTTCTATTTTAAAAAAAAACTTTTTAATTGATGCAGCTAGTATGTGGCAGCTTCTAGGACTGATTCTGACAAGAAATAAGTATAACCTGAGGCCAGTAAAACTGATAGAACCAGTCAAATTAATGTGAGTGCAACGTCCATGTGAGGTTTCAACTAGATTGTATTTCAAAGGTGGCTTGTAACTACTGAGTCTGTATTGGATGGGCCAGGCTTGCTCATTGTAAAGGAGTGCACCAATGTGTCTATGTACAGATTGTAGAGTAGGATGTCTGTGATTGGCTGAGACCACGCCTCCTGGCAGGTCTTAAAGGGTTTTGTGTAGAGCACAGTTCCCTGCCCCATGCCCAGCACTGGGTTATCACAATTATTATAATTCCTTTAGGGTCAGGTTGGATTTGTATTGACTGTGGTCAGCTTGGGTTTTCATATTATTCCCCAGCAAATCTCCAAATAACAAGCATCCTTCTATGAGAAAGAGGTTTAAAGAGGGATCCAAAATTTCTCTTTTCTGAAATAAATTAAGAAAACTTATTAACTCAATAACAGGCATCCACTTGGAACAGAGATGCAGAAGAATTTCTTCAGCCAGAGGATGGTAAATCTGTGGAATTTCTTGCTACAGACAGCTGTGGAGGCCAGGTCTTTGGGTGTATTTAAGGCAGAGGTTGATAGGTTCTTGATTAGCCAAGGCATCAAAGGTCGAGGTCAAGCAGTTGGGCTCAGTGGGGAAATGGATCAGATCATTATTAAATGGTAGGGCAGACTCGATGGGCTGAATTGCCTATTTATGTTCCTATTTCTTTGGGCTTAGAGCGCGTCGAATGAATCAAAGGCTTGTTGATCCAAACCAAGGCTTTTATTAACTAGAAGACTGGAGCATATCACATGTAGGTCGACCAGTCCAGAATGACCTGGTCTGGCTAGGAGCAACCCTTTAAGACCTGCCAGTAGGTGTGGCTACACTCTCAGCCAATCACAGTCATCCAACTCACAATCTGTACATAGACACATTGGTGATAGAACCTGTACTATCACATAGTCTATAACTCAAAAACTCAGTAACTTGGACATCTCCAATGGAGGAACATAGGGAAAAGTTAACAGTATGATTTCTTTTATAAATAATAGGGTAGAAATATCCACATTGGTACTTTTTTTTAAAAAGTAAATTAATACATAAAGCTCTTTCTCACAGCACAAATGCACAGTGAAACACTAGGTGGCTTTCTCCTGGGCTAATAATATTCTTGGATTGGACTGGGATTTGAAATGCTGCTTTTTAAATGTATTTTTGGCTTATGATTTTTGTTGCCACCCTCATTCCTAACTGGACTGGCAATTGAGAAGGTGACTCAGCTTCTTGACCTATTGCAGTCAAAATGATGAACTTGCTCCTTCATGGGGTCAGGTAGGGAGTTCCTCGATATAAACCCAGTAAAGTTGAAGGAATGGTGATAAATTCCCAGATCACAATGTGGTGTGAAGGAGAAAAACTGCAGGAACTAAAGTTTACTAGAAACTGCTCCCTTAATGTTCTTGGTGATAGTACAGATTTGCAAGACGCTGTTTGAATAGGTTTTGGGACCAACTGCTGTGCATCTGGTGGCTGCTACGCACTGTAACCATGGGGCACCTTCTGGTGCAGGGATTGCATACTTAGAATGAAGGATGGAGTATTATTCAAGTGGGATTTTCTTTTTGTCTTGGATTTACAAAAGCACAAGAAAATGTTTCGGAACTATCTCACATTTGGTACAGTGGTCAATTTTTGACTGGAATTAAACCAATGAATGTGGCCATTACATAGAGAGACAAAAATAATGAATGAGCCATAAATGCCCACAATGTGTCAGTACCCTGTAGGAAAGTAATTAAGTACAAAACAAGAAGAAACAATTAAATTTATTGGACCTCTTTCAGTAAATTCTACACATATTAACCAAGAAAACATTTTACAAATTACATTTTAAATTTAACCCATTCCTCGATTTTTAAACACAATCTTAAAAGAGAAATGAATTCAAAAGTAATTGGACTATGAAGGAGATCTAATATAGATAACTGTAAAACAATTGTTGTTGCATTCACATTATCGCAGGATAGGTGTGACTGGGGTAACCTGCCCCGTCCCATTCTACCTCAGACTTCTAAAGCTCTCCACTGCCTCTCGTGCCTCCTTAGCTCCATTTGCAGATTCCAATTTCAAGGCAGCTTGCCTTCCTTTGCAATGTTTCTGCTCAATTGTCAGTGTATTTGTAATTTTGACTCATTTGCTCTTGGAGATCAAGCATACCCTGTTCAGGTTGGATTCAACATGATAATGTTCTCTTGCAGTCTGACAGATGAAACAGTTCCAGAAGAGTTCTATCATCTGAAAGCTATTGAACTTCATGGAGGCCCTCACTACATTTTCCAGATGGTACTTGTATGCCATACACGGCTACTTTTGTGAGGTAATGTTCACAGCTGGATGGGATTTTGTAGAAAACGTGAACTGGAAATTCCAAGGGGTCACCAGTGTGTGGTCCTTTCTCATCTATGGCATATCAATCCTCATTGTGGAAAAGATGTACCTTCGCCTTCGAACTAAATGCAACATTCTAATAAGGGGCTTTATTTATACACTCTGGACTTATATCTGGGAGTTTTCAACAGGCTTTGTTCTGCGACGATTTAATGCTTGCCCCTGGGATTATTCATCATTCCGGGGGAACTTTATGGGACTAATTACTCTTGAATATGCAATGCTCTGGTTCCTCGCTTCAATAATTGCAGAACAGGTAGTGATTAAGAACATTTTGCGGTTACGTCTTGACAGACAGGGAGACCCAGCTTCAAATCAGAATGGATGGAAAGACCTATAATGAATTGAATTTATTTTCTGTTTTTATTCCAGTTTTAACCTTTGCTCTTGAAATTACCAACTCTTGTTACTGTCCAGTTCGATATCAATGGTGCTCAAAGAGAATTTTGTGTGTATAAACCTTTCATCTTTCTCTTCTACCCTTTGGAAGCTATCACAAATGAGTCTAATTCCACCTTAACCTGCTGCCCACATATTTACTTTCTCAGCAGCAGTAACAAACCAGCAGTGGTAATGATTGTAGTTATTAGCCCATCCTTATGTAACACTACATGACAATTCCTCATTTGGATGAGACATATTAACTCAGTAGATGTTACAAATATTTTTTTATGCACACCAGATTTGTCCTCCACTTCTTGAACCCAGAAGCCCTCTGCAATAATTCTCTGTGATCCCTAAACTCGCCCTCAAATATGCATCCCATTTTTTCATAGACAGGATTGCCTTTGCAAAGCATTCACTGCTTTCTGCACAACATGGACAGATTTAAATTATCTCTTTATTTCACCTCTTTTAATTTTGAGCATATTTCTCCAATCCTATAATTTATGGTAAAGTGAAATTTATTATCAATAGTCAATTTACCTTTCCCCCAAAGGAACTTGAACGCAAATATATTCTTGCATCTCAGAAACTCTCCAGATTCCTAAGTAATCAACCAAACTCTTGAATTTAACTTATTTCTACTCTCGGTTGCTCTTAGTACATTGCGTGCATTTCCCACCTTTACAAAGTCCTTTGTGAACTAAGAATGCCCGTTATTGTACCAATAACATTAACCAAAATTAATGGAATGGAAAATGTGACTAAAAGTAAATAAAATAAATAGTTGATTTTTTTTCACTGTTTAACTGCACAACTTACTATGTATTTGAATTACAATAGCTGCTTAAATAAAACCTGTGACACTATATTTGTATCTTGCCTCTTAGGCACCATTCCTTTGGAATACCGTCATGTTTGTGTTTGAGGTGTGGGCCATTCCATATATTGACCAGATGTGCTGAGCTAACAATGGTTCCTGGAGTTGTTTATGCCTTTTAAAACTGTGAGAAACAAAGCCTTAACTTGTATCCAACTAGTGCGCAGACCCCAACCAGTTTAAATATCAACTTCAGGCATTGCTATCTATCCATAGATATTCAAGAATTATATTTGCATCTATAATAGCACCTTGTTGCATTGAATGAAACTATTCATCAAATAATGTTGCTGCGAGACGTACCCAACTCAATGAAAGGTTTATCTATGTCACCTTATCCTTTCTAATGACCTTCAAACAAAGGCCAAAGTATCTGATTAAACTCACCTTTTTGAGTACAGGAACAACCAGTTGATAAATGCTGGTTTCCTGTTCCCAATCTGGGATAATTCCACTTAAACCTGTCACATTTAAGATCTTTATAAGCATAGCATAACGCAACAATTACAGCATGGAAACAGGCCATTAGGCCCTTCTAGTCCACACCGAACCAAACACCCCTTTCTAATCCCACCTCCCTGCACAATGCCCATGACCCTCCATCTTCTTCTCATCCATATACCTGTCCAACCTTTTCTTAAATAATACAATTGACTCCGCCGCCACTATTTCTCCCGGAAGATCATTCCACACAGCTACCACTCTCTGAGTAAAGAAGTTCCCCCTCATGTTACCTCTAAACCTCTGCCCCTTAATTCTTAACTCATGTCCTCTTGTTTTAAACTTTCCTCCTCTTAACGGAAATAGTCTATCCACATCCATTCTGTCTATCCCTTTCATAACTTAAATACTTCTATCAAATCCCCTCTCAACCTTCTACGCTCCAAAGAATAAAGACCCAATCTGTCCAATCTCTCCCCATACTCCAGATGCTTAAACCCAGGCAACATTCTGGTAAAGCGGGAAGTAAGATCTTTTTTAGAGCTGAACTCAAATGCTGGAACAGGGAATAGATGAACAATGCACTCCACTAGTTTACTTTAGTACAGCAGTTATGTATGCAGAAAATGTACTTACCATTCTTCAGATTTTTTTGTCCGAGTGCGTCTTGAAAGATACTTGTGTTTTATGATTGAACTCTTATTTACTGATTATGCATGAACACTCTTGCATGGATTAATAAAACAACAAATAGAAACATCACCGTGGTAACGTGGTAACATTTGCATTAAATGTGATTAAAACCACAGTAGAGTTATTAAAATGTAAATCAAAAAGAATAAGGGAATTAGTCCAGTTATGGACTAATTAACTTAATCTATATAATTTCCACTTTAACCCGAGGTTGTGAAGTTGCAGTATGCAGATGAAACTTGCAATGGGCATATTTGGAAGGCAAGTTCCAAAATAAGCTAATGTTTGCTAAGCAAATGTCCTCCATCAACCTGTCCCTGATGTACAGCATCATCATTTGTCAATAAACATTCATGACACAAGCTGCCTCGTATCCTGGAAGACATCTGTTGGAGAAGGTGATGAAATTCACCATCGCATTCAATGAGCCAAGAGACCCTTTGATGTTTCAGGAAAAGAGTGGTGGAAAATCAAGACCTCAACTAGCACAAAGCTTGTGGTCTGCTGGGCAGCAGAGACTACCCATGACAAGCACCTCACAATAGTGGAATAATTCCATCAATTTCCCCCCCCCCCCCCCCCCCATCCACTGACAGGATAAACTAAACAACGTCAGCATTCTCTCTTGGTTTAAGGTCCCAACTATTGAGCTCAAGTCACATTCAGTCAGCAATGATGGACATTGTTTGCCTGCTATTATTTATACTATTACATTTGGTGTATTTTCATGTACCTGTGTGGCAGCAACAAGTAAAAATTTTGGTGCATCTTTATGTGATAATGTAAACTTGCGCTCATACTCAACACTAGGTTTCCAAAATTGACACTTTCTTCTGAGCTCACCCTCCTCAGAAAACAAATACCAAGCAAAATGGCATCCTTGG
The DNA here is from genome assembly GCF_036971445.1 of Narcine bancroftii. Taxonomy (NCBI): domain Eukaryota; kingdom Metazoa; phylum Chordata; class Chondrichthyes; order Torpediniformes; family Narcinidae; genus Narcine; species Narcine bancroftii. The sequence goes on along the minus strand of NC_091472.1, from coordinate 43,538,908 downwards.
CCTTTCTTTGAAGATGTGCCATATTCCTTAAGTTTGTAGAAATTTCTGGCCTGTGACTTCCCAAACTGGAGAAGAAACATTTGGGAGGGCACTGGAAACCTCAAGGCCATGGACTGCTAGGGTGCAGAATTGTAAAGGGCAGAGGGAGAGAGCTATCGGGCAAATATCTACCTCCTGCAAGCTGCAGGTTCTGTACTAGCCCCATCAGTCATCTTACCCACTGGGCAGGAGTGGAAGCACATCATCCTTGATCCCAGGAACTGCCTGAGAGAGAAATAAATTTGATAGGTAGCCGATTCGATATTTTACTCAGTAATTCTGTGTCTACTTCAATCAACCAAATCTATTAGTATTTAAATATGTATAGATACAACATGTTAGAAGGCTTTTCTAGCCTATGAAACCAGTGCTGTCAAATTACACCCATTAACCTTCTAATACTGTATATTTTTGGAGTCTGGGAAGAAACTGGAGCATCCAGGGAAAACCCACAGAGGTCACAGGAAGAACTTACAAACCCCTTTCAGACGGTGCTAGATTTGAACCCAGGTCAATGGCACTGTAATGGCATGTAAGAGTGCATAAGCAGCCTAGGAGATGACCTGACAGGGAAGGCGAACATGGCGAGGGGGCTGTGTGCTGCTGGCGACTTGTGATCGAAGGACTCATGCCGATCTTCAGGCTGCTGGAAACTGGCTCATGGGAACCAGAAATCGGAACTGGGATTTGAGAGAGTGCTGAGGCCAAGAAGGGTTCCTGAAGAGCTTCAGGCACTGAGAGCCTCCTGATTATATTGGAGGTTTGGATCTGGAGCTCGGGTTACCAATGGATTGATCAGGATTCTGTGAGGCTGGAACTGAATCTATGGACACTCAAGTGTCCCTGAAGGGACTCTCTTTTGCTTTTCTTTCTCATTGTTTGTAGTGTTGGGAAATTCTAATGATGAATTATTGTTTGACTTGTGGCAGGCAATTCTGAATTTTGTGTAATTACATTTTTTTTTATTATTATGTGTTCACAAAATGAATCTTGAAAAGAACGTACAGAAATAACAGCTGGAATTGATCTATTGAACCTGCTCTGCCACATCTTTCTGATTATCTGCCATGATTGTCCCCTTTCTTGCACTATCATCTTCTCCTGTGAGAAGGTGGTGGAGAGGTCACAGAGGCCATTGCAGCATGTGGGACATAGAATGTTAAAGGCTCCCATCAATAACGCTATAGAAGCCAGAATTCACCTGATCACGTTGTTTATTGTTGCAGACATGGTTGCGGGTGATGGCGACATCCTGGGGTCCAGAGGCTGAGCACGTTATGTCCCCCTGGCTCGATGGGCACATGAACAGAGTGGTCATTTGGGGGAGAAGGGATCAGCTAAGTGGGCCCATACACATGCTTTACCCGTACATCAGGATGATGTCCGCATGGTCGTGCGTACATGCCCAGAATGTCAACTTGTGAAGTCCCGTGTCATTCCTCCTGGTCCGCATGGCCAAATAAAATGGGGTGCTCGCCCAGCTGCGGTTTGGCAAATTGATTACATAGGCCCTATGCCAGACTCTATGGGTAAACGTTACGTCCTAGTAATGGTTGACATCTTTTCGGGCCTGGTTTTTGCTTTTCCCACCAAGACGGCTGACCAAACTAGCACTATCCAAGGACTAAACCATTTAATTTCTTGTTATGATGTTCCAGAGGAGATTCAGTCTGATAATGGCTCACACTTCTCCGGGAATGCAATCTGTGATTGGGCAAATGACAACGGTTCACCATATTCCTTATTACCTGCAGGCTGCTGGGTTAGTTGAACAAATGAATGGCTTACTGAAGGAACAAATTCGTTTGTTAACACCACTGGGAACCCTGAAGGGGTGGTGTCATGTGCTGCAGCAGGCAGTCGACTATTTAAATCATCACCCTTTAAAAGCAGGTACACCTTTCCACCGACTTCTTCACGCTTCTGAACTACAGCCTACTCCAGAGGAAAAACAATCATTGCCCCCCACTCCTGAACTAGAGAATGCCGGACAAAAGGTATGGGTGGCACCACCAGGTAGTGGCCCTCCTGTAAAAGAAGAAATAGTGACACCTGCCCAGGGTAACACTCGATGGGTAGCTATTGAGGGACAAGATGATTTAGTCTGTTTAAACACTGAATGCTTACGGTATCGTGAGTGACATGTGTCAGGCTTCTTTGTTCTAGGTTCTCCGTTTTATCTTGCTGGTGATCTGGCTTAACACCTGCTTTGGTGCCAACAATTGGATTTGTAATAATGAGGACATTCCGAGGGAGTTGTCCGTGGGAGACACGGTCTGGTGTATTACATCAAGGAAGTCCTCGGTCACCCACCTCAAGTGCAGCTTATATCGATATGTTATTGCCAGTGTCGGTTCTTATATTTTGTTTGTAGATGGACCAACTGAAGAGGTTGCCCCCTACTTCTGTGATGGTCGTTTTTGTACTCACTTTGTATCTTGTAATAACTCTGCTCCACCTGTTGCTAAGTGGCAGAAGGATTCCAGTTCTGTCGAGGATTGGTGGTCTGCCTCACCCATCAAACATTCCTTCAGATTTGTCCGACAATTCCTTTCTTCATGTTTCCTATGCATACACTCACTGATTAAATGTTTCTGATTGCTGGGTTTGTACTATAGGTCCTTTGCATGCTGGTGCAGACATTCCCATGATCCCCATTCCTTTCACCCGGAAGGAAGTTGCTGCCTGGAAATATTTTGACCCCTCCAAAGGCAGAGTTTACATTGATGTTGATCAGCCTGTGCCTGAGGAGGCTTGTTTCTTTAATCTGAGTGATATTTTGGGTATTTTCCAAGGATGGCATATTTCTACCTCCCCTTATAATATCACACTGCCCCCCCCCCTATTTTATTGTTTCCCAATATATGAAGGGCTCTGTCTGTTTTTGTAAATTCCCTGCCAAACCTGCCGATTCACTGGGATTCAGTGATTGTTTGACATATTCTCTTTTTATTTCCAAGCCCCCTGTGAACGGGACTTATTGGGTTTGTGGGTCTCGCGCCTATGCCCGGCTGCCCCTTACCTGGGGTGGTTGCTGCTATTTAGCATATGCCGTCCACTACCTGCACCGTATTTCCTGTTTACAGGACTATCCCTCACTTATGCATAGGTCCCCTGTCCTTCGGCATAGGCGTCACCTTTCAGGTGTCTAGATTTTCCTTGGCGCCTTGATGCCTGGTTATGGCGATATTCGCATTTCCCTAGAGGTTCACAAGTTATATGATCTTATGAATTCTATTGCCAATGAGACATCTTTTGCCCTTTTGTCTATCAATCAGGGCCTTAGTGACCTTAATGATGAACTCTCTGTCATCAGGACAGTGGCTTTACAGAACCGTATGGCCTTGGATTTTCTGTTAGCAAAACAAGGTGGCATGTGTGCCATTGTCGGTCCTGAATGTTGCTCGTATATTCCTAATGTAACCACTAATATTTCTGTTATTATTCAGCATGTTTCGAATTCTGTTCGTGAGCTCCAGCGTCTGGGTATTGTGGCCTACAAGTTTAGTTTGAGCCTTGGTTGGAATCCTTTTTCATGGTTAGCTGGTACATTTGGGGGGTTGGGCCACAATATTCTCCGTTGGTTGCTTCATTATTGCTTATTTTTGTGATTATTGTAGTTTTGATTTCTCTTTTATGCTCTTTTTGTACTCTTATGCTTGTCAAGTCTCGTGTCTGACAGCCCGTGACCAAGGGGTGGAATGCAATGGAAGATTCTAACCTATTTTTTAACCTGTTTTTTCTTAATTTGCAGCTCTTGGTTCTGCAGGGCTGAGAATCTAATTGTTTTTAGAATCAGCAGACATAAGCTAAATTCCACCGAGGGGCCAGAGATGCTGTTATCTGAAGAAAGGTCATCTGTGTACCAAGAACATTTAATCATCCTGCTTGTTTTGATCAGAGACTGTCAGAGGCCTAGCCTTGATGCAAAGTAAACCATTGTATTCAAAGTGATAAACTGAAAATTACCTTATTCGTTAGTAGCCTAGCATACTAGCTTGCTTGCTTATCTTTCTTGCTGTGCTGGGAATAGGTGCTTGGGTAAGCAGTTTTTGGGTAATATAAGCCATGGTTCCGCTGCTGAAGTTTGAGACTCTCCGAGAGGTGGCAACATCTCTCAGCAAGAAGAAGAAGAACTTCTGGAGTCCAGCCAACATCCTGGTCAGGGGAGGTGGAGAAGCTGCTACCGGCGCCTTGACAACCTACTACAAGTATTCAGTCGTTGCCTCGCTTCAGCAGTTGGGACCAGTCCAAGCGTTCATAAGTATAGTTGGGAAGGGCTTGCATATTGTAGTATGAAATCAGCTTTTGAATTTGTAATAAACATTTGTATAAACTGAACTGCTCTCGGTGTGTGTGTCTATTTTCTTTCGGTAGCTCAAACACTGTGACCAATCTAAAACGAACAAAGTGAGAGGTACAAGTTTACCCAAGACAACACTTAACCTTTGAATTCTTTGAGGAATTTGCATGATAGACTAGAGCAGTATGGTGAAATATCGGATTATAAAATTAATTGGGAAAAGAGTGAGATCATGCCTTTTACCAACAATGATTATTCTTTGGATTATTCATATTGTGAAATTGAAATGGTCAGCTTGGATTAAGTATTTAGATGTTAAGATATATAGTAATTATAATCACTTATATAAATTGCTCTTATTGTCTAAAATTAAACATGATTTGAATTGGGGAAAGATTTACTTATTACATTAATAGGATGAGTTAATTGTATTAAAATGAATATTTTTCCTCGAATTCAATACTTTTTCAGTTTATCCTTTGTAAGGTTCTTCAAATTTTTTAAACACTTAAATGCTTTGGTGAGGAAATTTTTATGGGAAGATAAAATGGACAGGGTATCATTACAGAAATTAACTTGGAAGTATGCATTATGAGGTTTGCAACTCACTAATTTTCAAAATTATTATGAATCAGCACAATTGAAATTTGTTAATAGGATGTTTGAAGTGAATAAACATTTAATATAGGCTAATATTGAATTATCTCTGATTGGTGAGAAGAATATGGATCAGTTTATTAATAAATGAAATCCTCAATTATTGAGGAACTATAATTTACCTGTGTTGAAACACTTAATGGATTTATGGCATAAAGAAAAATGAACCTATTGGTAAAATTTTGGGTCAAACTCCTTTGTATCAAAACAAGCTTTTTCCTTTTACATTTAATAATCAACTTTTGAAGTTTTGGGATCAAAAGGGTATTAAATTAGTAGAAGATTGCGATGAAGCTGGATATTTTGTTTCTTTTCAAAGAATGAAAGAGAAATATGATACATCTTCAAACATTCTTTTTTCTTATTATCAAAATAAAACCCTATTGTCGGATAATTTGGGGCATACTTTATAATTATCTAGATGGTCTAAATTTGAAATTTTACTTACTGAAGGTGGCAATAAAGGATTTATATCTGAGATGTATACTTTATTACAGAATAAAATGCCTAAGATAGATGTTCATAAATCTAGATTAAAATGGGAGAAAGCTTTGGCTGCATCTCTTTCTCAGCATGATTGGATGAATTTATGTGAGGACAGAATGACTAAAATTGTTAATGTAAAGTATTGATTGGTTCATTAATAATTTTCTTCATCAATTATATTCAATTCCAGAGAAATTAAGGAAATATAAGTTTATTCCTTCAGATTTATGTTTTAGATGTCATAAGGAAGTCAGCTCCTTCTTACATTGTACCTAGTTATGTGAGACGGTGAAACCTTTTTGGAATAGATTTAAGGAACTTTTAGAAGCTATTTTTAAATTGAAGGCTCCACTTGATCTTTTAGTATTTTTATTGGGTTACATTAAGAGATTGAGTTTAGAGTTAAAATTAAATAAATTTCAAATTGCTTTTTTTTGAGATTGGCTTTAGCTGTGGCTAGAAAATGTTTGGCAATTACTTGGAAAAATGAGACTAATTTGAGTATTCAGAGATGGCATTTGGAAATGAGATCTTGTATTCCATTGGAAAAGATAACATAATTTATGTAATAATTATTCTTTTTTTTCTTAAAACTTGGAGCTCATATTTGAATTGTATGTGGTTGAATTATTAATCTTATTTCCACACATTAATGGTGTTGTTCTGAACCATAGCAACTAATTGATGATTTTTATGTTGTGATTTCCTCTTTCTTTCCTTTTGTTTCTTTCTCTTTTCTTTGGGAGAAGTTCAGAGGGGATGAGGAGGGGTGTGTGGGTTAGGGTAGGGAGTGGGGGGTTATAGGGGGTTATCATTTACATAAAAAATATCATGTATGTATTTTGGTTTTTCCTAAGTTATATTTTTCATTGTTTGATTTATCATGATCAATAAATAAAATTTTCCAAAAAAACACTCCAGACCTTGGTGAAAATTCATAAATGTTAAATTCTGTGCACAGTATAAGAATTGCCTGATACCAGTGAACTTGGAGGAGTGAGAAGTGAGATTAAACTGTGAATGAATAACTTTTCTGAACTTATACACACATTACATACATGTGTGCTTAGAATTAAAAAGAGGTTAAGGTAATTGTAATAAGTTAAAGTTTGATCTTAAAAAAAAATTAAAACTACTTTTGTTTAAGTTACCATTTGTCTTGGTGAATTTCTATTGCTGCTCACTTTGGGGGTCCTCTGGGCCCATAACAAAATAAAGAACTGAAAGAAATGAACATGCAGCCTCACTCACCCTCAAAGCCCACCACAACTCCACTCGTTGTCGAAGCGCTGCCTATCACGCCAGCTCCCTCGTCTGTGGGCTCACTGTGCATGTGCCAACTGACCCCAGTAAACTAACCAATGCACATGCGCCGGCCCTGGTATTCCAATCCATTGCGCATGCGCCAGCTGGCGCTCGTGCATGCGCCCAAGAAGAATTATCGATGCGCACGGCCTACTGATCCTGGGACGCCACATTAACAGGTAAGTGCCCCCCCCTCCCTTGCCTTTTCTATGGTTTCTGCCCCTTAAGTTGCTTGTCGGAGGATAGAGGGCTCAAAAGCAGGACTGCCCAGCCTAAAACCAGATATCTGACAACCCAAATCCACCTTTACAGAACAAACAGCTTTCCACACCAGGCAAATTCTCCTTTTCCTTAGTTCCTTTACCATTTTCCTTATCTTCAACTGTCACAGTGGTGGCAAAGATACATCCTTTTATTCTTGAATGGGGCTGTGATTTGGATATCCTTACATCTTTCCTCACTGTTGGAGTGTCTTTGATATCTCCAAATACTTGCTCTGTTGTAATTTTCACTTAGCTTTCAAGGAAATCCACCATATCCTTAAAGGTAGCTCTCTCACTGTGATTTTCCCAGAAATCACAGGCCACAGTTCTCCATATATCCCTCAGCTGGTAGGGCAACTTCCTTATGATGATTAGCATATCAGCAGACATGTCAAGCTCATGCATGTAGTTGATATCTTCCATGTCAATACATCCCCTTAGAAAGAGGGGATATGCCTGCAGAGATTTTGTGTCATCCAGTTTTACTGAGGACTCTGAAAGGGTCGTGTCATGTGCCTGACCTGGAGGTATGGGAGGCTATGCCATCTGGCAGCGTGGGGCCCAACGACAGATGGTGGGTCAGAGAGGAGGCTGTGGGGGACGGGGTCTCTCTACCATTATGGCGTCGAAGCTGATGGGCCTGTATGGACTTGTGAACTGTGTGGTGGTTCTTCTTTTCAAGTCACCGGACTTCTAAAAATCTTAAGTCTCTGAAATGTGATTGTCTCCACTGTGCTTATTGCCTAGTATCTTTTACTGTATTGTTACCACTGTTATTTTTTACTCATTGTGTAGTATTGTGAAGGTGTGTTTTAGTCTTTTGTTTTGTCTGGAGTAGAAATGGTGTCTTGTGTTATCTGATGTGTAAGGGCGATTATGTGGGTAGCATTGTGTTTTCCGGAGGATGTAACTTTTTTTTTAACTGTGTACTGTGCCCTGGTTTTAAATGACAACAGCTACTAAAATGAAATCAATCCAGCTACAGCGTCTCTCTTCCATGCCCAAGTTTTTGATGGTGACCCACTTCAGTACTAAACATCTCAGAGGCTTGAAAAAGAGGAATCTTTACCGCCACTCTGCACCAGTAAAGTCTGTTGTCTGTGTAGTGGGCAAGGGGAAAGATCCAAAAAACAACAAAATAAAGTCAGTTTGGGGTTGTCAAAGTTCCTCTGTCCCCACATTTCCCATCAGTGGGCGGGCCAGCCACTTATACACAGAACAGTATATACATATCGTCACAACTCCAGAGGATTGTTAACTCAGTCTGTGACACCATGGGCACCAGACTTCACTCCATCGAGGACATCTGCATGAGGCAGTGTCTTAAAAAAAGCAGCCTCTATCCTCAAAGACCCCGCCATCCAGGCCACACCCTCTTCACTCTGCTACCATCGTAGAAAAATTACAGGACCTAAAGACGAGCACTCAGCAGCACAAGGACAGCTTTTTCCCCGCTGCCATCAGGTTCTTGAATAATCAATGAACCAAAGACACTGCCTTACTTTTTGTGCACTAGTACAGTTATAATTTTTTTATATATAGAAATGTCAAATTTGATGACTTGTTCATGTCAATAAATCTTGATTCTGATCTTGGTTAGGGTGTCACAGAGGTTATACCAGAAGGGCCTCACCTTCATGCAAAGCCTGGTAGAATGTAGAAAGGAACAGCCTCTACACCACACCTAAAACACATCTCTGATAATTCAGGTTTACATGGGTGCAATTTCTGTGGGGTGAAGTACAGTTGATGGAGAAAATTATAATTGACCAATCTTTACCTGGCATTGATAATAGCCATCAAACTTCCCTGACTCAGATCTGACCAGAGTTGTTTGTCAATTATTGTGTCTAGGTCTGACTCTCATCTCACCCTGGACTTATCCAAATCTGGCTTTGGGCTATATTTATTCTATAAATAAACATATGCATTTCCTTCATGGAGTAGTTGCTCCTTTTTAGTGAGTCCTGTCGGTCATTTCAGGGCCCAAATTGGCCCTAAGGAAGAATCGCAACTAAAGTTAACAAAAGAAGGTCTTATTGGACAAGTCATATTTCTTCTTCAGCTGTTTAAATGACATGAAAGGTCCTTTTTCATAGCAATCCTCCAAACACTTTTATCCCCTTATGAAACCAGGTTTACAAAATTATATTTTTCAAAGTCATGGGTATAAGTTCATTTTGTCCTAAAGCTGTCTTTGATGACTATTCTTTTTACAGTCCAGAACCTCCACAAGTCTCACGTCATACTTTAACCAAGTGTTTTAAAATGGGGTTGTCTGTTCTGCTGTCCATAATCCTGGAATTCAATTTATACAAAAAATCATTATAGCCCTTCATTTTCAGAGAGTGCAATCCAATCTTTACCCAGGAAGGGGTATCATCCCTCTCAAAAAATGAAGAATCTCATTTTGGCCACTAAATAATACTTTTTCAAATTAGGCAACCAGATGCCTCCTAGTCTGTAATCCCATATTAACTTTTCCATGGATATTCTAGGTACCTTACAGTTCCAGATAAATTGCCCAACATGCTTATTAAGGGTTTTAAAAAAGGCTTGAGGTAGTGGAATGGGCAAGGACTGAAAAAGGTACTGCAATCTTGACAATATATACATCTTTACACAGCTGACTCTGCCAATTAGAGTGATGGGCAAGTTCATCCACCTACTCAAGTCTTCTTCAATTTTACTAAGTAGTGGGAGGTCATTGACTTTGTATGAATTCTGGAGATCATCGTCCACTATTATTCCAAGGTATCGGATCCCACCCAGGGGCCATTTGAATGGACTTGTTGACTGATACTCAGCGTGATCAACATTTGATAGTGGGACAATTTCACCTTTTCCCCAGTTCACCTTTTATCCTGAAACTTCATCATCAGCTTTTATTAGAACCTGTAATTTAGAAAGGGAATCGATTGATCTGTTAAATATAGGATTAGATCATCGGCCACAAGATTAATTTTGTGGCTTGTCTGACCCACCATAAAACCCTTTATCTCTGGGTCTTGTCACATTGCCTCTGCTAAGGGCTCAATAGCCAAAACAAAATGTCCTGGAGTCAAGGGGAAACCCCATCAGTTCGATCTCTCAAAGGAAACGCTCCTGAGATCTGTCCATTTGTGGTGACCCTAGATTTTGTATATAATAAAGAGTTTTAACTCAATTAATGAACAGTTGGCTAAAACTCTAAATACATATGGCCATTCCAGCCTGTCATAGGCTTTCTCAGCATCCAGAGCCACAGCGACACTCAGTTCAGCCTTTGCATAGTGGATAACATTGAAGAGCCTACATAGGTTATTGGCTGACTGACTTTTCAAAGAAAAAGCTGCTCTGATCTGGATTTATTAATTTCAGCAGGTATTGGCCAAGCCTATTAACCAGGGCCTTAGAAATCAATTTGTAATCTGAGTTTAGTAATGAAATGTGTCAAAATCTGGAGCATTTCAATGGGTCTATGTTCTGTTCATGATTCCCAGTAATTATGGTAGTAGAAAATAATTCAGGGAGAATTTGGGTTTTAGATGGTTAGTTAATTACATTCATGATAAGGGATATAAGTAAATCCTTAAATTCTCTGCAAAATTCTGGTGGGAAATTGTCCTGGTAATTTATTTGACTGCAGTGAGCCCAATGCTTTTTCAATTTCTTTTGAAGTAAAGGGAAGGTCCAAATTTACTTAATCTTCTTAGCCAAGTTTTGGTAGTTGAACAGTGGATAAAAAATCATAATTCTTAGTCAGGTCTTCTGGAGACTCTGATTTATGTAGGTTTGTATAAAACTGTTTAAATGTATCATTGATTTCTGTTGGATCATGTGAAACTGAACCCATTTCAGTCTGGATCGAATTTATTGTTCTTGAATTCTCCTCTCCCCTCAATTGCCAGGATAAAACTTTACGTGCTTTTTTTTTCATATCTTTGTATAGTTCTTAGGATGTTTTTTTTTGAATTTTGTAAGTATGCAGTGTGATGTACTTAAATTTTTGGTTTATAAGCTTTTAATGTTTCTTTGGAGCTGGACTGTTGAAACACCTTTTCCAATTGCCGAATTTCTGTTTCCAGTTCTTCTATGTCTGCCATGTATTTCTTCTTAATACCTTTTGTAAATGAGATTATCTGTCCCTAAAGATAGGCTTTTGGTGTGTCCCATTGGGAGCAGAGGGACAGGGTATGTCACAGAACAACTTTATCTGGTCTCTAATGAATTTTGAAAATTCTGACTTTTGGAGAAGGGTAGAATTCAGATGTCATTTGGATAAGTTAGTTGATTTTTCTGGCATCAGAATAGAGAGAGTCAGAGGTGAGTGATCAAACCAAGGTTGTAGATAGACATTCAGATTCTCATGTTCTGTGGTTTAACTGTGTTGATAACAAAAATAGGTTAATCCTAGTATGGGAGTCATTAGATGCAGAATAAAAGGAGTAGTCCCTGGTTCGAGGGTATGTTTGCCTCCACATATCTGTCAGATTTAGATCTTTCATAAAATCCAAAGTGGTTTTGCCTGCTTTTATTTTGGATACTGTTTGCGTTGATTTGTCCAGGATAGGGTCCAAATAAAAACTGAAGTCATCCCCAGTAAGTATATTTTGTTGTTCCCCTGATACCTCAAGGAAAATATCTTGAAAAAAGGATTTATCATCATAGTTAGGTGAGTATAGGTTTAAAAATATCCAGGACTCTGAGTAAAGCTGACAATTAAGTACTAAATATTGGCCTGATTGGTCAATGATAGTTTCTCCAATTGATACTGACGTGTTTTTGTTGATCAACATAGTTACCCCCCCACCACCCTCACCCCGACTATTACATGACCTATCCACTCTCTCCTTAATGTCTTTTTTTTGTGTAGTAAGGTGGGTTTCTTGTATAAAGGCAATATCAATTTTCATTTTTTTTTCAAGTGTGCCAAGACTTGTTTTCATTTAACCAATCCATTCAGCCCATTCACATTAAAGCTAACATATTTCACTACCTTATTCAATTAATAATAATCACATTATTAATATGTTCACCAGATTGTTAGGACCTCCAGTAAAATCTCCATACAAGTAAAAAGGTGTCTCCTGGTTGACAAATTTAAAAATAAGACTAAGAATAAAAATAAATATAAAAAAGCCCTCCCTCCCCCCTCCCAATGAACATACCTCCCTCATAAAACTGGGATGTGTATTCTGCACTTACTAAGTGCAGCATATCTAACTCTTAAACATTTTGCTTCACCCAGGGCTCCTATATATAAACAATTATATAAGATTATTCGTGAAGTTTTTTTTTAAATGCCCAACTCAGAAAGTTACTGTGAAATGAGTCGCCATTAAAAACTAGTCAGTTTAAATTGGATCTCACATTTATTATAGGTGGAAAAAGTGACTACAGCTTAAGACACATATCCATGGCACACTTTAAAGCACATATCCTTGGCAGTTCACGCAGGCCATGAATGCCTATCAAATTTTCCTCCACCTGCTCTTGCTCGCTATTTCAATTTTCCTCCTGGCCAATTACACAAGAGTGGCCTTGAAGAATCTGTCCTTCTAACAGGGAGTACAGCCCTTAGTGTTGCTAGGTGAAACAAAGCAAATGGGATATTTTTAGACCGGAGCTCCTTCTTTACCTAGTCGAACTCCCTCCTTCGCTTCATTAGACCTAGACTCAGGTCAGGAAAAAAATAACTGGCTGCATGGTAGTGCATAGGGTTTTATCCGTGTGCTGATATCTCAACAGATGTATCAGGATGTGTCTTGGTCTCTGGCCTGCTGACGTGCCAGGCACAGAGACCCGATGGGCTCTTTCAATCATTATTGGTTCAATAAAATGTTCTCATCCCATAAAATCTGGGATCCAGCCTTTAGAAAAATTCCTATGGGATCCTTTCCCTCAGACCCTTCCTTCAGACTAATGATATGGACATTATTTTACCTGCTGTAATTTTCTAGCTGGTCCATTTTTCCCAGCAGAAAGTCATTTCCTTTCTTAGCATCTCAAGGGAGGAGTCCGTCTCTGTTATTTGGCCCTCTACCGTCCTGACATGCTCTTCTGTGGGAGTTACTTAGGTGATCAACTGGATGAATGCGACTTTAAGCTCTGGGATGAATCAGTTAATCCCCTCTGTTTTGGCATCTAATTTATTTATTTATTTTTTAAAAAACTTTATTTATTCGTTCAAAAAACAAATAATATGACATATACAACAATTAACCATAAACATGAATGTTATTTTTTATATTAAACCCCCCCCCCTTCAGCCAACTCTCCTAAGGAGAGCCAATAAAGAAATAAAAAAAATGAAAGAAAAATTAAATATACATATTAAGATCTAATCAATGTAAATTGAAATGTAAATATTCTGAATATAACAACCACTTATTAATAAAAAAATTATAATTATCACACGAAACATACGTAATTTTTTCCATTATTAAACAATATTTCATCTCATTATGCCATCTATTAATATCAATCATATTTGTATCTTTCCACATACTAGCAATACATTTTTTTCGCTACCGATAAAGCTAAATATAAAAAAGCAAGCTGAAACTTATCTAATCCCAAGCCTTTCAGAGGTTGCAAACTACCCAATAAAAATACTGTCGGATCTAAAAGTATTTTAATCTTATACAGGTATTCTAAAAACGATTGAATTTTCTTCCAAAAAGATTGTATATGTATACATGACCAAACAGCATGAAAAAAGTTCCAACTGTATTACCACATCTAAAACACAAATCTGATTCATGAAAACCATACTTTTTAAATTTTTCAGGGGTTAAGTATAATTGTTGTAAAAAATTATAGTTAATCATTGCATAACGTGCATTTATCAATCTAGTTACACTATCAGCATCTAATTTATTATGGAGGGCTTCGTTACCTCTTTGAATCTCTTGAAGGAGGATATGTAAATCCCGCTCCTTCAGTAGTTGTTCCTGAGTTGGCCCATGTATATCCCTTTCCTTCAGTGGTTGGCCCTGTGCTAGGGATGGATCTCTCTCCAGACCTCGAGGTTTTTGCTGTGGTCATCTTATTGCATTGCTGATGTCCTTTTGCTGAGATGGATTCCACTCTCAAGGCTGTATTCTGGTCAGTAATTGTACTTCTTTGTTTAATTTCTCTCTTTTTTTTGCTCATGCTTTAGGTATGTAACTAGTTTAAAGGCAATTTTAAGTGTTTTTAATGGTTTTAAACGGCCACCATCTTGTCATTTTTCCAACATGCTGTTGCTGGGATGAAATTCACTATTAAGGTTGAATTCTGGTCGGTACCTGTATTTCTTTGCTTGCTTCTTTGTTTCTTGCTTTTAGTTTAGCTGCTCAGCTTGTTTAAAGGCAATTTTGAGCATTTTTAACAGTGTTTAACTGAATTCTTCTGAGGGGCCCTGGGACTCGCGTCCTTCTATCTCCACTGCATCATGTGACCCCCTGTACATTTTTGGAGGATGGAGGAAAGCTGAGCACCTGGGGAAACCCATGCAGGTCAGGAGGAAAACATACAAATGCATTACAGGCAGAAATGGATTGCAACAGGCAGCCAAGGACTATTTGGGGCTATTCTTGGTCCTTCTAAGTGAAGCAACGTTTCTCTTGTGAATCTGAAGGGGTCATCTACTGCATTCAATGCTCCTGTTGTGGCTTCCTCTACATCAGAGAGACTAGAAACATGGCTTCATTGAGCACCCCAGCTCTGTCCGCTACAATAACATAGATCTCAGTGGTCATTCATTTCAATTCCCCACCCAATTCACTTGTGGACAAGTATGTTCATGGTCTCATGCAAGGACAGACTGAGACCACCCGCAAACTAGAGGAACAGCATCTCATATTATGCCTGGGTACCCTCCCACCAAATGGCATTAGCATCGATTTCACTGGTTTCTTTTAAAACCCTTACCCCCCCCCCCCCCCCCCAACATCTGTTCCAATCTCTCCTTTCCGCTCTTTCACACTGCCAGGTGACCTGCTAAATACCCACTAAATTGCCTGGTTCAACCCACATTATTTGGCAGCATGAAAGGGGCTTAGCTTGCGATTTTACTTGCTATTAGAGAAATACAACTAGCCCCCCACCACCTTGCCTGCTCTTTCTCCTTGTCATATTATATTCCCCACACCTTTCTCCCAACCACTGATTGAATTTTCCAGTGATCTTTCAATGTTCAAACCCTTTGGCTGTTGCAGTATGGGGTGTTGATTCTCTAGATTTCATTGGGCCTTGTGCTAGCAGTGAAGAAGACCAAGGATAGACAGGTCGGTGTGGGAATGGGAAGAGAGCAGAAATAGCATCATCTAATTCAGCACTTGGCCATAACAATGTAGAGGAGGCCATATTAAGAGCATTGAATCCAGCAGGTGAGGATGGAGGAAGTGCTGCTATATTGTCTACTCACGAGGCTGGGGTTAGTGTGAGGAGAGTGGAATGCTGCATGTTTCGAAGTGTGCAAGGTTAGAGTTGGTGAGGGGATAGGAGGTGAGCTAGCTGATGTTGCATCAGCAATTAGAAATGAAAAGATCAAGCGAGGGTAACGACCTGAAGGAGATATCCAAGAGGAAGAGTAGTGGAGATGAGAGGAATCGTCAGTATGGGGCAAAAACTTCTTGCCAAAGAAGCAGGCGTGGTGCTGCAATAAGAGATCAACAGCATGACGGACTGGAACCCATTAAGGTTCTACCCGCTGTATCTTCCACCCATGTCACCAACAGAATTCCCTTCTCCTTCACCTCTCCCCCAACAGCTTCCATTACCATTGTCACCATGTCTACTTAAGATTCCAGCACCAGTCGCCTTTGTCTCTTCTGATCACCACCACCTCCACACTTTGTTGTCATCTGTCACCTGACATTTTACTTGCCTCTCCCCCTCTTTGGCACCTGCCAATCAACTGCCTCCATCTCATCATTCTTCACCCCTCCCTGGTTTACCAATCCCTTATTGGCTTGGGTAACATCTCTCACCCTGTCCTCGATATACTACTTATCTTCCCTCTGCACTCTCAGTCTTGATGAAGGGTTCAGATCCAAAAAGTTGACAGTTCTTTTTTCTCCCAGTGATACTGCTTTAAATGCTGAGTTCCTCCAGCAGACTGCTTATATTTGGTCAGATTCCAGCATGCAAGCTTTCAGATTTCTTTTAGTTTTTATTTAACAATTGCGATTTTCATTTGCATAGATGGCATATGATACAATTAACAATGACAAATTAAATAGTACAAATTATTACAACAAAGAATGATTTAAATAATCAGAATTGATACATTCCTTTGCTACTTGATTAAGAACTCAATCAAGTGTTTTTTTTTCAAGTCTCTTTCAGGATTTTGAACTGTTGTATATTAATGAATTTATCTAAACAAAATTTGTGTTTGCAACACTGAGAATTAATTTCAAATTATTTAAGTAAAACCAATGAAGATCATTCTGCCCTTTAAGGTCTTATTTATCATAGGATGTTTTCCTTGAGGGATCCTGAATGACACAAAGAGCAATAGTTCCTTGAGCCCTTTTCCAAGTGTACCTAGAATATAAATGAAAGGGTAGCAGGCTTGAACTTAATATACACACTTCAAACACTATTTATGTGTTATTTCTGGTAAGAGCATGAATCAAACCTGGTATCCTCCTCAATCATGTGAGCTAAATGCATTCACCTAAAGTCATGCCCATTGTTGGGGTGTCACAGTTAACTTCAAGCTGACATGGGAAACAGGTGAAAAAACAGGCAAGTTTTCAGTACCTAATTAGAGTGCATTGACATCCAACTAGAAAGTTGTTTTTGTTTTAATTCTCTCCTTAGTGCAGATGTTGCCAGCAATGGTAGAATTTGTTACCTGCCCATAATTTTTAATTCCAAAAATGTACTTCATAACATTTGCAAATATGCGATACAGTCATAAAAGACTCTCACGCTATCAATGTAGTATTAATTCTTTTTCCATTGTTACTTTGGGTTAAACTATTAAAGCACTCAAAGTCTAGCAGCAACTGTGGGAAAAAAAAAACATGCTCGGGGGTAAAAAGCCCTCATGTGAGAATCCTGAAATATTAACTTTGTTCCTCTTTCCCAGATATTTTCTGTCCAGTTGAGTGTTCCTAACATTTTCTCATTTTTATTTCAGGTTTTGAGCATGGTTTTTTTTCATTTCCAGGAGGCATTTTTACAATTATCTGAGAAGTCTTCACATTCGACCCTATGAGGGCTTTAAACTGTGACCTTTCCCAGAGACCCTTTGGATAGTTACAAGCTTAAGTATTTTCGCCCAAAAAAGTAGTCCTAGGGTTTGAAGAGGCCTAATCAGTTATGGGCAGTTCCCTGCGCAGGAAACCACAAAGGGCAACTTCCAGAGCTGACAGCTGCCTCCAAGTGACTTTGAACTTGCACGCAATCTACTGGAGGAACTCAAGCAGTCGAGCCATGTTAGTGGGAGGAACACTGCAGACTAGAATGTGATCTGAAACTTCTTTTTCTCTTAGACACTGCCCAATCCAGAGTTCCTCCAGTAGCTAGTGTGTTGCTCCAGATTCCAGCATCTGCAGTCTCTTATGCCCTTGAACCATCTGGCTTATGTGTTTATTTCAGAGGGCAAATAAGAGCTAACCACATTGCTGTGTATTTTTTTTTAGTTGCTTGTGCATCAGGTGGGTTCAAAAGGAAATAAGTGAAGGTCGAGAAGCATCCATAAAAGTAAAAGGCAATCAATGTTTCGGGCCTGACCCCTTCATCGGGAATCTGGAAAAATCAGGTAGACACCTAATGGGGGAGGCGTACAGGTTAAGAGGTTGTTAAATAAGATTTGTGTTTTTAGATTTCCGTGGTCACCATTACTGAAGGACAAACCAGGATAAGACATATACAATAAATAGTAGGGCACCGAGGAGGGCAGAGGAACAAAGGGATCTGGGAATACAGATACATAATTCCCTGAAAATGGCGTCACAGGGAGAGAGGGTTGTAAAGAAAGCTTTTGGCATCTTGGCCTTCATAAATCAAAGTATTGAGTACAGGCGAGGTTGAACAAGACAGTGGTGAGGCCAAATTTGGAGTATTGTGTGCAGTTCTGGTCACCACGCGACAGGAAAGATGTCAGTAAGATCAAAAGAGTGCAGAGATTTACTAGGATGTTTCCGAGTCTTCAGGAGTTGAGTTTCAGGAAAATATTAAATACGTTAAGACTTTATTCCTTGGAGCATAGAAGAATGAGGGGTGATTTGATAGAGGTTTACAAGTTTACGAGGGGTATGGACAGAGTAAATGCAAGTAGGCTCTTTCCACTTAGATTAGGAGAAATAAATATGAGAGAACATGGCTTTAGGGTGAAAGGGGAAAGGTTTAGGGGGAACATTAGGGGGAGTGTGAAACAAACTGCTATGTGACATGGTAAATGCAGGCTCAGTCTTAGGTTTTAATAATAAATTGGATGGGAGAGGTCTGGAGGGTTATGGAATGGGTGAAGGTTAATGGGACTAGTGGAATGATGTTTTGGCACGGGCCAAAATAGCCTGTTTTCTGTGCTGTAGTGTTCAATGTTAACCTCTTTTTAAAAAAAAATTGATTATTCAATTACCACATAGGAGCTGTGAAGTTGTAAACAAGTCTGGCCCACTGCTCCCATGCTCCACCATCAGAGGGGAATATGGTTGAACTCAAGTCATGCTGCTGTTAAATATTAGGTGGTCTCTGCTCACATCTGAGCAACATCCCATGCTGACACAACTTCATTCGCAAGAACAGATGGAACTACTGATGGCGGGTAAGTGGTCTGCTTTGATATGTACACAAACAGCACCGTTTCACACCTGCTGCATACAAGCACTAATATTACAGAATAATCTCATGAGTTCTCTCACAACCTGGAGTCTTATGTTTCAACCTTGGAATGATAGAAACCCAATTTGTTCCTGTTTTTAAAGACAGATCATTTGCACTTCATTTAATATAGATATTACTTTGGTTTCCCACAGTGTTTACACACGAACATTGAGCCATTATTTAATCCACTAAAAATAAGGAGATAGTAAATCAAAAATCCAACTGTGAACCTCCATTTACTCCAGGTAATTCTGTGGTACTAACATTGAAACACTAATTACCTTCAGAATCTAGTCACTTTCACCAATCATTTGGTTTAAACAAAGAAATGTAGAATTAAAAAGTTCCTTTGGATGAAGTAATAGTATTCAATCTAACAGTGGTGGCGTTTTAAGGATAACTGTTTATATAAATAAATGAAGGCAGAACAGGGAACCTCAGAGCCTGGAAACTCACTTCATACATCAAGTTGGAATTTCAGCTGCTAGAGGTACAGGAAGCATCAATCTACTGCAGGTGCTTAGAACCATAGAACATTATAGCACAGAAACAGACCCCTTTGGCCCTCCTAGTTTGAGCTGAACCATTTTTTTTTGCTGAGTCCCACTGACCTCCACCCAGTCCACAGCCCTCCATACCTCTCGGATCCATGTACCTGTCCAAATTCTTCTTAAATGTTAACACTGAGTCTGCACTTACCATTTCAGCTGCAGGCTCGTTCCACACACCCACCACTCTCTGTGTGAAGAAGTTTCCCCCTCATGTTCCCCTTAAACTTTTCTCCCTTTCACTCTTAACCCATATCCTCTGGTTTGCATCTCATCTACCCTCAGTGAAAAAAGCTTACCTACATTTACTGTCTATCCCCCTCATAATTTTAAATACCTCTATCAAATCTTCCCTCATTCTTCTACACTGCAGGGAATAAAGTTCTAACCTGTTTAACAATTCCCTGCAACTCAAAGAGTGCAGAGATTTACTAGAATGTTGCCCGGACTTCAGGACTATCTTATTAGTATCTTTACTGTAGCTAGATGACCAAAATTGCACACAATACTCCAAATTTGGCCTCACCAATGTCTTATACAACTTTACCATAACATCCCAGCTCCTATACTCAATACTTCAGATTTATGAAGGCCAAAACCTCTTTACAACCCCATCTACCTGTGATACCTCACTCAAGGAATGATGTATCAGTCTTCCCAGATCCCTATGTTTTATCACTCACCTCTGTGCTCTACCATTTAACCGTGTATGTCTTTTCTTGGTTTGTCCTTCCAAAATACCTCACACTTGTCTGCATTAAATTCCATCTGCCATTTTTCAGCCCATTTTTTTTTCCAGCTGGTCCAGATCTCTCAGCAAGCTTTGAAAACCTTCTTTGTTGTCCACAATGCCTCCAATCTTCATTTCACCTGCAACTTTCTGATCCAATTTACCACATTGTCATCCAGATCACTGATATAGATGATCCCTGAGGCACACCACTAGTCTCAGGTCTCCAGTCTGAGAAGCAATCATCCATCACGACTCTCTGACTTCTCCTATCCAGCCATCGTCAAATCCAGTTTACTACTTTACAATGCATACCGAGCATCTGAAATTTCTTGACTAATCTCCCATGTGAGACCATGCCAAAGACCTTACTAAAGTCCATGTAGACAACATCCACAGCTTTATGTTCATCAAATTTCCTTGGAAAAACTGTAAGCTTGGTTAAACGGACTTACCTTGCACAAAACCATGTTGACTATCCCTAATCAGTCCTTGGTTATCCAAATACAGGTATATATATCCAAGTGGCAGTTTACAGGGGCTGTTTCAGGCATTGCCCACTGACTCTGCAACAGCAATCAAGTACCATTTCCCTCTCATCCCCATGAACTCTCCCCAAGTTCTATCTCTCACCCACACACTAGGCTTAATTAATGGGTCAATGAACCCATCAACCCCACATGATTTTGGGAGCTAGACAAGAAAGTCTGCACTCGACCCCAGAATCTGTAATGCAAACTCAGCAGGTCAGGCAGCATTATAGGAAATAAAGGGTAGCCAATATTTCTGGCCTGGGCTTTTTATCCAGGAAGGATGTAGGGAGAAACTGCTAACTACACAGACTGCATCAGAGAAGAGACTGAACCTGGGTTGTTGGAGCAATGAGATGGTTGGTCTACTTATCGCTTATTCTCCATTATTGAGATGGGGTATATTATGCAGATCCAGTTTTCAGGAGCTGGTCATCCTGCAGCTGAACAGTGCAAACCAAGGGACCGGGTGACTGCCAGCAAAAGCAATGATTACACACAAGGTTCAGGAGGCCACCCCCCTCTCTCACCCACCTCAAGGCACATTTCTCTGCATCTTGAGTTCTGTCAGGAGAAAGGGGGTTTCTCCTGGACGGTATGAGTACAGAAACAAGATTGGATAAGGCAGGAGAATGATCAAGAGAGCAACAGGAAACGTAGTAAAGGGCACAGACCTGTGTTAAGAGTAAGGAGCACAGATCTGTGTTTTTTGGAGGGCAACAGTGGTTCCAGGATCTTTGTGGCTTCCCTGATGGGAACTGCAGAAAATTCAGTTGGGGGGGGGGGGGTACAAGTGAACAATAAAAATGTCTTGGTCAACACTCTTTTGCAATGACAAAGGCTTACCAGGATATGTTCAGCAGGCAGAATTTGAAGAGCAAGTAAAGATCAAGAATTAACACCTGATTCTTCCAAATGCCATGTGCCAATTAGTATTGAAAGAGGAGGATAAATGTGTGGCCAAAGAGACTGTGCAGGAGAGAGGAGTTTAGATTCCTGGAGCAATACTGGAAGGCTCATTACTGTCATGTTGAGAGACAAACTAGTTTGGGAAGATTTTGGAAACAGTTGATGTCGATATTGAACCACAACAAGCAGAAGAGTCTTTTTAGATGGGTGAAAATTGGATACCTTGATGAAGGGCTCATGCCCGAAATACTGGCTATGCACCTTTATCTTTGCTATATAAAGTACAGTCTGACCTGCTGAGTTTCTCCAGGAGTGCATTTTTTATTTTAGGTGAAAATTGGTGTTGTTAGTGAGAAGGGTGATATTGATCATCTGGTATACTTCTAGACAGAATGGTGGCATGTGAAATTTAATCTCGATAAGCAGGTAGCACTCTATTTTTGGAGGAAATAATACAGTACCACAGTAGTTAGGGAATATTTGAGGAACAAAGGGACATCAGTGTTCAAGTACAAAGATCCCTAATTATGGAAATACAGGTGGGGATCACATGGGAAAAGAAATTCTGGGATGTTCACTTTCATGAGCTGGATCTTAGTGCAGGAGAACAAGAAGATCTTAGCACAATTTTATAAAACATGAGTTAGGTTACAAGTGGAGCACTGGGTTTAGTCCGGTTTGCCACAATATAGGAAGGAATTATAGAACTGGAGAGGGTGCAGAAGAGATTAACTGGATGTTCCCTGGAGTTGAATGTTTCAAACATGAGGAGGGACTGGAAACAGTAGATATGCCTTCCCCAGAGAACAGGAGGCTGAGGGCTGTCTGATAAGATATTCAAAATTCTCAAAGGTAAACAGCACGAAACTTGAGGGGATCGAAGGAAAGATGATTGCACACAAATATTTGGGCGGTCTGGAATGCGATGCCTGAAGGTATGGTGAAAGCAGGCACCTTCACAATGCACAAGGAATATCTGGATGAGCATTTGACTCACCTAGACATAGTAAGCTATCACCAAGTGCTGGTACAGTCAGGACTTAGTCAGTATGGTTAGTGTGGGCTGAAGGACCAGTTTCTGTGCTATGCCCTCTAAGTACAGGAAGGTCCAAGGCACGTTTATACATATAAATGCATTTCTATGAAAATGGTTAATTGTGTCTGTAGCTAACCAAATAGGATTATGATAAGACAATAAAGGAGACAACTGTACAATAAAAAATGAAGACTAGGTAACATGAAAATCATGGTCACAAGTGTTCAGGACAGAAAGGGAAGAAAAGAGAGGCAATGCAGTTAAGGACAGTGCATGGAATGTGGTGTAGATGTAGTCCATACATTCTCACCCAAAATGTGCACGATTTACAAACTTGAAGACAACATCAAAATTAGTGGAGTTGTAGATAGTGAAGAAGATTCTCCAAAAATAAAATGGGAGTTGGGTCAGCTGGACATTTGGGTGGAATGATGGCAGATAGAATTTAATTCAGTCTAGTGAGGTAATGCAGGTTGGAAGGTCAAATCAGAGAAGGAAACAAAGTAAATTGTGGGGACTTTAGGTGATCCGATGCATAGAGAGACCTTGGGGTGTATAACCATTGCTTCCTGAAAGTGGTGACATAGTGAAGAAGGCTTGCCATCACAGGATGAGGCACTGATTATACAATCTGTAACATCACATTGTAGTTGTATAAAACATTGGTTTGAATGCACCTGCAGAATTGTGTATAGTCTGGTTGCCCCACTATGGGAATGCAGTAGCAATATATTACAAAGGAGACTCAAATTAAGCATTATGGAATATACTACTTGAGTTAGTAGTGGAGGCAGATTCAATTGCAACATTTAAGAGGAACTAGGTCGCTAGTGTGGATAAAACAATTGGCTCGTAGGAAAAAAGCAGAATGGCAGTGGAAGGAAAGTATTCTGCAGGTGGAGCAACAGCAGGTAATAAATAGTGGCCATAGTAACAATTGTAGAGAGGGTAAGAGGCAGAAAGTGTGCAAGATCTCCAAGATGCATTTATTTCAATGCAAGGAGTGTGGTAAACAAAGTGGATGAACTAATGGTGTGGATTGACACGTGGTAGCTATTTGTGAGACATGGTTGAAGGAAGGTTGTGACTGGCAGTTAAATATTCCGGGATTTTGCTGCTTTAGACGTGACAGAATTGGCGGGGTGCAAGGAGGAGGTGTGGCATTGCTTGTCAGGGAAGATATTACAGCGGTGCTGAGGCAAAATAGATTGGAGGAGTCATCACAGGAGGCTCTGTGGGTGGAACTAAAAAATAAGAAAGTTGAGACTAGAAATATAGGGGTATATTATAGGCCGCCAAAAGAGGATAGGGAACTGGAAGAGCAAATGTGCAGGGAAATAGCTGAGATGTGTAGTAGAAATAGGGTTGTGATAATTGGGGATTTCAATTTTCCTAACAGTGACTGAGAAACACAATCACTGAGAGGGCAGGATGGCTTAGTCTGTGTTCAGGATTGCTTTTTACAGCAGTATGTTGAGGTGCCGACTAGAGAGGAGGCAGTGTTAGATCTATTGTTAGGGAACAGAATAGGGGAGATGACAGAAGTGTGCATTGGTGAGAACTTTGGATCCAGTGATCGTGGGTCCATTAGCTTCAACTTAAATATGGAAAGGGATATGTCAGGTCCGAGGTTGAAGGTCTTCGAGTGGGGGAAGGTCTTCGAGTGGGGGAAGGCTAGATTTGAAGAAATGAGAAAGGATTTGCAGAAAATTGTATGGGCCGATCTTTTTTCTGGAAAGGATGTAGAGGAGATTTGGAGGGTATTTAAAGAAGAGATATTGAGAGTACAGGATCTTTACGTGTCAGTCAGATCAAAAGGCAAGGCCAAAAGTTCAAGGGAGCCGTGGTTTTCTGGAAAAATTAGGAAGTTGGTTCGGGATAAGAGGGGGACATACTAAATTTAAGAAGCAAAAAATGGATAAGATGTATGAATATTACATAGACTGCAGAAAAAAAAACCTTAAGAAGGTTTTAGAAACCTTAGAAAGGCAAAAAGGTATGAGGTGTCAATAGCTGATAAGGTAAAAGTGAATCCTAAGGGTTTTTAACAGATATGTGAATAGTAAAAGGAGGGTTAAGGATCGAATAGGACCACTGGAAAATGGGAGCGGTGAACTGTGCAAGGAACCATATCAGATGGGAGAGATATTAAACAATTTTTCTCATCTGTGGTCACGAAGGAAAAGTACCCTAGAAGCTCCAAAACCCTCTCTTTATTAATCCCTATTTGGAGCTTCTAGGGTCAGTAAAAGTGGATAAGTCTCCTGGTCCTGATGGGATTTTCCCCAGGACTTTAAGGGAGGTCAGGGAGCAAATAGTGAAGGAACTGTCAGTGATTTTTCAACAATCACAGGAGGAGGGTGTGGTGCCGCGAGATTGGAGGGTTGCTAATGTAGTTCCATTGTTTAAAAAAGGCATGAGGTGTCGGCCAAGTAATTATAGGCCTGAAAGCTTGACTTCGGTGGAAGGGAAAGTTATGGAGGATATTCTTAGAGATGGTCTGTATAAATATCTGGATAGGCAGGCATTGATCAGGAGCACCCAGCATGGGTTTGTGAAGGGGAAGTCATGTTTGACGAACCTTGTTGAGTTTTTCGAAAAAGTGACAAGAAAGTAGGGCAGTTGATGTAGTCTATCTGGATTTTAGCAAAGTTTTTGATAAGGTTCCACATGAAAGGTTAGTAAGGAAGGTTCAGTCACTAGGGATTAATAGAGAAGTAGTAAGATGTGGCTGGAGGATAGACAGCACAAGGTCATGGTGGACTACTGCCTGTCAGGATGGAAGCCTGTAATGAGAAGTGTGCCTCAAGGATCGGTGCTAGGTGCCCTGTTGTTCATAATTTATATTAATGATTTGGATGATGGGGTGGTTAACTGGGTAAGTAAATACGCAGACGATATGAAAATAGGGGTAGTGGTGGATAGCGAGGAAGTTTTTCAGGGATTACAGAGGGACTTGGTTTGTCTGGATAGTTGGGCTAAAAGATGGCAGATGGAATTTAATGTAGAGAATTGTGAAGTGCTTCATTTTGGAAAAAAATAATCAAAATAGGACAGATGTAGTAAAGGGGAGGACATTGGGGAATGCACAAGAACAAAGATTTTGGAGTTATGGTGCAGCGTTCCTTGAAGGTGGATTCCTATGTTGACAGGTTAGTTAAGAAGGCATTTGGTATGTTAGCCTTCATAAATCATAGCATAGAGTACAGGAGCTGGGAAGTGGAGCTACGTCTGTTTAAGGCATTGATGAGGCCAGGTTTGGAGTATTGTGTTCAGTTCTGGTCTCTAAATTATAGGAAGGATATAGATAAGCTGGAGAGGGTGCAGAAAAGATTTACAAGGATGTTGCCTGGCTTAAAATACCTAGAATACAGAGAAAGATTGACGAGGTTACGACTTTATTCATTGGAACGAAGATAGTTGAGAGGGGATTTGATCAAGGTGTTTAAAAATTATGAAGGGAATAGATAAACTAGATGCAAGTAGACTTCGCCCTGAGAGCAGGGGAGGTTGAAACAAGAGGGTAACACAAGTTGAGGGTAAGGAGGCAAAATTTTAGGAGAAACATTAGAGGTGCTTCTTCACTCTGAGAGTGGTGGCTGAATGGAATAATCTTCCGGAGGAAATAGTTTTTTTTTAATTTTTTTCACAATATCAACCAAAATATGTACAAACGTTTCTCATTAAATTTACACAGTGGTCTTTACTCCCTTATTTTCCCCCTTTCCCTCCCTCCCCTCTACCCACCCCCCTCCAAAACCCATAAATATTCAACATATACAATACAATAAAATCATAAAACAATATCTTCACACAAAGGAAAATAAACAAGAAAAATGTGTCATCTATTTATTACACACTGAATCTAGTCGTTTTGTCTCATCATCATTTTCATTCTCATTTTAGGGGATGGAGGTCGTAGGCAAGCTCTCTCTGATATGTTCCATGTATGGTTCTCAAATTTATTCAAACATTGTGACTTTATTTTTTTAATTATATGTTATTTTTTTCCAATGGAACACATTTATTCATTTCCATGTACCATTGCTGTATACTCATGCTCTCTTTCATTTTCCAAGTTGACATTGTACATTTTTTTTGCTATTGCCAAGGCTATCATAATGAATTTTTTTTGCACTTTATCTAATTTGAGGCCTAATTCTTATGTTACTTAAAAGTAACTTCTTATGTTACTTAAAAGAAATATCTCTGTTTTTTTTGGTATGTTATTTTTTGTAATTTTATTTAGTATCTGATTTAGTTCTTCCCAAAACGTATTCACTTTCGTACATGCCCAAGTTGCATGTAATGTTGTTCCCATTTCCTTACAGTGAAAACATCCATCCAATAATGTTTAATCCCATTTTTTAAAATTTTGAGGAGTAATATATACCCTGTGTAACCAATTATACTGTATCATGCATAACCTTGTGTTTACTGTATTCTTCATACTTCCAGAACATAACTTTTCCCATACTTCATTTTTTATCTTTATGTTTAGATCCTTTTCCCACTCTGCTTAGGTTTACAGTTTATTTCATTTTCCTTATCTTGCAGCTTAATGTACATGTTAGTTATAAATCTTTTAATTATCATTGTGTCTGTAATCACATATTCAAAGCTGCTTCCTTCAGGTAATCTCAAGCTGTTTCCCAATTTATCCTTTAAATAAGCTTACAGTTGATGATATGCAAACATTCTACCATGAGTTATTCCATATTTGTACTTCAACTGTTCAAACGTTAATAAATTATTTCCCAAAAAACAGTTTTCTATTCTTTTGATTCCTTTTCTCTCCCATTCTCTAAAGGAAAGGTTGTCTATTGTAAAAGGGATTAGCGGATTTTGCGTCAATAATAATTTTGGTATTTGATCATTCGTTTTTTTCCTTTCTAAGTGGATCATCTTCCATATATTAAGTAAATGATGCAGTACTGTTGAGTTTTTATATTGCACCAGCTTTTCATCCCACTTATAAAGTATATGTTCCAGTACCTTCTCCCCCCTTTTATCTAGTTCTATCTTAGTCTGGTTTTTCCCTTGTCTGGTAAAATCTGATAAATACCTCAATTGTGTGGCTCTATAATAATTTCTAAAATTTGGTAACTGCAAACCACCTTGAATATATCTCTCTGCTAATTTATCTAATGTTACCTTTGGTTTCCTCCCTTTCCACAAGAATTTCCTTATTATTCTCTTTAGTTCATTAAATAATTTTTCTGTTAAAGGAATTGTTAACATTTGAAGTAAGTATTGTATCCTTGGGAACACATTCATTTTAATGCAGTTTACCCTCCCTATCAACATTATCAGTAATTCTTTCCAATGTTCTAAGTCTTCCTGCAATTTCTTTATTAGTGGCTGATAATTTAGTTTGTACAAGTGGCTTAAGTTATTATATAACCTGATCCCTAGGTATCGGATTGCTTGTGTTTGCCATTTAAATGGTGATTCTTTTTTTAAATTCTGTATAGTCTGCATTACTCATTGACATCATTTCATTTTTATTTGTGTTGATCTTGTACCCCGATATTTCTCCATATTCCTTCAATTTCTTATGTAATTCTTTTACTGATACCTCTGGATCTGTTAGGTATACTATGATGTCATCTGCAAATAAGCTGATTTTATACTCTTTCTCCTTTATTTTTTATCCCTTTTATTTTATTTTCTATTCTTATCAGTTCTGCCAAAGATTCTATTGCTAAGTCAAACAATAAGGGGGGGATAGTGGACATCCATGTCTAGTTGACCTACTTAATTTAAAGTGACTCAATACATATCCATTTACTGCTATCTTCGCCAACAGTCCATCACACAATGCTTAAATCCAATTTATATATTTTTCTGGTAGATTGAACTTTTGTAATATTTTAAATAAGTAGTTCCACTCTACTCCGCCAAAGGCTTTTTCTGCATCTAGAGCAACAGCCACTGTTGGTTTCTTATTTCCTTGAACTGTGTGGATTAGATTAATAAGTTTACAGACATTGTCCGCTGTTCATCTTTTCTTAATAAATCCAGTTTGATCTTGTTTTACTATTTTAGGTACACAATCGGCCAATTTGTTTGCTAATAATTTCGCTATTATCTTATAGTCTGAGTTAAGTAGAGATATTGGTCTACATGATGCTGGTGTTAATGGATCCTTCCCCGTCTTTGGTATTACTGCAATTATTCCTGTCTTACATGAATCTGGCAAGTTTTGTGTTTCTTCTATCTGGTTCATTACTTCCAGGAGAGGAGGAAATAATAACTCTTTAAATGTTTTATAAAATTCTATTGGCAATCCATCCTCTCCTGGTGTTTTATTGTTCGGCAGTTTTTTTAATATATCCTCTATTTACTCTATTTCAAATGGTTTTATTAATTTGTTTTGTTCCTCTTCTTAAAATTTCATCAGTTCAATTTTAGCATCTTTCCCCTCGTTCTCAGTTTGATACAATAGTACATAAAATTCCTTAAAATTTTTATTAATCTCTGTTGGGGTATATGCAATTTGTTTGTCCTTTTTCCTTTGCCAGTATCGTTCTTTTAGCTTGTTCTCTTTTAAGTTGCCAGGCTAATATTTTATGTGTTTTTTCTCCCAGTTCGTAATACTTTTGCTTTGTTTTCATCATGTTCTTTTACACCTTGTACATTTGTAATGTTTGGTATTTAATTTTTTTGTCTGCCAATACTCTCCTTTTACTAATTCCTTTTCTGTACTTACTATCTCCCTTTCCAACTGTTCTATTTCCCGATTGTAATCCTTTTTCATCTTAGTCACATAACTTATTATCTGCCCTCTAATGAAGGCTTTCATTGCGTCCCATAATATAAATACGTCTTTCACTGATCCTGTGTTTACTTCAAAATATGTTTTAATTTGGCTTTCAATAAACTCTCTAAATTCCTGTCTTTTAAGTAGTATGGAATTTAACCTCCATGTTATGTATTCCATTAATGTTTATAGTTATATAGTTCAACATGGCCATCTTATATCTTGTATACACCTCTTTTCTACTTCCATCCCCCTTTTCCCCATTTTCATCTCTTAGTTTTCTCTTATTACACTTAATGTACAACAACATATTTAAGACAAAGTACCCCTGCAGTTCCCACATCCACTAATACCTTAACCCCAAAAGTTCCCTCCCCCACCCCCCCCCCCTCCCTGAGTTGCCAAATATCCCTTTCCGGGCAACCACAACTCCCCTTTTCATTTGGATTGCGATCTTGTTTGCAGCGTCAACTGATGTTGCAGTGACGGCTATTCCCCCTCTACCCAGCCCTCTCCAGAAAACACTTTAAAAAAACCCACATATAACAAAGCTCTCTCTCTTAATTTGTTCCCCCTTACCTCCCTTCCTTCCCTTCTCTTTTCCCTTCTTTACATATACATAATTTTACATCTTTATATTTACTTTATCACTGTTCTTCATTCTTGTTACATCTCTTCTCCTGTCCTATAAACATTCTGCAAATTCTTGCACTTTCTCTGGATCCGAGAATAGTCTATTTTGCTCCCCAGGTATAAAAATTTTAAGCACGGCTGGATGACTTAACATGAATTTGTAACCTTTTTTCCATAAAATCGATTTTGCTGTATTAAACTCCTTCCTCCTCTTTAAGAGTTCAAAACTTATATCTGGGTAAAAAATATTTTTTGACCCTTGTATTCCAATGGTTTATTATCTTCTCTAACTTTATTCTTTGTCCATTCCGGTACATTTTCTCTTGTCGTGTATCTCAAAAATTTTACTAAGAAGGATCTTGGTTTTTGATGTGTCTGTGGTTTGGGAGCTAATGCTCTTTGTGCCCTTTCTATTTCCATTTCTTCCTGCATTTCAGTCATTCTCAGGACCTTCGGGATCCATCCTTTTATAAATTCCTTCATGTCTGTGCCTTCTTCACCCTCCTTCAGGCCCACTATTTTTATGTTGTTTCGCCTACTATAATTTTCCAACATATCAATTTACTGAGATAACAACTCTTGTGTCTCTTTAAATTTTTTGTCACTTTCTTCCAATTTTTCTCTTAAGTCATTTACTTCTATTTCTACAGCCGTTTCCCGCTCTTCCACATTCTCTACTCTTTTCCCTATTTCTGTCATTACCAGTTCTAACCTTTGCATTTTATTTTATTTTCAGTTTTCTTTTAATTGCATTAAACTCTAATGTCAACCATTCTTTTAGTGATCTCATTTGTTCTTCAAAAAAACTTTATCTATATTCTGTTCATCAGTTTTACCTTCTATTTCTCGTTGTCCATCAGTTTTACCTTCTATTTCTCTGTGAAGATCTTGCTCCTCTTCTTCTGTGTTTGTGTCTTCTTCTTCTCTTCTTTGTGTCTGTGTCACTTCTGTTTTTCCTGATGAGCTGCTTGTATCTCTTTGCTGGGCCTCTTGTTGCTGGTTCTCCCCTCCTGGGCTGCTCGTCTGTTGTGCTTCCTGACATCGATCTTCTTGTCGGTCATCCCTCCGTCTATCTCCCGCATCTGTTTCATAACTGCCTTCCTCATCCTCCAGCTGAGCGCCCTGGTGTTGTTGGGTGTCCCTCAGCTGTTTGCTCTGTGCCAGACCACTCCTCTGCTGAGCCCCACTCTCGCTGTTGTCCTCTTTCTCCTTTGATTGCG
Source organism: Narcine bancroftii (assembly GCF_036971445.1). NCBI lineage: Eukaryota > Metazoa > Chordata > Chondrichthyes > Torpediniformes > Narcinidae > Narcine > Narcine bancroftii. The sequence continues at coordinate 43,507,678 of NC_091472.1, read as the reverse complement.
CAGTTGTGCATTTTTGTTTGGCTCTGAGAGCCATTTTTATAGTCCACCGGCTGGTGAGTCGCGAGTCCGCAGGGCAGGCACTGACCTTGAGGGTCAGGCGCTCCTCACCACCACAGCGCCGTTCCTTCGTGCAGGTAAGGCCTTCTTCTTTCTTCTCCTGTGACTTTTCTGCTTTTTTTTCCAGTTGTTTTTACTTTCTCCTTCTTGGAAGCCATCTTCTTTCTCTTCTCTGTAACTTTATCTTCTATTTATATTTTATTTTTGTTATGCTTTGCTTTTTCCTAACTTTTTCCTATTTTCCTGGAGAGGGCTGGTTTTCCCGACTGGCCACTACTCCATCACATGACTCCTCCGGAGTAAATAGTTGAGACAGAGTCAATTCTTTCATTTAAGAGGAGGCTAGGTATATACATGGATAGGAGGAGGTTGGAGGGTCATGGGGGAAATAGGCAGAAGGATCTAGCGGAGTTGTTTGAGTGAACCTGCGTGGACTTGAAGGGCTGAGATGGCCTATGCCATAAACAGATATATGGTTATTCTGCCTGGAGATCGGTGACTAGTGGAGTGCCGCAAGGATCTTTTCTGGGATCCCCACTCTTTGTGATTTTTATAAATGACCTGGATGAAGTGGCGGATGAGTCAGTAAGTTTGCGGATGACACGAAGGTTGGAGGAGTTGTAGATGGACTTGAAGGTTGTCAAAGATCACAAAGAGGATATAGACAAGATGCAGAGAAGTGGAAGGTGGAGTTCAAACCAGATAAGTGTGAGGTAATTCATTTTGAAAGGATTAACCAGAAGGCCAAGTACAGGGTTAATGGTCAGTTACTTAAAAGTGTGGATGAACAGAGAGACCTTGGAGTTCAAATCCATACATCCCTCAAGGTTGATAGGATAACTAAGAAGGCCTAGGTGATGCTGGGCTTCATTAATAGGGTGATTGAGTTCAAGATTAGAGGTCATATTGCAACTCTACAAATCTCTGGCAAGACCACTATTGTGTACACCTCATAGAAAGGATGTGGAAGCTATGGAGAGAGTGCAGAGATTTACCAGGATGTTGCCTGGATTGTCAAACAAGTCTTATGAGACAAGGTTAGCAGAGCGCAGAAGGATGAGAGGAGATTTGATAGAAGACTACAATATTATGAGAGGTATAGATAGGGTGAACAGTGTAAGGTAAAACATCATGAGATGGGAATGTGTAGGGAGTTACCCTGTACAGGGCAGTAACAAGAAGGGGAGGTGTCCTTGTACTCCTGTTAGGTAAAACATCATGAGATGGGAATGTACAGGGCTGTAACAAGATATGAATGCATCCTTGTACTTACAAGATAAGAGAGACATTGATGGATTGAGAGGCAGGAAGCTAGCAGGGAAAGGATAGCACCAGTTTTAGTCATTGGACAAGTAATGATATGATGATGTTCTAAGCACATATCCAAGGGTATAAAAAATCACCATTTTGCTGATAACGGCAGAATGCATTCTCCGACTAACCTGGTTGGTCGCAAGTGTTACAATCCGGTAATAAAGAACAAAGAACCCTGATTTCGACTCAGCCTGGTGTTTGTCTCACTCATTCATGAACAAAGCAGACCTAACAACAGCCAGCACCTTTTTCCCATGGCATGATCAGCAAACATCAGAGGACATATGTACAAAGTTAAGGGAGGCAAGTTTAGGGGAGACTTTTTTTTTTAAATTGCCTGGAATGCCTTGCTAGGGATGGTGGTGGAAGCTGAAACATTGGGGGAATTTAAGAGTCTCTTGGACAGACATAGAAGAGAAATAGAGGGTTATGGGTTAGGGAGGGTTTAGTACTTTTGTAAGGAATATTTGGGTCGACACATTGAGGGCTGAAGAGCCTGTACTGAGTTGTATTGTTCTATCTGAAATAACTTTTGAGGAAGAAGTGGTGAAAATGAAGATGAGCTGGATTTGCTCTGACATAAAAGGAAGTTGAGACTTGATGGACAAATGATCTTTTCCATGTTGTAATTTATACTTACTTAGTTTTTAATGGTACAAGAAGACTGTCTCCTGGTGTTAGATTGATAGTTTTCCCATCCATTACCACCACGGACTTACCTTCCTGAAAGAGAATACATTAAAAGTTTGAACAAAAGATTATGGACAATAGTGATCCAAGCAAATTTTTTTTTAAATGGTGGTCCTGCCAGGGTTGCTCTAACTGCCCTGTAACTCTCCATTTGACCAGTGGAGAGCCAAGACATAGCACTCCCCCGTGGAGTGCAACTGCCCAGTCTGACTGCTGTTGGCACCATATAAGCTTTAAATGGCCTGTTAAAGGAGTGGATTATGGTTTATTTCAAATTCCTGCACACTGTGGGGTCTAGGTCCAAGATGGCAGCACTTAGGATTGGCAGCAGCCATGAGGAGTTGCAGATTCTGGGGAAGCAGAGGACTGGCAAAAGGCAGCAGAAAACAGGAAACCATTCCCTGCTTGAGAAGGAGAAGCAGAGGAGATGACCCACGGGACGGTGTCCACAGTGGCAGACCAGCGAGGGGTTCGGAGGCTGAAGGACAGACAGGCGACAGACTGTTGGTGACTCAAGGTGATGACCCCATGCAGGTTTCAGGCAACTGCAGTCAAGGGAACTGCACCAGGCTGTGGACTGTTGGAGACTGGCTAAAGACTGACTGAAGGGAACCAGGTGCTGAGGGTTTCCTGATCATGTCAGAAGTTTGGATCTGGAGCTTGGGATGCTGATGGCTAGAACAGAAGGCTGTGTGGCTGCAGGAACACTGGAGGTGAATCCATGCACATCCAGCATCTCTGAAAGGGGCAATCTTGTGCTTCTCTTTCTCTGACTGCAAGAGGTGTTGGGAAATTTGTGCTCGAGACAAATCTTTGTCTGCCTTATGGTAGACCAAATGAAATTTCATGTAATACAGGTACACCCTGACATACGTCCATGATCCATTCTGGAAAACAGGTCGTATCTTGGAATGGTCGGAATTGCATACTTACCTTGTAGGTTGGGATCCCAGAGTGTGCAGGTTGGGTGCAGCCATCTAGATACCTGCATGTATGTGTGTAGTGTAATGTAATAGAAGATTTAAATGGTGTTTTTTACTTTTGCAGCCTTTGCTTCTGCAGGGCTGAGAACCTGCTTGTTTTTTAGAATCACCAGACATAAGCTGAATTCCACCGAGGGGGCAGAGATGCTGTTATCTGACAAAGGGACATCTGTGTACCAAGAACATTTAGTCTTCCTGCTTGTTTTGGTCACAGACTGTCAGAGGCCTAGCCTTGATGCAAAATAAACCATTGTATTCAAAGTGATAAGCTGAAAATTATGTTATTCGATAGAAGCCTAGCATGCTAGCTTGCTCGCTTATCTTTCTTGCTGTGCTGGGAATAGGTGCTTGGGTAAGCAGTTTTTGGGTAATATAAGCCATGGTCCCACTGCTGAAGTTAGAGACTCTCCGAGAGGTGGCAACATCTCTCAGCAAGAAGAAGAACTTCTAGAGTCCAGCCAACGTCCCGGTCGGGGGAGGTGGAGAAGGTCCTACCGGTGCCCTGACAACCTACTACAAGTGTGCAGTCGTTGCCTCGCTTCGGCAGTTGGGACCAGTCCAGGCGTTGATAAGTATAGTTGGGAAGGGCTAGCATATTGCAGTTTGAAATCAGCTTTTGCATTTGTAATAAACATTTGTATAAACTGAACTGCTCTCGGTGTGTGTGTCTATTTTCTTTCGGTAGCTCAAACACTGTGACCAATCTAAAACGAACAAAATGAGAGGTATAAGTTTACCCAAGACAATGTGCAGTGGGTTTGCGTATTGGAGTATGCACGAGAGTTAAGGGCGCAAATTCAATATCATTAGGGTGATTAACTCTCGCACATGTGCCAACCGAACTCCAATACACCACCCAAAGACTTGTGCATGTGCACAGGAATCAAGATGGCCACACTCACTGACGTACCCTGGAACACCAACTAACAAGGTAAATACGCACATTTTGGCTCTTACATGCCCTGTATCCCTGTTATAGTTTATCAAATACAACACAGCAAGCAACTTTTATATTTATTTTTAAAAATTGATAATGTGCTGATGTCACATAGGTCACAAGTTAGGAAGTACCTATATTACATTTCCTGACAATAAAAGCATCTTGAATTATTACTTGTTACAGAGTGATCAGGTAAGCGCCTTACACATCACCATTTATGAATCCAAGTGATTGTTAACTCACAATATAACCTCTGCTACATAAATTAATTGTCTCCAGAACACAGAAATAATTTGGAATTGATTAAAATCTTGTCATTTTCTTCTGCTGAAATTGCCCAGTCCTTCTCAAAATACACAAGAGTGTAGAAGGCCAAGACTGCCCTCAGATGACCAAAGGGAGCATTACAGCCAGTTTTATTGGGCTGCAATCAGAGGAATCTCAGACTTGGGTGCCCGAGCTGCTGAGTTTAGTGGTGGGGTCTTGCTGAGTTGCCTCAGACATCAGCCTTTAAGGGAATGAAGAGCAGAGCATCAAAGACCCTTGCCACCCAGCACATGCTCTGGTCTCGTTGGTGCCATCAAACTTGCACCAACACAGGTTCAGGAACAGTTGCTACCCCATCTACCATCAGACTCCTCAACAAGCTGAATCAGAGACTAATTTAAGGACCCGTACTTGTGCACTTAATTGATTTTCTTTGCTCTCCCTGTATTGCACAGTTTGTTTACAGTTCTTTTGATTTTTTTTTACATGTTCATGCTGTGTATAGTTTATTTTTTGCACTACCAATTAGTGTTAATTCTGCCGCACACATAGGAAAAAAGAATCTCAAGTGAATGTTATGTATGTACTCTGACAATAAATCTGAGCAGCGTGACTCCAGCAGCTGTCACATTTGACTGTGGGTGAATACTTTGTGGTATACATCGTGCTGTCTGTCATAACCCAAATTTATTGTCATGAACAAATCATGAAATTTGATGAATTACAAGTGCAAACATTACTATAAATTGCACTTAAAAATAAATAAATTAGTACAAAGTCTGTGTTTCATTGCCCATTCAGAAATCTGATGGCAGAGAGGAAGAAGCTGTTTTTGTGCCACTGGGTGTTTTCAGGCTCCTGAACCTCCTTCCTGATGGTAGCAGTGAGAAGAGGGAATGTCCTAGGTGGTAACGATTCTGGAGGATAGAGGTTTCTTTCCTAAGTCACTCAGAGCTAGATGTCAGAATCAGAACAAAAATAAAATGCCAAAATAGAGCAAGCATCACCCAAGGGAAAGAAACAGTCGATAGTTCAGGTCAAGAAGCCTTCTTTTGGGGGCGGAGGGTCATGTGATGTTGAAGTAAGAGTAGAAAAACAGAGCTCCAAGGAAAACCTAGCAAATTCATTTTTAAAAAAAGCCAAGAAGACTAAAATTAAAATACAGAAAAAAATAATCGCCAAAGTGATGGGGAAGGAGACAAGGACGAAGAATGGTAAAGAAATTATTGCCTCAATACCCCAAGATGGTCCTGCACGATGGCCCCATGGTGGCGAAAATGGCAGAGCCTGTCTGAATCACTCGGGAGGAGAAGAAGATCATGGAGTCACAGCCCACTCCACAGACAGATGGGCCACTGAAATCATCCTCCGAGGTCCCGAAGAAGCAAAGCTAAGTGGGCGGGCAGGCCTGGTGGAAAATGCAGGCACCACGGCAGAAGAAACGACACCCGCGCTACGAGGTGAGCACCACATGCGGAGGAGGGAGAGCCAAGGATGCCACTGGCACAGGGATCGACGGAGGGGCGAAGGGAGGTGCAAGCATTCAAGGCTCAGTGCCAAAAGAGCAAGAAAAACTGCAATTATCACCACAGACTTACCCTTACCTGTGGAGAGGGGAGAGTCCCAAGCGATACTCCAGCAACAGTGGGGATGACTCCAACCCAATGGTGATGGCATTGGGAAGTTACGGCATGGGAAGCAGCGTGGATGAAATCTACAACCCGACTTCGTAGACAGAAGGAGAAAAACAGAAGAGAGGAAAAGGACTGGATCCTTTCATGAAAAACTTTAAAATGATGATGGAAACAATAATAGAGACTTCAGAAAACCGAATAAGAAAAGGTTTTAAGAGATTTGTCAATGGATCTGGGAGAAGTTAGGAAAGCTGTGGGAGAATTATCAGGAAGGGTGACTACAGTAGAGGAAAAGGTGGAGAGATTAGAAAATGACAGGGAAACCTGGGCAACTGATAAAGAAAATACATGGGATAGACTAGATACTCTTGAGAACCTTAGCAAAAGAAATAACAAAAATTGTAGGGGTGAAAGAGGAGATAGAAGGGAGGGATCCAATAGCATTCTTTAGGGAATGGATCCCAAAAATATTGGTGAGGGAGAGAATAGGGGGACCTTCCAAATAGAAAAGGCTAATCGCTCTCCTCTTCCAAAGCCAGGTCCGTGACAGAAGCCCAAATCTGACCTGATCAGGTTGGTCAAATTCCTGGATAGGGAAAAAAATCTTACAGGCAGCAGTTCTGGGAGAAAGGGAGAGGGGCGGCCCTGTAGAATACAATGGGGGAAAAGTCCTCTTCTATCAGACGTCACCACGATCCTCCTTAAAAAAAACCATAAAGAATTTGATCCAGTCAAGAAAATGCCAAGAAACAAGGGAATTGCGTCAACTTTACTATATCCAGCAACCCTGAAAATATTCCTGGCAGTGGGAGGGAGGACATGTTTTACTGAGGCCAGAGAGACATTAAAATAAAATACTTTGTCTCCCACCCAAAAAACTCCAAGGGAGATGGGGAGAGAAGAGATTCTAGACTAAAGCCTGTGAATACAGTTAGCTGTATATAATGTGACTACAACTGAAGCAAATATGAAACTTGGTTTAGCAAAAGTAAAAGGGGGGGGGGGGGGGAAGAAAACATATTCAATGTGAGCCTCAGAGCTACTAAGAAGGTGGTGAGTAGCGACGTTGGGTGCAATGGGCACGCCCTGGGATGAGAAAAGCAGTGGCGCCAAGAGGTTTACAGTTGGTGTCATGGGGAAAGGAAGGATTTGGTTTTGGTGGGGTGGGGAAGGCACACTGATTTGTTTTTTTTAAACTCTGTCTTAATTTCCCAGGATTTATTTTATACATGGCCAGCAGGACCTAATAGAAGATTAGAAGAATAGACTGGGTAAAAGGAAAATATTTTGTGTGAGGTAAAGGGAAGGAATCAAAGGAAAAAGAGCTGGGGCAATGGACGAAACAATTAAAATTTTGAGCTTCAATGTTAATGGCTTAAATGGAACAGTGAAGAGGAAGTTAGTCTTGGAACACCTTAAAAAAAAATAATGAAGGCAGATGTGTCCTTTTTACAGGAGACCCACCTTATGAATAATGAACATCAAAAACTTAAAGGAACTTGGGTGGGACAAATGATAGCATTCTCCGTTAGCTCCAAGGCAAAGGGAGTAGCTATTTTAAGAGGGAAAAATGTCCCCGTAAAGGTTGAAAGCAGTCATAGTCCCAGCAGGTAGATTTGTACATTATCAACTATATTCTGAACCCTGGACAATCAGGAATATATATGCACCTAATTTTGATGATGAAATATTTATACAAAATGTCATTTTGCAATTGGCAGAAGGGTGGGAAAATGTCTTCACTGGAGAGGACTTTAATGTGTGGTAATGGACAAAGCAGCCAAGAAAGTGACAAGATCCAGGGCAGCAAAAAAACCCTGGCCTTCATGAAAGAGTTAAATCTGGTGGATGCTTGGAGACTATGGCATCTGAGGGAGAGGGATTATTCCTTCTACTCAAAACAGTTGGACTCTTACCCCAGAATTGACTTGTTTCTTGCCTCGGCCCAGCTAGAGGACAGAATATTGTAGAAGTTGAATATACAGAAAGGCTATTATTAGATAATTCACCTTTGACTTTAACTATTGTCATGCCAGATAAACAAGCCATGGCATATAGATGGTGCCTTAACCCATTGCTATTGAAAAAAGAGTTTTGCAGTTATGTTAGAGCTCAAATACAAATGTTTTGAGAAACAAACTATGCCTCCACTGCCAATAAATTTCTGCTATGGGATGCATTAAAAGCTTATCTGAGAGGACAAATAATTGGATATACTAAAATTTTTAAGAGAGCACATGAGGGAGGTCAAGGAATTGGAATAAGAGATAACACAATTGGAAAAGGACTACCAAAGATCAGTCTCTGACAGAAAGTACAGAACACTAATAAAAACCTCAAGAACAATATTTTGCAAACATACAAAATGGAAAAGCAATATTAAGATCTAAGCAAAGCTAGGGGAATGAGCCCACAAGGTACTGTCCTGGCAGCTCAGGTTAGAGCAAACTGCAAGGACAATCAATGTAATCCAAACATGGCCAGACATAAATGGAAAGAAAGAAATGAAGAATTTAGGCAGTTCTATATGCAATTATATAAATCTGAGTCGAGGGGGGGATTTGGACAACTGGGAATTGTCAAATTTAGAATCTGAGGAGCGAGAAGAATTAGATACTTCCTTCTCAGAAGAAATAGTAAAAGCTTTGAGGTAGCTACAGACTAACAGGTCTCCAGGGGAGGATGGGGTCCCTCCTGAGTTTTAGTTAGAATTCAAGGATCTGTTAATGCCACTATTTATGGATAGGGTGGGAAAAGCAGCAGAGGCTCACACCCTCCCAGAGTCCTTTTCGATGGCAATAATTACAGTAATTCCTAAAAAGGATAGGGACCCACTAAAGCCGTCCTCTTATAGACCAGTCTCAGTTTTGAATAAAATAATAGCTAAAGCTTTGGCAAATAGTTGGTACCTACCAAAATTAATAAATCCATATCAGGTGGGGTTAGTGCAGAAAAGACAATTGCCACACAATACAAGTAGGTTACTTAATATAATACATCTGGCACAGTCAAGAGTGGATCTAAGTATAGCCATGTCACTTGACACTGAGAAAGCCTTTGATAGACTGGAGTGGGATTTTTTTGGTGAAAGTGCTGGAAAAATTTGGGATCAGTCAGTCATTTATAAATTGGGTTAAAGCATTGTACCCAAACCCAAGGCCTTCCCATGGACCAAATCTAGTAGACAGGGTTGTCCACTATCCTCTGCTCTATTCATATTGGCTATTGAACCATAAGAGGAAACCATTCACTGGGATCCAGGCATCAAAGGGTTTAGAGCGGGCCAAAAAGAACAAAAATTCATTTGTTTTAATATATTTTTCAGAACCAGTATTGTCATTGACAAGATTGCAGACTATACTAGAAGACTATGGCAAAATCTCTAGATATAAAATTAATTACAATAATAGTGAAATAACAGTGCTAACGAAAGGGGAGTATGAGAAATACCAACAGAGATTAAACTTAAGTGGCTACTAAAGGGGATGAAGTATTTGGGAATATGGATAGATAAGAATTTACAAAATTTATATAAATTATATCATCTCCCCTTAGAGATACTGAGAAAGGCCTACACAGCTGGATGCACCTGCCTATAACATTGATGGGCAATGTTAACTGCATTAAAATGAATGTGATGCGAAGGCTACAATACCTCTTTCAATCTTTGCCCATACCACTGCCCCGGAGTAATTTCAAGACACTTAACGGATGTGTCAGTTAATTCCTATGGAAGAGTAAAGTAGCTAGAGTCTCTATGGAAAAATTGACGTGGGACTATAGTCTGGGAGGAATAAAGCTACTGGACTATATTGGGCAGCCCAGGTCAGGTATATCGCCTCATTCTTTGAGGGAGATCGTTTGCGCTCCTGGGCACAAATTGGTTTACACATGGTTGGAAGGAGATAGCAAGAGAAATTATTTACAAATGAGATACTAAATTAATAATGCAAAAAAAACAAACCCAGTACTAAAGCATATAATCCACTTTCCTTGCCCATCCCACCATCTCACTGTTCCACTGCCCATCTGTCCAATTTTCCTTCCATTTAAATTCTCTGAAAAAACATAGTAACCCTGGTGATCACCTCACTTCCATTCTCATGGATTGGATTTCCGTTTGGATCTCCTCTTACTACTTCCTTATTTCAGCATTCAATTTATTGTCAGGTACACAAGATTTGTTTTCCTTTGTTTCCCCATAAAAGCACACAAGGAGGTATTACTATACCAGTGCCACTAACAATAGGAGGAAGAGAGGCAAAGAGTCTGTGAATCCCTCCACCTTCTCCTCTGCCATAACTCCATAGCCTCCTCTTCAGTCCAGTGGTGAACCCAAGCTTAAGGCATCCAAGTTACTCTCATCGGCCCCTGGTGCTGCTTGCTGTCAGCACCCTCTCAAATCGTTCACCACATCTGGTTTCCAGGAAATGGCAGCATGCGGCCTGATGTGAGGACCCTGGTCGTTGAGCCCTGCACTGGAGCCTGGTCTTCTAATGTAGTCTCCTACCCTGCAGGATCTTCTCCCAGGCTTCTCCTTCTTGATGGGATGGGGAGGGATGTTCTCCTGCTCTGGTGCCCCACTGCTTCATTGAAGACTGCACCCTTAAAGGCAGGCTGCCTCCATCTTGGGCGTTGGACCATGTGGATTTTCAATGTGAAAAAAAACCCACTGGTTCTGCCCTACAGATTGTTTAAACCTGCACAGGGCTATCGAGCAGGACAGCCATGTAGAAGAACCCCACACAGGCCACTGAAACTCTTTTCCCCCTAACTTCTCCAAGGTCTGCAACAGAAGCAGCCCTACCATTTCCAGCAGTGCTGCCATCTTGACAATTTCCTCAGATTTCATAGTCCATACATTAGTTTACACCGTGACTTTAATTATTATGAAAATAAATAACCCAAAAGGCACTAGTTTGTGTTGATCATTTGGGCATTGTTTTACTGCCCTCAGCTGCCTGTGAGGAGTGATGCCTGTGAGGAGTGATGCCTGTGAGGAGTGATGCCTGTGAGGAGTGATGCCTGTGAGGAGTGATGCCTGTGAGGAGTGATGCCTGTGAGGAGTGATGCCTGTGAGGAGTGATGCCTGTGAGGAGTGATGCCTGTGAGGAGTGATGCCTGTGAGGAGTGATGCCTGTGAGGAGTGATGCCTGTGAGGAGTGATGCCTGTGAGGAGTGATGCCTGTGAGGAGTGATGCCTGTGAGGAGTGATGCCTGTGAGGAGTGATGCCTGTGAGGAGTGATGCCTGTGAGGAGTGATGCCTGTGAGGAGTGATGCCTGTGAGGAGTGATGCCTGTGAGGAGTGATGCCTGTGAGGAGTGATGCCTGTGAGGAGTGATGCCTGTGAGGAGTGATGCCTGTGAGGAGTGATGCCTGTGAGGAGTGATGCCTGTGAGGAGTGATGCCTGTGAGGAGTGATGCCTGTGAGGAGTGATGCCTGTGAGGAGTGATGCCTGTGAGGAGTGATGCCTGTGAGGAGTGATGCCTGTGAGGAGTGATGCCTGTGAGGAGTGATGCCTGTGAGGAGTGATGCCTGTGAGGAGTGATGCCTGTGAGGAGTGATGCCTGTGAGGAGTGATGCCTGTGAGGAGTGATGCCTGTGAGGAGTGATGCCTGTGAGGAGTGATGCCAGGGACTTGTGGGAAATCCAATGAATGCGATCATCTGGCAGGACCTTCTGTCCATCCTCACCATGGTATCAATGGCAGGGTTTGTGCTCGGTGACTCTTCATATGCCACACCAGCCAAACCTGGATTATTTTATTTGCAATTATGTTTTAAAAGAACTTTAATGAAATGAGTTGACAAAAAGTTACTCTTTGTAAAACGTATTCCACAAAAAAAAACAAAATATCCCAAATGTCTGATTTAAAAAAAAAAATCACAAATATAAATAAATATGTGCAAAGCCCATCCAACTTTAATACATTTCTCTGAATGTGGCATTTTCCTTCAGAGACCATCTGAAATGGGGAGGAGGCAAAATGGAGGATGTCAGAGGGCTGGGGGTTAGGGGAACATTTGTGCCAAATGTTTATCTAAGTGTTCAGGGGCTGACATGAGTGTTTGATCATGGGGAGCCTACAAAATGAGAGATTGGGAGTACAGAAAATTGGGCAAAAAAAATGCCTAAGGCTTAAATAATTTTTTCCATTCCTCTCTCTCAGCAGTGTTTAAAAACAGAGAAAACTTGGCTTCAATTTTTACAGAGACATGATCTGTACAATAGACATTATATTGTGTCAGGCCATCTGGTGCCTGTAAACTGTTTATTTCAGCAGTATCAGAAATTACTTTTGGTACAGAACTTATTCCCTTATCTACCACAAAATCTACTGCAGGTAAAATATGATGGAGGAAGTTAGATCTGGTTAAATTTGCATGCATTGGCTAAATAGTAAAGATAACAGTAACTGCTTACCACCTGCCAGAGCCAAATGTCTGCACTTTCCTTGCCTTCACTCTCTCCAGACCCATACACTGCTGTCTGTCAGACACCACAAAGACACTTAGTTAATGACAGTCGCAAGTCGTCACTTTAATTTAAAATGTTGTTTCCCTTCATTTAAAAAAAAAGGGAATGTTAGTTGGAAACAAGTTTAATTAAATTCTTTCACCTGTGTCTCAAAATGGTCACCAAACATGTCCACAACCTGCTTCGTTTTAATTGCTTGACTATGACTGTGGAGCCAGTCTTTTAACAAAAAGGGCTCCATAACAGTACTGACATCATTAATGCAAAATGGAAGTTCTTTCTGTAATTTGTCTGGGAATGAAATACAAAAGCAGTATGAGTGGCATTCCTTCTATTATCCTACATATTGTTAACTACCAAATGACATGGTTATTGTAGAAGTTAGAGCAATGCTATTACAGAGTTAGCGACCAGAGATCCAATCCACCACCGTCTTCAAGGAGTTTGTACACTCCTCATGACCTGTGTAGGTGCTCCAATTACCCTCCACAAGCATTGGTGTAATTGAGCTGCATGGGTTTCAATAGCTGGAATCAGCTTCTACCATGGTATAAATAAATAAATCTACTATTTCAATATAGAACACAAGAAATTTCAGGTCACGCCTTTAATGAGGAGCATGTAGAAATGCTGTTGTCCTCGATTTTTCTTTAATGATAATATACCAACCGTAGTTTTCAACAAGTCATGTTTTTTTTTAAATTAGCAGTTTAGATTTGAATTATGCACATTTTCTGTACCTGGATTTGGTTTCCCAGTTTTGTATTCCTCAGAGTTGAAAAATCTGAAATAGAAAGATTATTTTTTAGGTGTTTTGTTGCCATGACCACTTGTCGGGTTAATGTGCTCAGAACATTCGGCATTATTCTGCAGAGAGGGGTGGTTTGAGTGCGTCTCCTCATGAGCTTGGTACATTGCAAGGTCCAGGACACCCCACTAAGGACATACTGGAGCTTGCAGCACACACTGCAAGGATTATGGGAAAGGACTCTCCTGCCATGAGTTACAGAGACTGAAACCTAAAATCTTCTCGACCTTGTTGCTCTTCTAATGTACACAAAAAGAAATTGATATGATGATAGGGACCTAAATCTTGAAAGAAAATAAAATGATCTGTCTTGTGATTGCCCACAAATTTACAGCATGATATTTTCAAATTTGATAAATAACGTTTGGCAAAATAAATATCAGCATGGTAACCATTGGGTTATTGGCCTTTTCCTGTGTGGTCTATGCTATGAAGTTCATCATCTTGGGGAAAATTGGTTTGAAATCAGTGTAAAAGATAAATGGCCCAATTATACACAGGGCAACAACAAATGTGATGGAGCCAATAATAGATGTTTGGACCGTGGATAATGTTATTTTTGGACCAGGAACAAGACTGAACCCACTATGGCAAGAGAGAGGATTATGCACTGCTGTGAAACACTGAAGTAACACTGGGAAAACTGACAGATGTGTGGGAAGCGCTCAAACAGTGTTGGGAAAACTGAAAGCTGTCAGAAGCACAAGAGTCACATCCTGGAAGCCGATGGGCTCGCTGAGAGCACGCCCGCTGGTGTCAACCTCTCGTCACCAATCAGGAGAGGGGAAAGCATGGGCTGGGGCAGTTGAAGAGCCCAGTGCGCTGAGTTTTGAACACATTAGTCAGTCGGTTGGTCGGTCTGTGTATGAATGTTCACCCAGCACCCTCAGCAAACAAGAGGCTGGGTTGATTCATTCACAGGTGCTAGCACTGCTGTCCGTAACTGTCAGTGTGCTCATCCAGTAGTTTCAGTGGGAGAAAGGAGACTGAGCCATTTTGTCCACAATATCACTTGACGACCCATGACAGGGTGTTTTGAGGGGAAGACTTGTGTGACTCAAGGTCACTTGTTAACCCTAAAGTGGGCTTTCGAGGCGTGAACTTTATGTAATGACAAGGAGGTTACTGGGTAAAACTTTGAGTGTAAAGAAATTAAAGGGTGCTTGTTGCCACATTCGAAACTCAAGAAAGTTTTAACCCTACAGTGATCATGGCCATTTGTCTCCACGTTCAACTAAAAGACCAGTGTGCGACTAAACTAAGAATTCCAAGCCTGGAGACCAGACTCTGAGCTGCTCCTTTTTGACTGATGGACTTGGCGTGACTGACTTGAGATTTTGTTTTGAGAGTTTTCTTTTGGGGCATTTTGAGCCTGGACTAATAGTTTGGGTTTCCCGCCCACACACACCTCATAAATATCTGTTGTTAGTGTAGAGTTGCCATAAAGGCTTATGTTTGGATGTTAAGTTTATTGAATTAAATCTCTTACTGACAATTGTTAATAAATTTTGAGTTGACTTAACTCATCTGTTTATGCATCTCTCTATTGCTGCTGGTGAGGCGTAACAATGGAACAGAAGCAAAATCTGGAAAGTTTACTGTGGGAGCACATTAATAACATAACTACACTCTATCTTTGCAAAGAACATTAATCTGCAGTGTCAATGGCAGAATTTAGTAGCTAATTAAGCTGCAATATTGAGGTGATTCAGCATACACATTTTGAATTAAAAACCTATCAATTGACCTTTTGTTTTTAGAACATACAACACTAGATCACAATATGGGTTTTTTGGCCCACAAATGTTGTGCTGACTTATATAAACCTATTCCACCATCAATCTAACCTAATGGTTTTCAAACTGCCCCCTAAACTCACATTCTATCTTAAGCAATCTCCATGTCATAAGTGCTCTATGATTGGTAAGGGATTGCTTAAGGTAGTATGCGAGTGGGAAGGGAAGGTTGGGAACCACTGCTAGAGACCAGATTGTTATTGACATATTCTGCTTGAGAAAAATTGTCACTGACCCATTTCCTTTAGAATTATGAAACTATGCACATAACGAGTCAATTAGGTACAATTAAACAGTGGTTTTCAAACCTTTTTCTTCCCACTCACATCCTAACCCTGCCTCCGTGGGACAAACCTATCCAGAATCCCACACACATCTTGAAACATCCTCCTCATTTTTACCATACAGTTCCACAAGAACATCTGCTCCCAATTTACTCTCCCATGTTCCTCCTTAATATAGTGGAACTCCATTTTCACGCAAAATTTTGATTTTTTTACAAAATCATCGCAAACAAAGCAGGGTTGTGCTAAATCAGAGTTTCACTACTGTGTACCATATATACACACCCCATTCATGGCAGCAACCCCACCACTTCCCCCTCCGATCGTAGCAACACTCATCACGCCCCCCCCCCATTTACGGCAGCACTCACCCCGCCTTCCACACCCTCCTCGTTCCCAGCATCACTCACCACCCCTCCCCTTTATTAATGCAATGAATTCCTCACTAAGATAAACATTTAGCCGGGCAACTTCTAAACATCCTCTGGGCCACAGGGTGGTCATCTGTGGTACTGAATCTTTTAAAATGAGCTTGCTTAACGTTCGATCTCAAAGAATGGAACGTGGATGTTACAGGATTCAATAACTCTTTGTTATATCCGAATTTGTGTTAAATCAAGGCATGTTAAATTGGGGTTCCACTGTACAATCATAATTAGCCCTCCCCCAATTAACCACTGTTCCATCTTGTATGCCCTTATCCATGTCCAGAGTAATATTAAAGGTCAGTGAGTTGTGGTCATGGTCTCTGAAATGCTCGCCCATCAAGAGGTCTGTCACCTGACCAGGTTTATTACTAGCGGAGTTGGTGGAGCCTGGTACAATAGGAACATGTTTTAAAAACCCTGGATAGGCACACCAATGTAGGGAAGAAAAAAAAGAGGGTTATGGGCCCCAAGATTGGAAAGAGTAAAGATTGATTATGGAATAGGATTATATATAGATGCAGTATGGATCAAAAAAAAATTTAAATTTAGACTTGTAGCACAGTAACAGGCCCTTTTGGCCTACAAGCCCATGCTGCCCCAAGACAGCTGATGATTGACCTACTCCCCAGTACGTTTTGAAGGGTGGGAGGAAACTGGAGCCCCTGCGGGAAACCCCGGTCCAGATCACTGGCACTGTAACAGCATTACGCTAATCACTATGCTAACTGTGCCATCCTATCTATCTATCTAGATCCAGTATGGCATCTCCTCTAGTTGTTTGTTCAAGTACTTCAGGAATCTTTCTTGGAAACACCTGCCCCATCAAATCCTTTTGCATGAAGAAAATGACAGTCAATATTAGGGAAAATGAAGTCTCCCATGACAATAATCCTGTTATTTTTGCACATTTCCAGAATTTGCCTACTTTTTTGCTCATCGGCAGCTATTGAGGGGCCTATAGAATACTACCCAGCGATCACTCCCCTCCTGCTTCTGACTTCCACCCACAATGACTCAACAGACAATCCCTCCACCACATCCTCCCTTCCTGATTAGCAATGCCACACATTGACTTTTACTCCCCCCCCCCTCTCCTTTTTGAAATCTCTAAACCTTAGAACATCAGCCAATCCTGGCCTTGCGACAGCCAAGTTTCCATAATGGCCACAACATCATAATCCAAAGTACTGATCCATGCTTTACTTCCTGCATTAAACTAAACATATTTTAAAACCATCCCACTGACTGCATTTATGCCCTATCCACTGCCAGTCCTTCCTCACAGTCTCAATGCATGCACCTCTCCACCAAATTCTCCATCATCTTACCTAACACTCTGGCTCCCATCCATCTGCTTAGCCATCTTAAACCCTCTCCAGCAGCTCTTGCTAACCTGCCCTCTCAAGCCTAAGTGCAACTTGTTCTTTTTGTCACTCCTTCCCAGAAGAGATCCCAATGATTCACAAACCTAAACACCTGGCCCCTTCAGCCATGTGTTCATCTGCCATCATAATTCTCACTGACATGTCGCACAGGTAGCAATCCAGGGATTAGACCTAGAGGTCATGCTTTTTTTTTTAAAAATCTTCCTTCCTAACTCCCTATATTCACTCTTTAGCAACTCATCCCTTTTCATGTCTTGCTGTTGGTACCAATGTGTACCATGACCTCTGGCTACTCACCCTCTTGAGAATGTGTCCAAAATACAAATAGACACATATTTGAATAGTTGAGGAATTAAGAATTATGGGGAACACGTGAGTAAGTGGAGATAGAACATAAACATTTCAGCACAGTACAGGCCCTAAGGCCCTCGATGTTGTGCCAACCTATATATTACTACCAAAAAAATACTAAACCATTCTGACCTTGTAACCTATTTTTCTTACATCCATGTGCCTGACTAAGAGTCTCTTAAATGTCCCAAATGCAGCACAGTACAGGCCCTAAGGCCCTCGATGTTGTGCCAACCTATATATTACTACCAAAAAAATACTAAACCCTTCTGACCTTGTAACCTATTTTTCTTACATCCATGTGCCTGACTAAGAGTCTCTTAAATGTCCCAAATGCAGCACAGTACAGGCCCTAAGGCCCTCGATGTTGTGCCAACCTATATATTACTACCAAAAAAATACTAAACCCTTCTGACCTTGTAACCTATTTTTCTTACATCCATGTGCCTGACTAAGAGTCTCTTAAATGTCCCAAATGCAGCACAGTACAGGCCCTAAAGCCCTCGATGTTGTGCCAACCTATATATTACTACCAAAAAAATACTAAACCCTTCTGACCTTGTAACCTATTTTTTTTTTTACATCCATGTGCCTAACTAAGAGTCTCTTAAATGTCCCAAATGCAGCACAGTACAGTCCCTAAGGCCCTCGATGTTGTGCCAACCTATATATTACTACCAAAAAATACTAAACCCTTCTGACCTTGTAACCTATTTTTCTTACATCCATGTGCTTGATTAAGAGTCTCTTAAATGTCCCAAATGCAGCACAGTACAGGCCCTAAGGCCCTCGATGTTGTGCCAACCTATATATTACTACCAAAATAATACTAAACCCTTCTGACCTTGTAACCTATTTTTCTTACATCCATGTGCCTGACTAAGAGTCTCTTAAATGTCCCAAATGCAGCACAGTACAGGCCCTAAGGCCCTCGATGTTGTGCCAACCTATATATTACTACCAAAAAAATACTAAACCCTTCTGACCTTGTAACCTATTTTTCTTACATCCATGTGCCTGACTAAGAGTCTCTTAAATGTCCCAAATGCAGCACAGTACAGGCCCTAAGGCCCTCGATGTTGTGCCAACCTATATATTACTACCAAAAAAATACTAAACCCTTCTGACCTTGTAACCTATTTTTCTTACATCCATGTGCCTGACTAAGAGTCTCTTAAATGTCCCAAATGCAGCACAGTACAGGCCCTAAAGCCCTCGATGTTGTGCCAACCTATATATTACTACCAAAAAAATACTAAACCCTTCTGACCTTGTAACCTATTTTTTTTTTTTTACATCCATGTGCCTAACTAAGAGTCTCTTAAATGTCCCAAATGCAGCACAGTACAGTCCCTAAGGCCCTCGATGTTGTGCCAACCTATATATTACTACCAAAAAATACTAAACCCTTCTGACCTTGTAACCTATTTTTCTTACATCCATGTGCTTGATTAAGAGTCTCTTAAATGTCCCAAATGCAGCACAGTACAGGCCCTAAGGCCCTCGATGTTGTGCCAACCTATATATTACTACCAAAATAATACTAAACCCTTCTGACCTTGTAACCTATTTTTCTTACATCCATGTGCCTGACTAAGAGTCTCTTAAATGTCCCAAATGCAGCACAGTACAGGCCCTAAGGCCCTCGATGTTGTGCCAACCTATATATTACTACCAAAAAAATACTAAACCCTTCTGACCTTGTAACCTATTTTTCTTACATCCATGTGCCTGACTAAGAGTCTCTTAAATGTCCCAAATGCAGCACAGTACAGGCCCTAAGGCCCTCGATATTGTGCCAGCCTATATATCACTACCAAACATACTAAACCCTTCTGACCTTGAAACCTATTTTTCTTACATCCATGTGCCTGACTAAGAGTCTCTTAAATGTCCCAAATGCAGCACAGTACAGGCCCTAAAGCCCTCGATGTTGTGCCAACCTATATATTACTACCAAAAAAATACTAAACCCTTCTGACCTTGTAACCTATTTTTCTTACATCCATGTGCCTGACTAAGAGTCTCTTAAATGTCCCAAATGCAGCACAGTACAGGCCCTAAGGCCCTCGATGTTGTGCCAACCTATATATTACTACCAAAAAAATACTAAACCCTTCTGACCTTGTAACCTATTTTTTTTTTTTTTTTTTTTTACATCCATGTGCCTAACTAAGAGTCTCTTAAATGTCCCAAATGCAGCACAGTACAGTCCCTAAGGCCCTCGATGTTGTGCCAACCTATATATTACTACCAAAAAATACTAAACCCTTCTGACCTTGTAACCTATTTTTCTTACATTCATGTGCCTGACTAAGAGTCTCTTAAATGTCCCAAATGCAGCACAGTACAGGCCCTAAGGCCCTCTATGTTGTGCCAACCTATATATTACTACCATAAAATATTAAACCCTTCTGACCTTGTAACCTATTTTTCTTACATCCATGTGCCTGACTAAGAGTCTCTTAAATGCCCCAAATGTTTCAGACTCCATCACCACCCTGGCAAGGCATTCCACGATGCCACAACTTTGTGTACAAAAGGAAAACTTACCCCTGACTTAGTCCCTAAACTTTCCTCCCTTCACTTTGTCCAGATATCCCAAGGCGCTTGCTATTTCTGTCCTTGGGAAAAGGTGCTGGCTGTCTACCTTAGAAATCTTGTAGGCCTTTGTTAAGTAATGTCTCATCCTTCTTCACTCCGAAGAGAAAAGTCCCAGTTCTGCTCAGCTTGCCTTATATTTTCCAATCCAGGAAACATCCTGGTAAATCCCCTCTGCACCCTCTCCATAGCTTCCATATGCTTCCTATAATACAATGGCATCACTAAGGGTTGGTGTCATCCAGTGTGAAAACTCAGTGTCACCTTCCCCCCACCCCCTCCCCCCATACCAGATCATACAAAATCCTTAGTAATGTTTTTTTGCACTAATGTTACTCATCTGTCACTGAATGTAATGGCAATAGTAGTGAGATAAACAACTACAAAATTAAAATTACACCTTTAAATTACAATATCATACTACTTCATTCTCAGAAAAGTTATTGCTATAGATTCACAAAAATTTGACAACTATATAAACACCAACAGCACAAAAACAACAGTGTATACTTGTAGCGCGTGCAGACAAAACCACATGATTTGAAGCACATTGTAATATGACAGCTCTGACCTGAGCACTTTTGAAGGTTCAAAAAGTAAATGTGCATAGAGTTTTAGCCGTGTAGACATATTGATACGTTAGCTGGGCTTACAAAAAAAAAAACACTTTTGTTCTAATTAACTACAAGGATTGTTTTTTTAAAAATAATTTTCTGCTGAAACACTGCACAAAAATTTTATAGACAGTCATTTTGGTGTCAACTCCTCCGACGGTGTCACCTGGTGCAGTCTGAACCCACACCACCACCCCCCCACCCCCACCCACCCCACAGTGACAACACCAGTGCTCTAATGAGGTGCCCACAACTGAAGCCAATTCCATGGCCAGATTAACCACGACCTTATTGAATGGTGAAGCAGGCTTACAGGCCAGATAACTTCCTCCTATTGTTTATGTTCCAAGAGCAATAACAGTCAAGACCCAAGTTCAGCACGCTACAATGCACACCCATAACTGAAAAACAACCAAAAAAAAATCTTACTCTTTTATTATTGGTGCCAGCTGTGTGCCCAAGTCCATACAGTAGAACCATTTTTCATACAGGACTTCAGAAGAATCTCCCACATAATATCTGTCAAAAGAAATATGATCTATTCTTTATTTGCACCTTTCTAAAAAAAATTATACATAGTGACCAACAAGTGCCACCAAAACAAGGCAGATACACTTGATCAGAATAGGGAAGTTGGGTGAACAATATCCAAATTATCTTGTGGCTTACTCAATATCCTTACAATTTTTTTAAAATGCTGCCACGCTGCTAAATTGACAAACTGATGTGTGGTGTGAACTAGTGACGTTTAATTCATTGAACCATTTCTTTCAACAGGCCACTCAGGTAGAAGGTTGCCTCAGGAACTCGATTTATAAAAAGAGTAATCAAAATGTCACCAAAAGTTAGTGCATGATTAAATCCATACTCAACTTCCTTTGGAAGGTTATACCAGTTTTTTTTTCTTGCAACCTTGAATTTACAAGGTGGAAAAATAAATAAAGTTGTAGTAATTCAACTCTTTGTGAAGAACTTGAACCAGATAATGCCTCCATCTAAATCATTTCCAGTCAGCCAGGTGCAGAACAAAATTAAAAAAAAACAAGGGCAGCTCTTATCCTTCCTATCAGGTCTGGATAACTGAATACTCTGCCTGTTAAATCTATATTTCGTTCACTTGACTCCTTCAGGAAGAGGCTTCTCTCCTGTTTCCTGCCATTTGCAAGATTTTTTTTCTCAAATGTTCTTCCCAGCTTCTGCCTTCTTTTGATCTTCAAAATCAATATTGAAATTGAGTTCCTCATTAACCACTCCCCTCTCAGCTTCTAGTTCATGCTCTGCCAGTTTGAATGATCTCTGACTGTGATGGTGTGTCATAAAAAGGGGTCTCTCTGGATGAGACGAACAATAAAAGTTAGTCTTAGAACAGTTTTGTTACCACTGATCCAGTTGCCTCGAGTAATAACATGGAGCATCAGCTCAAATTTCAATGCAGCAGTTTAAAAATTAGAAATAATTTTAAAATAGAAATATTACCAATATTAAAAGAAATCTTCACCAACAGTGGCCTCCATGTTTGGGACTGTGATAGTACAGATCTATCACCAATGTACATAGTGTATATAGTTACTGTATCTAGACTGTGCTCACAGCGATTGGCTGAGAGCTTAGCCACATCTATTGTCTGGGCCTTAAAGGGTTGTGTCCCTAGCCAGGTCGGATAATTCCAGACTGGTCGGCCACCTGCGAAGAGCTCCTGTCTTTTGCTAATAAAAGCCTTGGTTTGGATCAACAAGTCTTTGGTTCTTTCGACGAGCTCTACAATTTTATTAGCAAAAAGAATTTTTTTGAAAGGGATGGAGCGTTTAACTCGGCCAGAAAAACTTGATATCGACCCACAGTCAGCTACAGCCTTCAAAGCCTTTAAGTTCTGGCTGCTGAACTTTGAAAACTTCCTGAGATTCATTGAGGTGGAGGATAACCAGCATCTAACAGCATTGCTGTCTATGGTGTCCTTGAGAGTCTACGAGAACATCCAGGATGAGACCACTTACACCGCAGCCATAAAGGTACTGAAAGAACTGTATAATCAACCGGTGAACAGAGTTCATGCCCGGCTCGTGCTTGCTTCGAGGAAGCAACAGCCCGGCGAGTCCAGCAGGTCATATTTACAAGTATTAAAGGCGTTGGGCAAGGACTGTAACTGTGTGGACAAAACTGCTGCCGAGATCACAAACGATCTCGTCCGGGATGCCTATGTGGCCGGGCTCCGATCGAACGAAGTGAGGCTGTGCTTGCTCGAGCAAGGGGTAGAAAAACTAGAGGACGTGGTCCGGATTGCAATCACAATGGAGGATGCAGCCTTAAAGTCCACCGAGCTCTCTAGGGACTGGACCCCTCGTTCTGATGTGAGTAGAGTGCCCTTCTACCCTACCACCCCCCGAGATACTGACGGCCTGTCGGCTGCTGCTACACTGCCCCGTGCGAACCCAAAATGTTATTTATGCGGGAGGGACAAGCACAGCAGGTCCCAGTGCCCAGCAAGAAAAGCCAGGTGCCAGAAGTGCCTTAAAAAGGGCCACTTTGCTGCAGTCTGTAGGTCTAAAATGGCCACCAGCAAACACAGTGCCTCGTGTGAAGCCGAATCGCCACTATCCCATTCAAACTCTTCTTCCCCAGAGCTCTCGTCCAATGAGAGCGAGGGCTCCTCTGCACGGCAATGCCTGACATCACGGAGTCGTCGAACCTGGAAGGAGCAGTCCACCCTCGCAACCATGGTGTTGGCCTGCCTCTCGCCCCCGTGCGGAACACTCGACCCGGCCTCGGTCCCGACTGTGGCAACCGCTGCTGCTGCCGCCGCCACAGCCACCTCCGCGGCCAACCAGGTACTCACCCTAGCGTCCATCGCCGACGACCGCCGGGGCCCGACTGCCGCGACCAACGACCTACCCACCGCCAACCGCGAGCAACTACAAACCCCACTACTTACCTTTCATCCGCCGACGCCGCCACAACAGCACTTCCGGGAGGTCTTCCAACCTGCTCCTCCAGCGTTGACGACGTCATCCCGTTGCATGACGTCATCGCGCAAAACTCCCGTCAACTGCTTCAATAACACTAAACCAGCAATGCTCTCATCCCCTCACCAGAGCAATGGAACTGATTAAAGTGCATGGATACTACACCAATTGCTTATTTGACTCTGGGTCAAAACTGGGACAGTTTTATCCAGCCAGATCTGGCCCTCTGTTGGGGACTTGACATTATCCCCACCACCCAGAGGATCTCATTAGCGACGAGGTCACACTCGACCGAGATAAAGGGGTATTGCATCGCCACGCTGGAAGTACAGGGAGTAACAGTCACCCACTTCAAATTATTCGTCCTTCCCCAATTGTGCGCCCCAGTGTTGCTGGGATTAGACTTTCAGTGTCAGTTCCGAACAGTGATCCCATGTCCTCCTCTCGGTCTGCCATCGCCCCACCCCCGAAGCACCTGAGCAATCTGCCCCCGTGCCCCGGGGCCAATCCTGCGGCCTTTCCACACTCCGGATTGCCCCGCCAGCACTTTTTGCAAACCACCAAAAGTCGGCAATATAGTTACGAAAACAGATAATTCATTAGGAGTGAGGTGCGTAAATTGCTGGATGAGGGCATCATCGAACCCTGGTGGTGGTTGTCAAGAACAGGGAAAGACTACGGATGGTGGTCGACTATAGCCAGACCATTAACCGCTTCACGCTCCTGGATGCGTACCCCCTGCCACGCATCACGGATGTGGTGAACCAGATCGCCCAATACTGCATATTCTCCACCATTGACCTACGTTTGGCCTACCACCAGCTCCTGATCCGCTGCGAGGATCGACCATTCATGGCCTTTGAAGCGAATGGGCGGCTATATCAATTTCTTAGGGTACCATTCGGGTTCACGAATGGTGTCGCGGTCTTCCAGCAGGAAATGGACCGGATGGTGGACCAGAATGGCCTAACCGCTACCTTCCCGTATCTGGACAATATCACCATCTGCGGCCACGACTCGCAGAACCACGACGCCAACCTAGACAAATTTCTTCAAACTGCCCGTCGGCTGAACCTGACTTACAATTTGGACAAGTGTGTCTTCTGGAAGACACGACTCGCTATTCTAGGTTGCGTGGTGGAGAACGGTATAGTCATGCCAGATCCTGACCACATGCATCCCCAAATGGACTTACCCCCCCCCCCCATACCCAGAAAGCGCTCAAACACTGCCTGGGCCTTTTCTTGTATTACGCCCAATGGGTTCCACACTACGCCGTCAAGGCGCGTCCTCTTATCAAGACCACCTCCTTTCTCCTCTCGACCGAAGCCAGAGCGGCTTTCGATCGAATAAAATCTGACATCGCTGCTGCGACGCTGCACGCGATTGATGAGTCTGTCCCGTTTCAAGTCGAGAGCGATGCATCCGACTTCGCCCTGGCAGCCACCTTGAACCAGGCCGGTCGGCCTGTAGCCTTCTTCTCCAGAACCCTCCAGGGTCCAGAGAGTAGACACTCCTCGATCGAGAAGGAGGCCCAGGCCATAGTTGAAGCGGTGCATCGTTGGAGACATTACCTCGCTGGGAGGTGCTTTACACTGTTGACTGATCAACGTGTGGTCTCCTTCATGTTCAGCAACACCCAGCGTGGTAAGATAAAAAACAACAAAATCGCCAGATGGAGAATCGAACTCTCCACCTTTAACTATGACATCCTGTACCAGCCTGGTAAGCTCAACAACCCGCCTGACGCGCTCTCCAGTGGGACGTGCGCCAGCATACAGATGGACAGACTACAGAAACTCCATGAGGCGCTCTGTCATCCAGGGGTCACTAGGTTTGCCCACTTTGTGAAGGCACGCAACCTACCCTACACAGTCGAGGAGATCCGCTCCATGACCCGAGCCTGTTCGGTGTGCGCTGAATGCAAGCCCCACTTCTTCCGTCTGGGTAACTCCCACGTTATCAAAGCCACCCGCCCCTTCGAGCATCTTAGCATAGACTTTAAGGGGCCCCTACCGTCGACCAACCGTAATACCTACATCCTTACAGCCATCGACGAGTACTCCCGCTTCCCGTTTGCTGTGCCCTGCCCAGACACCACTGCCACCTCAGTGATACAGGCCCTTCACAGTATTTTCGCCATCTTCGGATACCCCAATTCCATCCACAGTGATAAGGGGTCCTCATTCATGAGTGCAGAGCTGCAACAGTACCTTCTGGAGTGTGGTATCGCTTCAAGAAGGACCACGAGCTATAACCCACGCGGTTACGGCCAGGTCAAGAGGGAGAATGCCACTATATGGAGAGCGGTTACACTGGCTCTCCGGTCTGAAGGTCTCCCCACCTCTCACTGGCAGAAGGTTTTCACTAGTGCCTTACACTCCATCCGCTCCCTCCTATGTACTGCAAAAAATGCCACCCCCCACGAAAGGATGTTCCTTTTCCCGAGGAAATCCGAATCAGGAACCACTGTACCGGCATGGCTCACCGTCCCTGGCCCCGTCCTTTTGCGACGCCACGTCCGGCACTCAAAGAATGACCCCTTGGTCGACCGAGTGACTCTACTCCACGTGAACCCACATTACGCCTACGTTGAGTTCCCAGACGGGCGGAAGGACACTGTTTCGGTGCGGGACCTAGCTCAGGACACGGTAGACCCAGCAAACCCCCCAACCCAACCTTCCCCAACTCTTTATTCCCCAGGCCCCGTGCCGCAACAGAAGGACCAACAGCACCCCAACGACCCGGGCCACCCTGCCGACAACACGACTGGGGAATTGAGCGACGGAGCAGTCGCACCCGACGAGCCCGCTGGCAACACCACTCCAGCGACCCCAATCCCGGCACCACGGCGGTCAAGCCGGATGGTCAGACCCCCTGACCACTACAGTCCTCGACCTACCCCTTCCTTTCATTCTCTCCCTCGTTTTTTTTTTTTTTTCCAGGGTCAGTTCTCCAAGAAGGGGTGAATGTGATAGTACAGATCTATCACCAATGTACATAGTGTATATAGTTACTGTATCTAGACTGTGCTCACAGCGATTGGCTGAGAGCTAAGCCACGCCTATGGTCTGGGCCTTAAAGGGTTGTGTCCCTAGCCAGGTTGGATCATTCCGGACTGGTCGGCCACCTGTGAAGAGCTCCTGTCTTTTGCTAATAAAAGCCTTGGTTTGGATCGACAAGTCTTTGGTTCTTTCGACGAGCTCTACAGGGACAAAGACATTTTTCCTTTATTTGCCCCTGGGCTCCACAATTCTAAAATTTTAATAAAACAATTCACTTGATTAAAGTACACATTCTAGATTTTATTCAAGGTTATTTATTTACAATTTGGTTTGACCATGTAAAAATTACAGCACTTTTTATACAAATACCACCACCACCCCCCCCCCCCCCACCCCACCATTTCAGGGTGCCATAATATTTGGGATATTTGGCTTCACAGGTGTTTGTGATTACTCAGGTTAATGCTTCACTGGTGCAGGTATAAGAGAGTGAGGCTTGCTTCTAAGCTTTTAATCACTTTTGGAGTATGTAGTTGCCATTTTTTAACACTAGGGTGAAGAAGTTAAAGAAGCCATTAGGAGGCTGAAAAACAAAAATAAAACAGCAAGACACATCAACCAAACCTCAGGATTACCAAAATCAACAGTTTGGAACATCCTGAAGGAGAAGGAGTGTATTGATGAGCTCATTACTCACAAGGGGACTGTAAGATAAGACCCTCCACTACTGATAACAGAAAAATTCTCATCATAATGAAGAAAAATCCCCAAATGCACGACAGATCAGAAACACTCTTCAGGAGCCAGGTGTGGATGTGTCAACAGCTACTGTCTGCAGAAGACTTCATGAAAAGCAATACAGAGGCTACATAGCAAGATGCAAACCATTAGTAAGCCACAGAAACAGGATGGCCATATTACAGTTTGCCAAGATTTTTTTTAAAACAGAGCCTGCAGAATTCTGGAAAAATTGTGGACAGATGAGACCAAGATTAACCTGTATCAGTGTGATGGCAAGAGCAAAGTGTGGAGGCGTAAAGGAACTTCCCAAAGCATACTATTTCGTCTGTGAAACAGTGTGGTGGGGGTGTTGTGGCCTGGGCATGTATGGTTGCCACAGGTACAGGCACACTCATCTTCTTTGATGATGTAAGTGCTGATGGCAGTAGGAAAATGAATTCTGAGTGCATAGAAACATCTTTTCTGCTCAAGTTCAAGGAAATGCCTCCAAACACACTGGACTGCACTTCATCCTACAGCAAGATAAAGCTCCCAAACGTACTGCTAAAGCAACAAAGAAGTTTTTTTTTCAAAGCCAAGTCAGTCACCTGATCCAAATCCAATTGAGCATGCCTTCTGAAAGCTAAAGAAAAACTTAAAGGGACAAGCCTCAGGTATAAGTAGGAGTGGAAGATAGCTGCAGTAGAGGCCTGGCAGAGCATCATCAGAGAAGATGCTCTGTACCTGGTGATGTCTATGAATCACAGCAATCATTGCATACAAGGAATATGCAACAAAGTACTAAATATGATGACTTTAATATATGTACCATTGCTATGTCCCAAATATTTTGGTGCCCTGAAATGAGGGGACTGTGTTTAAAAGGTGCTGTAATTTCTACATGGTTGTTACATGAGATTTTAAATCAGGTTCAGTTGGTTCACAGGCACAAGCTGACAAACAAGGAGTAATTTTTATTGTACACATGGGAAAATGTAATGGGGAAGACAGAAAACAACAGGATACTAAAAAAAAACTACATAGGCATTCACAATGGACGCAGCGATCTCTGATATCAATGGCTGCCTACTCACTCCTTGTTACACACATGCAGTAATATACAATTACTAACACACTCCTACAAGATGGGGACTTCAGCAGATACTCCTGATTTCCTGCATTAACAGGGAGCTCAATGCTAAGTATGCCCACACAATTCTACAGTCCCACTCTAAGTGTAGTGCGCACCTTACTAACAATTCCTCCAGCGATGTCCACAGTTCGCAACCTGGTGTAGAGCAGCGTTCATAGTCAGGACCAAGGATCAGAGACAGTAAGCTGGGGAGTCTGGCCCATGTAAACTAGTAAGTGACTTAAAGGGGCCATTGGTCATCAGTGAGTGATTTAAAGGGGTCAATGGTCAGGTGTGCATTAATGGGTGAGCAGAGTCCAACCTTGATTGGCAGGTGATACAATTTCTGACTAGGTTCCAGATGGAGAGGTCACGAGGCCCTCCACAATCCACATTCCCATCTGGTTTCAGAGCGAGGGCATAAGACTTCACAATTCACATTCCAACCAGTTCTAGATGTAGAGGCCACATACCCTTGAAAAAAAATCTGGGATGTGCACTTTAATCATGTGAATTATTTCTTACAAATTTAAAACTATGGAGCATATAAAGGGAAAAAAAAAATGTCTTTGTCCCAAACATTATGAAGGACACAGTAATTGGCTGGTGTAAAAGACTACATTAATTATATCAAAACAATCGATGCACTTGTTGTTACCTTAAATACAAAAAAGGAAGTTGAGATCCTAACTATCTTTCATTCTTGCAGTTCCTGTTTTACCTGAGTCCATCCAGCTCAGTTTCCAGTCTGGTCCTTTCAAAAACTTGTCCAACAGTCTTGGCCTGACGCTGTGGAGAATGAGGAATGCGAGCTGGCAACAAGAACATCTGAGTTGGAAATGGGGAGGAGGGAAAGTAATAAAAGGAAATTCATTTGACACAATGGTGCTAAGAGCTCAACCAATCAAAACATTTTCTCTATTTAACCCTCTCGCCTCTTTTGGCTTTCCACCAAGGAAGTTTCACTTGATTAAGATGAAATTCCTTCATATTTTTCCTCATCCTTCTCCCTTTGAACTTCCGAACTCCCTCACACTCTGCAAGTTCTGAAAGCACAACTATGCTGTTGAAGCATGACAACATTAATTGGATATGTAATGTGTCTTGCCAAGTAACATATACAGTAAAACCCCTTATCTGGAATTCAAGCAACGGGCAGAAAATGTCATAAAAGTACAACTCTGATTATCTGAAGTACTCAGTTATCCAATTTTTTTTGGACCCAGAAGTGACATCTATTCAGCTCAAAAATCTATTTATTTGGATAATTGAGGATTTCAGAAAAATCCGAAATCCTCATTTATCTGAAAAATTTCGAAGTCGAAATGACATCATTTGGCCTCTGAAAATTTTTCGATAAATATCCGAAACAATCGGAAATCCTCAGTTATCAAAAAAAATTTTCAAGCTGAACGGACATCACAGGTTGAAAAAAATTTTTGATTTTGAAAAAACCTCGAGTAGTATTTTGAGTTTTCCTTAATGTTGGATTTATCTTATTTTGTTCAGGTTGTATTTTTTTGGTGAGAATTAAAAATTATTTCACATTTAAAAAGCCTTTCCTTGTTTTTGTTTAAACACTGTTACAAGTGATTTGCTATTGTTACAGGGCTGTTTTTATTTAAAATTATTTGAATAAAATAATTTGAAATATCATTTATCCAAAATAGGCCTGATCCTGACCATTTTGGATAATCAGTTATACTGTAAATACGTTAAAAAAAACTAAAGTTTAAAATTGACGTGCCTCGCCATTAGTTCACCAATCAAGCAACCGGAAAATTCACTTATCCGGCATCTACCAATCCCCATAGGTGCCAGATACCAGGGGTTTTACTGTAAAGTATCATTTTGTAAATGAGGATCCTTTGAAAATTAATATATAGCCAGAAACTTAAAAAAAAGCAAACCATGCTCAAGATCTTGTGTACTGCTTCTTCAACACCCAGACTCTTCAACTCCACTACCGACATTAGTTACTGCACTTCGCTGAAAACAACTTTAAAAATTCTGTGGTCACTAGAAGATTTGTATCAAAATACTGGGATTCTACAATCCAATTTAGCTCTACCTGAGTAATGAATACAGTCTTTGTTACTGATGCTGACGGGAAAAAAAGTGGAACTTGGAAAATGTGATTCACAAAACATCAACGTCCTTTTTTTTTCTTTTTTAAAATCATCATCCCTGTAGGGACCTTTTAACTTGGGCCCCTTTGCTAATTTAGTGTAGGAATGCTTGTCACTTTACTGACAGAAAACTGAAATCCATAGGCTGCACCTTGAGCAAAGTCAATGTCCGTTGTTGAACATGGAAATTGCAACTGCAGAAAAGCAAAAGATTTTGTTTTAAATCCATATGGCCTGTTTTACCATTTAGGAAGATCAAGAGTGATTTTTAACCTCATCATTTTCTTGTGATAACCTCCAATTCCTCAATTATTTTTAATAAACAAAACTTTAGCTCCTGGTCTCTAATATACACAGCAAATGAGTTTCTGGAGCTCTCTTTTATGACAACTGAACTCTTGATGCCATTTTTGAGACAGACTCCTGGTTCCAGACACCCTTATCAGGGGATGCATCATTCCTACTTTTACTGGGAGGAGGGATGGTTGGGGGGGGGGGGGGGGGTGGTGGAGAGGGGTGGGTGCAGTGGAACATTGTTTACATTCAGGTAGATGATTTTTTTTAAAAATCAGAATAAGGAAAAGTTTGGAAACAGCAAAGTTTTTAAGCTGCAGAAAATGGGAAGAAGTTGGATAGGACAAATGTGGTGACAGGAGAAACAAATGAAACAAGGGGTGGTGTTGTTGACTGAGGCAGAATGGTGAACATTTGTCAATTACAGTTGATTGTTTGCAGATGTAATTAGGAGATGGATTATTATCTTCTGTTCCCAAAGCTGACAGATACAAAATAGCTGTTTAAAGAACAAATTTAAAACAATGGAGCACGGACATATAAAGGAAAAAAAATTGCCACAAAGATTATGGAGGGCACTGTAATTGGCTGATGTGTAAAAGATTAGGTTCATTATATAGCACAATCTATGCACTCATCGTTACCTTAAATACAACAATGGTAGTTGAGATGCCTATGTTTCATCGTAACAGAAATACTGAAAATTCACAATAAATGCATTTAATTTTGTTAAATCTAATATCTTGAAAGCTCTACTAACCTCCCCTTCTCGAATGTGTACATCTTTATGTTTTCCCTTTTCTATGATCTTCAGGCACATGTCACCTTTCAACTGGTAAAACAACTGAAAAAAATCAAAATAAATAAAATATATACACACTCAGTAAGGAAATATCTTGAAACTAAAATTCTCTTATCTCAACATTGCAGGAATTGAGGTAAAAGTGAACAAGGATAAAAACCAGAAAAAAGGCGCTTATAAGAGGATTGGCATTTATTATGTAAAATGTACTAGAAGGGTCAACTCAAGGCTTGGAACTGGGCCATGACTTGCTATTTTAGATCACAGTATTGACTCAGAAACTAAATTTACAGTTTTAAGTTTATTATCACCTATAAATATACAACCAAACAACGTTTACTGGACCATGGTGCATACACAGTACATAATAATCAAAGTGAAACACGAAAGTCAACAGACACAATGATTGAAGTAAAATCACTGTGCTGAAGAAACTCAGCATTGTGTTTTTACATGATAATCACAGGGAGAGAGAGAGAGAGAGAGAGAGAGAGAGAGAGAGAGAGAGAGAGAGATAGATAATATTTGGATCATTTTATCAGTTACAGAATACAGCTCATCAATCTTACTGTTTGCAAGAAGAACCTATTTCCCAGCCTGATTTTGATGCTCCTCCTCCTCGATAGTAGTGGATCAAAGATACCGAGTACTGGATGGAAAGGGCCTTCTATAATTGTTTTAAGCCCTATTTAAGCAATGCTCCCTATGAAAGTTGTCAACAGAGAAAAGGGAGAACCCAGTGATCTGTTCAGCCATTTTGATGGTCCTCTGTATGGACTTCCCCACTCTGATGTTCTGCAGCTAGAATACCACTCAATGATGCAGCCAGAAAGGACGCTTTCAAATGTGCTCCTGTAAAATGTTGTCATGATGGAGGCCGGTAGCCTTGCTTTCCTCAACCATCTTAGGAAATGTGAGCACTGCTGCACCTTCCTGATGAATGAGATGTTGTGGGTCCAGAATAGGTCATCCTTTATATGCTCACCAAGGTACTTTGTGCTCTCCGCTCTCCACGATGGAACCATTGACATGTAATGGAAAATGGTCAACCTCAAGTCCACAATCATCCCCTTTGTCTTGTCCTTGTTGAGACTTAGGTTGTTTTCGCACCATTTTACAAGTCTCCCAACCTCCTCTCTGTAAGCCAATTCATCACTGTTCTATCATTTGACATCTTGATGATTCTGTTTGAAGTGAACCTGGCAATACAGTCATGGGTCAGCACTGTGAACAATAGTGATCTGAGCACACAGACCCAAGGTATCCCAGTGCACGGCATGATGGGATGAGGTTTTGCTACCAACCCAGACTGAGTGTGCTCTTTGAGCCAAAAAATCCAGAATCTATTGGCAGAGAGAGGCATTGAGTCCCAGCAAGGATAGTTTATTCACCAGCTTTGGAGGTACAATTATGTTCAACACAGAGCTGATCAATGTGCAACGAGGCATTATTCTGTCAGTGAGACAGGACAGAGTGGAGGATCAACTCTGCAACATGATCCGTGGACTGGTTTGGATGGTAGGTAACCTGGACAGGTCCAATGTAACTGAAAAGTTAAAATTGATGCATGCCATTGTCAGTCACGAGCAATAGAACATTACACCATAATAGGGTCAAAAAAGATAGAATCATTATGGGTTGAATTAAGAAATGTCAAGGGTAAAAAGACCAAATTAGCAGTTGTATGCAGACCCCCAAACAGTAGCCGGGAAGTGGATAATAAGCTTCAGCAGAAAATACAGCAGAAATGTCACAAATATATCAAAATAATTATGGGGGATTTTAACATGGCAGGGGATTGAGAAAGACAGGAAAATACTGGAAGCCAGTGAGTTTGTAGAAAACCAAAGAGATAGCTTTTTTGAACAGTTTGTTGAGAAGCCCACCAGGGGATCTGCAATTCTGGACTGGGTCATGTGCAATAAACCTAAGGTCGTTAGGGACACTATAGGCCAATTAGTCTGATGTCAGTGGTTGGGAAGATATTAGAGTCAATCCTCAAGGATGAGGTGATAAAATATCTAGAGATGCATGACAGGATAGGTCCAAGTCAGCATGGATTTTTAAAGGGTAGATCTTGGCTGACCAACCTATGAGAGTTTTTTGAAGAAATCTCAAATAGGAATAGACAAAGGAGGCTGTGGATGTTATCTATTTAGATTTTCAAAAGGCTTTTGATAAGGTGCCCGCATATTAGGCTGCTAAATAAGATGAGGGCCCATGGAATTACAGGGAAGTTATTAAACTGGATAGAAAAGTGGCTGATAGGCAGGAAGCAAAGGGTTGAAATTAAGGGTTCCCGTTCTGGATGGCTGCCTGTTGCTAGTGGTGTTCCGCAGGGGTCGGTATCAGGGCCACTGATGACACCAAGATAAGTGGCGGAGTAGGAAGTGTAGTCGAAACCATAAAGATGCAGAAGGATTATAGACAGATTAGGAGATTGGGCAAAATTATGGCAGATGAGATTTAACATTTTGGTGTGGAAATAAACAGGCAGAATACTATGTGGATGGAATGAAAAAAATCAGACCTCGGATGTGCAAAAGGACCTGGGTGTCCTCATGCAGGGAAACCTAAAAGTTAATGACCAAGTGAAATTGGTAGTGAAGAAAGTGAATGTTGGCATTCATTTCAAGAGGAATATGTATAAGAGTAAAGAGGTGTTGATGAGGCTCTATGGGGCATTGGCTAGACCTCATTTGGAGTACTGTATGCAGCTTTGGGTCCCCTATCTTAGAAAGGATGTGATGTTGTTGGAGACGGTGTGGAGATTTACTAGGATGATTCCCGGAATGCAAGGGCTAACGAACAAGGAGCGTTTGGCAGATCTTGGGTTGCATTCATTGGAGAGTAGGAGAATGAGAGAAGATCTCATAGAGGCATTTCCTATTTTGAAAGGTTTATTAGATAGGGTGGATCCGGGTAAGATGTTTCCCTTGGTGGGTGAATCGAGGACAAGGGGTCATTGTCTGAAAATTAGAAGTTATCCGTATAAAACAGGGATTAGGAAGAACTTCTTTAGCCAGAAGGTTGTGGGTCTGTGGAACTCACTGCTGCACACACCAGTGGAAGTCAGATCACTGGGAGTATTTAAACAAGAAATAGACATGTATCTCATTAGTGAGGGCATCAAGGGATGTGGGGAAAAGGCCGGAAATTGGAACTAGTGTAGAGTAGCTTAGTGTAGATTTACGGAACAGACTCGATGGGCCTAGTGGCCGCCTTCTGTTCCTTTGTCTTGTGAATGTTAGAATGTTAACCCATACAAACTACTTAACAAATGAAACCTTTCCTACCTCACACCCATAACCTCTATTTTTCTTGCATTGATGTGTCAATCAAAAAGTATTTTAAATGTCCCTATTGTACCATCCTTCACTACCACACCTGGCAACACATTCCAGCACCCACTATTCTTGCTGTTTTATTTTAAAAATACCCTGGACATCTCCCCTAAACTTTCCTCTCCTCACCTTGTATTGAGGTCTTCTTGTGTTTATTACTCTCACCCAGTGAAGAACCCCAACACCTGGCAAGGTATTCTAGGCATCCACAATTCTCTGCATAAAAAACTTAGCCCTGATGTCTCCCTTAAACTTCCATCCCTTCACTTTGTTCACTTTGTATTTGCTGTTCCTACTCTGGGAAACAGGTACTGGCTGTCCAACCTGTCTATTCCTCTCAAAATATTGTAGACCTCTATTAAGTCTCTTCTCATTCTTCTTCACGCCAAAGAGAAAGGCCCTAGTTCTATTAACCTTGCTTCATAAGACACATTCTCCAATTCAGGGGCAATATTTTGGTAAATCTCCTCCGAGTCTTCTCCATAGCTTCCACATCCTTCCTTGAACAAGGTGACCAGAACAGAACACAAAATTCCAATATCTCATGACTCTTGAACTCAATCTCTTGAATAATGAAGGCCTGCATACCATAAGCTTTCTCAACTATCCTATCAACCTGCATGGCAACCTTGAAAGATCTATGGATTTGGACCCCAAGGCCATCTTCCATACTGTTAACTTTGTACTCTGCCTTCTAAGTTTGACCTTCCAAAAAATGCATGTATCCAGATTGAATGCCATCTGCCACTCTTCTATCCAACCCCATATCCTGTTGTAATCTGCATTAACCTTCTACACAATTAACACTTCTGACCTTCATAACATATTGGTCCATCCCTCTATTTATTCATCCAGGTTATTTAGAAAAGAAGAAAAAAAAAAAATCACAAAGAGCAGGGGTCCCAGAACTGCTCCGTGCAGAACTCTACTAGTCACTGATCTGCAGGCAAGCAAATTCTGAATCTACATCACCAAAGATCCAGTGCGTCATGACTTTCTGAATGAGTTTACCATGGGAAACCTTGTCAAATGCTACTAAAATCCATATACGTCACATCTATCTCCCTACCTTCATCAACTTCTGTTGTTACATCCTCAAAAAACTCAATTAGGCTTGTGAGGCATGGCCTACCCCCCACAAAGCCCTGCTGACTATCCCCGAGGAGACGACTTCTCTAAATGCTCTTAAACCTTGTTCCCAAAAAACCCTTTCCGAACAGTTTGCCCAACAATGGATACCAAAAGAAACTTGAAGATTATAGAACAACATATACGAATCAACGGCTGATGTATGGCTCAGTGTGAAGAATAGCATATAGGAATTAAATTAAAAAAAAACATTTTACACAAATCCTACAGGGAAAATCTCGAAGATACAAAACCTATCAAATTCCTCCGTGCAGCAACAAGCAAGCATACCAAAAGACGCGTCAAGGTAGACAAATTGTACAATATTCTGCCAAAGTCAAACATTAAACAATGCATTCAACTTTGGTCCAAAAGAAAGATATTTAAGCATAAGACAGTTTGGAAAAGAGTTATTATCCTTACTCTGTATCCAAAAAAAAATCCAGACTGTGAAACAGATTTCAGAAATTGTGCTTATAACACTTCAACATTTATACATATACACTAGATACTTTTAGAAGTGAAAAGGTAAATTAAGAAAATAATTTTACATTAAATCAAAAGCTGTTTGGATATCTGCTTTTTTTTAAATTTAGCAAACTAAGAGTTTACAGGCTTTATTCGCGTGCACATAATATTTAGATTTAGTCTTAAGGAGTTGGGTTTGTATAGGTCAAGTAAGAAGGAGGTCAAATTTAGTTTGGAGCTCAACCCTTCTAAAAAGCTCAGGTTTTTATTGATCAATAACCTTAAATTGAGTAGCCAAGTTGTTTCTCTCAGAATTCACCTTCTTTTTAACATTAGCCATAATTTGACCTCTAATGAAGGCATCCCAGACTATCAAATCAGAAACCTCTGGAGAGGAGTTTTCAGTGGAAAAAAAAAGTTCGACATGTTTCAAAAACTCGGGGTCCGATAGTAAAAGAGAATTAAACTATATGGGATTCTATTTTGAAACGTGTTCACGCATCTTCTCTTTGTGTTGGGCATTCATTAATTCGAAGTAGTCCACCAAGCACACTAAGGTTCAGTTAGCTAAATTTTATCCTAATATTTCCTCTAAATATGAAAAATGCATTTTGGTTATGTCCTTCTCACTTTAATTTTGGCATGGGGTATTTTGCACCTTATCTTCAGTTCTTAATTTTAATTTGAGTCCTAGCCCTTTCATTGCTAATTTTGGAGTGAGTGGGCCAATGGATTTAATACTGACTGTTTCACAATCCCACATAATGGCTTTTGCTTCCCTCATTGCAAGAAGGGCCATTTTGCTGAGTTGGAAAGATGCTGTCCCTCCCATTCATACTCCATGGTTGTTAGATGAGATGGCATGTCTGTCTCTAGAAAAAAAAATGATGTTCTACTACTGCAATGGATCTTAATTTTGGGGTCCTTTTCTCAATTACATTCAAAATTTGCAATTAATTATCTTTTTAAAATTACCCCCATAGTTATTATTAATAGTGGACTCCTTAACTTGGCCAGCAACCCTCATAGGGTGGGGTTTAATTATTAGTTTAGAAATATATTTTTTCCCTTTTACTTTTTGCCCCATTTAATAACATGTGTACCAATGTCTTTCTTTGGCTTGGCTTCGCGGACGAAGATTTATGGAGGGGGTAAAAAGTCCACGTCAGCTGCAGGCTCGTTTGTGGCTGACCAGTCCGATGCGGGACAGGCAGACACGATTGCAGCGGTTGCAAGGGAAAATTGGTTGGTTGGGGTTGGGTGTTGGGTTTTTCCTCCTTTGCCTTTTGTCAGTGAGGTGGGCTCTGCGGTCTTCTTCAAAGGAGGCTGCTGCCCGCCAAACTGTGAGGCGCCAAGATGCACGGTTTGAGGCGTTATCAGCCCACTGGCGGTGGTCAATGTGGCAGGCACCAAGAGATTTCTTTAGGCAGTCCTTGTACCTTTTCTTTGGTGCACCTCTGTCACGGTGGCCAGTGGAGAGCTCGCCATATAATACGATCTTGGGAAGGCGATGGTCCTCCATTCTGGAAACGTGACCCATCCAGCGCAGCTGGATCTTCAGCAGCGTGGACTCGATGCTGTCGACCTCTGCCATCTCGAGTACCTCGACGTTAGGGGTGTGAGCGCTCCAATGGATGTTGAGGATGGAGCGGAGACAACGCTGGTGGAAGCGTTCTAGGAGCCGTAGGTGGTGCCGGTAGAGGACCCATGATTCGGAGCCGAACAGGAGTGTGGGTATGACAACGGCTCTGTATACGCTTATCTTTGTGAGGTTTTTCAGTTGGTTGTTTTTCCAGACTCTTTTGTGTAGTCTTCCAAAGGCGCTATTTGCCTTGGCGAGTCTGTTGTCTATCTCATTGTCGATCCTTGCATCTGATGAAATGGTGCAGCCGAGATAGGTAAACTGGTTGACCGTTTTGAGTTTTGTGTGCCCGATGGAGATGTGGGGGGGCTGGTAGTCATGGTGGGGAGCTGGCTGATGGAGGACCTCAGTTTTCTTCAGGCTGACTTCCAGGCCAAACATTTTGGCAGTTTCCGCAAAGCAGGACGTCAAGCGCTGAAGAGCTGGCTCTGAATGGGCAACTAAAGCGGCATCATCTGCAAAGAGTAGTTCACGGACAAGTTTCTCTTGTGTCTTGGTGTGAGCTTGCAGGCGCCTCAGATTGAAGAGACTGCCATCCGTGCGGTACCGGATGTAAACAGCGTCTTCATTGTTGGGGTCTTTCATGGCTTGGTTCAGCATCATGCTGAAGAAGATTGAAAAGAGGGTTGGTGCCAATACACAGCCTTGCTTCACGCCATTGTTAATGGAGAAGGGTTCAGAGAGCTCATTGCTGTATCTGACCCGACCTTGTTGGTTTTCGTGCAGTTGGATAATCATGTTGAGGAACTTTGGGGGACATCCGATGCGCTCTAGTATTTGCCAAAGCCCTTTCCTGCTCACGGTGTCGAAGGCTTTGGTGAGGTCAACAAAGGTGATGTAGAGTCCTTTGTTTTGTTCTCTACACTTTTCTTGGAGCTGTCTGAGGGCAAAGACCATGTCAGTGGTTCCTCTGTTAGCGCGAAAGCCGCACTGTGATTCTGGGAGAATATTCTCAGCGACACTAGGTATTATTCTATTTAGTAGAATCCTAGCAAAGATTTTGCCTGCAATGGAGAGCAACGTGATTCCCCTGTAGTTTGAGCAGTCTGATTTCTCGCCTTTGTTTTTGTACAGGGTGATGATGGTGGCATCACGAAGATCCTGAGGCAGTTTACCTTGGTCCCAACAAAGCTTGAAAAACTCATGCAGTTTGGCATGCAGAGTTTTGCCGCCAGCCTTCCAGACTTCTGGGGGGATTCCATCCATACCTGCTGCTTTGCCACTTTTCAGTTGTTCGATTGCCTTATATGTCTCATCCAGGGTGGGAACCTCATCCAGCTCTAGCCTTAGGGGCTGTTGAGGGAGCTGGAGCAGGGCGGAATCTTGGACTGAGCGGTTGGTACTGAAAAGAGATTGGAAGTGTTCTGACCATCGGTTGAGGATGGAGATCTTGTCGCTGAGGAGGACTTTGCCGTCTGAGCTGCGCAGCGGGCTTTGGACTTGGGGTGAGGGGCCGTACACAGCCTTTAGAGCCTCGTAGAAACCCCTGAAGTCGCCAATGTCCGCGCTGAGCTGTGTTCGTTTGGCAAGGCTAGTCCACCACTCATTTTGGATCGCCCGGAGTTTGCGCTGAAGATGGCTGCATGCGCGACGGAAGGCTTGTTTCTTCTCTGGACAGGACGGCTTTGTAAGGTGAGCCTGGTGGGCAGCTCGCTTCTTTGCCAGCAGCTCCTGGATTTCCTGGCTGTTTTCGTCAAACCAGTCCTTGTTTTTCCTGGAGGAGAAGCCCAGTACCTCTTCAGTGGATTGCAGTATGGTAGTCTTCAACTGATCCCAGAGGGTTTCAGGGGACGGGTCCGTGAGGCGGGTTGCAACGTCGAGCTTTGCTTTGAGGTTTGCCTGGAAGTTTCCTCTCGCTTTGTCTGACTGCAGTTTTCCAACATTGAACCTCTTTCTGGGGGCTTTATTGTTCCTGGGCTTTGGCTTGAAGTGAAGGTTGAGCTTGCAGCGAACCAGCCGGTGGTCAGTGTGGCATTCCGCGCTAGGCATGACCATGGTGTGGAGCACATCTTGTTTGTCACTTTCTCGCACCAGGATGTAGTCCAGGAGGTGCCAGTGTTTGGATCGGGGATGCATCCAGGTGGTCTTAAGGCTGTCCCTCTGCTGAAAAAGGGTGTTTGTAATGACAAGCCGATTGAAAAAGAAACTAATCAAAGGAAAAAGTGATTTAAAGTCATATCAACCAACAGCCTTGTATGTGAATGTAAAGTAAGAAAAAATAGTGGATCGTGGAAATCTGAAACAAAAACAATGCTTCAAACACACAGCAGGGAAGCATAATATGTGGAGAGTGAATTCAGTTTCAAGTTAATGATCTTTCATCAAAAGGATAATTTTTAAAGACTGATATTTCCCATACAGAATGGAATTTCAAAATTGGAGAAAATCATGGAATTTTAAAAACAAAATTTTTGTAAACAAAAGAAAATATTCCCCTTCAATGACCAGATTTACTTTTGCTATTGACGGTTGATCGGTAATAGTCATATCCACATGTACATTGCCCTGTGTACAGAAGAGAAAAGTTTCAGTTTGACCCTTAATAAAAGTTGATTAAACTCAGGTGGCGGACAGTGTTACAAAATTCACTGTCCCTTGAATAGATGAAAGGGCATTCGTGTCATCATGAGTTCCATAAGAAATGTTAATAATTGGGCTTTGTAAAAGCACATTACCAGGCTCATTTTCACATTAAAATCAACCAACAGGCTTATGTATGAATAGCAAAAAAAAAAGCCCTGCAGATACCATTTTACACACTGACAGGATTGTAACCATTGCTTGTTGAATTAAACCCATCGGGAAATTGATCTAAACATAGAGCTGTACAGCCAGGAATAGGCCCTTCAGCCTGTGCCATAATTCACCTTCGGGTAGCTGACGATTTTGAGATATGTTTCACATACATAATATCATCAGTATGCAAGACACACTTCTGCAACTCATCAATAAAAACGGGACCAATATTGTCACCAACTGTATCAAAAAAACAAGCTGCTGGAGGAGCTCAGCTTGTTGTGCAGCATCTGTGGAGGTAAAAAGCTAGTTGACATCCACTGGAGAAAAGTGATCACCACAGTTTAGAATACAGGTATTGTAATAATCTTGAGAGAAGTATTATTCAGTCAGAAACTGGAACTGAAATCTCCTCTAGAACAGCTGGCAGTACCCCTAGAAAGCTGAGCTGCAGATTTCTTCACATGTCTGTCCAAGTTCCCCTTTCACCAGTGCCCAGCCAAAGCACAAATACAAACTTTAGAGCTTAACACTCTCCCTGTACTGCAAGAGTTGATGGTTGTGGTGGTACACCACTGGCCTACTGCAGGGGGCAACCTCTTTACCTGCAGGAGTGTAAGGGGACAGGACATCAGCTGGCTGGCTGTCAATCAGTCGGCCTGAATGGATCAAGCCCCACCCGGTTGGGTGTCAATCACCCTCAGGGATATAAGCCTGCGCCGGCCTCCCGAGGCCTCACTCAGAGTTGTTGCAGCCACAGACAGCCTGGCTCTGTGGAAATCTTTGAGGATTAAAGCCTTTACCTTGTGTGTGTCTGATTCTGGCTAACAGTGCACCACACATTGTACTATGATTTCTCTCTCCCTCTTTGGCCCTCATTCCCAAAGCTTCACCCTGCTGCTGGGTTAAATGTCAGTAAATTGCAGGGTCCTTGCAGTTAGTAATTGAGCAATGCTGCTCTGAAATTAACAGAGAGAACCAATCAGTCTGTTCGCAGGAACTTGCAATTGAAGATTGTAACGTTTGTGGAAGTTTTCCCCAAAACACTGTTGAGGTGATGTACAAAGATCTTTTTAGGGACTGCACACACAAAAAAAAACTGCATTAACCTCCATGCCAGTTATTTTTTTAAACTTAGAAATGAATCCTTGATACTTTCAAATAAAAGTCGTCAAGTACTCAAAGCAAAGAGATAATACAAGATACCTAGAAAATCTTCAATGGGGAACTGAACAGGAACAAACAAAAGCAAAAAGAAACAGTTGGAACAAATGCCCTTTTTACATGTCACCACACTCTTGAATGCACACAACCAAGTAATTGCATTTTACCTCTTCGCCTTCTTCAATATGATAGTCTTTTCTTTCATTGGGTCCTCCAACAAACATAACCTTAAGCTGGCCATTGTGCCTGTAAAATATCATTTTGAGTTAAAAGTGTGAACCAAAAGTTTTATAAATTAGAAGAGGCAAATAAAATCAATAACGTTTCCCTAGAGAGCCGCTGCAACACTTGCTGAATTCCTCCAGCATGTTTGTTTTTAAAAGAACAGAACAAATTAATACAATTGCCTTCAACGCAAAACCCCAACACTTTAATGAATCACTGTGTTGCTTTAAAGTTTAAAGCAACGCAGTGATTCATTCCCATCAACCCAAGTGCCGTAAACTGCTCCGCCGAGTTGACTCCCTGCCAGACGATCTTCCCTGCATTTTCCAGAGGGGCTTCCATCCCTGCTCTGAGAAGCTTACATGAGTTTGTTGCAAACGGGGGGCTTAAAATTGGGTTGGTTCTCTTCAATCCATTGGTGCACGTTATGAAATAGCGCCATGACTTTGCCCCAGGCCGTCTTGTAAAGTGCTCGCCTTGTCAATCACAGAGCCCGTGTCCAAGTGTGACAACGTCCAGCATGTCTGAAAG
Organism: Narcine bancroftii; assembly: GCF_036971445.1. NCBI lineage: Eukaryota > Metazoa > Chordata > Chondrichthyes > Torpediniformes > Narcinidae > Narcine > Narcine bancroftii. The sequence goes on along the minus strand of NC_091472.1, from coordinate 43,464,767 downwards.
ACGCCACGGAGTTGGGCAACGCAGAGCAAAGTGCGATTGGTGGGAGCCGCATGTTGACTTGCTGTGTGTGCATGTCGTGGTCGTACCCACCCCAGCTCACACTCCACACGCCCACTTTCAGAAGGTCTTTATTCTGCATCGGAAATAATGCTCATAAATATCAAAGGATATATCAGGCATAATTTTTTTTAACCTGTATAATATTTAGCATGGTCGATATCGGTTCCTGTTTTAATATGAATTGCTTGAAAACTTCAACCTTGGGGTTACTCATCGACCTGTTAAATGGGGAATCTGCCTGCAAAACTAGTACCTGATTGGATCAGGTGGAAAAAGTCCACTCAGACAATGAAGAGTAAAGGTTGTGTTCTTTCTTTGGCTTGGCTTCGCGGACGAAGATTTATGGAGGGGGTAAAAAGTCCACGTCAGCTGCAGGCTCGTTTGTGGCTGACAAGTCCGATGCGGGACAGGCAGACACGATTGCAGCGGTTGCAAGGGAAAATTGGTGGGTTGGGGTTGGGTGTTGGGTTTTTCCTCCTTTGTCTTTTGTCAGTGAGGTGGGCTCTGCGGTCTTCTTCAAAGGAGGTTGCTGCCCGCCAAACTGTGAGGCGCCAAGATGCACGGTTTGAGGCGTTATCAGCCCACTGGCGGTGGTCAATGTGGTTGTGTAGGGCATGGGCAAATATCAGGCAATATATTTTCACTTTAAAATGTTACAATTTTAAAAATTAACAAATGTAAAGATGTTTAATAATTTACATGTTTTAAACAAATGTTTCTGAGTATCAAGGACATAAAGAAATACTGCAGGTTTGAAGCCTGGTGTCTGCGTCGTATGGAAATTGTAGTTTGGCCTTCAGCATATTTTAAGTTTAAATTCAAGTTTATTACAGTATCATTGTACAAGTACAACCCGACAAAACAGCATTCTCCGGTCCTCATGCAAAACACATCCAGACATAACACACATACAGACAAACATTACAGATGCAGTATGTAGAGACAAATTAAAAAAAAATATCATTTAATAAATAGTAGAATCTCAGTGGGGTGGATGTTGCATGAACAGTTTTCATTTCGGTCGTTCAGCAGTCTCACTCCCTGTGGGAAGAAGCAATTTCTCAGCCTGTTGGTTCTGGCTCTGATACTCCTGTCTCTCTTTCCCGATGGGAGCAGATGGTACATGCTGTGTACAGGGTGGCAGGCGTCCTTAATGATTTTGTGAGCTCTCTTCAACAACGATCCTGGTAGATCACGTCGATTTGAGGGGGGTGGAAAGTGAATCCCCAGTGTCTGCTGCTCTTATGGTCCTGTGGAATGATCTCTGATCTGATGCTCCGATTTACTAAAACTTTAAGTAGAATAAGTCACATTGGGGTGAAAACCATCTCCATTTTGGTTCAGATCAGATTTGCAGACAAACAGTCAAAATTAATTTTGCGAAACTCGTAAAACGTCCAAAGTTGAGTCCAAACTTCCCATACAGGTGATTTGGTGCTTGTGACAATTTCTTTTTAAGGTATTTTTATTGAAGTTTTCAATAATACAAAAATTAAACAATACAAATTACAAGAAAAAAACACCCCCATTAATTCAAAACCCCAAGCAATATACAGTAACAATTTCTAACATCAGTTGTTTTCCACTAACAAGCAACAAACAGGATAGCTGTTCATTGCAAGCTTTCTCACTTGCAAGTGATTCCAAGAATTAGCCACCAATCGGCCTTTAAAGTGGCTGGTGTGAAAGCAAAATCAGCTCAACGCGGGTGTCAGATGACATCATCTCACGCCTGGGATTGACTGCCTCAAAACCTAGTACAATCTCCGGCATATGCAGACACTGGCATTGCAATCAGGCAAGTATGAAATGGGTAATTGTATTGTGGGATTTAAATGACCCAAGTTTTGGTGTGAGTGCAGGAACGTGAAGGAAGAAAAGATTAAAATGAAGGTATAAACTTTGCCATGGGAAAGTCACTACAGGAGAGAGAGAGAGAGAAATAAATAGCAATAGTGGACAATTTTTAAACAGCGTGGGATAGCACACAATTTATAGACTGTGGGAAAATGTAATGGTGGACCCTACTTCCCAGAATGCTATGCAGCAGAGAAACCTTTCCATGAATGCTCAGTGCCTGTAGCCAGGCATACAGCCCTTTCTCTGCTGCATGGCATTCTGGGAGAGCAAGTCTGCCATTGATTTTTCCCAAGGTATTTGTAAATGTACACAATAGTTCTACCAACTTTCCCGCGCTGTATAAATTGTGTGCTATAGCGCTACCAACTTTCCTAACCTGTTTAAAAATTGTCCGCTATTGCTATTTATTGCCAGCACTTTCCCACAGTCCCTTATAAAGGTTTATAAAGGTCAGCACCACAACAACAGGGGCTGAAGGGCTCATACTATGCCTAACATAATTAGGCATGATTAATTTTATTCAAATATAAGATCAAGATACATTGATCAGGATTTAGGGCAGGTCCACCATCGCTCAATGCATCGTGATGTCATCGGTCCTTGCAAGTGAAAAAGCATTCAGTGTCCCAGTTAGGAGTGGTCATATGTGAAAAGCCAAACCCCCATTCCTATCCCGGGACACTGAATGGCCAATTTAGTGGGATGCAAGTGTGAAAGAGGCTTCAGACTGAAACATGTTATGGTAACAGAAAATAATACTTTGTTACAAACAGAATGTTACAATCTACTATGCTCTGTTGAAATAATCTGTCTTCATCAATTGTTTTGAAGAGCTGAACAAGAAAGTCTGCAGATGCTGGGGTCACGTGCTATACACAAATGTGCTGGAGAAACTCAGCTGGTTATGCATCATCCATAGGAAGTAAAAGGTGGCTAATGAGTGTGACTTGCTGAGCTCCTCCAGCACATTTGTGCAGTGCTTTAAGACTGTTCTGGGCCAAAAGATTTATTTTTCTACAGAGCGTCACATGAAAATACTTTGGAAATGTCGTACCTGTCTCTGTACTCCTTTCTCAGGCAGACCCTCAGGGTTTGGGCTGGCTAATTTCCTCTCCCATTTTGTGAGTTCTGAATCTTGAGCAAACAATGAAGAACGTCTAGATAAGGTTCCTTTCACACAAAATTTGTTTTCCTTTGTTTGGTCTATAATGACACACAAAGGTGTACTAATAGTCCAACATCACTATGAAACTGAGAAAGAGCAGAGTCCCTTCAGAAATAATGAGTGTCCATGGTTTTGCCTCCTGCGCTCCCATAACCTCTGTAGCCGCACGGCCTCCTGTCCATTCCAATGGTCAACTGAAGCTCCTGGTTCCAAACCTCCAAAATGATCAGCAGGCTGCTAACATTTAAGGCCATTTGGCAGACCATCTCACCGCCGACACCCTCGCGATTCCTGGTCCTAATACCTGGTTCCCACGTGAGTCCTTTAGCTTCTGAGTCCCTCACTGGGCCAATGCTGTAGTCACCTTCCCTGTGCACTCTCAGCTGGGCCGGGGTGTGGGGGATGTGGGTGCACTCCTGCCTTTGGTGCCCTGCGTTGATCCACTGATCCCCCAAAGTCTACAACTTCTCATGGTCCAGTACCAAGCATGGGTGCTGGTATCTTGAGCTCTGTGGTTTTGCCAATATTTTATAAAACACTGCAGGCCCCTTCTACAGCCATTTAGAAGCTGTGTGGGACTGTTGATGTAACACCTGGGCAGTAGGCCTGTGTGAAGGAGCAGCCTGCATTCCTGGGTCTGTACCAGCAGCAGCGCCACCATGTTTTTCCCACCATTAGTCTCAATGCCGCTGTCTTCTGCACCCCCATAACCTCCGATACCACATGGTCTTCTGTTCTTTCAGCATGAGGCATCCAAGTCACTCTCCTTGGCCCCTGATGTGGTTCAAAGCTGCCAGTGCCCGAGGCCCTTTGGGAGCTCTGCTTGCTTTTGGCACCCTCACGAGTTCCGGTCCTGATACTTTCATCCCCAAAGCTAGTTGGGGCAGCAGTCCACAGCAGTCCCTCGAAGCCCACAATGGTTCACTATTGTGGCTTCCCTCAGACCTCTCCAAAGCTGCTCCTTCACAGGCGGGGGGGCAGGGAATGGGAGGATTACTCCTGCTCCTGTCCCTGGAGCCTACAATCCTAATGGACTGGACTGCCATTTTGAGGAAGTACATCCATCATCAGAATTTATTGACATATAACCATATAGCCGTTTACAGCACGGAAACAGGCCATGTCGGCCCTTCAAGTCCGTTCCGGTTCACTTGAACAACTCCACTAGATCCTCCGCAAACTCCTGAGGAAGCAGAGGCTCTCTTCATGATGCCACCGGTGCGTTGGTTCCAGGAAAGATCTTCCGAGATAGTGACATGAATCACAAGGGAGCACCAGATCAATTCATTGGCAACTGCAGCTTTCCTGATTTACTGTTTAGAATTAACCAACTGAGAGTTTGAAATGTCAAACTACGTGTACATAATCACAAAATTTGTTATTTTCATGGATCAATATTAAACAAATGCAGCTGTGTCCCCTTTCCTATAGCCAATTTAAACATATGAGGCCAATGGGTCAGGCAGTATGACCCTGTGGAGCGCTGAAAAAAGCTTATCCCCTCTCCTGCTCCTCCCAGATCTGCATCATCTACAGCCCTGCTGTTAATGTTGCTGCATCAGTGTGGGCATCTTGATGGGTCAGCTGACACTAATGAGTAGAAATAGACCATGGATGCTGCCTGGTCTGTTGAGTTCTTTCAGCTGCTCATTTTCTGTTGGAAGCCCTCGTGTTCAAGATTCTATTTATTGTTTTTAGCCTGTTAAGCCTGTTAGAAATTAAAGTACCTTTAAAGAAATTGCTCGAGACAAAAATTGAGAACAAAGAACATTTATTACTACAACAATGCAAAGTTGGGTGCTTCCCCTTACCCTGGGAATACACACATATACTGGGGCTCACCCAACTTTTATACAGTTGATTTCAGTATAGGAATACCCTCCCCCTTACATTCTTCTGCCTCCTGCTGGAGAGGTTTGGCATTAGGCAATCCTGCCTGCCTACGTGCAATTTCAGAATACTTGGAGGACCGGGGGGGGGGGGGGGGGGGGGGGGTATCCTGTCGGTGTCCCTTCATGTTATTGTCCTTATTCACACCTTCCTGATTCTCAGGGCTACAGTCTCTTGATATGCAGAGTTGGCTCATCCTGTCTAGGGTTGGCTAATTTAATATGTATAAATCTGTGTAAGGTTAGCTAATTAGAAATGTAGGACTTGGTACTTCTGTCCAGGGCTAGGAGACCCTTATCTGATCCAGACTACCTCAACTTCCTACATTCTATTGTTCCTTACCACTCCCAACACCCAACCCCAACCAACCAATTTTCCCTTGCAACCACTGCAATCGTGTCTGCCTGTCCCGCATCGGACTTGTCAGCACAAACGAGCCTGCAGCTGACGTGGACTTTTTAACCCCTCCATAAATCTTCGTCCGCGAAGCCAAGCCAAAGAAAACCACTCCTTATCTTAGTCTTATGGTCTTGTCACAAAGACTAGAAGATTCTTATGTTAATCGTGCTGACTCTGCTTTCCTGCATCCTAACCCCCAAGCTTATCCTGTTTGTACTGGTTACAGCCATTAACTGATGAACTTTAGTTTCTTCCATGTTCATAATTTTAGATCAATTTTCCCATCTCTCACAAGCCTGATTCACAAGGTGACTGACCAGGTAAGGAAATGGGTACTTTGTGAGTTGGCATGCTCTTTCTGAGATTCTGGGTGCTCCTGACAAAATGTGTTGACATTCTCAGTGCTCTATCTCCACTTTGATTAATTGTAACAGGTCAGTGGGGACATTATTTGCATTCAGAGACTCTGAAAAGATCTTTGGATATGTGCCAAATGGGACCACCTTGGTTGGAGCAGGAGTGACGGCACAGCCTTTGTTACAAGAGTTTGTACTGGGATTGGGTTTTGGGAGACCCATTGATTAAGATCCTACCTATATGACATATGTAGCAGCAATAAGTCGGAGATAAATTTCTGCCATCAGCCAAGTTTGAGGAGAGTGGTCCACAGTCCTTCTCAATTCACAGCCTAAAAGACTTTTGTGAGATCAAGAAAAGCGGGCCGGGATTGACTGATCTTGAGCCCTGCGTGGTTCTTGGGGGAGTTGACTCGCATTACTCTTCACTTGCTGGACAGACAAATTCAGGATCACCTTCCGGAGAGCACAACCGGCCATGACGTTCCCCAATTGGACTCCTCTCCTTCCTTGAAGGTACAGATTGTGGCATTCCTAAAATGTTCTTCCCCCCCCCCCCCCCCCCCCCCGAGTCCAAGTGACTGAAGTTCCCCTTTGACATGCCTGAGGGTCTCAAGCAGGGGCACTGACCCATCCCTCCAGAGGCACATCAACTTCTTATTGGTCTGGGTGGGCCACAGAGTTATTGGTCTGGGTGGGCAGAGTTCCTCCAAGTTCTCCCTCTCTCTCTCTGCAGGTGCTGATCTCCCTTCTGTTTAGACTTCCTCGAATGTATCTCATCTCTTTCTCCAGTGCAGGTTGCCACACTCTCTCCTTCTCAAGCACACACTTGCTTTGTCCCTCCAGACCACACTGGAGCTCTACTTCCGGACTGTGTGTCATCAGCCTTGCCCGGGGAGCGTCATGCTCGCTCTGAAGCGGCCTGCAACTTTCTCCCCAGATCAGGCTGCTACCTCTCTCCCCCACACCTTCCCGTCATGCAGTGGGTCATTCCCCCCGCCCGCCTCTCCCATCGCCGAACTGGTCTGCGGGCGTCCTTCCGCTCGCGCCCAGATCGCACGCGCCGGGTGGCCCGCGGGGTTCCGGAGCCCACGGTGGCAGAGGCCGGAGAAGAACCAGCGAGAGGAGAGGGCGGCAATGGGCGGGTCGCCGGCATATGGGAGGTTTGTCAGCCGTTGATGTCAGAGCTCCAGTGGCGCAATCGGTTAGCGCGCGGTACTTATACAGCAGTACAGAGTGAGCAATGCCGAGGTTGTGAGTTCGAGCCTCACCTGGAGCACATGTTTTACGGGCACCCCGAAGGGTCATTTGCAGACCACTCGCACCTAGGAATCCTAACGCTGCACACCCACCCCCCTCTCCGTTTTGGGGGTGGGGGAATGTCGTTTTATAAGCAAGGCACCATTTTAAACCATCCATTCCAGCTTGCTTTCAAAATAAATTTTTGCATTTTGCAAAACTTCATTAATAAATACCAGTGTGAACTAGATTTTTTTTTAAATATAACCCTTTATGAATGATTTTTTTTAAAAATTCCTGAAGCACTTTGCTCTTAAAAGTACAAAATACACTGAAATACTGCGGTTGAAGGACCTGCGGGCTGCTGGAGACTGGGCTTTGGGTGCTGATTCAATTGGAGGTTTGGACCTGAAGCTCAGGTTAATAATGGTTCAAACAGGAGTCTGTGTGGATGCAGAGGCTGCAGGAATGCTGGAGAGAAATCCACGGACACTCAGTGTCTCTGAAGGGACTCCCTTTTGCTTCTCTTTCAGGGGCGCCAGGCCATGCACATGGTGATTCTTTGTTTGCCTTAAGGCAGATTTGAAAATTATCATGTCTCTATTATTATGTTACAATAAAAGGAACCTTGAGCCTTAAATGTGAATAATATGCTATTTTGCATTGGTGACTTCAACAACATTCTAAATAATACTAGCCTTTTACTGTTTCAGTACAGGTTGCAGTCCTAAAATGGCCAAATAATGAGTTTGAGAACGTAAGAGGGTTGATGAGGCTCTATGGGGCACTGATGAAACCTCAATTGGAGTACTATGTGCAGTTTTGGGCCTCCTATCTTAGAAAGGATGTGATGTTGTTGGAGCGGGTGCAGAGGAGATTTTCTAGGATGATTCCTGGAATGCAAGGACTAACGTATGAGGAGCGTTTGGCAGCTCTTGGATGGTATTCATTGGAGTATAGTAGAATGAGAGAAGATCTCATAGAGACATTTTGTTTTTTGAAAGGTTTAGATAGGGTGGATGCATGCAAGATGTTTCCCTTGGTGGGTGAATCGAGGACAAGGGGTCATTGTCTGAAAATTAGAGGTTATCCATATAAAACAGGGATTAGGAAGAACTTCTTTAGCCAGAGGGTTGTGGATCTGTGGAACTCACTGCTGCATACAGCAGTGGAAGCCAGATCACTGGGAGTATTTAAACAAGAAATTGACATGTATCTCATTAGTGAGGGCATCAAGGGATGTGGGGAAAAGGCCGGAAATTGGAACTAGTGTAGAGTAGCTTGGTGTAGATTTACAGAACAGACTCGATGGGCCTAGTGGACTGCTTCTGTTCCTTTGTCTTGTCAATCTTGGGAAAGATCCACAAGAAAAACAATTAGAATATTTTATCAAATCACACTGTGAGAACATATCAATGCTATCACAAAATAATTTTATGCAAATTTCCAGGGAGCTGTCATAATACATTTGAGTCACTGGGGGATACAGCGTAGAATGAGGCTTTTCAGCCCATCGAGTCAACACTCATCATGCTCTCCCAACTCATTTTATTCTCCCCATGTTCCCATTAAATCCCCTCATTTACGCTAGCAGCAAATTACCATGGTCAGTTAATCTACCAACCCACATCTTTGGGTATTAGGAGAGAATCAGAGCACCCAGAGGAAACCAAAGTTGTGATCTCTTCACAACTCAAAACATGTTTATTACTGAGCACGTGCAGATAAAGGACATGCTCTTAAAATATGTCTGATACCAAACTTGAAGAATCGCATCTTTTCGACTTATCAGCAAGTTATCAGAAAGTTTGTAGTAACTATTTGAATATGGATGGGCAGGTGATAAAGGGCAATTGGCAGGAAAAGTAAATAATGTTGTTATTAAAGATGAGGGAAAACAGGGATTAAAAATTGGGAAATCTCTGAAATTCATATATTTTAATGCCAGGAGTATTGTAAAAAAGGTGGATGAGCTGAAGGTGTGGATTGATACTTGGAAGTATGATGTGGTAGCGATTAGTGAGATATGGTTGCAGGAGGGATGTGATTGGCAACTGAATATCCCTGGGTTTCGTTGTTTTAGGTGTGATAGAGTCGGAGGGGCAAGAGGAGGTGGGGTTGCATTGCTTGTATTACAGCGGTGCCTAGGAAGGATAGATTGGAGGGCACATCCACAGAGGCTATTTGGGTGGAACTGAGGAGTAGGAAAGGAGAGGTTACACTTGTAGGGGTGTATTATAGACCACCCGGAGGGGACCGAGACCTAGAGGAGCAAATCTGTAGGGAGATAGTAGATATTTGTGATAAGCACAGGGTTGTAATTATGGGAGATTTTAATTTTCCACAAATAGATTGGGAAACACATTCTGTGAAAGGACTGGATGGGTTAGAGTTTGTGAAATGTGTGCAAGATAGTTTTTTACAAAAATATGTAGAGGTGCCGACCAGAGAAGGAGCAGTGTTAGATCTACTGTTGGCAAATGGGATGGGTCAAGTGACGGAGGTTAGTGTTGGCGAGCACTTTGGGTCCAGTGATCATAATGCCATCAGCTTCAATGTCATTATGGAAAGAGAGAAGTCAGGGCCAAGGGTTGAGGTTTTTGATTGGGGAAAAGCTAGATTTGAGGAGATGCGAAAGGACTTGCAGGGTGTGCATTGGGACAATTTGTTTTATGGGCAGGATGTAGTAAAGAGATGGAAGTCTTTTAAAGATCAGATTTTGAGAGTGCAAAAGCTTTATGTTCCTGTTAGGTTAAAAGGAGGGGCAAAAGGTTTGAGAGAGCCGTGGTTTTCAAGGAATATTGGAAACTTGGTTCGAAGAAAAAGGGAGGCATACATTAGATATAAGAAGCATGGAGTTAAGGAGATGTTTGAAAGATACATTGAATGTAAGAGGAATTTTAAGAGAGGAATTAGGAAAGCTAAAAGAAGGTACGAGGAAACTATGGCAAGCAGGGTGAAAACTAATCCAAAAGAGTTCTACAAATATGTTAATGGTAAGAGGAAAGCTAGAGACAAAATTGGTCCCTTAGAAAATCAGAGCAGAAAACTGTGTGTGGAGCCTAGAGAAATGGGGGAGATTTTGAACAGTTTTTTTTCTTCGGTATTCACTAAGGAGAAGGATATTGGGAGATGTGAGATAAAAAAATCAAATTGGGTAAATATGGGGAATATAGAGATTACAAAAGGTGTAGTTTTAAGGCTTTTGAAGAATATAAAGGTGGATAAGTCACCGGGACCAGACGGGATCTTCCCCAGGACATTGAGAGAAGTGAAGGAGGAAATAGCAGAGGCTCTGGCGGTAATTTTCCAAATGTCATTAGATATGGGAATAAGGCCTTCGATAAGGTACCACATGGAAGGTTAGTTAGGAAGGTGCAGTCTTTAGGTATAAATTTTGAGATAGTCAAATGGATTGAACATTGGCTGAAAGGGAGAGGCCAGAGAGTGGTAGTGGATAATTGTCTGTCAGGTTGGAGGCCAGTGACCAGTGGTGTGCCTCAAGGATCTGTATTGGGCCCATTGTTGTTCGTTATTTACATTAATGATCTAGATGATGGGGTGGTGAATTGGATTAGTAAATATGCAGACGATACTAACATAGGTGGAATAGTGGATAATGAAGAAGGTTTTCAAGGATTGCAGAGGGATTTGGGCTGCTTAGAAAAGTGGGCTGAAAAATGGCAGATGGAATTTAATGCTGATAAGTGTGAGGTGCTTCATTTTGGTAAGAAGAATCAGAATAGGACATACGTGGTAAATGGGAGAGCATTGATGAATACAGAAGAGCAGAAAGATTTAGGAGTAAATCCCTGAAGGTAGAAACTCACGTGAATAGGGTGGTGAAGAAGGCTTTTAGTATGCTGGCCTTTATCAATCATTGCATGGAATATAGGAGTTGGGAGGTGATGTTGAGATTGTATAAGACGTTGGTGTGGCCTAATTTGGAGTTCTGTGTGCAGTTCTGGTTGCCTAATTATAGGAAGGATATAAACAGAGTGGAGAGAGTGCAGAGAAGGTTTACCAGAATGTTACCTGGGTTTAAGCATCTAGAGTATAGGGAGAGATTGGACAGATTAGGTCTTTATTCTTTGGACCGTAGAAGGTTGAGAGGGGATTTGATAGAAGTATTTAAGATTATGAAAGGGATAGACAGAGTGGATGTGGATAGACTATTTCCGTTAAGAGGAGGAAAGATTAAAACAAGAGGACATGAGTTAAGAATTAAGGGGCAGAGGTTTAGAGGTAACATGAGGGGGAACTTCTTTACTCAGAGAGTGGTAGCCGTGTGGAATGAGCTTCCGGGAGAAATAGTGGCGGCGGAGTCAATTGTATTATTTAAGAGAAGGTTGGACAGGTATATGGATGAGAAGAAGATGGAGGGTTATGGGCATTGTGCAGGGAGGTGGGACTAGAAAGGGGTGTTTGGTTCGGTGCGGACTAGAAGGGCCTAATGGCCTGTTTCCGTGCTGTAATTGTTATGTTATGTTATTATGTTATCACCAAATTAACTAAAATTATGAAAGCTATCAGCAAGCTAAAGATTTTTTCAACCAAAAATAAGTTATTCACAATAAATTATTTAGAAATTATTTACAGTTCAAAGTTGTTTTGCATCCATAATGTCAGTCATATCTATACATTCTCCTCCATGTACATTGTTACACTGTGTACACCTTTCTCCCCCCTCTGTTGGCTTGGGAAACTTCCCCTTGTTCTCAGCCCCTCAATGCCCGGCAATGGGAGGATTCAAGACTGTGGTCCTTCCCCAGAGTGCCCACGTATTGGCTGCATCAGGCCTCAGTGCATCCCTCACCAGGTACTCCTGCATCCTGGAATGCCCCAGCTAGTAGCATTTCCTGACCGAGATCTCTGTATGCTGAAAGACCAACAGGTTTCGAGCAGATCAAATTGCATCTTTCACAGAGTCTTCCAGCATTTCTGGATGTCTGACTCCTAGTGTGTCCCTGGGAAATGCTCGCAGATGAGAGAGTCCACTGTCACTGGGGATGGACCGTGACAAGGACCCTTCCATCCTTCACACACTCTTTGTGAATCTGCATTCATCACTCCACCACAGTCATCTCAAGGACAACGTGCTCTGGGTTGGAGGGACTGAGGCATGCAACAAAAATTTATCGCAAAGATTCACAAAAAATTGGGTCTGTGGAAGCGGTGATCCCTTTCAATAACGGGACAAAGCTAGTAATCAGGTGTGAGGTACAAATGTGTGGCCCATCCGCTGCCCGTCTGCCCTGGCAATCACCAGAGCAGTTTTCTGATTCATATGAGGGTCTAAAATGGATAGGGTCTGAAGGGGCACAATGTTAAAGTTGCCATCTCACTGGGTCTACGCAAAGTCCTGGAACACCTGTGACGTCCCATCAATAATCCGAAAAGACTAAAGTTGTGAAGATGACAGGCTTTTATTAACTTTTTTTTGAAAATTTTATTTATTGAAATTGTGATGTATATATCGAAACATACAATTAATGAAACTTCAAAACTTTTTTAAAAGTACATACATAATATTTTCCAAAAAAAGTAACTCTCTTCAACTCCCCACCCACCCATCCCCACCCTCCATTAACCCATCCCGAAGACAAACAAAATAAAGAAGAGGAGTGTAATAATATGTATATATGTAAATACTGCTGCTGCCCTGTACATAAGTGGCTAGATGATTCGACCCCATGTAACCCCTCCCCCTGTAACCTGGCCATCAAAGTCGACCTACCTGACCCCTTCCATTCATTCGAGCACATGGAGTTGGGCCAGCTGAAATCTAATGTGTTGCCAGCCACTTACGTACAGAGCAGCAGCAGTATATACTATGATGGCCTACAATTGCGGAGATCGGGCCGGCACATCACGCAGCAGCAGACGCGGACAGAGATCACTAAAGCGACTCCCAGGACAACGAACCGGTGGGGGTAGAAGCTGGGGCAGTATCAGACCAACAGCCCTAAAATGACATTGGTCAAGCTGCCCAACTAACTCAGCAGAAACAGGCTGGGGAAGAAGGACATTCATATGCATGGATGTTCCCGCCCGCTATTGTTATTCATATGGATGACTCAGTCAATCAGCAAAAATGGCGGGAACTTGAACAATATAAAAGCAACCTCTCCCGCCCTAATAAAGGAGTGAGCTTAACCTGCCGTACTAAGTGTATGTGTTTCTTTGTAGCGGTCGGCTACAATACATATATAAATATCACTACAAGATTAACCATAACAATGGAATTCGTCTCATATAATCCAATTATAGGCTCCAAATTTTAAGATAAAAAAACATAATTATCACGCAAATTAAATGTTATCTTCTCCATTGGAATACAAGACTTCAATTCCGTATGCCATCTCTGAATACTCAGATCAGTCTTTTTTTGTCCAAGTAATTGCTAAACAATCTCAAAAATGCAATTTGAAATCTATTTAATCTTAATTCTAAACTCAACTTCTTAATATTACCCAACAAAAATACCAAAGGATCTAGTGAAAGTTTCACTTTCAAAATAGCTTCTAAAAGTTCCTTAAGTCTAATCTAAAAAGGTTTTACTGTTTCACACAGCCAAACAGAATGTAAAAAGGAAATTACTTCCTTGTGACATCTAAAACATAAATCTGAAGAAATTAAATTACATCTCCTTAATTTTTCTGGAGTTAAATATAATTAATGAATAAAATTATAATGAACTAATTGATACCTTACATTTATAATTTTAGTCATACCGTCCCTACATAAACTCATCCAATCATCCTGAGAAATAAGTATTCCTAAATCTTTCTCCCATTTCAATCTAGTTTTATATGTCCAATTTAGTCATTTTATTCTGTAATAAAGCATACATCTCAGTTATAAATCCCTTCTTACCACCCGCGGTAAGTAAAATTTCAAATTTAGGTCGTCTAGGTAACCGTAAAGTCTGTCCAAAATTATCCAACAGTAAAGCTTTAATTTGATAATAAGAGAAAAGAGTATTTGAAGATGTATCATATTTCTCTTTCATTCTCTGAAAATAAAATATCCTGCTTCATAACAATCTTGCACAAATTGAATGCCCTTTTGATCCCATAACTTCAAAAGCTGATTATTAAGTGTGAAGGGGAAGAGCTTATTTTGGTACAATGAGTTTTACCTGAAATCTTACCTTGAGTACCTTCATTTTTTTATACTATAAATCCATTAAATGTTTCAAAACAGGTAAATTATAACTTGTGGCAGTGTGAGCAGTGGGAGAAACACAGCCACCATGTTGAGGGTCGTTAACGACTATTTTTATTCCAATTCAGCGCGGCCCTTTAAGGGCAACAGGAGCTCAGTTACCTGGTGCATTGTGATATCATAATTGTTGTCCAGGGTGTGTACTGGAAGGGATGCTGGAGTCAGAGAGAAACCTCTGACGACACCATTTCCCCATGGCTGCCCCGCCACGTGGTGATACAAGCGGGGCCGGTTCGCCATGAGGATGTGCGCTGCCACACAACTCGCCCCCCCCCCCCCCCACCCCCAGGACCAGCTACGTATCCTGTCACTTTGGCGGCTGGCCCCAGCGCTTGGGCGCGGCTGTCTGCACCGGCTGTGATAAGTCCAGATGGGCCAACTTCAGACGGTTCACCGTAAAATATTCCTCTCTCCCCCCCCAACGTCCAGGGTGAAGGTTCCACCAGACTGGTGCATGACTTTGTATGGTCCCTCGTATGGTCACTCTAGCAGTGCACCTTGTGGTCCCCTCCACACGAAAACGAACTGGGCCGAGTTGAGCTCTTTGGAGAGATGAAACGGCCGGGTGCCATGGTGTGCTGGGGGTGGGGGAGCTAGGGAGGCCAGGCGCCTGTGTAGGTCCGCCAGCAGGTTTTTGTCGGTGGCCGTGGTGTCAGGGTCTGGGCCGAAAAACTCACCCGCATGGAAAGCGGTGTGCCATAGACCATCTCCGCTGCTGAAACCTGCAGGTCCTCCTTGGGTGCTTTCCTAATCCCGAGGAGGACCCAGGCTAGTTTGTCGCCCAATCTGGTCCAGAGATCCTGGCCATAAGCGATGCCTTCAGGTGCCTGTAAAACCTCTCCACCAACCCGTTGGACTGCGGGTGGTATGCTGTGGTGTGGTGGAGCTTGACCCCCAGGAGCTTTGCCATCTGAGTCCACAGGGCAGACATGAACTGCGCCCCTCTGTCGCTAGTGATGTGCGGTGGAACTCCAAAACAGACGATCCATTGACTGACCAGAGTCTTGGTGCATTTTTCCGCTGAGGCCTCCTTAATCGGGATGGCCTCCGGCTACCTTGTGGCCCAAGCCACCACCGTGAGGAAGTAACAAACCTCCTTGGACACCAGCAGGGACCCGATGACATCAACATGGATATGTTGGAATCTGCAAACTGCCGGGTCTAAGTTCTGGATTTGGGCTCATGTGTGTCGCTCTGGCACCTGGTACAGTTCCTGGCCAGTTCCACCACCTCCTTCTTCAGCCCATGCCACACAAACTGCTCCACAACCATCCACACATTTGTTTTTACCACTGAGTGAGCGAGGTCGTCGATCAGACTGAAGACCTTCGCCCTCCAGTGCGGCGGGATCATCGGCCTGTTGAGATGTCGCAGAGCAATGTGTCTGGGTTGCTGGGCACCCATACATCCTTGAGTTTGAGGTCCAAGATGGCAGTCCGCAATGCCTGTGTCTCCGCATCATTCCTCTGTGCCTGAGCCAGTTACTTGTAATCCAGGCCGGGCGCGAGAGTGTTGATGGGTGGACAGGAGATTGCATCCACCACTACATTGTCCTTGCCAGCCCTGTGTTGGATGTCGGTCATGAACTCAGACACGTACGAGAGGTGGCGCTGCTGTCTGGCGGACCATGGATCCTTGGCCATCACCAGTGCTTAAATGAGGGGCTTGTGATCCGTGAAGGCTGTGAACAGCCTGCCCTTGAGGAAGTAGCGGAAATGGCGGATGGCCAAGTACAGCACCAGGAGCTCCAGGTCAAAGGCACTGTATTTGAGCTCTAGTGGGCGCAGCTGCTTGCTGAAAAAGGCCAGCAGGTGCCATTGTTCCAGAACCCCCCCCCTCCCCACCTCCACTGCCATAGCTGAGGCGTCCACGGAGAGCGCCATGTGCGCCTCTGGCCATGGGTGCACCAGCAGCGTGGCACTGGCTAGAGCCTCCTTTGTCACGATGAAAGTCCTGTCCACCTCCTCTGACCACGATAAAGTCTTTTCTTTGGTGGCCATGAGCGCAAACAATGGGTGCAAGGTGCGCGCAGCTCTGGATGTGTGCCACCACAAACTACTTAATAACTTAGAATACCATCTATAAATAAACTGATCCATTTTCTTCTCATCAATTTTAGATAATTCAATATTAGCCCATATCAATGGTTTGTCAAATTCAAACAGCCTATTAATAAATTTCAACTGTGCCACATCATAATAATTTTGAAAATTAATAAGTTGCAAACTTCCTAATTTATATTTCCAAGTTAATTTTTGTAAAGATACCCTTGCCATTTTATCCTTCCATAAAAATTTCCTCACCAAAATATTCAAGTCCTTAAAAA
This sequence comes from Narcine bancroftii, assembly GCF_036971445.1. Taxonomy (NCBI): domain Eukaryota; kingdom Metazoa; phylum Chordata; class Chondrichthyes; order Torpediniformes; family Narcinidae; genus Narcine; species Narcine bancroftii. Next base: position 43,448,245 of record NC_091472.1, on the reverse strand, counting down.
TGTTTTGAGGAATCTTACAAGGAATAGATTAAAATAAATATTGAATCTGAGGAAAAATATTCATTTTACTGCAATTAACTCTTCCTATCAATATAATTGGTAAATCTTTCTATCGATTAAAATCATGTTTATTTTTAGACAATAACGGTAAATCATTTGATTCATATAAATGACTATAATTACTATCTACCTTAACACCTAAATACTTAATCTGATCCAACCATTTGAACTTCATAATATGCTTACAAGAAGAATAATCCGTTGCCACTAAATACATAATCTCACTCTTTTCCCAATTGATTTTATAACCTGATATCTCACCATATTGTTACAATCTATCATGTCCCGCATCGGACTTGTCAGTCACCAACAAGCCTGCAGCAGACGTGGACATACCCCTCCATAAATCTTCGTCCGCGAAGCCAAGCCAAAGAAAAGAAAAGAAGATACTTCAAAGAATTCTTAGGTTCTGTTAATATATTAAAACATCATCCGCAAATAAATTAATTTTAAATTCATTGGATTTCACCTTAATTCCTTTAATATTACCATCTTGTCTAATCATCTGAGCCAAATGTACAATAATTAATGCAAATAGCACCAGCGACAAAGGATAGCCTTGTCTAGTCAATCTAGCCAACATAAAAGATAAAGATAACTGTCCATTTGTCATAACTCTAGCAGTAGGACTTCTGTATAAAGCCTTAATCCAACCAATGAATATTGGGGCAAATTTAAATTTCTCCAAAACTTTAAATAAATAAAACTCCACTCCACTCTATCAAAGGCCTTTTCTAGGCTTTTATTAACTACAGCCGTCAACCTCATTGACTGATCAAGGCAGAGTGGAATGGAGAGCATGGAAAGGAAGATGGGTAGGATTGGTCTCAGTTGGCGTATCCAGCCAACAGCAGCTGATCAAAGCATAATAGTGGTATATCACATTCACCCCTCCTATTTAAGAAGAGACCTGTGAGGTGAGTTAAAAAAAGATGAAGCTGTGGTGGCTCACCACTTGGCAGGCGAACCGGCCTCGCTTGTAACTGACGCGACGGGGCAGCTGGCCAAAATGGTGTCATCGGGGGTGTTCCCTTCCTCACAGCACAGGGTTCAGAAGCCCGCGCTGAGGGACCACATGATGCCCAGGTGACCTCAGCGCCCTCCAGCGCGGTTCTCAGCCAGGTCCGGGCTGTGAGTATAAGTACAACCCAGCAGCCTGCAATAAACTAGTCTGCTTACTGAGCTCAACCTGTCCGGTTGTGTGTGTGTTATTGCAGGAATAGTGTAGCTGTCACTACAATTGGTGACCCTGAGTGGTTCAAATGTCTTTGAACCCATCATGAGCGAGCCTGGGATCAGTGCTATAGCCATAAAACTGCCTTAAGTTCTGGGTTCAGAAGCGGAGACCTGGTTCGGCCACACGGAGGCTCAGTTCCACCTCCGCCACATTTCGTCTGACACGACCAAATTCTACCATGTGCTCGCTGCCCTGGACCATGCCACCGCCAGACGCGTGCTGCACCTTGTTCAGCACCCACCCGCCAAGGACAAATACGAGACCATTAAGCGAGTGCTTACCGGGTCCCTTGGACTATCCAGACACCAGTGTGCCGCTCGGATGCTGCACCTCAACGCCCTGGGGGACAGATCCCTGATGGAGCTGATGGACGAGATGCTCGCGCTCATGGGTGAGCACACCAAATGCCCACTCTTCGAGCGCATCTTCCTCGACCATATGCCCGGGGACATCTGGATGCTGCTAGTCCAGGAGAGCTTCACCGACCCGAGGAAGGTCGCCCAAGAGCTATGCTTCACACGATTCCTGGAGGGCTCAATGGTCCAGCAGGTCATGAGGTATGGGCACGACCACGCCTAGCCTAGCCCTAGCACTGCGGTAGAGAACCCGGCCACTGCAGGGGCCCCCAAGAGCATAACCAAGGCCACAGCATCCACTCCAGGCTCCTGCTTCTTCCACCAGCGCTGGGGAGCCAAGGCTCGGAAGTTTTGTCAGCCCTGCTTGTTCCAGGGAAATGACCAGGCTGGCTGCTGTTAATGGCTGCGGTGACTGGCCAACGACACAGCCTCCTCTACCTGCAGGACTCAGTCAGCGACCAGCGGTTCCTCATTGACACTGGAGCCCAGATCAGTGTCATCCCAGCCACGGCTGTTGAGTCCAGGAACCGACCTCGTGGATCTCCCCTCCATGCGGACAACACATTGGCAATCTGGATGTATGGAGACAAGACAGTTGACTTCCAGATCGGCCAATGGAATTTCACATGGAGGTTCACCGTCTCGTCCCTCCCAACTGCTATCCTGGGTCCAGACTTCCTCCTTGCACAGGGGCTTCTGGTGGACATTCGAGGTAGGCGCCTGGTGGATGCCTGTACCTTCCAGGCCATTCGCCTCAACACCTCCCGCTCGGAGCAACCGCAGATGGCCATGATCAGCACGCCCAGAGACAAGTTCCAGAGAATCCTGGATGAGTTTCCAAAACTCCCCAAGCCACAGTTTTCCCCTGCCTTGCCATGCCACAGGGTGTTCTGCCACATCCCCACCAAGAGGCCCGCTGGTTCATGCCAAGGCATGCTGGTTCCTGCCTGACAAGTTCCAGGTAGCGAAGGAGGGGTTTTTGCACCTGTTGGAGCTGGGGATCATCCGGTGGTCCGACAGCCCATGGGCCTCACCGCTCCACCTGGACCCAAAAGCCTCCGGCGGCTGGCATCCCTGTGGAGTCTATCGACGGCTCAACGAGGCAACTGTTCCTGACCATTACCCCATCCCTCACATCCAAGACTTTACGGCCAACCTGCACGGTGCGAGGGTTTTTTCCAAGGTTGACCTGGTGCACAGATATTACCAGATCCCGGTGCACCCTGAGGACATATCCAAGATGGCCATCATCACCCCCTTTGGCTTGTTCGAATTCCAGTGCATGCTGTTCGGGCTTAAGAATGCTGCTCAGACCTTCCAGCGCCTCACGGACTCTGAGCAGGGACTTGGATTTTGTCTTTATTTATTTGGATGACATCCTCATCGCCAGCAAGGACCAGGCACAACACAAGGCCCACAAAACTGCCCTTTTCTCCCGGCTGGCCAACTTCGATCTTACCATCAACCCAGCCAAGTGCCCATTTGGGAAAGAATTCATGCAGTTCCTGGGTCATACCATCACAGCCGACAAACCAAGCCTACCGCTGCAAAGGTTGCCGCTATCAGGGAGTTCCCACACCCTGATAGCCTCAAGGGGCTTCAGGAGTTTGTGGGTATGGTCAACTTTTACAACCGCTTAATCCTGGGAGCTGCATGCATCATGCAGCCGCTATTCACCCTCATCGTGGCCAAACACAAGACGCAGAAGCCTGCACTACATTCGAAGGCACCAAGGCTGCTCTCATGAAGGCCGCCATGCTCGCCCACCCTCTCACCAACCTGCATATGGCACTCTCTGTCAATGCCTCTGCCACCGCCATTGGTGCCGTCCTGGAGCAGAAGGTGAATGGACATTGGAAGCTGCTGGCATTCTTCAGCCGCCTGCTCCGCCTGCCAAAACGCAAGTATAGTGCCTTCAACCGTGAGTTACTGGGCATGTACATGGTGGTGTGGCATTTCCACAATTTTTTGGAGGGGAGGACTTTTACCATCTTCATCAACCACAAACCCCTCACCCAGGCACTTGCAACGGCAAAGGATCCCTGGTCAGCCCGCCTGCAGCGTCACCTCTCCTTCGTGTCGGAGTTTACCACCGACATTTGGCACAAGGTGGGGAAGGACAATGTGGTTGCCGATGCACTCTCGTGACCAGCCATCTATGCGCTGATGCCCGGCCTCGACTTCGACCAGCTTGCCCCGGACCAGGAATCTGATGAGGAGAAGATGGCCTTCAAGACTGCCTGCGGTTCTGAGACCTCCCGACTCCGAGCGGCAAAGGCACCACCCTGTGCGATATCACGTTGGGCACCCCACGGCCAGTGGTTCCCCAGCAGTGCCTCAGGCAGGACTTCCATCACATCCACGACTTTTCACATCCATCCATCAAGTCCACGGTCTGGATGGTGGCAGAACTGTTCGTATGGCATGGGCTGAGGAAGCAGATCGTGGGCTGGGCCAGAACATGCACCCATTGCCAGATGTCCAAGGTGCACAGGCACACAAGGGTGCCTATACAGGAGTTCGAGCATGTCCGGGAATGGTTCAGCCATATTCATGTGGACATCGTCGGGCCTTTACCCATTTCCCGGGACAACCGTTACCTGTTTACGGTGGGGGACTGCACCACTCGCTAGCCCGAGAAGATCCTGGGATCGAGACCGTGTCCTTGCACCCGTCAAGGAAGACAACGTAGGCATAACAGGGGTTAGCATGGAGGAGGCAGATCCTCTCGATCAGTGGATCAGTCTTAGATTCCAAAGCAGGGCTGGTCCTGGGGAAGTAACTCAGGTGGGCAGTGAAGTCCCTGACTTAGAGTTCCCAGGGAAAGGAAACATCAGTTCATGAGGCGTGTTGTTAGTGGCCAAACATAAAAATGACCGGATAAAGTGGAGTGCGTCAAGGATGATTTGTTGCCACTGGGAGATAGGGAGGACGACGGTTTTCCATACCGTGACATTTTCCCTTTCCCGTTCCCTCTAGGGTTGTTGCTGATGGTCCTGCTTGTGGAGATGCCCCTGGCCAGCAGGTACTGCTGCATCTCATCACTCAAGAAAGAGGTCCCCAGTTGCTGTGGATGAAGCCAGTGTACCCAAAGAGTTTGAAGATATTGCAAAGGGCCTTGATAACTGTGGCCGTGGTCATGTCCGGGCAGGGGATGGTGAAAGGGAAACAGGAGTATTTGTCGATGATTGTAAGGAAGTAGAAATTCCGGTTGGAGGAGGGGAGCGGTCCCTTGAAATCAATGCTTAGGCACTCGGAAGGGACACGTAACCTTGATCAGACGCGGTTGTCCAGTCAATAGAAATGTGGTTTGCATTCGGCGCAGACCTGGCAGCTTTTAGTCATTGTCTGGACTTCCTCAACGGAGTATGGTAAGTTCCAAGCTTCAATAAAATGGAAAAAATCTAGTTACTCTGGGGTGACAAATGTTATTATGGAGAACCTGCAGTCTGTCCATTTGGACACTGGTACAAGTCCCATGGGACTTGACAAGCCAGTAGAAGATGTCATACTTTTAAGTAGAGAGTTTGATTCTCCATCTGAGGATCTTATCATTCTTGATTTTACCCCTCTACTATTATTAAACATGAATGCTACTGCTCGCTGATCCTTGAGGAGATTGAATCATTTTCCGGAAGGTAGTGCCTCCAGTGGTGTACTGCCTCCATGATGGGCTAGGCCTCCTTCTCGAGGGAGGAGTTGTGAATTTTAGGGCCCTGGAGGGTGCGTGAGAAAAGGGCGATGGGTCTGCCCACTTGGTTACGTGTGGCAGCCAAGGCAAAGTCAGACGCATCACTTTTCACTTGGAATGGTGTTGATTCATCTATGGCATGCATATTTGGCTTAGCGATGTTATCCTTGATATGGTCAAATGCAGCTTGGCCCTTTGCCAGCAGGGGAAACGTGGTGGTTTTGACCACTGGACGAATCTTGTCCACATAGTTGGGGTCCCATTGAGCGTAATATGAGAAGAACAAGAGGCATTTCTTCAATGCTTTGAGGGTATGTGGTGGAGGTAGCTCCAGCAGCGGATGCATGTGGTGAGGGTCGGGACCAATGATGCTGTTCTCGACCACACAGCTGAGGATGACTAGTCGTGCTATCTGGACATGCATTTATCCTCGTTATAACTAAGATTCAGGCATTTTGGTGCCCAGAGGAATTTAAGGAGATTTACATCATGTACTTGCAGATGGTTACATTTTCTAGGTATGGGAAGGTGGCCTAAAGATTATAGTGGTCCACCATGGTCCCTCTGGAAGATGGAGATCCCTTTAGTGACACTAAAAGGGACCGCGAGGAAGTGGTAGAGGCGGCCATCTGCCTCAAATGCCATATACTGGCGGTTCTCTGGGCAGATCGGGAGCTGGTGATATGCCGACTTCAGGTCAATCATGGAGAATACCCGATATAGTGCAATCTCCTTGACCATATATCAGATATGTGGGGAAGGTGGTATGCGTCGAGCTGCATATACCAGTTGATAGTCTGGCTGTAATCCATGACCATCCTATTCTTTTCCCCATACTTAATCACCACCACCTGGGGCCTCTAAGACTGTGCTGGCCTCGATGATGGTTTCATCCAACAAAAGCTGAATCTCCGACTTAATGAATATTTTGTCTGCGGCACAGCTCTTGGTTGCTACTGGCTTGCAGTCGGAAGTGAGATTGGTGAACAGTGGGGGGGGGATTGACCTTGAGAGTTAAGAGGCCACAGGTCACATGCCGTCTGAGACCGTCTGAATTGTTCGTTGCAGATGGTGTGGAGGGTGGGCGGGAAGATGGGGACCGTCGAATTTTAATGTAACTTTCTGAAGTTGGCATTGGAAGTCCAGCCCCAGTAGCAAGGGGGCACAGAGATGTGGCATGATGAGAAGCCTGAAATGTTTGTAAGCGATGTATCCAATAGTCAAGGTCACTACTTAGGACCTATGGATGACTGCCATGTGTGATTTGGACGTGAGTGATATCTTGTGCTTGGTGGGCCATAATCTAAGGGATAGGGTCATAATTTAAGGGATAGGCGCATAGTGATATTGGGGTGAGTAAAACTTTCTGTACTCCTGCTATCGAATAAGCAGTTGGTAACGAGCCCATTTACCTGGATATCCATCATGGACCTGGCAAGTTTGTATGGTGCCTCTTGGTTCAAGGTGATGGAAGCCATTATAGACTTGCTGTCTGAGTCTGATGGGGGCTCACCATCCTAACACCCTTGCTGTTCCCTCATGGTGTCGTATGACTGAGAAGATGATGTTTGTTGTGCAGTCCAAGATGGCAGCCCCCATGGTATTGCTGGCTCGTAGAGTAGATGGTTCCGATCGTGCTGTCAGGAGCAGTGACTGTCCTCATGCGGCACTGCTAGGTTCCGCAGAATGTTTTGACCGGCAAACCATGACATAATGTCACTTTTTCCTGCCCCTAGCCCATACTGTCTCTTTGGCAGGGCAGCATTCTACGTGTGCTTACCCTGCCCACAGAAGTAGCAATTGGGGTGGGCTCACCTGCAACAACGGCTGAGGTCAGGTCACTAGAAGAGTGGGATGGTGTCAGTGACCAGTCACTCACGGAGGAGGAAAATATCCCCTTCGCAAGGTAGTGGCGTCTGTGATGACCAAGAGGCTCCAGAGTAATCGTCCAAGTTTTGAAGGGCCACCTCCAGCGTCAGTCAGTTCAACTGCCCTCTGTAGATCAAGAATCTTTTGTTCCAGGAGTCTTATGTACCCGGAGTAGATACTGGCTATGTAAGCGTCCTGGATGAGGTCCTCAGCTTTCTGGGTGGCCAACACAACCTTAAAGTCGCACGCTCTGCATAGGTTCCAGAGGGCCCACAGGTTGACTCACCGGGTCACTGCTTTCTGGTGGTCAAGAAGTGCCTGGCATAGATTTCGTTTACTTTCTTTATCAGTACCAGACCACCAAAAGGCTGTGTTCTTAGCCCCCTGCTTTACTCACTTTACGTCTTCGACCGTGTAGCTCAGTACAACAATAACACCATTTACAAATTTGCCAATGATGCCATGGGTCCCATAAAGGAAGGGGATGAGTCAACATGTAGTGCGGAGATTGAAAATTTGGCTGAATGGTGCAACAACGACCAACCTGCACTCAATGCAAACTAAGAAGCTGATTGTTGACTTCAAGAAAGGAAAGCCAGAGGTATACAATCCAGTGATCATTCAGGGGATCTGAGAAGAGGGTGAGCAAATTTAAGTTCTTAGGAGTTATGTCTTGGAGGATCTTTCCTAGACCCAACACACCAATGGTATCATGAAGAAAGCACATCAGCGCCTCTACTTCCTCAAGAGTTTGCGGAGGTTTGGTATGACATCAGAACCCCTGGCAAATTTTTACAGAGGTGTGGTAGAAAGTGCTTGTATGGGAACACTAATATCCCTGAGCGTAAAGCCCTCCAAAAGGTAGTGGACACAGCCCAGGATACCACAGGCAAAACCCTCCCCACTATTGAGTACACCTATAGGGAACACTGCTGTCAGAGAGCAGCAGCAATCATCAAAGACCCACACAATCCAGTACATGCTCTATTCTTGCTGCTGCCATCAGGAAAGAGGTATAGGTGGCACAAGATTCGCACCACCAGGTTCAGGAACAGCTGCTACCCCTTCACCATCAGACTGCTCAATGGCAAACTCAATCAGAGACTCATTTAAGGAATCTTACTTGTGTACTTTATTGATTTTCTTTTTGTTCTCTCTGCATTGCACAGTCAGTTTGTTTATAGTTCTTTATTTGTTTACATGTTTTACACTGTGTTCAGTTTATTTTTTGCACTACCAATTAGTGATAAATCTACTGTGCCTGCAGGAAAAAGGAATCTCAGGGTAATCTGAAATCTGACAGACTATGGGGGCAAGGGTGTACCCAATATAGCCCTCATCCTGATGACCATCTTTGTGTGTGGCTGCGTCAGGTTGAGCGTGGGCGGCAAGTCAGCTATGTGCTCTGGTTCCACCTGTCTCAGGTGTTGTGGATAGGCCTGGCCATACCACCGATAGTGGAAAAGTTTTTTCCAGAACAACACCTTCGACCACAAGACCATCAGTCAGCGGTCAACTTGGAATGTCCTGCAGAAACAGAGATGAAGATTCGATAGACCCAGTGGGATTGTTTCCTGAGCAGACTCTCCAGGTCATCTGGTGAAATGTCTCATCGCTTGGGTTCACAAATAAACACCAGCACATGGCTTGGCTGGCAATGAGAGGAGCCCTCCCAGTCAGATCCTTCCTGTACATCCAGAATATCACCCATCAGCAAGCTAAAGGTGTGCTCCTGGTGCCTTGATAAATCTGGATTCAGATTTATTATGATTCGACCAATGTCTCCAGAATGGTGGTGCTCAGCTGCCCCCTGCACAATGTAGCAATAGCCAACCTTAAAGGAGTAGTTTCTGCATCAATTGCAACCCAATATATGTAACTACATTAGTCAAGTCATCACCTTTATTTATCATTCATACCATGCTCACACGGTAAAGACGATATAACATTTCTCCAGCTCCACAGAACATATTTATAGCAAGAAAGATTATCAAAGCTTTACAGGGTGATATTGGACAGTTAGAAGATGGGATGAAAGATGGCAGATGGAGTTTAATACTGATAAGTGTGAGGTGCTACATTTTGGTAGGACTAATCAAAATAGGACATACACGTTAAATGTTGACAATTGAGGAGTGAGGTGAAACAAAGGGATTTAGTAGTCATGGTACATAATTCCCTGAAAGTTGAATCACGTGGACAGGGTAGTGAAGAAGGCATTTAATATGTCGGCTTTCATAAATCAGAGTACTGAATATGTGAGTTGGGATGTTATGTTGAAGTTGTATAAGGCATTGTTGAGGCCAAATTTGGACTGCTGTGTGTAATTTTGGTCGCCAAATTACAGGAAGGATATAAACAGAATAGAGTACAGAGGAGGTTTACAAGAATGTTGCTGGGGTTTCAGGGTTTAAGTTACAGGGAACAGTTGAGCAGGCTGGGACTTTATTCCCTGGAGCGTAGAAGGTTGAGGGGTGATTTGATAGAGGTATTCAAAATTATAAGGGGGATAGATAGAGTCAATGTGGATAGTCTTTTTCCATTGAGAGTGGGGGAGATTCAAACAAGAGGACATAGATTGAAAGTAAAAAGGGGAGAAATTTAGGGGAAACATGAGGGGGAATTTTTTAATGCAGGTGATGGGAGTGTGAAACGAAGAACTTCTGCAGAGGTGGTAGAAGCAATATCGATTTTAATATTCAAGGAAAAGTTGGATAGGTATATGAACAGGAGAGGTGTGGAAGGTTATGGGCTGAATGTGGGTCAGTGGGACTAGGTGGGAGAAATTATTCAGCACGGATGAGTAGGGCCAAACTGGCCTGTTTCTGTGATGTAAATGGTTATATGGTTATAAATATAAGTTAAAATAGGTTAAACACATAAAATATTAAATATTAAGGTCCACTGTAAGAGCCCCTCATAACAAGGCACTCTATGCACATATCTTCTGGGAATTCAGGAGTCTGATGGCCTGGGAGAAAAAAAAACTGTTGCCCAATCTGGATGTATGAGCCCTTGTGCTGCAGTACCTCCTACCAGATGGATGAAGGTTGAACAGTTTACTTGAGGGGTGTGTGTTGAGTCCTTCACAATGTTTATTGCTGTTCGCTTGCACTGAGTGTTGTAGATGTCCTTGATGGTAGGAAGAGAGCCCCCAATGATCTTTTCTGCCGACTACACTAACCTCTGCAGGGTCTTGTGGTCTGAGGAGATGATGTAGTTGCACAGCATACTCTCAATACATCTTCTGTAAAATGTATTGAGAATGGAGGGTGGGAGATGAACTTTCCTCAGCCTTCGCAGGACCACCATTCACGTCGCCATCTTGGGTCAACACCCTTCCGGCGTTACTTCTGGTAACCGAGAACCGAACAGCAGGAATGGGAGGAAGATGACATGGGTGACATCATGTCTTGTGTCTCTTCCGGATCCTACCACATGCGATCCATGGGGGTGGCCATCTTCGGGACCTCCAGGGCAGACATCTTAGCGGCAGCCATCCCAATGCTACAGCAGCAGTGACTCTAACAACGAGTTGACTCTGCCTCCATTGTAGGCCACACCAACTGGCAAGATCGATGATGGACATCAAGGTAAATGGTCACACCACGGGTGGTCTATTCAACACAGGCAGTACTGAGAGCTTTATCCATCCGGGCATGGTCCAAAGTTGTCCTGCCATTGACTCCTGCCAAATGTAAGGTAGCATCAGCGTCCAAGTCCCATTCCATGGAAATCTGCGGGTGTGGCACCGTGACCCTGAGCGTTAGGGGCACGAATTATAGAAACTTCAAATTGCTAGTAATGGCACATCTTTGTGTGACAGTCATACTGGGGCTCTATTTCCAGTGTCAGCCTAAGAGCGTGCTGATGAAGTTTCACAGGCCCCACTCTCCCCTCCTAACACAGCCAATCATATACCAAAATGCCGTCTGGGGCAACCGACCTGCAGGCTGGCCACCCTATGGGTCTCTCCGCCCCTACCCCAGCTCCCCGTTCCAGAACCTGACCCCTGACTGCAAACCTGTAGCCACAAAAAGCAGACAATACAGCGCCAGGGACAGGAAGTTCATAAAAGCTAAAGTGGTGGTGGAGGGCATCATAGAACCTAGTAACAGCCCCAGATGAAGTGGGGAGAAGCACTGAATGGTCATTGATTACAGCCAGACCATCAATAAGTTCATATTTCTGGACACCTACTCCCTCCCCTGCATAGCTGACATGGTGAATGGGATTGTCCAATTCTGGGTCTTCTCCATCATAGATCTCAAGTCAGCATAACACCACTGATCCTCATCCGCCCAGATGATCATCCATATATGGGAATCGAGGCTAACAGCCACCTCTACCACTTTCTGTGGGTTCCATTCAGCCTCATGAATGGAGGGTCACTGTTCTAAAGGGAAATGGACAGCATGATAGATGACAATAAATTAAAAACCACACATCCTTCTTTGGATAATGACATAATCTACGACTATACCCAAGAGAAACATGACTAGTACCTACAAAGGTTTCTGGCCACGAATATGAACGTGTACTTCCTGAATATCGTGGATGAGTACTCACGCTTCCCATTTGCAATCCCCTGCCCAGACATGTCCATGCCCACGGTCATTAAAGCCCTTCACAACCTCTACACCTTGTTCAGATACCCCAGTTACATTCACAGTGATCAGGGGTCCTCATTCATGAATGAGGAATTGGTTCAGAATTTCCTGTCCAAGGGCATAGCCGCAAGCAGAATCACCAGTTACAACCCCCACGGGAACGGGCAGGTGAAAAAGGAGAATGGCATGATCTGGAGGGCAATGCTTCAGATATGAAAGCCTTTAATCACTTGCTTTGTGTCTGCTTGTGGTTATTGATCACACTACAGAGAGGGAAGAAATGAAAAAATTAAGAAACTAGGTGATGGGAAGAAGAGTCAAAGGGCTAAGGAAGGTGCACTCCAAGAGGGGGGAAGTAGGCCTTGGAATGACAGGAAGGGAGTGGGGAGATGGAGGAAGGAAAATGCAGGTGATGGGCAGGTAGAGAGAGAGAGGATGGAGAAGGAGAAAGTGAAGGAGGAATGATGCCATAGTGATTAGGGAAAACAAGGGAAGGGTGTAATAAATAAGGGTAAGGTTACTGGAAATTGGAGAAATAAATATTGATGCTATCAGGTTTCAGACTGCCAGGATGCTGTTCCTCCAAGACATGTATGACATGCAAGTTGATAAATTAATTGGTCACTGTAAATTGCTTCTGGTTAAATCAGGGGCCAAGTGAAAGGAACATGGGATGAATAGGCCACAGAGAAAATTTAATAGGGAATGAGTCTGTCTATAAGCTTGCATTCACTTGGTTCCCCAAATTGGCCGCCTTCTATGCTGTAAGGTCATACTATTTGATCTAATTTTCTTTTTTAACCTTGTATGTGACATCTGGAATTCAAAACAGCCCTGAGCTGTCAGATCAGTGCAACCTTAAAAATACTTGAACAGATTATCAAACATGATTGTTAAATTTTCTTTCTTAACTCCATGTGACAACTTAGCCTATTTTCTAAAAGCACTGTCACCACTTTAAAAAAAAAAATTGATCAATGTTCTTCATAGGTTCTACCATTTTCTCTACTATTGATGTCAAGCTAACTGGTCACAGTTAACACAATTAACTCTGCCACAGACTCAAGCCCTAGGCTCCAGCAGGGTTCTGGCAGCGTTCATTCTAGATGAATGAGGTTAACTAAAGGTGGTTTTTTCGCTTTTGCTCTGGATTTTCCAAAACAAACAAGTCCCCACATGAAATTTTTGGACAAGTACCTTTTTGAAGTCATGGATGAATTAACTTAGATCTTGTTTCAAGGCCTTCACTCATCTGTTCTCGGTTCAATCTCATGTCAAGCTCATCGTAATTTTATTTTGATGCCAATAAACTGACACCTTCAATAATTGATCATAGGTCTTAAAATATACATATATCACCAGTCTTTCCATCAGACTCAGTGCTTCTCACCAAACCATGTGTCCTTTTGGAACTCAATGCTTTAAGATAGATAGCATTATTGACTGGTTCATTGTAACTTCCAAATTCTGCAGTGACTGCTGTTTCCATTGGCTCTGAAGTAGTGCTCAATGCTATTTATTTTTCAAACTCAGCTTCCATTTGTCTGTCTACCGCATAGCATTGCCCAGCATTTCAAAACTAAAAAAAGTCTACAACCTCAAAAAAACATTTTCATATGTTTAGAATCTCACATATACCTTTCAACACGTTCTGCATTACAGTGGATGGCTGTCCCTTATCTCTCTCTGCCGAATCTGGGAAGAAAAGAGTTCCACAGGTTTACCTCTGTCTTCTTTCACACAGGTTGTGGTGCTTCACAAGGTATACAGTCATTGACCCAAGTGGTGTGATTCTGTCTCTGTCTGAAGCTGCCAGGTGCAGGTGTGGTTGGTTCACCTGTTTAGCTGTGAGTCATTAATGCTCTCTGCTGTAGTATCAGGTTTAGGCAACTTGATATACTCATTATTTTGGGCAACTGATTCATCCTGCTATTTGCAGCAATTATTCTAATGACTTGCTCAGGAAGGCATTTTTCCTGCCCAGCAGACACAGCTGAAAATTGTATGCTTAAGGAGAAGATGGGAACTGGGTACCTTAGTCAAAAAGATGATGCAAGTCTGAAAGGCCACTGGCCTTCTCTTAATTAGACATACACCATGGTAACAGGCTCTTTTGGCCCACAAGCCAATGCCACCCAATTACAACCAATTGACCTACAACTCTCAGTAGGTTTTGAATGGTGGGAGGAAACCAGAGCACCCAGGGGAAACCCATGCAAACGTGGGGAGTGCATACAAACTCCTTACAGACAGCGTGGAATTCGAACACTTGTCCCAATCGCTGGCACTGCAATAGAATTGCACTAACAGCTACACTGACCACGCCGTCCTCTTGCCTCTCTTGCTTACATGTTCTACTTTTCTGTTAAGCTTGAGGTCAACTCACCCAATCATTGATCAATCTGCTGCAATATCAATATTCATCATAACTCTAGCCTTTTTTATCTAAATAATCATTTTAAAATCACTGTGGTCTTCTGCAACATTATCCTTGGCATAAATCCCATTTATCAGGTTAATTTTCCATAACTTCAAATGCCTCTATTGCGTTCAAGTGTCCCCGTTTGAGTAGCTCTGTATATTTACTTCCATGTAGGCAAAGCATGAATGGACGCAAACGTTCAGTATTTGCAATGTGTAATGTTAAATTGCAGAAGTTCATGTAGGTGGTTCATTGTCAACTTCTCAAGGGCAGCTAGAGAAAGGCAACAAGTACTATCACCTTGGTGGCTCACCCCTTCTGATTTTCACCTCTATATTCTGAAACTGGGCTCATAAAAACGTGCTACATCTTTTGCCTTCTGTCATATATACTGAGTACTTCCACATTGCACCTGTTTTATGACCTTGTCTTGAAATCTGCTCACTTCTTATTCAGCATTGCTTTTGCTCTGGGTTTTCCAAAACAAACAGGTCCCCACATAGAAGTTTTAGACAAGTACCAGCCTCGTTTAGAAAGACAAACTGATGACAATCTGAGTGGACCAATCAAATCGAAAGGAGAGAGAGTTACACATAGGTCAGGGAAAAGTGTTTATAAAGGAGCTTTTGTGGGGCTTGATGAGTTGGCAAACCAATCAAATCGCGATTCATTATCAGGAACAGATAAAAGTAAAGCGGGGGAAAATGGAGTGGCTGTTGTTGGACCGACCAGTGTGTGAGTGGCCCAGTGTAGGAGTAGGGAGTTAGAGGCATTGGCTCGAGAGGCCTCAGTGAACAGAGGCTGAGGAAATGCTACAAGTAAGGTCAGGTGAGATCTTTTCATCGTAACCCAGAGATGGCAGCTCAGGCAATTGCAGAATATAGGAAATATGGGACTGCATAAGTGTCTCTGATGACCAGACCTGCAAGAAGTAAATCCAACTACAGCTCTTTACAGACTGTGTTAGGGAACTAGAGCTGGAGCTGGATGAACTCTGGATCATTAGGGAGGCAGATGGGGTGACAGACAGAAGCCATAAGGAGACAATCACACCTCAGAGGCAAGAACCAGGTAACTGGGTTACCGTTAGGAGAGGGAAGGGGAATAGGCAGTCAGAGAACCCCTATGACCTTTCCTCTCAACAATATGTAGTGTTTTAGATCTTGTCCAGGGGGATGATCTACCCGGGACAAGTTGTAGTGGTCAGGTCTCTGGCACAGAGTCTGGCTCTTCAGCTCAGAAGGGAATGGGGAGAAGAGGAAAGCTACTGTGATTGGCGTTTTGATAGTTAGGGAACAAAATGGGTGATTCTGTGGAAAAGATCGAGAGTCCCAGATGGTGGGATGTGTGGCTAGTCACAATTCAAATGCTATCTCCAATTTTGCTGATGGCACTACGGTTGTCAACAAAATCACAGACTGCAATGAGGAAGGATAGATCAACTGGTTGAGAAGTGTCACAACAATAACCTTGGACTCACCATTAGCAAGACCAAGGAGATTATTGTGGACTTCAGGAAGAAATAAGGAGAACATGAACCAGTCCTCATTGAGGGGACAGCAGTGGAGAGGGTTAATACTTCAAATTCCTTGGTGTCAACGTCTCCAAAGATCTGTCCTGGAGCTTCCACGTCAATGCAATCATGAAGAAAGCTTGCCAGTGGCTATTCTTTGTGAGGAATCTGAGAAGATTTGGTACATCACTGAAGAGTCTCGAAAACTTTTAACAGATGTACCTTGACAAGCATTCTGGCTGTTTGCATTACTGTCTGGTACGGAGATGCCAATTCTCAGGTTAAGAAAAATCTCGATAGGGTTGTTAAATCGGCTTGTGACATCGTGGGCAGCATTCTTCACTCCATCGAGGACATCTACAAGAAATGGTATCTTAAGAAAGCAGCCTCTATCCTCAAAAACCCCCACCACCCAAGCCATGCCCTCTTCACTCTGCTACCATCAGGAAAAAGGTACAGGAGCCTGAAGACAAGCACTCAATGGCACAAGGAGACAGCTTCTTCCCAGATGCCATCAGATTCCTGAATAAATAATGAACTCAGCCACTGACTCATTTTGATTTTTTTATCTTTCACTATTTTTATTTATTTTGTAAAGCGGTTTATATAAATGTAGGGAAAACAACAAATTTTGTGACATGTCATGACAATAATTTCTGGTCCTGGTATGTTTCCTTCCTGGTGCCAGGATCAGAGATATCGCAGATCATCCACAGCATTCTGAAGCAGGAGGGTGAGCAGCCAGATGTTGTGGTCCTTGTCAGTACCAATGAGAGGAAAAAAGGGATGAGGTCCTGGAGAGGGAATAGAGGAAGGAAGCTAAAAGGCGGGACCTGAAAGGTGGAGGGTAGTCTGTGGATTGTTGCCTATGCCATGCCCCAGAGAGGGCAGGAAGAGAAAGTTATGACAGATGAATGCGTGGCTGAAGTGTTGGTGCAGAGTGCAAAGGTTCAGATTCATGGATCATTGAGATTTTTATCTGGTGAAGGGACAATCCGTACAAAAATGATGGGTTACTCCTGAACGGAAGGGGGATGGGGAGAGCTAATATCCTAGTTTGGCACGAGGCTGGGAACCAGAATAAGAGGACAGTGAATAGGGCAGAAGATACACCGTAGATACAGTGTGCAGAAAGATTGTGAGGAAAGGATGGGCAGTTAATAGGGAAAAATTGCAAGGATTTAACTTCAGGTACTTTGCCAGGGATGGTGGTGGAGGCTGAAACTTTAGGGCCATTTAAGAAACAGGTACATGAATGGAATAAAAATAGAGGTTTATGGAGTAGGAAGCGTTTAGTACTTTTTTTTAAGGAATATATGGGTCGGCTCAACATCGAGGGCTGAAGTGCCTGTACTATGTTCTATTAAAATTGAATAGGCTGACGAATACAGCACTGAATGTCTTGTATTTAAATGCCTGCAGTATAAGAAATGAGGTTGACGATCCAGTAGCACAGCTGGAAGTTGGTAGGAATAATATTTTGGCCATCACTGAGTCATGGCTGTAAGAGAAGACCACAGCTGGGTGCTATGTATCTGTGGATATGCAGTGTATCAGAAGGAAGAAAGGTAGGCAGAGGGGGTACCGTGGTTCTGGTTAAAATGATATTCATTGGATCAGATAATATAAAAAAATGTGGGTAGAATTAAGAAACTGCAAGGGTAAAAATACCCTGATGTGAGTTGTATACAGGCCTCCAAACAGTAGCCAAGATGTGGTGTGCAATCTATAAAGGGAGATAGAGAATGCATGCAAAAAGGACAATGTTACAATCGTCATGGGAGATTTCAATGTGCATATTGATTGGGAAAACCAGGTTGATGCTGGATCCCAAGTGAAGGAATTTAATGAATGCCTACAGGATGGCTTCTGAGAACAGGGAAATGGCAATTTTGTATAGGATATTGTGTAATATCATAAGGGAGCTGAAGGGAAGGGAACCCTTAGGAGGCAGTGATTATAATAGAATTCACCCTGCAGTTTGAGAGGGAGAAACTAAAATCAGATGTGTCAGTATATTATTAGATTAAAAGGAATTACAGAGTTACGAAAGAGGAACTGTAAAAAGTTGTTTGGCAAGGCACACTAGTAGAGAGGATGGCAGAACAGTAATGGCTGGAGTTTCTGCAAGAAATAAGCAGGGGTGCAGTGCTGCAGGAGCTTGCAGGAACGCCACTCCGGCACCTCAGGGGGCTGCACCAAGCCCCTCGTGGGGCAGCTCCTGCACCTCTTTGTCACCGTTTTTGGTGAGCTTCTGCACCTAAAAAATAACACTGCACCCCTGGAAATAAGGAAGGTGTAGGTCAATTATATCCAAAAAAAATTTTTTGGAATGGAAAAATGACACAACTGTGGCTGACAAGAGAGGTCAAAACCAAAGTCAAAGCAAAAGGAAGGGCAGACAAGGAAGCAAAAATTAGTGGGAAGAGACAGGATGGGAAAGTGTTTAAAATATTACAGAATTCAAGTAAGAAGGTCATTAGGAAGGAAAAGATGGACTTTGTAGGGAGCTAGCAAATAATAACAAAATGGATTCCAAAAGCTTTTTTTAAAGTATATTGAGTTTTTTAAAAAGTGCAAGTAGATGTAGGAGTGAGAGAAAATGATGCTTGAAAAATTGTAAAGGGAGTCAAGGATATGACAGAGGACCTGAATGTGTATTTTGCATCAGTCTTCATTGTGGAAGATATTAGCAATATACCTGACTTCCAAGGATGTCAGCGAAGAGAGGTGAGTGCAGTAATGATCACCAGAAAGAAGGTGCTTGGAAAGCTGAATAGTCTAAGGGTAGGTAACCCTTCCAGATGCGATGGAATGCACCCTCGGGTTCTGAAAGAAGTAACTGCAGAGATTGTGGAGGCATTAGTAATAATTGTCTAAGAATCAATAGATTCTGGCATAGTTCCTGGGGACTGGAAAATTGTCAAGGACAATCCACTATTTAAAAAGTGAGGGAGGCAGCAGAAAGGAAATTTTAGACCTGTTACCCTAAAATCAGTGGTTGGAATGTTGTTGGAGTCAATTGTCAAGGATATGGAGATCAGCCAAAGTCAGCATGATTACCTAAAGGAAAAATATTGCTTGACTCAATTGGGCAATCGAGTTCAACAGTTGAAGATAAACAGGTTGAAAAAGGAGAGTCTCAGCAGATAGCAGTTGGTTGGGCGATCAAGTTCAACAGTTCAAGCAAAGGGAAAAGTATTCATCATTAGAATGGGCTGAGTTAGCATGCTAAGGCTTTGGCTCAACAGGCTTCGGCAATCTATATTTGGAGTTGAAGTCAGAAAGGGCCAATCTATTTGAGGAACATCAAGGATTCAGCAGGGGCAGGTTTTTTAGATCAGATATTTTGTTCATCTAGTCATGGACAGTGGGAATGGCAGCCAAAGTAGGGGAATGCTCCTTTTCAAAATGCAGGTTGTCAAGGAAACCAACAGTATCCCTGTTGACTTCATCTGCGAGAAATGCATCCAGCTGCAGCTCCTGACAAGCTGAGTTAAGGAATTGGGCTGAAGTTGGATGAACTTCGGATCATTCAGGAAGCAGAAGTGCTGATAGACAGGAGTTACAGGGATACTATCACACTAAGGAAGCAGGAGAAGGATAGATGGGTAACAGACAGGAGAGGGAAAGGGAATAGGCAGGCAGTACAGGGCATCCCTGTGACTGTCCCCTCAATAGCAAGTATACCATCTTGAATATTGTTGGGGGGTGGGTGGAGAGAAAAATGACTAACCAGGGACAAGCCATGAAGATCAGCTCTCTGGCATGGAGTCTGGTCCTGTGGCTAAGAAAGGAAGAGAGAAGAAGAGGTAGGCTATAGTGATTGGGGATTCCGTAGTAAGGGGGACAGATAGGAGATTCTGTGGAAGAGATTGACTTTCCCTCCCATCTCTTTTGGCTCCATACAAAGTCAACCACTTTGATCTTCAAGGCGACCAATTTTGTCCCTTACTATTCTTTTACTCTTAATATTCCTGTAGAAAGCTTTAGGATTTTCCTTCACATTGTTTGCCAAAGCAACCTCATGCCTTTTTTTAGCCTTCCTGATTTCTTTCTTGAGGTTTTTTTTACATATTTTTAATTCTCCTCAAGTACCTCATTTGCTACATGTTGCCTATATCTGTTATACACCTCTCTCTTCTGAACTAGATCTCCAAAAACCAAGTTTCCTGATGCCTTCTAACCTTGCCTTTGATCCTGACAGGAACATACAAACTGCACTCTCAAAATTTCACCTTTGAAGGTCCTCCACTTACCTCATACATCCTTGCCCAAAAACAACTTACCCAAACCACTCATTCTCGATCCTTTCTCATTTCCTCAAAATTGGTCTTTCTCCAATTTAGAATCTCAACCTGAGGCCCAAATCTATCTTTCTCCATAATTAACTTGAAACTAATGGCATTATGATCATTGAACCCAAAATGTTCCCCTACCTCTGACACCTGTCCTGTCTCGTTCCCTAATAGGAGATCAGGTATTGCACTCTCTCTAATTGGAAGAGAGACCACAGATCAAGTTAAGCTGCATTATCCTCCTATTTCTAACCTCACCAGCACATGGCATGGGTAGCAATCCTAGAGGTCCTGTCCTTCAACCAAGCGTCTAACTCCCTGAACTCTCCTTGCAGGACCTCCTCACCCTTCCTACCCTCGTCATTGGTCCCTACATGGACTATGACATCTGGCTGCTCAACCTCCCTGCTGAGAATGCTGTGAACTCAATCTGAGATATTTTGGACCCTAGTATCAACGAGGCAACATACCATCTGGGATGTGGGCTGCTGAAGACTGCTGTTGGGGGACATGCGCTGAGCTGCAGATTATTGGAGACTGGTTTGAAACTGGTTAAAGTTATCAGGACTGGGATGCGAGGGGGTGCCAAAGGCACTAAAGGGTTCCTGAGCATGTCAGAGGTTCAGACCTGGAGTTCAGGCTGCCAATGGATTGGACTGGACTCTGTGGGGCTGCAGAGGCTGTGGGAACACTGGAGGCAAATCCATGGACACTCAGTAACACTGAGGGGACTCACTTTTGCCTCTCTTTCTATAACTGTAAGAGGTGCTTCAGGAAATTTCTGCTGATGGCAAATCTGTCTTCCTTACAGCAGGCAAAAGCAGTTCCTTGTAATATGACTCAGGGCCTTGGGCATGTGGAGAAACCTTTGGAGGTTGGTGTCTTGGTTATCCAGAGAGTGTCCACAAATGGTAATGTTGTCAAGATAAGGGAAGTTGGCCTTCAATCCGTACTCAGAGATCATTTTGTCCATCTGTCTCTGGAAGACCAAGACCCCAATGCTAATACCAAAAAGGACCTGTGGAATTGATACAGCCGTCCATCTGCCTCAAGTGCTGTGTAGGGGCAGTCCTCGGAACGGATCGGTAATTGATGGTATGCACCTCCGGTACTGCACAATTTCATTTACCATGTCCAAAATTCGTGGGGGGGTGGGGTACATGTCCAGGAGTGTGAAATGATTAATTGTTTGGCTATAGTCAATCACTCACCTGGACTCTACTTATCCTTTCATGACTACCACCTAGGTTCTCCATGGGCTGTTGCTAGGTTCAATGATGTTTTCTTTGAGCAGCCGCTGTGTTCCGCAGCTCTGAAAAGCTCCCAATCCCCCGCATTGTATCACCTGCTCTTTGTAGCTATTGTTTTGCAATTGGCAGTCAGATTCAGAAACAACTGGGGTGGGGATCAATATTTAGGTTGGAGAGACCGCATGTGGTGTCCGACTTTTGGGTCTTGATTGGAGGGAGTGAGCCAGGGTACACCATGGTCATGCTTTTAAGGTGACAGAAAGTCCAGGCCCAGCAACACAGAAGCACATAAATCCTTCAGTACATACAGTCGGAACTTACTAAATTCCCCCCCCGCCCCCCTTTTACAGTTAGATGTACTATACAATACACCTGGATGGTCGCTGAATGCTAGTGCAAAGCTAGGAAAATATGATCGTCCATCGGGTACACTCTTAATTTGTACCACAGAGCTGTTGCAGAGTTTTTAAAGCTCTCCGTGGAGCCAGTGTCTACTAAGCAATCAGTCAAATGTCCATTTACTCTCATCCCCATCGTCGAATTATTCAATTGGTGAGGTATTGACTGATGCCAGTGCTCTGCAAACCCCTGTCACTCCCCACGCTGATGTCGACTCTCTCCTCTTGGCCCACGGGCAGGCAAGATGGTGCGGACCAAGAGGTGCAGAAAGATGGCTGCCCTCCATCTTGATCTAGATGGCTCTGACCTTGAGGTGCAGCAAGATGGCTGCCATGGGTTTCCACAATGCTTCTCTTCCGGTGGCATGTCCTGTCACGAGGCGCAACAAGAAGCTGGCGGCGAACAGCACGGAGAGGCAGAGGCTGGTCCTTCAGGATTTGGGCACAGGTCGAGCGATGATTTGGGATTTGCACATGCGGTCGCCCTCTTTGGGTTCCCTTTAGCCTGGCAGACTTTCACCCAATATCATCTCTTACAGCATCCTGCACAAACGGAGTCCTTTGCAGGGTATCGGGCGCGGGGGTGCTGTGTCTGTCCACAGAAGTAACATACCTGGTCGCGCATGGCTGCAGTGGTTGGGGCTGGGGCTGCGGGGGTCATAGATGCTCCAATGACCTGGTCCTCTGAAAAGGTGCCCCTTTCGCCCGTGAGGTCATCAGCTCCCAGTTAGGCCTGCTCGAGTGCTTTCGCCAGCTCCAGGGTGATGGCCAAGTCCTTCTTCCACAACTTCAGCAGTCACTGCCTCATGTACCTCGAACTTACTCCTGCCTCAAGGGTGTCACAGATTTGTTTCTCCTCTCTCATCCAGGCTGTGGCCGCTCTTTGGTGGCATTTTCTGGTCAGGGCCCACAGTTCAAGAATATGGTTGTCCAGCAACTCACCCGGACGCTGCCGACATTGCGAGAGTTGGTGCCTCTCCAGCGCATCATTCTGGGGCCTCATGTAGCGGTCCTTCAAGCCTTCTGTGGCTAACTCATAGGTAGCACAGTCTCTGATGACAGCGTACCCTTTAGGGCCGACTTGAGAGAGAAGTGCCGATGTCTGGAGACCATCTGAGTTGAAGACATCTTGTGTGGCATCAGGTAGGACTGGAAATACTCCAGCCAGTAGGCAAATTCCTCAGGGAACAGAGGGTCGATCTGGAGCATGCCTGGCTTCAGCAGGGCTTGCATCCCATTTCAAAGTTAAGCTATTAAAATTGTAGCGTGACTAATTGCACTCGGAGACAAGAGGGGAGTATAAACACACTTTTAATAGCTTAGAGTCAATGACCAGTAGACACAATAGTCCTCAGGTTAATCTGAGGTAAGGTGGGATAACCAGGGTTTATATTGGGGTAGGTGAGGGTGGAGCCAGGGGAGGAGCCAGCCATCTGAACAATACAAAGACAGTGAATTCCAGTTCACTGCATACTGTGAATATTTATTATCGATTTATATATTTCTATTAATTGTCTAATTTTAATTTAATGAAGAATGCTATTATAGTTGTTCATTTGTTTTTTTGTTAAAGTACTGGCTTAGCTGCAGCAAGTAAGAATTTTGGTGCATATAAACATTGTAGAATGTATATGACAATACATTCAATTTTAATCAGTAACATGATGTGAAGCTTCTGCAGTAAATGCCCTGACCCATAAACCAAGCAAACTTTCTTCACCATCCTGTCTACTTCAACGTTCAAAGAGTACATTCATGATATCACATACAAACCTGAGAATCTTTTTCCTGCGGGCTAAGCAGAATTTCTACTTATCGGTAATGCAAACAAAAACTGTATCTTTTCTTTACATACACAAAAGAGAGAAATGTAAACAAGAAGGAAGTGCAAACAAACTGTGCAATGCAGAAAATGAATATTCAATGATTAAATAATGTGTAAAAGTAAGAGGGTAAATTAGTCTCTGATTTAGTTTGAAATACAAAAGTCTGTAGATACTGCAATTGTAGTAAAAACACACTAAAATGCTGGAGGATCTCAGCCGGTCGTTCAGTATCCATAAAAAGCAAAGATCCTCCAGCATTTCGGTGTGTTTTTATTCTGATTTCAGTTGTTGTTTAGAAGCCTGATGGTGGAGGGGTAGCCATTGTTCCTGAACCGGGTGATATGAGTTTTGTGGCACCTATACCTCTTTCCAGCAAGAACAGAGCATGTCCTGTGGGGAGTGGATCCTTGATGATTGCTGCTAGTCTCTGATGGCAGCATTCTAACATTTTCTCAGTGGTCGGGAGAGTTTTGCTGGTGATATTCTGGGCTGTGTCCACTACCTTGTGCTGGGCTTTACGCTCATTGGTGCCCCCACTCCAGGCCATGATGCAGCTGATCAACACACTTTACGCTACACATCTGTAGAAGTTTGCCAATTTTTCAAAGTCAAACCAAACCTCCTCAAACATTAGAGGAAGTAGAAGCGTTGTGGTCCTTTCTTCATGATGACATTTGTGCGTTGGGTCTAGGGAAGATCCTCCGAAATAGTGACTCTCAAGAATTTAAGTATATTCACCCACTCCGGCTCTGAACCCCCATTGATCACTGGATCGTACAGCTCTGTTTTCCCCTCATGAAGTCCACAATCAATTCTTTGGCTTTGGTGTCACTGAGTGCGAGGTTGTTGTCAGAACACCATTCTGGCAAGTTTTCAATCTTGCTCCTGTATGCTGATTCATCACCCCCTTTTATACAACTTTTATACTTATGAATGCATTTTCATAGAAATATGTACCTATAACCCTACACTACACTCCTGTACTATACTTTGCAACCTGTGGTCCAATGTCTTCAATCTCTGTCCTTTTACCATCAGAGTTCACCCTCTATTCTGTATTCTCCATGCACTGAAACAAGGCTGTGCCTAATTCTGACCTTCTCTCCCAAACCATACCCTGAAATGTTGAGCATCTATTGCTTTCCATGGATGCTGCCTGATCGGTTGAGTTTCCTCAGCATTTTTTATGTTGCTGCAGATCCCACTTGCTGCTTTTCACCTCAAATACAAACATTAAAAAAAGGACAGTGTCCTTGTGGAAAATCAAAGCCATCTCAGGTATAAATTGATACTGAAAACATTTGATGTGAATTACAGTATTGTGAGATTTTGCCCACCTTCTTGAGCATATTTCATCAATGCATTGAACAACTTATTACTTTATTAAAGCCACTTTTTGGTCCTGGAATTTGAGTACAGTAAAATCACAATTATTTGGAATTCAATCAACTGGAAATTCAAACAACCAGAAAAAAAATTGAGGAAATAAATACATTTTAAAATAAATAAATAAATAAGATTGGATGGTTGGTCCCCACGGGGGAGTGGTGAGACTTCACTGGACATGCATAGGTTTACCCTGATGAACTAGTAAAGCCCCTCAATGTACATTCTTTTTGCTTTCACCACTTGTGTCGAGGTGAGTCAGGTTATCAGTGCGAGGAAAGTGAGCTGAGTGATGAGTCAGGTTGTCAGCCCCCATGCCGGGGGGCTGTCAGGCAGCAGAGAGGGGGGCTGTCAGGCAGCAGAGAGGGGGACTGTCGGCAGCGGGGAGGGGGCTGTCAAGCACGGGGAGTTGGGTCGCCAGCTGACTGTCATTCAGCCTGCCCCCTGCTAGGCACCTGAAAGCTGCTAGCCGCTTTGCCTTGCTGCTTTCAGGTGCCTAGGGGGAGCGCTCGGAAGCAGAGAATATACCTCCCCGAGGTGGGTTGAGTAAGTGCTTCTCGGGGACAGGTTTTCTGCTTTCAGGTGGCCTCCCGACAACCACATTTGGGTATTTTAGGCGGCTTTACATTTGGGTATTCTGACCACCTGAAAGCGGCTTACGACAGCGGCATGGTTAGTGTAGTGGTTAGCCAATGCTGTTACAGCTCCAGTGGCTGGGGTTCAAACTTAAATTTTGTAAGTTGCAGGAATAACTTGATTAAAGTGAACTTTGCATACTTAAAGACTACAATACTGAGTTTTTTTTTCAATTTTACATTTTCCACTGTATTTTATCTTTTAAATGGTGCCTTCTTAATGCAGATGTATTAGGTATTGTAAGAGTGAATCTCAGTCAGTTGGAAATTTTGCACATCCAGCATCTGAATCCCCATAGGTGCTGGATACTGGGGATTTTACTGTACTTAACTTCACTGCTGTCTTTGACTCTCACAGACAGGCAGCAGGTATCTCTGATTGTCATCAGGGGTAGCAATGCTGGAAGATTTGTTGCCAGCTTCTAACTTAAGTCAATTCGATTTGCCTTCTATTGGAAGAGAATGATGCTCACTATACATGTAAACATTCCTGTGCCCGGAGACTCAACTGTTTTTGGAAGTGGCACAATCCAATTTCAACAAACAAAGTGAAGTGCAAATGAAACTGAGAACTCCAGAATAAGAATCAGAATCAGGATTTATTGTTATGAACAAGTCATGAAATTCAGTTTTTTTGGCAGCATCATGTGCAAACAATTATATTATAACCATCTTACAACATCACTATATAAAAAAAAAATTACACGAAAAGTAAGGCAGTGCCTTTGGTTCATTGATTAATCAGGAATCTGATGGCAGAGGGGAAGATGCTGTCTTTGTGCCGCTGAGTGGTTGTCATTAGGCTCCTGTAACTTTTCCCCAATGGTAGCAAAGTGAAGAGGGCTTGGCCTGGGTGGTTGGAGTCTTTGAGGATAGAGGCTGCTTTTTTAAGACACCACCCTTATGTAGATGTCCTCGATGGAGTGAAGTCTGGTGCCTGTGAAGTTGCGGGCCGAGTTATCAACCCTCTGGAGTTTATTCTTGTCTTGAGAGTTGGTACCTCCATACCAGGCAGTGATGCAACCAGCCAGAATGCTCTCCATGGTACACCTGTAGAAGTTTATAAGACTCTTCGGTGAGATACTGAATCTCCTCAGACAGCTCACAAAGTATAGCCGCTGGCGAGCCTTCTTTGTGATTGCATCATTGCATCAACATGGAGGCTCCAGGACAGATCCTCAGAGAGGTTTACACCCAGGAATTTGAAATTCTTGATTCTCTCCACTACTGAGCCCTCGATGAGGACTGGATTGTGTTCCCCTGACTTCCTCCTGAAGTTCACAATCATCTCCTTGGTTTTGGTGATGTTGAGCGCAAGGTGTTTGTTGTTATGCCATTCAACAAATTGATTTAACTCCCTCCTGTACGCTTCCTCATTTCAAGTTGAACAAAATTCACTAATTTAATTTTGGGCCCATAGTTAGATCTGGTTCACACGGAACCCTGGATATACACAGGGACATTATTGGTGCTGCTTTTTAAAATTCACATCAATTTATTGTGATGTTTCTTTTATTGTAATAAAGAAACTTGGGTTCTTTTAAAACAACTATACTTTATTATCTAAAGACTGAATGGAGGCATCCTTCTTGAATCTAATGGGAGATCTGCAAAAACTAGTCTTCAGCTCCCTCTAGTGGTTAGGAGAATCACTAGCACTCTATCATTATATCCCCTTTCCTTGACTCTAATACAATATTCATTTCAATTTAAACTTCAATACAAATGTAAACACAACACCAGCAGCACAAATGTTTTAATTGTGCAGTTCTTTTTCTTTCAGAGACTCGGTCTGTCAGGTCCTTTAATAACACGTGCAGATCTTCTCAACACAGGTGCTTTCATTGGCTCTGCTGGTCCACTACTGTCTCACACGTGGTGTTACCTCTGTTGCTGTGCAGGCTGGATCCTCTGCATTTGTCTGTTCCTGCAGTTCTCTTGCATTTTCAGCAGGCTCTTTCGATTCCCTCTGAGTATTTGACCCTCCTCTGTTCTGACAGTAGAGGATCTTGGATTTACTTCCTCCAGAACAGTGGCCTTTTTGTCCCAAGTGTTGGAATCTCTGAGTCTCACTGTGTCAAGTTGTGCCATTGGCCCTAAGCTGCTTGTTGACTTGTCATAGTTTGCTTTTTGTCTCCATTGCAGACACTTTTGTTTTTGCTCAACATCTTTGACATCTCTGTTCTTGTTTGTGTTTGCAGCGTAGGGAAGTGTGGTGCATAGTCTATGTCCCAACAGAAGATCATTGGGTACCATGCCATGATCAAGTGGCAAAGCTCTGTAACTCAATTGAGCTAGATACAGATCTGAGCCACGTCTAGTGCTTTTTTGAGGAACTTTTAATGATGTGAACTCCTTTTCTGCTTTATTGTTTGACTCTTGATGCAGAGGACTTGAAGTCAAATGTCAAAAATCATACTCTTCTGCAAAGTTCTAGAATTCTCTACAACTGTAGCATGGTCCATTGTCACAGTAGACAATTTGAGGAATTTGATGTCTTGCAAAGATCGTTTTTATGTATTTCATCACACAAGCAGCAGACATATTAGGAAGCAGCTCAATTTCATATAGTTCAATAGATAATCAATAACCAGCAAGTAATCATTTCCATCAATATGGGACAGATTAGTCCCAACTTTCTGCCATGGTTCTGCTAGTATGCCAGTTATTATCATGGGTTTCTTTGTCTGCTTTGCATAATATTTCAAATAGGTCTCACAGCTTGAAACCATCCTGTCAATATCAGCATTAATCTCTATGGTGATACTGCAGGGGGCGATCTCTGTACCTGCAGGAAGACCATCCAAGGGGCTGACTCCACCTGACCGGCTCTCAATCAGCTAACCTGAATATAGACCTGAGCCAGCCCCTCCTGAGCCAGTCACACGGAGAGCCACCAAGGCATGAACTGGAGTTCAGACTGTTGTGCAGTGTTTTGAGTTTTGTGCTTGTTTGCTGCTACCTCAGTGTACGACAATCCCTGGCCAATAAACAGCAGTTTTGGCCCTCCTCTTGCATTTTTCCATTCCAAGGTGCCCCTCATGCACCCTTTTCAACATCTCTTGTTGCAGTGATTGAGGAATGAAAATTCTGCTCTGTCTGAATAGAGCCGATTGACAACACTCAGCTCAGCTCTGATGTGGTAATATGGCTGACATTCACCTCTAGACCATCCTCCATTCAGATTTTTGATGACCTTCTATAGAACTGTGTCCTTTTCTGTTTCAGCTGAGAAGTGCTTGGAGTTCATATCAGATACAGGAAGATCAGTGATCAGATTCACGTGGAGATTCACATCTGTCTCTGTGGAACTCTCATTGTGTGCTTTACTCTGCGTCATTGCCCTGTTTAATGCATCAGCTAACACAATAACTTTCCATGGTGTGTACACCTCTTGTCAACAAACGGTGATTCATGTCCATCTGGGACTACAGCGAACCTGAAATGGTGCTCTTTAACTTTCATCTTGAGTTTACATGTACCTTTCATGTCGATGCTCTGTCCATTGTAGGCTTTCAGCTGTACAGATTTTGCATGATGTATTGCCCTGATGTCGCACTCACTGATCAAATGGCCTTTTGCCCCTGTGTCCAGCTTGAAAGGAATATTTGTTCCATTTGTAATCAATGACACAGCCCACTGTCCTGCTCGACTCTGTTCACACTTGACTGCTCTGTGTCTGTTGGTTTATAATCTTCCTGCACTAACATGCCAATGAAAAGTGTCTCACTGAGGGCATTTTCTTCTATAGTGTGTACAGTGTGCACACTTTCACTTCTGTTTTGTTTCCCTTTGGAAAAACATTGCTTTGCATAATGATTTTGCCTTTTGCACTTGTTACATCCATTTCCATTGGCAGGGCATTGTTTTGGTGCATCTTGAGTGCCACATTGTTTGCAGTTGAATGTCTCTCTATTTGTTTTTTGTGTGTAGACAGACACTGTGGCTATGGGAATGCTTTCGTTTTCACTGGATTTTGCACTCTCACTAAACTTTTTTGCATGCTGCAGAGCAGCACTGGTGTGGTTCATCTTCACACCTCTAGCTAAGGTAAGCTCTGTCTCTGCCAGCAATCTCTCTCTCACTTTCTTATCAATAATACCAAACACAATTTAATCACTGATCATTGAATCATGCAGTGATCCAAAATTGCATATTCTTGCTTTTAATTTCAAGTCCGTTAAAAAGGTATCAAGGGTCTCGTGCGTAAGCAAAACACGTACCTCTTGAACGTTTCAATTTTCCTTGTCAAACTTTCTCTGGTCCTCTGCCTCAGCAAAAACAAATGTATTGAAAGCCTCTAGTGCTTGAGGTCCTGTAAGTAGCAGTGGAATCTTCTGTCCATCCAGTTTGATATCAAGTCCAATGGCTTGGAGGAAGATCAAAAATCTTTGTTTGAATAACCTCCATTCGTGGGGGATGTTTCTAGTCCAATATACTGCATCAGGAGACATTACACTCTTCATATCTCTGCTGATAATGACTGATATTCACTTTGCACATTTTTTCCATTCCTGGTACCATGTACATTTCTTGTACCATAAGTGATGTTTCTTTTATTGTAATAAAGAAACGTGGATTTCTTTTAGCTAAAGAACACAAGACTGTGTGGATGCATCCATCTTGAATCCAACCGAGAGCTGCAAGAAACTAGTCTCCATCTCCGTCTAGTGGCCAAGAGGATCACTAGCACTCAATCGTGACATTTGTGTTCATTTTTTTAAAAAAAACCTTATCTTGATTTTGCATAGCTTCTCACCATATGTGCTCACAATTCAATCTCAAGGTGAATTGAAATATGAAGGAAAATCAGGGATTTCAAAAGCCTTTAATTTTATTCTTTTATTTTTCCAGGTATTTGATGCATCACAGAGTGATGTAAAATCCACTACATCGGAGATTTATTGGCTCTGTTTTGGGCTGCTTTGCCTTTGTCATTGACCAGGCCAATCCTAACCTCACCCCCTTGCCCAGAGGTCCAAAACCTCCAATTGAATCAATGATCATTGACCAATGTGCTTACTCCCCACTGACAAACCACTAGCTCCCACTCATCACTAAGCCACTGATAGCAGGCACCACCTCTTAATGCCAACAGAAAAATCCCTGGTAAGCAGCTCCTATGTGGATTGATTAATGCCGTATATTTGAATTTCTTGGTTGCTTTAGTCTGCCTTTTGTGTGAATGGAGAACTAATGGAAAGGGGCACCAATTTTAAACTTCTGTAGTTTTTACACATTTATTTTCCACATTTTTTTTTTGCCAGGTGCTTGGGGCTGCCAGTTGCTTGACTTCCGGATAACAGAGATTTTACTGTCTTTCACCTAACTTTCCCTCCAGGCATTCAGTTTTACCATCTGGTTACTGAACACCATTCTGATGAACAATGGCACTCTCAAATGCCAATATCAGTTTCTTAAATCCATCATAGTTAACAATATTATTCCACACAGCCAAGCCCCACAAGACCACTATTGTCACGCACTGACAACCACTAGGACACGCTACGCAGCATTCCTAATCTGAATACAAAGCTTACTCTCCAACAATCCCAAACCCAATATTCCCTAGTATCTAACCTTTGACCAGGCCCTCTACCTATCTACTACCACAAAGCCACTTTACTCATTTCCTCTTCTCCTGCTACCTCCCCCCAGAAATCACCTTCCCTGGATCTGTCTCTGAACTCACCTACAGAGCACAGAAAGCATAGTGTTCTCTATTTAAGGCCTGTTCAGTAGTGCACCCCTGTCAAGGCCTTAAGCTTCACTGAATTTGCCAGTGGCTGCCTCAAACAGACCTCGTGACTTTCCATGTGTTTAGAGGCCTCAACCAATTGCTTGTGATTGATTTGTGTTCTGAGACAGGCAGCAATTAACTGAGAAAGTGCACAACAGTAACCAGCAGATGGCAGTGAATGACCAGAATCAGGATTGCTTTATTATGGATCTGTACTGGACTGCTTACTATAAGGCAACTTCAATACTATTTTGTCACTCATCTAACTTCAGCCATTCTTTATGGTGTGAGTTTAAATGTAATTTTTTTAATTTTTAAAATCTAGACATTCAGCAGGGTAACAGCCCTTCCGACCCACTAGCCTGTGCCGCCCAATTACACCCAACTAATCTACAACCTCTACACATTTTGAAGGGTGGAATGAAACTGGAGCACCCAGAGGAAGCCCATGGAGACGCGGAGAGAATGTACAGGCTCCTTGCAGACAGCTCAGCATTCAAACTAAGTCACTGCCACTGGAACAGCATTCTCTAACTGCTACTCATGATTTGTAATGTGCAATGGTAATACACCTCTCCCTCTGGGGGGGCAAGTAAAGGGTAACCAATATTTTTTGGCCCCTGGTTATCCTTTGCATCCTATGAATAGCCCAGGCCTAAAACGTTGGTTACTCTTTACTTCCTGTGACTGCTGCTTGACCTGTGAATTTCCCCAGCGCTTTTGCTCAAGTTTCGGTATTTGTTGACCCCCAACAGTCCGCAAGAACGTGGTGGGAGATTTAGCCAATTTACTGAGATTTTTGGAATATTAAAACTGATATTCTCATAAGGAACACAGTGGGCATTGTTGAGGGAGAGAGTGTGTTTTATCTTTGCCACCAGTGCAGGAACGGACAAGTGGTGAATTGGCCACCAACTCTGTGACATGGTGTGATGATGCCAAAATTCCAGCAAGAAATTATTTACCTCTGATCATGGTCTGAGCCACACAACAAAATTTGCAAGATTTTCAGCCTGCCAAAAGAACGCAAATCTGTCGTAGATGTGCTCCACTAATGGAGGGTACTGACAAAAAGGAAGAGAGAAATAAAAATACAAGGCTCTTTGTCATAAATACAAATAGAAGATAATGCAACTCATTCGAAGAATGAGTGATAGAATCTTGGTTGAACTTTCTTTGCTTTGTTAACGTTGTGTGCGCCCAATACTGAATTTCTGTCAAGGGATGACAAAGACTGTATATGACATTTCAGTGGAAATTATCTATTTCAGAGGTGACAGAATATTGGTTCGTAAACTGGCAATGTTGATTTTTTTTAAATTGGAAAATATTGAAGGAATCGTTTGTGTTCGACTGTTGGCAATAAATTTGAGATTGCCTGTCACATGTTGGTGGCATTCATCTCTGTCAATTCGATTCTAAGAAGGACAAACCACATGTGGCTGGTTCTTTAATCTGAGATTGGAGCAGGGAATCAAGGAGGAACAATTTCACGAGCTCCTCCAATGGGCGTTTTCTGATCTAGAGATGCCTATAATTCTGCTGCTCGAAGTTGGGCAACCTTTGCAATATTTCCCTGGAGCACAGGAGGCTGAGGGGTATCCTGAAATGAAGCTATCCAAAATTATGAGGTGCTTGGATAAAATTAAAGCTCACAGTCTTTTCCTACTGGTTGATGATTCTAGAATTAGAAGGCACAGATTTAAAGTGAGAGGGGCGAGATTTGAAAGGTAACTAAGGGAGATAAACAACCAATGTGCAGTACTCAAAAGTGTCGGGGACACTCCACTTCCATAGAAAGCAAAAGGCAGTCGACATTTTGGGACTGAGCCCTTCATCAGGATAATCAGACAGACCCTTTGCAAATTCTCATGTTCCTTGCACTCCTCGGGAAGTGAGCATCCAAACTAAAGGCAGGAAAATGTGTGTGTACCAGGGTTAACAGCACCCTGGGAAAATGGTTTCTGGAAATTAGGATAACTTGTGGGAATGTTACCTCCAGGTTTCCTCATCCAAGGAGATCATACAAGCTCTTGGAGATCTGAGTGAAGTCAGTGATTCATCCATCATTGGAAGGCATTATCTAATCCAGTTAGCTGCCTTTTAAGGGTTGTAAAATTTTAATTTGGAGTGCGTGGTGTTGATTTAGTCCAGAGGCTAACAATCCTGTAAAAATAATTTAGCCTGTTCATTGTTGTGAGGCCTTTGTTAATATCACCATATTTTTCTGACCTATCAGCTCACGTTGGCCTGCCAAGTGGAAGAAAAATCTATGTTTATTATTTATGGCCCTTAATCATATCTTCTCAAAGTGTAACCACCTCTAAAGATACACCTGCTGCATTCTATGTCTCCACTACAAATTTAATCTCAGATGCTAGTAAATGCTGAACTTCTTTCACAGATGAAACATCTTCAATTACATCAAGGCACTAATAATACTTCTTGGCCCTTTGCCATCTCCTCCATAACATCTCAGCTTCTTCCACTTCTACCCTCTCATCTGGATCCACCTCTTACCTGTTATCCAGTACTCCTCCCCTGCCTCTTCCTCCCTCCTCTCTTCCTCCTCCCCCCCCCCCCCCACCTTTTCATTCAGGTGTCTTCCTGTTTTTTTTTCCAATTCCTGATGAAGGGCTCAGGCCTGAAATGCTGATTGCCTTTTACTTCCTGTGGATGCTACCTGATGAGCTGAGCTGACCCAACACTTTTGTGTATTGCACTTGACACCAGTATTCGCAAATCTTCTTGTTTAACTGCACAAATAACAAACGAACCACTTTTCCAGTCATTTTGCAATTTCCATCAACATGTTCGTCCAATATCTTCAGTGAGTGTCCTTTCCTATCCTTCACACCCTTTGCTTTGATTCCTGGTTACCCAGGAACCTCAATTGTCCTGCAAGGAGTCCATTATAAAGGATCAAGCTATATTCAAGTGATATTTCTCCGTTGAATAAGGGCAGCGACAGGATGGATCAGGCTGAGAGCTCCAAGGCCTCCTAATCAGCCATCTAAATGTCATGAAAGCAGAGGATCCACCCCTGAGTCTCAATCTTATCTCCATCTTTCCTGCTTGGGTCCAGACTCAGGTGCAGGTGACTGTGTGTATGGGGGGGGATTGATGTTCTCGCACCAACCCTCTTTTCAATCTTCTTCAGCATGATGCTGAACCAAGCCATGAAAGACCCCAACAATGAAGACGCTGTTTACATCCGGTACCGCACGGATGGCAGTCTCTTCAATCTGAGGCGCCTGCAAGCTCACACCAAGACACAAGAGAAACTTGTCCGTGAACTACTCTTTGCAGATGATGCCGCTTTAGTTGCCCATTCAGAGCCAGCTCTTCAGCGCTTGACGTCCTGCTTTGCGGAAACTGCCAAAATGTTTGACCTGGAAGTCAGCCTGAAGAAAACTGAGGTCCTCCATCAGCCAGCTCCCCACCATGACTACCAGCCTCCCCACATCTCCATCGGGCACACAAAACTCAAAACGGTCAACCAGTTTACCTATCTCGGCTGCACCATTTCATCAGATGCAAGGATCGACAATGAGATAGACAACAGACTCGCCAAGGCAAATAGCGCCTTTGGAAGACTACACAAAAGAGTCTGGAAAAACAACCAATTGAAAAACCTCACAAAGATAAGCATATACAGAGCCGTTGTCATACCCACACTCCTGTTCGGCTCCGAATCATGGGTCCTCTACCGGCACCACCTACGGCTCCTAGAACGCTTCCACCAGCGTTGTCTCCGCTCCATCCTCAACATCCATTGGAGCGCTTACACCCCTAACGTCGAAGTACTCGAGATGGCAGAGGTCGACAGCATCGAGTCCACGCTGCTGAAGATCCAGCTGCGCTGGATGGGTCACGTCTCCAGAATGGAGGACCATCGCCTTCCCAAGATCGTATTATATGGTGAGCTCTCCACTGGCCACCGTGACAGAGGTGCACCAAAGAAAAGGTACAAGGACTGCCTAAAGAAATCTCTTGGTGCCTGCCACATTGACCACCGCCAGTGGGCTGATAACGCCTCAAACCGTGCATCTTGGCGCCTCACAGTTTGGCGGGCAGCAACCTCCTTTGAAGAAGACCGCAGAGCCCACCTCACTGACAAAAGGCAAAGGAGGAAAAACCCAACACCCAACCCCAACCAACCAATTTTCCCTTGCAACCGCTGGAATCGTGTCTGCCTGTCCCGCATCGGACTTGTCAGCCACAAACGAGCCTGCAGCTGACGTGGACTTTTTACCCCCTCCATAAATCTTCGTCCGCGAAGCCAAGCCAAAGAAGAAGATGTTAATGAATTGAACATGAAATACAGGGAGCAAGCACCAGAGGGCGCTCTTACTTAATATATCGCGTTCAGTTGAGCTGAGGGATGCTCCATAATCAGAACACATGAAGTGATGCAAAGTCTGGGGACTTTGGGACCACAAGCTTCATCTTTCAAGATTCAAGATTCAATTTATTGTCATTGTAATAAAACAGTGTCATATTACAAGGAATTGATTCTGCCTGCTGTAAGGCAGACAGATTTGACATCGGCAGAAATTTCCTGAAGGGCCTCTTACAGTTAGAGAAAGAAAAGCAAAGAAGGGTCCCCTCAGAGTCACTGAGTGTTCATGGAAACACCTCCAGCATTCCCGCAGCCTCCGCAGCCACACAGTGTCCAGTCCAAACCATTGGCAACACAAGTTCCAGATCTGATTCTCCGACACGATCAGGAACCCTGCAATGCCTATGACACCCTTTCGCATCCTGGTTCTGATACATGGTACCCCTTCAGTCAGATTTGAGCCAGTCTCCAGTAGTCTGCAGCCTGGCGTGAGTCCCCTCACAGCAGTCTCCAGCCTCTGTGGGTTCCTTGCCTCGAGTCGCCAGCAGCCCGCCGCACGTGTGAGTCTTTCAGCCACAGAGCCCCCACACTGGTTCACCGCCATGGTCACTGTCCCTTGGGTCGTCTCTCCTGCTTCTCCTTTTCAGTTGGGGGATGGTTTCTCCATTTTCTGGTGTCCTGCGCCAGTCCTCCACTCCCCTGGAGACTGCAACCCCTCATGGCTGCCTCCGATCATAACCACTGCCATCTTGGGCACAGAGTCTGTGGTCGCAGGATTTTAAATAAAACTACCGTCAGCTCCTTTAATGGGCCATTCAAAGCCTGTGCGGCACTGATGGCAGTTGACTGGGTGGTTGGATCCCGCAGGAGCGCTGTATCTCCACTCCTCACTCCCCGTGGATCTGCACCATCAGTAGCTGGTGTGTCAATATCTGGAATACTTGGTATGGACTGGGAACCTATTACATGGATCTTTCTTTGGATGAGGATGTGATTCCAGTCTCAGAACCCAAAGACTTACATCAAATACACTGGACAGTGTATTTTGCTTCCTGAACACTTTTGGGTGTATTTCATGGATTTTGAACTGCTGATCATGAAAATCACCTCAACATTTTCCTACCATGTACCTTTTTTATATAGAACCTATATTTCAAGCATGTGAAATGTTATTGAAAATTCACTTTCTGCATTCACATTTGGACTTCTTCCCTGCTGATCTTGGGGCAGTCAGTGACAAGCATGGTGAAAGGTTTCACCAGGACATTGCAACCATGGAAAGGCGGTATCAGGGCAACTGGAATCCATCAATGCAAGCCGACTATTGTTGGACAGTGTCATGAGAGGCATCAGATGCTGAGTACAAACGAAAATTAGCACCAAAACATATTTAGGTCAGTTGAACTAAGTATCATTATGTGATTAAACATGATAAATTTCAATAAAAATTAATTTGATGTTTCTTCAGCTTCCTACATGATACAGCAAAGATCCCTAAACTTGTTTTAGGAAGCAAACCTTTTGAAAAACAATTGTCATCCAGTGTTATAGAGGGTCCATATCAAATTCAGAACATTTCCCTGAAATAATCCCAGAAGTTTGATGGTCACTCCTATATTTAAACTCTATGGCTTTCATTCAATATTACTGCAGCATGTGAAAAGTTATTGCCTCGAGTTTTCTTCTTGTTTTCCTCTTTTCCTGAACTTGCACCCCCTGCTGAGGCTCACTACCCCTCAGGACTCTTGCTCTCCCTTGCCAGGGGCAGCGAGAGTTGGAATTTGGTGGAAAGCTGCTCCAGAAGACAATGCAAGTTCTATGCTTGTTATTGTTAGTGGATAGAGAACCTGAGTTTTTAGGTCTGTAATTTCCATGGCTGGGAGTGGCACCTTTCTTGGCAACTATGCCAACCAGTGTTTCAAGCCCAGACAGGGAGAGCAGATAACCATTTCTGACTCATCCTTCTTTGACAGCTGCACTTTTGCACTTCCCAGAAGGGATCAGTGAGGAGATTTTGCAGTCAGGAGAATATTTAAATTCCAAACCCCTAATTCACACATCTGCTCAGCTTTGGGTATCAGGGACAATAGAGTTTCAGCCAATGTCTTAGGGTGTGGAACCTGGTGGAAATTAAATGTGCAATCTCCAAGCAGGGTGCTGCCTGGTGACTTTCTCCACTCAACTCCAAGACATAACCATCGTTTACCGGGCACTTGTTTGTTTTCTTTATTTGACCTACTCCACAGGAAGCTGTGGATCACTAATAGGACACTTAGTAGCAGATGCAATACTCAGCAGCATTGAGCTATAATGCGATGTGGAAACACTGTGCGGATGGGCAGTGATTGTAGAGAGACAGAGCCCTGATTTGTTGATTTGCTCTTCCAGAGCTGGAAGGACATGATCGGGGTAATTTTCTGAATTTAGGCTTTTGATCAGGGCCTTTGGTCACTGTGTGTGTGTGTGTGTGTGTGTGTGTGTGTGTGTGTGTGTGTGTGTGTGTGTGTGTGTGTGTGTGTGTGTGTGTGTGTGTGTGTGTGTGTGTGTGTGTGTGTGTGTGTGTGTGTGTGTGTGTGTGTGTGTGTGTGTGATTGTCCAGCACCTTAAACAGTGACAGAATTTTTTTGGTTACTGAATGTTTTCAGCATTTTTTATTTGCATCTTTTTTTGGACAATTCTGGAAACATTAGCATTCATTTTGAAAAAAAATTGTTACACTGGCATGAAACTTCTTTCAAAAGCAGTCATTTATCTTACATTTTCCTCCTTTTGTATCTTCCAAAGTCTTGTTCCACCTGCAATCAAGGACCGCGAGTTGGCCTGCTGCCAGATTTCTACTAATGTTGCCTTCTATTTAGGTACCAGGTGATATGGAAGCGATTGGGGGGGGGTTTCCCCTTCTGATTTCCTTCCTTCCTTCCTTTCAGAAGTGGTCTGCACTTGACACCTTGTCCCAGCTGTGAGTATAACAGTGGAACATTGACCTAAGAGCAATTACATGCATGCACGCACATGCCTCTCCTCCCTGGGTCAGGGCTTGGGTGGACTGAGTTTCGCGGCTACATGGATACATATTTGTGCCAAGGTCAGAGTTTGGATATAGTTAGGAAAAGAAGAAATTCAATTGGAAAATCCATTGAGGAAGTGAAATGAACTTTTTTTTCTCCCTGCTTACAATAAAGCAGGAAGACATTAAACCCCGCAGAATGACTTGCATCTGTTAAGCAACATCTTTTGCTCAAATATTAATGAGACAAATTTATTTGACTTCATCAGTAGTTGAACACAGAATATAACATTTCTATTTTGTATCACAGTGCACGTGAAAGTTTTAACCAGGTGGAGGTTTCTGGATTTATTTTTCCTGTAATGTTCTTGTTTTCTTCCCCGAAGGAGCCAATGGATGCTTCTATACTGTACTCTTCATCTGTTATTAGTGGGTTCTGATGTCTCATCTAAATGACCACCCTTATCTTTCCTGGCCTTCACAATTACTGTTGGCAGGACAAAGTATTGCTGAGCCTGATCCTATCTTAACAAAACATCAGTGCATACTTCGATTGAGTGGTGAATGGTGCTGTTTCCATCCTCCCTTCTCCATCCCATTCCTATTTGTCATCACTTTGACTCCCCTCCAATTCATTGACCTATCTTAAGCTTATTCAAATCGAGTCAAGTTATTGTCATCTGATTGCACAAGTACAACCCACAAAGCAGCATTCTTTGGTCCTCAGGGCAAAACACGCAGACGTACAACCAGACATGACTTGCATTCAGACAAACAATACATACGCAGACAAGTATTTCATCTAGACCAGTAGTACCCAACCTTTTTTTATTTTCACTCACATACCACTTTAAGTATTCCCTATGCCATAGGTGCTCCTAAGGGGTTGCTTAAGGTGGTATGTGAGTGGAAAGAAAAAGTTCTAAAACCAATCATACCCAATTGACTCATTATGTGCACAGTTTCATAACGCTGAATGACAATTTTTCTCAAGCAAAATATTTCAGTAACAATTGGGTCTAGGGCAATGATTCTCAACCTTCCCTTCCCACACACATACCACCTGAAGGAATCCCTTACTAATCATAGAGCTCCAATGGCATAGGGATTCCTTCAGGTTGAGAACCACTGATCTATGAAAGTCTCGGATGATTAGTGTAAGCAATTCCTCTAACATCTGTTGCCCGTTATTGTTGCCCTTCCTTACCACAGTCTAGGGAGCAGAGTCTGGGATCCTCACTTTTGTGAGATCCTTTCTCAGATTGGTCACTGAAATTCATGGCAATGAATGCAGTTCTTGTCTTTCTTTCTTTGGCTTGGCTTCGCGGACGAAGATTGATGGAGGGGGTAAATGTCCACGTCAGCTGCAGGCTCGATTTTGGCTGACAAGTCCGATGCGGGACAGGCAGACACAGTTGCAGCAGTTGCAGGGGAAAATTGGTGGGTTGGGGTTGGGTGTTGGGTTTTTCCTCCTTTGCCTTTTGTCAGTGAGGTGGGCTCTGCAGTCTTCTTCAAAGGAGGTTGCTGCCCGCCAAACTGTGAGGCGCCAAGATGCACGGTTTGAGGCGATATCAGCCCACTGGCGGTGGTCAATGTGGCAGGCACCAAGAGATTTCTTTAGGCAGTCCTTGTACCTCTTCTTTGGTGCACCTCTGTCACGGTGGCCAGTGGAGAGCTCACCATATAACACCTTCATTAACTACCTGATATTGAACATTAGTCCAAAGTATAGGAGTGCAGATCTTTGGAATGTTTTTTCAGTGCAATCCGAAAGACTCCATTACATTTTTTTTTAAAGTTTCATAGTTCTTCATGTACAGGAGTAAACTTAATTCACTAAGTGGAGCATGAACCAGAGACAAGACTACACTGTTGAATTCTTCACCTGATATTGTACTTGTATGTGGTTCTCCAACAAAGTGCCTGCCCTTTGGATGAAAAGGAGAGGATGAAGAGAAGAGTTCATGCTGCTTCTGTTTGTTATCCAGTGATCAGTCCCAGTGAGCACTGACTTAACCAGGGCCCAAGTCTCATGCTAAAGGGACATCCATTTAAGGTTGAGGTGAGAAGAAATATCTTCTCCCATCTGTGGACTTCTTGACGATGGAGCGTTGGATGCTGACTCACTGAGTATGCGCAAAGAAATAAAGGTAATGAGGAATGGCGCAAGAAAGTCAAGTTAAGAGCAAAGATCAGATCAGCCATGACTTGATTCAATAATGGGGCATTTGCAGGAGGCCACATAGTCTACCATTATGTGGTTATGAATTCCTTTGATATCCAGACCACATTATATTCAGCCACAAGAGGTATCCCAAAAATCCCACGCACAGAGCTAATCCAGAGAGTTTTCGGTGAGATTTCCTCATAAAAGACCATTGGCCAGAGCACAGCAGGAGGAATTTTCTGATTTCTTTTAAGTAAAGCTGTGAATTCACTTACATCCAACTTGAACTGAAAGGCAAATCATGAAAATCTGTAGACACTGTGGTTGAAGTAAAATCACAAAAAACTGGAGAAACTCGGCAGATCAACCTTAATGCAGCAAAGGTAAAGATACATAACTGACATTTCAGGCTTGAGGCCTTCATCAAGGTATGAGAGAATGTTGGCAGGCGTCTGAGCAAAAAGATGGAGGGGGAAGGGGGGAGGCAAAGGCAGGAGATGATAAATGGAGAAGGGAGGGAGGGGC
Organism: Narcine bancroftii; assembly: GCF_036971445.1. Taxonomy (NCBI): domain Eukaryota; kingdom Metazoa; phylum Chordata; class Chondrichthyes; order Torpediniformes; family Narcinidae; genus Narcine; species Narcine bancroftii. The sequence goes on along the minus strand of NC_091472.1, from coordinate 43,406,913 downwards.
AGCAGCGATTGGGAGAGGAAGGATAGCTGGGTAGGTAGAGGGGGAAGGGGGAGAACTGGAAAGACTGGAAAGAGGGAAGGGAAAGAAAAGGCAAGTAAGTTTAGCAGAAAGCAGAGAAGTCAATGTTAATGCCATTTGGCTGGAGAGTGCCCAGATGAAAAATAAGGGCTGTTCTAACAATCTGCAGATGGTCAGGGTGGGATACTACATAAGGCCATGTGAGTGTGGGAGTGTGACTCAGAATTGAAATGGATGGCTACTGGGACGTCTCTGTGGTGACAGACAGAGTTGAGGTGCTGAGTGAAGTGATCTCCCAATCTGCGTCTGGTCTCTCCAATGAAGAGAAGGCCACAAGGTGGGACCTTATTGCACCAAAGAACAGTGCCTCTGACAATACAGTGTTGTGGTGGAATGTTAGCCTCAATTATCTGATCAGGTTCTGCAGCCAACCTTCACACGACTTTTGTGTGGTATAGAGTCAAGACTGCTGGAGAAGGAGTCAAAGTTAATTGTAAATGTGGCAATCTTCACACAGAGCAAACAAACAAAATTGTACTTATTTCTTTTCATCTTTGCAATCAGAGCCCTATCTAACACTTATCTCGCTGCCTGAAGATAAGTATGCTTGATTTATCTTATAGTGCACATGTAGTATATTAACAAATTTAGATTTTATTTTATGATCAATATCTCAGTACTGAAAGAAGAACCTGTACAGTTCTTGTTTATCATTTGTTCTGAGAAATAATCCTGGATTTATCAGGTCTCATGATTGTAACATGGTAACAGAGACATTAATTGTTTAACTTGGTATAATTCTAATATCCTTTGTGTTGTAGTAAATAATCAACTGACCCATTTTAAACCAGGCACAGCCATTTTGCTCTGTTTATTTGAACTTTTGTGATTCGGCATGACACATAAGGCATATTAAATGCCTTATGGATGTGTTTAATGATTGCTGACTGTGGGAAGGTTAATGAACATGAGCTCTAATAGCCTTGCAGGGTTAATGCTTAAGCCAAGGAGGATAAGGAAGGCTGCAGATTCGATCCTCAGTCAGTGCTGAGGTAGCTTATCTCAGCTGGTGCTGGGAACATGTTGCTGTTATTGCCAGTGTAAGCTTGGACATAGGAAGGAAAGGATTTTAGCTCCAGCAATCCCATAATGAACATTTCTCAGTTATTAATATTTCAGTTCAAAAGATACAAGAAATAAATTGAAATGAGAGGAATGGAGGAAGAAGGATGTGAAATGAACAGATTGCAAAATAATTTCCTCTGGATTCAGAGTACAAAAATACTTATAGACATTTCTTCTGTTCACCATTTTTATTAAAATCATAAATATACATAAAAAATAATAATTTCATGAAAATAATGAGCAATTATTTCTCTTGAACTTGTTCACTCTCTGTACTCTTGAATTAGTGAACATTTATGCCACACATAAAGAACAAATTCTCCACACTAAATTAGTGTGACTCTGGAGCAAGATCTAAATAATTTCTTCCCAGTGACCGCGAATACATCTAAGAATTGACGATAATGAAAATTCAGAAAACATTGTGAAATGTCTGCTGGTCATTAATATAGATGGTTACTTAGTGGTTACCATGGACATGGGTTGAAAGTATAATTTGGTGACTCAGTGACCTACAAGACCGCACTCACAGCTGCACAGCAATATCAATATTGCCCATCACCAATTATGTTGAAAACTCAGCAAAAACCAAGTGCCTCCCCTATTTCTCTGCCAATTTCTTCTCCATCTTGAAGAAGGGCTCAGGCCCAAAACATTGGTAATATACCTTTACCTCCTATGGACATTGTAAGACCGGCTGAGACCCCCCAGCATTTCTGTGTTTTTACTACAATCACAACACCGGCATATATTTTCACCTCATCTCCACCCACGCTATTAATGATAAGAGGGAGAGGGAATTAACAAGAAGAATTATGTCAGAAGTATCCTTCCGGTACAAGGATAATGTGTGAGATAGGGAATCATTTTTACTGGGAAACACAGTGTTAGAGGATTCTGGGAGGAGAGGGGAAGTAGAATTGGATGGGAAAAAAAAGCAAACTCTTGTGCTGATATCAATAGTGCTTGAAAGTAATCCATGCAGGTGAGCAAGTCTCGTGTTGGTTGTTTTGTTTTGCGTGATCTGAGCGAAGCTATTTAAAAAAGACATGATCGTTTGGCTAGGAAGAGGTTCTTGCTGAACCTGGGCTTGCATGATGAAGGTGGGGCAAGATACCGAGCCCTGCAGCTGGGGTCACTCGGATAAGATCAGCAATGGCTGCTGTGACCTGTGGCGTGAGTCAGGAAAGGAAGGCGAGGCAATGCAAATGGTAACATTGATAGGATGTAGATTGCTGGCTAAGGAATATATTTCGGTAGATTTTTTTATTAATGCAATGAGCCATTAGAATAAAACAGTAAACTATTATTGGAAAATGACCAGGAATATTATTAATTAACACCAATTTTTGCAAGTGAATTTATTTGAAAAGTAAAGATTACTGAAAAATCCCCAGCAGCTCTCCAGATTGCTTTGAATTTTATTGGATATAATAAAATTGAGTTTGTGCTTTTAACGATGAGCTTGTACCCAGGTGTCCTCAATAATAAACTGACAAGTATAAAATGTTAAATTCTAAATATGTCGGCAAAGGACACTGGCAGCCAACAGATCTCTCTTGTTTGTCTCTGACTGTATTGTTTACATTTTAGCCTTTTCACAAGCATGGAAGCATACCCAGTCCCCATCTCCAACTAAACACCCTCCACCACCCCCCCTCCCCCCACCCCCCGCCACCCAATTTCAAAGCTTTTCCCTTAAACTAGAGTGATCACAATGAGGGTTCCTGCATGACTTGGAAATGAATCAGCCAGGTGAGACAACAGCCTATTGTAGTGTCATATGGCAACATTTCAAAGCATGTCTCAGTTATTACACACATGTTGTAAATCTGATAGTACTGTCTGACTCTATTACACAAGATCTTAACACAGTGCAAACAATTCAAATCTTTCCACTTCATTTGCTTTTTCTTTTCCCAGGGGAGACTTCAAACTAAAATCTCATTTTAGTAACCAGTTTTATTTGTTTCTAATGAACTTGCCAGGAACACAGTCCCAGAATGATAACTACAATTTATAATCTTTGTTGAGTACCCAAGAGATTATTGACTCAGAGCCTTAACTATTCTAGTGCATCAAGCAGAATGGCTTGTTATGTGGACAAAAAGCTCACTGTAAGGAGGCATTTGAAATATATTTTTCTGAAGGGCCAGCATATCATAAAGCTGCCTCCAATTGAATACTGCAGTCAACACAGCAGTGGAAATGCATGCCTCCAGTTCATAACTAGGCATCACAGTCAGTGTGACGTTGCTACAATGGCAGTGAATAGGGCTCCAATCCAACTCTGTCTGTAAGGGGTTTGTACATTCTCCCTGTGTCTGTGTGGGTTTCCTTCGTAGGCTCTAGTTTCCTCCCTCTGTTCAAAACATAGCAGTTTGTAGGTCAATTGGGTGTAACTGGGCTGCATAGGCCCATGGGGTGAAAGGGCCTGTAACTGTGCTGCATGTCTAAATTAAAACGTAGCATATTAAAAAATGAATTGTCTGCCACTTTGCATGAAGGTATGGTTCAATTCTCCCCTAAAATATTAGTTGTTGGTGTCTGGGTGCTGCAGGAAATCAGCATTCTCTCACTCCTGAGGACTCATGCAGGTTAAAGAGGGTAAAGTTTCCTTATTTGTTGACTTTAAATACGAGCTTGAGAAATTTTAGCCCAGTGCCCTACAAAATAAGGCCAGCAGGGACTAATTTAAAAATTGTATCACAGTGTGGATAGACATATCCATTTATAAGTATAGGAAAAATAAATGTACATTCAATGATGGTGAGCAGTGTGCAAAGCAACAGAGAATTCCACTGAAAATACAGCTTAAAAACAAACCCTTTGTCCCAACTAATTCATGCGAGAACTTACGCTCTGCTCAAAATTCCTCCCCTTTTTTTTATCTATCTCCACTAAAATACTCTTTAATTCTTTCTCTTTCATATGCTTATCTAAATTCCCATAACTTATCTGTGATTATAGTTTCAGCCACTCTACTCCATGTAAAAGAAATGTTGACATTCTCAGCAGTCATCAGTTTAAGGAATCACTCCTGTTCTATTTCTTGCTGACAACCGTGGATTGATAGTTTTTTCCCCCCATCAGTGGAAAGACTATCTCTCAAAAACCATTCAGAGAGAAATCTAATTCTCAAGACGATGAATTGTCTTTCTGCCTACAGATGTGTACCCTTATGTTACAGCAGTAGAAGCTTCCTCATTAAATATATTTCAGACTCAGATAGGTAGATTGTAGCATAGTAGGGGAATTAAGGGTTATTTTGTGGAAAAGGTGGGTAAGTGGTCCATGATAAGATCAGTCAAGATCCTGTTGAATGGCAGAGAAGGCTCATTGTGGCTAGATGGTCTACTCCTGCTCCTATTTCTTCTATTACTCTCACTCTACCTTTCCGTAGTTCTGGTGAATTCTATCTGAACGGAAGGAGGGACCGAAGGTAATTAAAAGTCACATTCTATGAAAACAATTTCTTTGGGAGATTTTTGATGGTAAAGTGAATAAAATATGATGCAAAGAGAGGGGATTGATGCGATGGGGAACAAAGAAGGAAGTGGAGCATTCCTGGGGAGAATGGTGGTGAGGGATGGAGAGGGGTGGGTGGGGGGGAAGAACTCATTTGTGGTGTCCCAGGGCTGCTGTATGATAATTGGGCAGAGGAATGGGAACTCAGCCTCACCCCAGAGCTCGGAGTGTATATATGTGAAGGGATGCTTCTACTGGCAATGACTGCCCTTCTCCACCACCACATGTTTCCTTGCTTTAGTAGGCATTAAGCTAATTAAAAGTGAAGAAATTAGGTCAGGTCTCTTCTGCAAGGTGTGAGATGGTGTTATTTCAACGCTCACCACAGCTGCTTTAATACTCTCCATGGCCTGCATGACATTTGTAACCAATATAGGTGATTGCAATTGTAAATGGATCTTCCAGTATTCAATGAGGCTGGTGTCTGGTACCCTGGAAGAATTACTATTTAATGGGATCCCCTAGTTGTCATTCTTTCTGAATTTAAGGAGCTTGATCTTCAAGTTGTAGCAGTCTGCATGAAGCCTTTGGGATGTTGTAACATCCTTTTTGAGATTGCACCTCATTGGAACAGGTTTCTTGACGCTATGTAATTGTGAATTTCCTTTTACTGTATTTCAACTAGATTTCTAAAACAAAAGACAAAAAATGGTGCGTAGCAGAAGCTTTCAGCCAGTTAGAAGGTTGACCTCCACACCTCCACTGAATGTTTTAAAGATTTCAATGTAGAAGGGGGTACAATATCAAGCACCAGGCCTGTTACAATGGTAAAGGTTCCTCTGCGGTGAGCCGCTGCTCTTCAGGTCTGTTGTGGTTGGAACTACAAAAAAAATTAATCATAGTTTGCTTGTGCAAAAGGATGTGCACCCTTTTAATTAGTTCAAAAAGACAGATCATGATTGTTTAATTCTGTGACCCTTGAATTAATTAGTTGATTCTCGAAAAACTCCCTTATCAATGTGTTGTAATCCATGATTGATGTGCATTTGGACAACTGAAAGACAATTGACGGTAATCTGGGCTTACCTTTTCATGCCTTTAGTTATGTGAGCATTTTTCTGTTGCTTGGCACTGTTTTCTGCTTTTACATCGCAATGGACCATGTCCCAATAAGATACATAATGAATTTCCCGGGTTGGGGCATGGTTTCAAAGAGAGGTTGCAGAGATAGAAATTGCAGAGTGTGGGAGTTACCTGCAACTGTGAGAATTGGTGGGGAGGTGGTGGTGGGGGTGGAGGGAATGGAAACTGAAGTCAGATTCATTGTTGCAGTTCATAATACTTGGTGTCACCAACTGGATTACCTCAAGGAAAGAATTACTTCACTAGTCAATTAAATAGGCATGACATTATTTGCTATCAGAAAGTTTCATAAAAAGACGAAAGAGGGCATGCTTTGTTTCAAGTTACTCTTTGCTATTTTGTTTGGCAATGTTCTTCATTCTCTTGGAAAGTCATGGTTATTTCTTTTGCATGGACACTGACAATCATTCCTTTGAGTTGGTCAAGACTCTACCATATATTTATTAATTTTTGGAACAAAATCATGTTTTCATCATGATTTTTAAAAATGAGAAGAATATTAATTTTTGTCCACAATATTCGCTTGGCAAAAAGGCATAAATTTAAGGTGGAAGAAAAGAGAGGATTTGAATAAATATTTTTCTCATCCAGAGGGTAGCAAAAGTGTGGTGAATGCACACATTGCAGTTACCTCAATTTAATGGCCAAGGATTAGGATTTGGGAGATTGGGAAGGAGAATCAGGGTAGCAGGCACTTTGTTAGCTAGCATGAACTAGTGGGGTGAATAACCTCTGTCTGAAAAGTAAATTAGTGAAAGGCTTTGCGATAAGTATTGGTGAGTCCTTCATTTCTGTAAGACACTGTAACTTGACTTCAGTCTTTTCCATCAGCCTTTGGTGGGTAATGATGGGAATGGATGGCTTCTGGATCTCAAATGGACAGCGGCAACTTGCATTGGTATTTTCATTCAACAGAGCACTTGGGACAAAAGAAGAAGAGGCTCTGAGCAATAACATGAATGCCTTCCTTTTTGAGTTGCCTTGAAGAGTGGTGGATTAATATCTCAGACAATCATCTTGAATCCTATAAAAAGGGTTAATAATAAGGGAGAAAAATCAGCTTGTGGTCATTTGTTTGTGGTGGGGGCATGAATGTGGTTGGAGGCAAGTGATGACAATCTGAGAAGATAGTCAAAGGGGACCAAAAAAATAGGTTAAAGGAATGCACTCTGATGTTACTTCAAATGTAAACAGAGGTAATCAGATGGGATCAGACATGGAGCTCCAGAGAATGGGGACCTGATGGCTCTGCCTTGACAATAACAGAAGAACATAAAACATAAGAAATAGGAGCAGGAGTAGGCCATCCGGCCTATCAAGCCTGGTCCACCTTAAATGAAATCAAGGCTGATCTGATTATAGGCTCAACTCCACCTATCTGCCTTTTCCCCATATCCCTTAATTCTCCTATTATGTAAAAATCTATCCAACCTTGTCTTAAATATATTTACTGAGGTAGCCTTCATTGCTTCAATGGGCAGTGAGCTCCATGGATTCACCACCCTCTGGGAAAAGCGGTTCCTCCTCATTTCCATCCTAAATCTACTACCATGAATCTTGAGGCTCTGTCCCCTAGTTCTGGTCTCCCCTACAATGGAAACAACTTACTTACCGCTATCTTATCTATGCCTTTCATAATTTTATATGCTTCTATAAGATCCCCTCTTACTCCTCTAAATTCTGCTGAGTCCAGTCCAAGGCGACTCAATCTCTCTTCATAGGCTAACCCCCTCATCTCTGGAATCATCCTGGTGAACCTTGTCTGTAAATCCTTCCTCAATTAAAGAGACCAGAACTGTATGTGGTACTCCAGATGCTGCCTCACCAGTCAGTACCTTGTACAGTGCAGCATAACCTCCCTGCGCCTACATTCAATCCTTCTAACAATGAAGGCCAACATTCTATTTGAGAAGGGAAAAAGGAACGAGTTACATAAAAATGTGGAGTCAGGTGAATAAAACTCTAGTATTTAGTGCTGCTAAATTGGATGGAAAATGGAACAGTAAAGCACAGGAACAGGCCCTTCAGCCCTCTGTGTCTACACTGATCATGTTGCCAATCTAAACTAATCCCATGTATCTGCACGTGGTCCACATCCCTACCTTCCCTGCCTGTTCTTGTGTCTGTCTGAGTTTCTTGAACACTGCTATTGTATCTGCTTCTAAATCACTTCCCTTGGTGGTGCGTCCTCAGACAGCTACCATGTTGAAAATAAACCTTGTAATCACCTTTTGATTTCCCCCCCTCAACCTAAGCTTATCCCTCTAGTTTTTTACATTTGTCCCTTCATTCAATATCCCAACTGTTAATGTCTCTATAGACAAATGTTAAGAAGGGAATGGGAGCAGAGGAGTAAGTGTTACCAAATCAGGGATCTAATATATAAATAACCCTCATGTCTTATTGGATATTGGTTTATACCAGGCCCAATAAAACATCTTAACTCTTCGTAGGCGCCTTATTTGTGAATCTGTGGTAAAGCTCCAGTCCTCAACAGCAAGAAGTTTGCCCAAGCAGCATTTCAGATCTCTCAATGACCTCATCTCTGACAATAATGAAGGTAAAGATTTGGAGGGGTTAATTTGTAGTTTGGTTCACAGTTCTATTATGTCTGCCTCTTAATTCTGAATTTCCACAAAAATTTCAGAGGTATTTATCCCATTATTCATACCATTGCTTAAGTTCAGATGGCTCTAGTATGCATGTTCACTCCCTCTCTGGTGATAGTGTTGGGATTTATTCAGCAGTATTGTACAGCAGGCAGTAGGGGGCAACATTGATTGCTTAAAAAGCCTCAGCGCCTCAAAAAATTCAAAGTGCTGTATTTTTTTTCCGTTTAAGCAGGCTTAATCTGTTGAAGATCTCCAGACGTCTGCTGTCAGATGGACATATTTTACCACCACAATTCACATGGAAGAATGCACAACCCTGAGGCATGACTCTTTCCCAGTAGAGAAGCTTGGTCAATCCTGTCAGGTGTCCTGAATGAATGGAGGAAGGCACTAAAATTGGGAATGTGAAAATGTCCCCAGCCAAAGGTCTCCTGTCTCGCTGTATCTCGTCTTCTCTCTTTTTGCAAAATGTGCAAGTGAAGAACTGCTGTTAGATACATCATTGTCTTCAGGACTGGAAAGGAAAACAGTGGTGAAAGGGTGCATTGTGTCTATTTAAATACGTAATGTTTTGATTGATAAAATAAAATTCAGTATAAATTCAAGCTATGTGGGGCACAAAAGATACCAACTTCAGTCTCTGATACTTGTTGGGTTATTATCTCTCCCGACACAATATCTTTGAGAAAACCTAGGTTTACATGTGGCTATCAAGTGGTTGCAGCTGATGAATTCTTTGATGTCTAAATGATGTATTGGATAATAGGTGCAAAGTACAAAACTATCTAACGTAGACCCTTGAAGACCCTTGCAGACCGCTTACCAAGACCTTGGATTTTAATTTAAACAGTGGCCTTCACCATCCTACAACCTTCTGTCATGCGTCTCCAGCAACTGTATCAAAGGCCAATATCAATGGGTACTTCATGCAAAGATGCAAATGAGTTACGTACCTTTTCCTCTGGCCCTCCTCCATATTCCTGTTGTTCAGGTTCTGCATGGAAGTTGATCACGGAGACTGATAAGCCCTCAAATATTTTCTCCTCCAACAGTTATTAAATAGCTCTTTTTCCCATTGATACCAGATCACACTGAGACACAATTATCAAGCCCATTGATTTAGTGTCTATGTGACCATGTAACATGAGGACACTTTGTCTATCAGTGCCTCCCTCTGCTGAAAACAGGCAGCCTAATATCTTGGTTATTGTACATTTTAAGAATTATGAGAAAAAAAATCATAAAAGGTTTGAAATTAATATGTTTCAATCATTAAGTCTATTATAACCTAAGTTATGAAAGCATTAATGATATAAATCTAACCTTGTGGAGCAAAAGGATGTTAATGTATGCTCTTGTTTAAATAATTTGTTTTGACAGCATGGTGGTTAAACCACTTGATGAGCATACTTAACTACTGGTCTTGAGTTGAAATCCCACCATGTAGCTGGGAAATTAAGATTAACGCAATTTGTTAAAGTCTGTATTTTTCCAAAATTAAACTATCAGATTGTTATAAACAGCCATCACCAATAACCAGTCATAATAATCATAATAATTAAGGCCGGCACAGATGGTGCAGCACCCACGACCGGGACTGGGGTTGAAGTCCCGTGCTGTCTGTACATTTCCCCGTGTTTGCATGGGTTTTCTGCAGGGGCTCCAGTTTCCTCCCATTGTTTGAAAAGTACCTGGGGCAAAGGTTAATTGGGTATAAATTGGGAAGCATGGACTCGTGGGCTGAAATGGCCTGTTACCGTAGTGTTTAGCTATAATTAAAATCTTATAACAGCAAAATCATTATATCTTATTGGATTAATAACTCAACTTTAGGGGTTTCTTCTCTTTTCATCCATCTTCTGAACACAGACCTACTTCCTGCAGGTGTGAGTTCAGAAAAGAATCAGAGCTCGCGCGCGCACACACACACACACACACACACACACACACACACACACACACACACACACACACACACACACACACACACACACACACACACACACACACACACACACACACACACACACACACACACACTGTTACGAACCCAGAAGACCCCAAAGCCCAGCAGCAATAGGTATTCACCAAGGCAAAAGTTGCTTTTAATTATCTTTAAACATGAAAACAGAATCATACTTTAATTTATCACTACTGACTCAACTAACCTAACTTAACCCCCTTCTAATTCAGAGCACACGTGTATGTAATGTGTGTGTAAGTTCAGAAAAGCTCTTTGATTCACAGTCCAATCTCACTTCTCATTCCTCCAAGTTCACTGGTTGCAGGCAATTCTTATACTGTGCACAGAATTTAACATTTATAAAGTTCACCAGGCTTTGGTGCTTGAAAGGTAAATGGTTTCTGCTCAGGAAAGTTCTTGTCAGTCTTCAGAGAGAGATTTGTTGTTCACAAATCAACCACTTCAGTGTCTTGCTGACGAAACTTGCCCCCTCAGGGTTCTCCAGATGATAACCTCTTTCTTTCAGGTCACCACAGAGTTCCTTTTTGTTTCTCTTATTTCAAGTGAAACATTAGACAGCTAGTCCTCTCCTCTTGCATGAACCACAAGGGCTTTGACCAGGCTAAATTAAGCATTCACAACCCATCTTCCAAATGGGGTTTGCCACAAGCTTGCCAGCTTGATCTGTTCCAGTCCCAGCTGCTGCTGCTGACTGTAAAACTACAGAACTAAATTCCCTCTCACTCTCTCTCAGAGATTAAACCTGTTTGACTCTCTCTGCTTGCAAAACCACATGACCCTCTTAGAATAGCAAGTTCCATTCCAGACAGTCTGCGGCACTGACAAGTTCTTTCATCCGTTGCCTTTTTGTAAACATCAATCCATTAGTGAAGTCTCTTGGGCACTCTCCAAAGCTTTTGCAAAGGCTCTTGGTGCCAACATGTCTAGCATGAACAGAGCTTCAGTATTTTAAATAATATTCACTTAAAAGTGTTTGTATGTGACCTACACTAAAAACCCTGCCCCAATTTATCTCCCCAAAACATACCTATATACAATACAAACACAACATAATCTGTCACCACACACACACACACACACACACACACACACACACACACACACACACACACACACACACACACACACACACACACACACACACAAATTTGGCAGCAAAAATCTTAATGATTCCTTTCTTAATGCACAGTTATTGAAGCCAGTTGTGTACATCCCTGTGTAGTTCCTATCTATGGACAGAACCAGTTCTGACATTTCGGCTATGACTTTCAGGCAAGGACAGTTGACATAACCTCTTTACAGTGCCAGCGATCGGGATCGGGGTTCGAGTCCCATACTGTCTTTAAGGAGTTTGTATGTTCTCCCCATGTCCGTGTGGGTTTTCCCAGTGGCTCCAGTTTCCTACCACCATTCAAAACGTACCGGGGGTGTAGCTTAATGGGGTGTAAATTGGGCAGTATGAACTCATGGGCCGAAATGGCTTATTACTGTGCTATATGTTTAAATTTAATTTTAAGGTGCCTGAGGTAAAATTAACTGACTGTGTAGATTTTTGTTTATTATACCTTGCCATTCATTAAACTACATACAAAATAAAGCTGAAAACTGCACAAATTGTTCTCACTGAGAATTAGTACAAACATTTTCAACAATTTTCTTTGAAATATATTTACAAGTTTCATTTATAGGATCCTGTTATGCTGTGGGTTTTATTCCTGTTGTATCATGTTTTACCTCACTAGCTGCACCTCACTCTTTATTCATTCTGGGTGCCCTCGGTCAACATCAATACCATTGATTTGTTTTGTTGATGCTTGTTGATTTCATGTATGACAAAGATTAAGGAATTTCCTAATTTTCAGGAAAAATAAGTTCTCTGCAGAATTTACTATGCTTTCTGTTCATAAAAGTCTTTAACTGAATTTAGTGTGCCTGGTTTGCATCTATGTCCTTGTGAAGTTACAGACTGAGAGAACATCTTGCTGTTATAAAGGTTAACATTTTAAACAGGCCTGAGAGCAAAGAGACTTCAAGAAATAATTTGGGATGAACTGCCTTACTTAATCATTGGTTTCTTACTCGTGTATGCTTACCCAGGTGTGTAGCGGCAGGATGTACCCCCCAAGACTGAGATCAGAAATAAATCCTATATATAGACCGTGATTGTAGCAATGGAATTTCCCTACTGACAACATTCACAAACCACTGTCCAAAACTTGAGACATGGGATAAAATTCACTCTCGCATAATTTATCTGAGATAAAAGTAAATAAATCAACACCACACTTTCTTTTTCAATTTGTTTCTTGGGACTTATACAGTTGACTTGGCTTTGTGTTGTGGAAAATTAAGATATGGACCATTTTCTTGGAACACAACCTTCCCCTCCAGCATTGTGAGGGTCATCTATATATTTCATAGAGGAAATTTTGTTAGATACAGATAAACATGGTCTGATTTATTCTCTACTTCCACACTTGTATCTCATTTTGGATTATTTCCGGATGAAATTTCCAACAGCCAGCACTAATGCACCTATTGTATCTGTCAGATAAATAATTTATGAAGTCTATCTTGGGGCCAGGTTTTGCAGATTCATGAGGTCTTTTTCAAATGAAACTCAATGAAAGATGAATGTGGTACTTTTCCAGGGCTTCATATATTTCTAAACCATTGACAAACATCAGACCCCAGACATTCATGGCTTTTCTCTTTGTCCCACTCAGGAACAAAACATATTTCTACACCAACAAATATGCTTGCGCTGAAACTTAATTATGAAAATAAAATCACAAAGACAAAAATGTTCCTTTCTGGAATTGTTTTTCCTTCCTGAACAGCACAAATTAATGTTATCGGTAACTTTACCTAGAACAGTCCAAAGAGATTAAATCATTTGCAGTTTGGACTGATGAAGAATGATGTGGGAATACCATGAACAAGCCATCTACCGCAAACATTCACTTATATTTTTGTAATAAATAATCCGGATTTCCTTTCTCTGAATGCTCAGACCACCTCCAATAAAAATAAATCCTTTGCATGTAAATCTAATTTTAGATGATGCTTCAAAGAGGTAATAAATTGATAGTTTTTGTTTCTATTGCACAATCTGAATTGGGAGGAAGAATTTCAAATTGACTGATGACCTTTCTCCTTTTTTTTCTAACCCACAAGCATAGCTTTGTTAATATTTATTTACTATGTTATACATATGTCATGTGCTTAAAGCAGATTGCTGCCATCCTTCCTAGCCTGCCAGCAGGGTTGAATATGCAGTTGTTTCTCTTCAAGTAGATATGATTTCCAAAGGAAAATCTCTCATTAAATAATTTGTTTCAAGATCAAAACTGAAAGGTTATTTAAAAAGATATACAAAGCTAAGCCAGGGGCCCAATATCAGTGGTGGGAAAGGTATTGGAGGGGATTCTGAGGGATGAGATCTAGCAGCATTTGGAGGGAAGGGACTGATCAAGTGTAATCAGCATGGCTTTGTGAATGGGAAATTGTGGCTCAAGAATTTGTCTCAGTTTTTAATAAAGATGATAAGGAGGGCAGGGCTGTAAACATGTTATATCATCTGATGTCTTGATTAATGCGAATTGCACTTGACAGCGAGGCAAATAAATATAATTCGAGCAAAAGGAGGCTGGCCTGCTTTCCATAAGATCATGGCTAATTTAATTGTGACCACACTTTCACTTTCCTACCTGCTTCCGCAGTATATTTAACCCCAAAATCAATCTATCTTCATTTTGGGTTGAGGATTGCCATGACTCATAGTTCTTTGAAAGAAGAAATCCTTGACATGGTTAATTCCCCATGGCTCTTGTTAGAGTGAAGAGCAAGGCTGGCAAAATTTTGGAACCCAGCGATAGAGAGGATAGGGTCAAAGAAAGAAGAAGAGGCATATGTCAATTATAGACTGTTGAAATTAAGTGAGTTATTTGAGTGGCAGAGATGATGTAAGAATTCATCTAAGAGATAAATCAGGAGGGAAAGTAGGGGTTTAAGATGGATCTGACAGACAAGGTTTAGTGGAATCCCAAGAGATTGTGCAAATATACCAAAGGCAAGAGTAACTATGGAATGAATAGAGCCCCTTAAAGATCAACAAGGTCATCAACGTGTGGAACCAAAGGAGATGGGTGAGGTCCTAAATTAATGTGCATTTACCATGGATAAAGACATGGGGACGAGGGAACTCAAGGAAGTAAATAGCAAGGTCTTTAAGAGAGTCCACATTAAAGAGGAGGGGGTGCTGGGGATCTTAAAGCACATAAAGGTAGATAAATCTTTAAGGCCTGATCTTGGATGTTTTGGAATGTTAGGGAAGAAAGTGCAGGAACCATGGCATAAATATTTGCATCATCATTAGGCATGGTGAAGTGAAAGATGACAGGAGGGTGGCTAATGTTGTGCCTTTATTTTAAAAATACTTTAGCCCATCGTGAATTGATGGAAAGTGCATGAATAAGTAATGTAATACCTTATGCAGATAATAGCCTCCTGAAAGTTTCATTGGATCAATGTCGATGATTCAGTTCAGTATGACAAGGCAATGTCAAGAAAAATATACGTTTACTGACCTGTTTGTCTTTTTCCACACTTTATATACTATTCTATACATATATATCAAAACACTGTATATATATCACAAGCCTTAAATGGTCCATTTTCACTGGAATGAGTCTATGGCAAATGATACAGCGGGTGATTTCGCTGCTCCAAAGTCATCCTAACTTGGAAGCCTAAATCTTACCAGATAGTTTTCTGAAAGGAGAGAAAAAAAATAGATGTATACTTGGTTAAATTATAAAGCTTCATTATTACTGTGGAAACATCATTTACTCGATTATATTTATAGTGGTGCAATAATATTCCTTTGCACAATTGAACACACTAAGTAATATCAAGGATCCCTTTAGTGGACATATTGTGCAAATGGGATCATTCCATGGATTTTGGATTTAATTACGTGAAAAGAGGCAGTAATTCAGAATGAACGATGAAGTCATGTGGTGAGAATGTGTCCAGTTAAATATTTGCTAACTGGCTAACACCAGTGATAACCTTTTGCAATGTGATAGAACAGCAAACTTATGGATGATTAACATTTTAGAAAATTCCCACTGTAAGATAAAGTTACTCTTTAAAGAACTTTCTTATAGAAAGGAGAATTTTCATAACCTATATCTTGGATAGAAAAAGATTGACAAAGTGAACGCTTCTCAAGGGCTTGTTCATATTTTAAAATGAATCTATTAGTTTGGGTCAAATATGATAGATTAAGTGCCATATCTCAGGGGTTATATTTATTTTAATATTTTATTTATTTACAACATAGTACAAGCTGATTCTAGTCAATTATACCCAATTAACCTACTGATCCCATATATTTATGCAGGGTGGGGGGGGGAAACTAGAGCAGCTGGGGAAATACCATGCAGGTCACAGGGAGAATATACAACTCCTTACAGACAGTGCCGGTTTTGAACCTGGATTTCAAGAGCTACAATAGCATTTATAGTTTTATAGAGGGCTGTTAAAAGCATAATCCATTCAAAGTTTGACACAAATGTGAAGGAATGAAACACAAAAGTCTGCAATTGCGGTGATTTAAGTAAAAGCTTGAGGAATGCTTGAGGAACTCAACAGGTCTTGGAGTGACCATACGATGTAAAGATATATAACCAACTTTTTGGGCTCAGGCCAGAAATGTTGGTTATTTCAATATTCCTTTATTGTCATGTAATAGTACAGAACATGTAATATTGCACAAAATTGTCTCCTGCCTGCCGCAGGGCAGACAAAGTGATCCTATTACTAATGCTCAGTGCCCATTACAGTAATAGAGAATGAGAAGCAAAAGAGACTCCCTTCAGAATCACTGAGTGTCCCGTGGATTCACCACCAGATCTCCTGCAGCCTCTGCACCCACAGAGACTCCTGTTTCAATCCATCAGCCACCCAGATCCAAGCTCGGTCATAATCTGGAAGCCTTCAGTGACTGAGGGCCTTCTTACCCTCAGCACACTCCTGAATCCTGGCTCTGAGACCTGGTTCTCACGAGCCAGTCACCAGCAGCCCACCGCCCATGCAGGTCCAAACGACTGCAAATTGCCCGCAGCCTGAGTGGGTCCCTCAGCCACTGAGCTCCTTGCTGATCTGCTGCTATGCTCATCCTATAGGGTTGTATCCTCTGCTTCTTCTCATTGGGGAGTGTTTCCCCCTGTTTCTGGTGCTCTGCATGGCTTTGCTACTCCGCAGATTCTGTAACCCCCCTCACACCCCCATCTTGGGCACAGACTTCCGCCGTTGCAGGATTTTACGTAAAAACACAGTCGGCTTCTTAAACAGGCCTTTTGAAGCCTGTACAGAGCCAGCAGCTTTAGGACTGGGTGGTTGAACCCTTCAGCGCTGTGTCTCTGCTCTCCCAGGTCTGCATCACCACCAGCAGCGTGGCTGTTACAGCAGCTCTGGCAGGGCCACAATTCTTCTTTATCTATCTTTGCTGCAAGACCAGCTGAATTCCTCCAGCTTTCCGGTGTTTTTGCACAAATGCAAATGAGTCATTTCACGAAGAGTGGATGCATTGCGTAGAATATTTTAGAAACTAAAAGTTTCAAACCAATGTGATAAACAGCTATGATTCTCTGACAATTTTTTGTGTGCTTAAATGTCATAGCTGGAAAATTACTTTAAATACAAGTCACAATGTTCTTATAATAAAGGACCTTTCACATATTTTAACCACTTGCTTCGCCTTTTATGATTGGTGAATACTTTTTGCATCAGTGTGAGGAATGCTCATGACCAGCTAAACAACAGGGCTGAGAAATGATTAGTAGGAATTAACTCTTGATAGACACAGACTCTTTAATTCATCCTGCAAAGGACAACTTCGATTTTAAATGTCTTTGGTTGACCATTCATCAACTAAATTGCAATTCTCAATTTATTGTGATTATCAGATGTTAGCAGCAAATACTCAAATTTTCTACTGTAATTTGGTATTAGCAGTGATGATTACATTCCTTTGTGTTGATGCTGCTTTACTTAAACAAAATTCATCTCAGCGTTTTTTAAAATGTTGGCTTGCAGCATGTTACACATTGTTCCAGATGCACTCCGACATGTTGCTTTTATGATGTGACATCCTCTCTTTGAATTTCCACAACTAAATGCCAAATCAGATTTGGTCTCGTTAGTTCAAGCCAAAGAATACACAAACAAACTGCTGCAGAGGTTGGAAACCTGAAATACAAACAGACATGGTGGAAATAATGAGTAGATCAGGCACTCTCTGTATACAGTTGTGTTTAAGATTATGAAAGATTATTGATCCGAGACATTAACTTTGATACTCTCAGCACTGTTACTGCTTCCTGCTTAATTACTCTATTTCCTCTTTATATTTAATAATTCAATTCAATTTCATTAAAAACTGCCAAACCAAGGCCACCCGTAAGTTCGAGGAGCAACACCTAATATTTCATCTGGACACTCTGCAACTTGATGGCATTAACATTGACTTTTCTGGTTTCTTCTAGCCCACTCTCTGTTATCCCTCTCTTCCCCATCCTTCTCTCTTTTTTCCTCCAGATCTCCACCCCATTCCCTCTCCAGTCACAGAGCCACACCCCCCCCACCCCCCTGTTTGCTGGTGTGCCCTCCTTCCCTTATCTACCTATTATCTCCTGCCTGTGAGACTATACCCCTCTGCCTTCCCCTCCTCTCCACCACCCCCCCCCCCCCACCACTGGCGGTGGTCAATGTGGCAGGCACCAAGAGGTTTCTTTAGGCAGTCCTTGTACCTCTTCTTTGGTGCACCTCTGTCCCGGTGGCCAGTGGAGAGCTCACCATATAACACGATCTTGGGAAGGCGATGGTCCTCCATTCTGGAGACATGACCCACCCAGTGCAGCTGGATCTTCAGCAGCGTGGACTCGATGCTGTCGGCCTCTGCCATCTCGAGTACTTCGATGTTAGGGATGAAGGCGCTCCAATGAATGTTGAGGATGGAGCGAAGACAACGCTGGTGGAAGCGTTCTAGGAGCCTTGCTGAAGGGCTCAAACCTGAAGCATTGGTTATGTTTTTTTAATTATATAAAATGGAATCTTTGACCTGCTAAGATTGCCCAGCTTTGTGTTTTTACTTCAATGACAGCCTGCAGACTTTCTTCTTTTATTCTAAGTAAGGCAAAATCGTTTCATCATTTACCGGGGAGAAATTCACCTTCACAGCAATAGTCTTTAATGTTTGATATACTCAACTTTCCAAACATGAGTGAAGCCTGCTGACACTTCTGTACCAATTGCTTGACAATAACAATCAAAATATGTGGTTTGCTTACATGATTATTTTAGTTATTTTACATTTATCTTTTATTCAGTATCAGCCATGTTAAAAGCTGGCAAAAAGGGACATTGAAGGAATTAGGGAATTTAAGATATTCTGGGATCAAATGACTTGCTGCAGATTTTCTGACATAGTCATTGTTAGGATTTGCTCTTACAATTTCTGTTGGGTGAAAGAAAAACAGAAAATGGTGGGATCACTCAGCCGTTCAGGCAACACCTGTGGAAAGAAAAATAGATGTGAATGTTTCTGGGCAAAAATCCTCTGACAGATTTTGTGAGCAATTTTTCTCATATCTAGGATTTGAGACGGCTCACATATACTTCTCATTTCGTTCCAGCCTCAAAAAAGTTGGCAGTGAGCCATTTTCTTGATTCAGTTTCGTCCTTGTGCCAGTTTTAATCATGTGGTGTCATTATTGCCAGAGTGGGCTGGAGGCCAGGGCACTCAGTTTCAAGGGGAGTTAAGATTAAGCCACAATTCTAAAGATCTGGATTATATAAGGCCCAAGCAATGAATTTCTTGAACAATTTAAGTGACCATCATGAATGTTTATCATAATTTGCCAATTTCATTGTCACCACTTTAAAAACCAAATTGTTATTCCAAATTGATGTAATTAATTGGATGTAAATTCAATTTACCAGAGGTATACTTGCATCTGCAATTATTTTTCTGGACCGCGGTATTATTTCCCCTCCCCTCCCTATAAAACAGCTATGCTTTTACTTATTATATGTCTGCAAGATCCAAAGTAATAATCATTAAAAACAAAAGAAGCCAAGATCAAGTGCTTCCTCGTTTGATTCTCCCTGCCAAGTTTAGTTTCATCAAATATGCTGCAAGCATTTGCACAATTTGCATTGCAGAACTTCTTTGTCATGATGAGTTGAGCAGAGTCCCAGATTTCCTCTGTTCCTAAATGAGACAACAGAGAAAAACAGAGTTTAAGTGTGTGGAACTTCAAAAACAGGTGTGAAGTTATGGGCAGCACGGCGAGTGCAAGGCTATTCCAGTGGCAGCAACCCAAGTTTGAATAGTGCGCAGTCCGAAAGGAGTTGGTACGTTCTTGCTGCTGGGTACATTGGCTACCCTCCAAAATGTATGGGAATTGTAGGTTAATTGGGGATTTAGATGGCACCCCATAATCTGCGTCCGCGAAGCCAAGCCAAAGAAAAAGATGGCATGGGCTTGTGGGCTGGAACCGTGTGTTACCATCCTCTATGTTTGTATGGCTAAGTTCAAATAAATTTACATTCATTCTCTATCGCCCAAAATGTTTTTGCAAACTGGGGCAGACCATGACTCAAAATGACTAATGAAAAACCTTTCTGTTTTTTTAATATTGCTCAATTCAGACTTGTCAATTCTTACTCATTTAGAGTAAGTTGTCCTATTTCAGTTCAGTAATAAAGCTAACTGATTAGCCAATTCCATTATTTCTAGAATTTACGATGCATGCCTTGACTGTCATTTTAGAGCTATAAATTCTAATTCAGATCAATGAGTGAGTTTATTTAAACTTGAATTTGGCTTCTCTTAGAAAAGATATCCTATGGAATGCAAACAGTTCATAATCTGCATTACTTTCTGATGACAAACTTCACTTACTATTTTATTGAAGTTGAGTGCTCTGGCCAAAAATGGATCCTAAACCTAAGAGAGATAAGCCAAGGGGTCAGCTACGTTTCAAGTTCAAGTTTATTTATCATCTGATTGTGCGAGTGCAACCCAAGGAAACTGCGTTCTCCGATCCTTGGAGCAATACACCACAAACTCATATGCCAAAGAAAAAGATGGCACGGGCTTGTGGGCTGGAACCATGTATGCAGACACAACAACACACACACACACACAGAGAGACAAATGATATGAAATATATGCACAGTACTTATATACAAATATTAAAATAAATAAATATTATTGTTAAATAAATAGTTACGTCACGCAAATGTTGTAGGAGCATTTCATCAGTCATTCAGTAGTCTCACTGCTCGTGGGAAGAAGCTGCTTTTCAGCCTGGCAGTTATACCTCTGATACTCCTGTGTCTTTTTTCCAATGGGAATATTTGAAGGATGCTGTGTGTGGGGTGGTACGGGTCCTTACTGATTTTGTGAGCCCGCCTCAGACAACGATTCTACTAGATCACGTCGATGGAGGGGATTGACCCCAGTGGTCCTCTCTGCCACTCTTATGGTCCTGTGGATTGACCCCTAATCTGATGCTCAACAGCAACCGTACCACCAGATTGTGATGCGGCCACGATGCTAATTATAGAACTCAAATAGAAAGTTGGTATGATGGTGGCCGGTTGCCTTGCTCTCCTCAGTTTTCTCGGGAAGTGCAGTTGTTGGGCTTTCCTGGCAAGTGAGGTTATGCTTTGTGTCCAGCAGTGGTTACCCGTTAAGTGGGCTCTGAATAACTTGGTGCTCTTACCCTTTTCCACTAACAAGCTATCAATGTGTAGTGGAGGGTGATTGACCCTGCTCCACCTGAAGTCCACAATCATCTAATTGGTTTTGACCACCTTGAGACTCAGGTTGTTATTCTTGCACAATTTTCTCTACAGCACGGCTCGTTGTTGTCGTGTCACGTGCAAACCTGATGACACCGTTAGAGCTGGATTTGGTGTTGCAGCCCTGGGTCAGTGGCATGAACAGGAGCAGGCTGAGCAGAGTGCTCAGTGCTCAGTTTGATGGTGCTTGATGTTCTTTAGCCAACCAGGACAGAGTGTGGTCTTTTCGCTAGGAAGAGAGGGGTGCTGAGTCCCAGCAAGGACAGCTTCTCCACCAGCCTCTGATGTATAATTATATTAAATGCTGAGCTAAAATCAATGAACGGCAGCCTAGGTTTGAGGCATCATTCTCAGGTGGGGAAAGACAGATTGGTGGGACAAGATTATAGCATCATCAGTGGAATGGTTCTATCTGCAGATGAATTGAAATGGGTCCACTGTATCTGGGAAGCATGCCTTGATGTGTTCTATCACCAGACATTCAAAGAATTTCATAATAGTGGAGGTCAGTGCCACTGGGCAGATATAATTGAGGCTTGTTACTGTTGCCCTCTTTGGTACCAGAATAATGGTGGCTGTCTTGAAACCCTCAGAGATGATGGACTCCTGCAGTAACATGTTGTAGATAGCTGAAAGAACCTCCTTCAGTTGGTCTGCACAGCCCTTCAGTACCGGCCAGGTACGTTCTTTGGTCTTGCTGCCTTGTGTAGGTTCATCTTGGATAAGGTTCACCTCATCTTGGCTGCGGGTCCCGTTCATTAGTGGGAGATAGAACTTTTGTTGGCTTCAGCCTGCTCTTCTCATTGAATTGTGCGTAGATAATGTTCATCCTCTCTGGTGTGATTGTGTTTGACTCGCAAGGTTGTCTTGAGAGTCTTGAACCCTTGCCACATGGATCTTGTGTCGCTGATGTCACACATCTGACTATGGATCTTCTGTGGGTTCTCACACTTGCCTACTGGATTGCAAGGGAGGGTCAAGCCCTGACTGATCTTTGTGTCAATGTGTCACCTGTCCTGAAGGCAGCATCATGAGCTTTGAGAAGTGCCCAGACTTCTGCATCCAATCGCAGTTTCTGGTTATCCCTGGTCATGTAGTATCAAGACATCCATGATGCACTTGCTAATGGAGCCAGTCATTGAGCTCATGCACTCTTCAATCTATATATGGACATTGTAGGTGGCTGCCTTCCTCAAAATGCTCAGACCATGGTCTCAAATCTACGCGACCCCACCCTGGTCACGGCTTGATCTTCCTGCGAACTTGCCTTGCTTTTTTTGCCAGTGGTCTAATTTTAGCTGAAAAATATTTTCCAACCTCATAGTTATTTGATGGGAAATACAAATAGGCTGGGATAGCACTGTGCAGCCTCACCATGGCAGCACCTTGGCTTTCTGCTGTGTAGCTGATGTAAACAAATCCATGAGGTGGAAGGTACACAAAGAAATTGAGCATTTGGCTAATGATAGAATAAACAAAATTTTGGGTTTGCAATCCTAAATTTATAACCCTGGAGGTCCTGTCCTTCAACTTATGCCCAACATCCTGAACTCTCTTTCATAAATCAAAGTATTGAATATAGGAATTGTGATGTTATGGCAAAGTTGTAAAAGACATTGGTGAGGCAAAATTTGGAGTATTGTGTGAAGTTTTGGTCACCTAATTATAGTAAAGATATCACTAAAATTGAAAGAGTGCAGAGAAGATTTACTAGGATGTTGCTGGGACTTGAGGAATTGAGTTATGGGGAAAGGTTAAACAGGTTAGGAGTTTATTGTCTGAAGCATAGAAGAATGAGGGGAGATTTGATAGAGGTATTTAAAATTATAAGGGGGACAGAGTACATGTAGATAGGCTTTTTCCACTGAGGGTAGATGAGATACATACCAGAGAACATGAGTTAAAGATGAAAGGGGAAAAGATTAAGGGGAGCGTTAGGGGAAACTTCTTCACACAGAGATTGGAGGAAGTGTGGAACGAATTGCCAGTGGAAGTGGTGAATGTGGGTTCAATTTTAACATATAGGAAAAAATTGGACAGGTTCATGGATGGGAGGAGAATGGAGGGATCTGGATTGGGTGTAGGTCAGTGCGACAAGGTAGAATAATAGTTCAGCACAGACCAGAAGGGCTAAAGGCCCTGTTTTCTGTGCTGCATGTTCTACAGTTCTATGGACAAACTGTGTTGTTGTCATGTCACACATCAATATTAATACATGCCAGCAAGCATTTCACTCAGCTGTCCAGACTATTGAAGGCTCCGGCATGATTTAATGTTAAAGCATGATCATATAGGATGAAACAAGATATATCAGCAAGTGCAGTTACAAGCACTCTGATTTCCACTCCTTTCCAAATTAATTCATCAGCTTTTTTTTTTATCATCCTTATCTTTTGCTGTCATTAAGTTGGCAGAAATCTTGCTTTAGCACTCAAAATGGAGTTATGGCAGTGGAATGGGTGAAATTGGATATAAATTCCTGATCATAGCTTCAGTTTCTTCCAGAGGTTTCAACATATTTCTTGTGATCCTATGCTTCCATTGCAAATAAATAAGAAGATGTTGTCCAAATTATTCTGCTTCTTTGAATGGCAGTTAAAGTGAAGTCCTTTTCCCGTTTTGTGCTGATTAGTAATTACTACTTCGAAGGCAGATTAAAATGAAATCTCATTGGGGCCTGTGGGATGTTTCGTTCAGATGCCAAGAGACTCGATGTCTCCCTGACACTGTTGTCACTGGGGTGAGGGGGGGGGGGGGGGTTGCCGACTGCACTGGGTGACACCATCAGAGGGGGTGACACCAAAATAATTGTCTATAAAATTTTTGTGCTGCGTTTTGCCAGAAATGTATTATTTTTTAAATAAAAATACCCCTGTAGCTATTTATAGCAACAAAAACATTTTTCGTAAGCCCAACTTACATGTGTCAATATACCTACAAGGTTAAAATTCTATGCTAATTTACTTTTTGCACCTTCTAATGTGGTTCAGTCAGAGCCGTCATTATATTACAATGACGCTTCGAATCCTGTAGTTTCGTCTGCACGCACTACAAACACGCCCTGTTGTTTTCGTTGCTGCTGGTGTTGTTATAATCATTGATTTTGTCTAATTTTCTGGTGTTTTAGCTACAATATTGTGATAATTAGTCTTTGTTTGCTTACCGAATTTTCACATTAACCACATGAAACTATGAAAATATAAATACATTTAGGCTGTGCTATGATATTGTAATTTAAAGGTAGAATTTTAATTTTTCTAGTTTTTGATCACACGACTATTGCCATTACATTCAGTGATATACCGGAATTACGATTTACAAGTAACATTAGTACAAAAAACATTACTGAGGATTCTGTATGAGCTGGGGTACATGAGCATGTCCATGGGGGATGTGGGTGGGGGGTGGGGGGGCGTGACACCATGAGTTTCCACACCAGGTGACACCAACCCTAGAGACACCACTGCTTCCTGATATTTTCATACATTATTCATACACCAACATCATGATAAAATAATGATTCTAAAACCCTTTTCTCTGTTGGCTAGTGCACTGAAGATATGAGTAAATTTGATATTAAGTCTCGCTTCACTAAGGATTGGCTCCTGAGATATGGAAAGTGATCAACATTTTTCAGACTCTTGGATTTTGATTCCAAATCTCGACTGTAGTGGTTTTATACTGTGAGAGTTGGTTGGTGGAAAACCTGTTTCCTCAACTGTTTAGTGCATAAGCCAGTGAAGGAGTTGGTGAAGACATGGAGCAAGTTCACATATATGCTCTGAATCATTGACTGATTTTGGTTTTGGAGTTGAGATGACAATGGATGTTCAGTTTCCCCTCCTCCGGTCGATTAACTCCACTTGATGCTTGTTAGATAGCGGCAGGGTTAACGCAATGCTCTGATTGTGCCAGCAACTCAGGTTCGAATCCGGTGCTGTCTGTCTGTCAGGAGTTTGTATGCTCTCACCATCACCTGTGTGGATTTTCCCTGGGTGCTCCCATTTCCTCCAACCCTCCAAGATGTATGCGATTGGTAGGTTAATTGAGTGTCGTTAGGTCGGAAGGTCGGTAGGACCCAAATTAAATTAAATTTTTCAGAGAGGAAAACTGAAAAGAGGATTGGTTTAGTGGAACAAGCTTCATTTGATCCTTGTCTGTCCTGTAATCCTGACTGAAGTAGACCCATTGTAAAGAAATTTAGATGCAAACATATTTAAAAAGGATTTCCTATATTCTCACTGAATTGAAAAGTTGAGGCTCTTGTGGGATCTGGAACAACAACAGTGGATGAAGATAAACCTGTGAATGTATGGTGTTGTTAGCAAGATAGCCTGCCAATATACAGGTAAAGACAGATACTAACCAAAAAAGGAGTGATAAATGATGAAGGCCCTAAAGGAACCCACATACTAGAAGGATTGGACTTCTTCTGAGTCATTAATCTATGCATGCCTGGGTTCATTCATTGCCCATTTCCTCTAAATAAAGAAGTGGAAAACTCCACTCTCCCTGCCTCTCCATCTGTTACTATGACACTGGAACTCCCTAGAACACTGTACTTGCAAGAATGCTGTGATTTACTGTAAGGCTGGAACTTAGAATTGACATAGCTCAATTACATAATTGCTTTCTTGTTGGGACCCACACTGCCAAACATACATGCCAGCACAGGCCTGTATTTTTAGATGGTCATCTAAAACCGTGCCTCCACAATATCAGCATGAATCACAGGATGAACTGTGGATTGCAGGATTAATTGCCCCAGTCAGGAGATGAAGAATATCCAGGCATGTATGTCTCCAATTGTATTTGTGGAGTCTTGTGTGAAGAACATTTAGTTAATGAACAGTTAATACTCAATTTTAAAAAAAATGTGCTTGCTGCTGAACTGTGCAGCCAAACAAAGAAGGTTTATTGATGTTGCAAGAAAGTTTATTAATCAAAAGTAGATCCATCTTTGTTGATTTAAAATCCTTTCAGCTGTATAAAATTCTATCTACCTACTACACAAGGTTCTTTGATGCCAAGAATTTCAGGGTAGTGGATTTGGAAATGCAAAAAGGTGAAGGTGGAATCCAATTTTTACAATTTCTTTTCCAGTTTTGAAGGTGTTTTCTATATAGTAAAGCTTTCACATTTTTGGACTGTAAGACAAGGACTAAGAAGCACAATGAAATTAGATAAATTACCTGTTTTTTCCCTTATTTCAACTGGGAGCACTGGGTCTAACCCTGATAGTGCCAATACACACATCTTAAAGCGTACACATCTGCCCAATGGTTTTTCTGTATTGTAGTGGCCATACAACTCCACAGGTGTTTTTTCAATTCAAGAGTCAATTGGCCTTTTGTTTTCTTCCAAAATCTATGCAGTAGCCAAAAACAAAACCAGACAGGAGAAGCGTCTCACTTGCTGTGGTGAAAATAATATGAGTTCTCATCAGCCTTTCCTTTGCCAATCATTTTTGACTGTACAAAAATGGGAAAATCAGCCTGTCGTGCAATGAAAGATCCTGTCATAATTCTGGCTGTTACCACACTGCTGAGTAGTCCTGCAATAATGTATCCTTGATGAGGTCTAATTTAATGAGGAACATATTTGTTAGGTGTTTTCCAATTCTAGTACACTTGGCACTGTCACTTTATAATGTAATTGATACCTGTGGGCCCTTCTAATCAGTCCACAACATTCTCAAGGCCTTGCAGTGGACAGAAGTTGTCCGTTTCACTAGTATTTATTTTTTTGTTTAAAACAACCAACTGTTGCTTTTAAGTTTCATCCTAATGCAAAAGGACATCTTTATTCTGTAGGACATAAAAGAACTTCTGAATACAACAGGACATCATCATGCAGCTGTACAAGACCTTGGTGAGACTACACTGAGAAGAGTACCGCGTGCAATTACACTTGCTCAACTAAAGTGGAAAGAGTGCAGAAGAGATTTACCAGGATGTTATGAGATTATGAGGAGTTACAGGGACAGGCTGGATGGGCTGCATCTTTATTTATGGTGTGTAGAAAGTTGAGGAGTGACTTAATACAAAATTATAAGGGGCAAAGATAAAGTGAAAGTTAATTTTGCCCAGGGTAGGTAACTCTAGAATTAGGGGGCATAGGTTTAAGGTGAGAAATGGGAAATTCAGTGGGAAGTTCATATTGGAATAAGCAGGTAGAGGAAACTGTGGAAGTGGGGTGCAATGAAGATGTTCAAAACGCGTTTGGATAGACATCTGGATTTGGACAGCAAATTACAATTTGATTAGCAAGGACAAATAGAATGAGTGCTCTATGATGTAGCGTAGATAAAAGCTCACACTCGATTGGAGGGAGAACTAACATTTTTATTAGCTTACAACACAGGTAGGGTTCACAAACAGGCTTCAGAGGGGTTCAGGGGGGAAACCAAGGTTATATACGGGTCCCCGGGGGAGGAGCTGGGGGGCGGGACCAGTCATCAGTCCAGGACACTTCTCGTGAATCCCACTTCACTACAATGAGTCTATGAGTAATGGAATTTATTTGAAGAACAGAAACATACCTGTGGTCTTCTGGCCAACATTCCACTCTCAACTCGTGCCATGAAAAACAGTTGCCCAAATATCTCAACTGGTACATAGAAAATGATTACTAGGTTCCAGCAACTTAAAAGATAATTCATTGCTTGTGAAGAGCTTTACATTCTGAGATTATAGTGTTTAATTCTGCAGCTGCAATAATGATGAAATTATCAATTTTTACCATCGTCACGCAATGAAGCTGAGCCTACTCTCTGTTGTATGTTAAGCTTGGAAATCCTGAAGTGGTAGTCAATGGTTTCATGCTCCTTCACAGGCTGTGTTGCTTTGTTGGTTTCTCCTATGTAATTGTGGTAAATTAATCATCTGATTAATATTCTTGTGAACTGTTTTTACTGTGAAATGTCTTGAAAATCTTTTTTTTTTGGCATGGGATGTGCATCAGTTTTTAATAGATCATAAAGTCAAAAATCACTGCTCTGGCCTAAATACTAACATTATGTCTTTTGAAATTTCCTCAAATAAATATTCCAGTAGAAAAGTTTCTTGTTTCTTTTGTCTTCCCTCCATTTTTTAATGTTAGCTCTCCAAAGTAAAATTCAGACTCTGAACATCATGAGTTTCATTGGCATAAACAGAACTCCAATATTTTGTTCAATTGGCCAGTGTTGGTCATGTTCTTGAACACTAGGAAGCCCTTTTACTGTTCAGGAAACAACAAGTTTTCCTGACCCAGTTCGTTACATGCTGTCAAATATTGTTCTGGGTAAAATTGTTGAATAACACAGATCAATCAATGATCAACCCTGAATGATTGTATCTGTTTTGCAATAGATTAAGGAGTGCAGATTGCGACACTTCACTATTGATGTGAAGGCTCATTTGATGCAATTACCCAGGCTGTAAAGATAGAACATTTTATTTCGTGAATTCCTGTGTTGACTGTAATTAGGGCTTCCTAATGGTGGGATAAACATCTTGAATCACAGGCAAAGTCTTCCTTAACAACAAATCTATTATGATACAAAGATTGAGGACACAAGTTCAAATTGCATCACATTCATCCAGAATCTGAGAGAAAGGAAAATGCTCCTTATACTTGGGCCACAAAAAAACCAGATCTCTAAATGCAATTGGTTTTGATCAGGTCAAAACTGAAGACTATGTCACTGTTCATCTGAAAGGTTTTAAAATGTGTTATTTTTAACCAAAAATAGACTTTATTCACAATGAATTATATATACAAAAAGAAAACGGTTCAAAATCTCTTTGCACTCGGAGTGTTATATTCATACATTTACATCACTGTTTATTATTGCATTCATTTTCTATTTAATAGCATTATTACTACTGTGGCACCTTATCATTATTCTCTCCTCTTATGTTTGAAGGGCTGCCCTTGACCTCAGACCCTCAATGCCTGGTAATGGAAGACCAGACTGTGGTTCTTCTCCACCATGCCCTTGCATTGGCTATGCCAAGCCTCATTAATTGCTCCAATGTAGAATATGCAGCAGCGAATTCACAGACAGGAATCTCATACAAAGAGCATTGCAATAAGCACCATACACGACATTTTAATGATATTAACTGACGATTGCATAACCATTCTTAATGACGCTATGACTTGGTGGTGCTTTCATTGGAATAAAGCATTGCATGTGAAAATTTTGTATATGCACAATATTTTTGATCATTTAAGCAAATAATTTAAATTATCCAGCATGATTAACAAATTTGTCATTTTGTTAGAAAGTAATGCTTCATGTAATGTTACCAGCAGATGTGCATTTCAAACTTGTTATTTTATCAAAAGCTGTCAATATAATTTTATTTTTCTTTTATTAATTTTTATTAATAATTAATGATAAGAATCACATTATCTGATAGGAATGAGAAAGGAATAAAGGAAATTTATTTAAAAAATAAAAGGAAGTCAAGGCTTGAAACCAAGCCGAGACCTAAAGCTAGGCTGCCCAATAAAAGAAGATGAAAGTAGGTTGTGAGCAAGTATCAGAACAAACTGGGCTAGTTGCCACAGGTAATTTGGTCTACACTAGCAACTTGCTTTCAGGGAGGTGTCATGGGCTAAATGCTTTCCTTAGCTCTTAAAAAACATATGCCCCACCATTAGCAGAAAAAAAGTTATATATGCAAAATAAGTTTTAATTAAATCATTTACTGCAAGTGTATTTCAGTGCAATTAAGGTCAGGAATACACTGGAACACATATTTCACATTCAACTACTACTTCAATACGTCAACCATCTCAAACACACGTTCAACAATCGTCATCACTTTAGCAGGAACTTTGCCCCTGACACTGACTGCAGATTATTTTTTATTTGAGGGACTAATTTTGTTAATTTCAACCTTATGTCTCCACATTTTATAATTTCCAGTCAGTTTCTCTTAGCTTGTAGCAAATCATTAACAACACTGAAGCCACGTTTTACTAAATAAGACAATGGAAAATGTATCATTAGTTCCCTTGCTAAAGTAGTCGAGTTTGGGTATTTATTTTCGATCTCATTATGCTTCCTTTCACTTTGAACAGAGTTTTTCAGATTCATCATGTTGCAACTCAGATAACTCCTCTTGGTATTGCACTGAAACTTCAGATAAGTCCACCAGCAATGGCTGAGTTAACCAAGAGGGAAAATCCATTGCCTTTAAATCACCAAATCTATCATTGAAGTCGATAACTAACATTTTCAAATGATCAACAATGACGTTTGTAGCATCACTAGTTACCTCACACTTATTCAATTAACTGAAATGTCTTTTTTTTAATATCCCCCTCCCCCTCTCAGCCAGCTCTCTTTAGGAGAGCCAAAGAGAAAAAAAAACTTGAAATATATTTACTAAAATCTAATCAAGGTAAATTTAAATGCAAATATTCTGAATATAAAGACCACTTATTAAGAAAAAAATAATTATTATCATGTAAAACATACATGATTTTTTCCATTACCAAACAAGTTTTCATCTCATTATGCCATCTATTAATATCGATCACATTAACATTTTTCCATGTACTTGCTATACATTTTTTTGCTACAGATAAAGCTAAATATACAAAAGCAATCTGAAATTTATCTAATCCCAAATCTTTCAAAGGGTTCAACTTACTCAACAAAAATATTGTCAGGTCTAGAAGTATTTTAATCTTGTACAAATGTTCCACAAACAATTGAATTGCTTTCCAAAAAGATTGTCTATGTACACATAACCAAACAGCATGAAAAAAAGTTCCAACCGAATTACCACATCTAAAACAAGAGTCTAATTCACTAAAACATTTTTTTTAAAATTTTTCAGGTGTTAAATACAATTGATGTAAAAAATTGTAATTAACTATTGCATAACGAACATTTATCAATCTAGTAACACTATTATGACAAATATCTAACCAGTCATCCTCGGAAAAAATAAGATTAATATCCTTTTCCCATCTAATCTTTGATCTATCCCATCCCTTTTTTTCCACACTCTCCTGTAATGTTTGGTACATCAATGAAATATATCCCTTCTTTGGTACAATCACAAGAAAAGATTCAAATTTAGTCAATTTAGGTAAAATCATATCTCTACCAAATATTTGTTTTACTAAGGATTGAAGTTGATAATAAAAGAATAAAGAATTCTCATTAATACCAAAATCTTCCTCATTTGATTAAAGGATAAAAATTTACCTTCTTTAAAACAATCTCCCAAATTTTTTATACCTTTAGATTTCTAATGTAATAAACGTTGATTATACATTGAAAAAGGAATAAGTTGATTATTATATAATGGTGTTAAAGTCAATAATTTACCCTTAGAACCTATCATTCTATTTTTCCTCATCCATAACTTCATTAAATGTTTTAGTATAGAGGCACATTATATTGTTGTAATAAATTTAAATTCCACCAAAACAAAAATTGATGTAATACAAATTCAAAAATATTCGCCATCTCAATTTTAGCCCAACTAGGGGGCCATTCCAAATCCATTAATGAACTAATAAATTTAAGTTGAGCTGCCTCATAATAATTTTGAAAATGTGGTAAATGTAATCCCCCTAATGCATATTTCCAAGTTAACTTATTCAAAGCTACTCTCGGAAATTTACCCTTCCATAAAAATACCCTAACCATTTTATTTAAATCTCGAAAAAAATTCTTATTAAGTAAACACGGAATTGACTGAAACAAATATTGTATACGTGGAAAGATATTCATTTTAATTGCATTTATTCTTCCAATTAAATTTATAGGAAGATCCTTCCACTTAATCTAATCAGCTTTGATCTTTTTCATTAATGGTACATAATTTAATTTATATAAAGATTGATGATCAACATCCACATTTATACCCAAATATTTAATTCAATCAGTCCACTTCAAATTAATAATATTCTTATAAACTGAATAATCTCCTTCACCTATCGGTAAAATTTCACTTTTTTCCCAATTAACTTTATATCCTGACAAAGATCCATATTATGTTAAACACTCCTTCAAGTATAAAAGTGATTGAGCTGGGTTTGTTAAATACACCAGTACATCATCAACAAATAGATTAATTTTATACACCTCATCTGAAACTCTCAATACTTGTATCTGTGTATTTTGTCGTATCTACTGTGCTAAAGGTTCAATTACTAACGCAAACAAAGCTGGAGACAAAGGACAACCTTGTTGAGTTGAATGTGTTAATTTAAAAGGTTCCGAGATCTGACCATTTTTCAATACCCTGGCTATTGGTTTATTGTATAAAGCTTTAATCCAACCAATAAAAGAAGGACCAAACTTAAAATTTCTCTAAAACTTTAAATTAAAAGTTCCACTCAACTCTATCAAAAGCCTTTTCTGCATCGAGAGATATCACCATCGGATGGTCAGGACACTGTCAATATTTATTAATCAAACTAATCACTCGAAGAATATTATCTGAAGCATATCTATTCTTTATGAAACCTGTTTAATCAACATGTATCAACTTAGGTAAAAATTTAGCCAATCGATTCGCTAATACTTTAGCTATTATTTTGTAGTCTACATTTAACAAAGAAATTGGTCTATATGAAGACACCTTCAACAGATCTCTATACTTCTTAGGAATTACAGTAATTAAGGCACTAGAGCATGATTCAGGTAAATCATAATGTTCATTAATCTGTCATAACACATCTCCAAACACTGCAGATCTTTGGCTTGGCTTCGCGGACGAAGATTTATGGAGGGGGTAAAAAGTCCACGTCAGCTGCAGACTCGTTTGTGGCTGACAAGTCCGATGCGGGACAGGCAGACACGATTGCAGCGGTTGCAGGGGAAAATTGGTTGGTTGGGGATGGGTGTTGGGTTTTTCCTCCTTTGCCTTTTGTCAGTGAGGTAGGCTCTGCGGTCTTCTTCAAAGGAGGTTGCTGCCCGCCAAACTGTGAGGCGCCAAGATGCACGATTTGAGGCGATATCAGCCCACTGGCGGTGGTCAATGTGGCAGGCACCAAGAGATTTCTTTAGGCAGTCCTTGTACCTTTTCTTTGGTGCACCTCTGTCACGGTGGCCAGTGGAGAGCTCGCCATATAACACGATCTTGGGAAGGCGATGGTCCTCCATTCTGGAAACGTGACCCATCCAGCGCAGCTGGATCTTCAGCAGCGTGGACTCGATGCTGTCGACCTCTGCCATCTCGAGTACTTCGACGTTAGGGATGTAAGCGCTCCAATGGATGTTGAGGATGGAGCGGAGACAACGCTGGTGGAAGCGTTCTAGGAGCCGTAGGTGGTGCCGGTAGAGGACCCATGATTCGGAGCCGAACAGGAGTGTGGGTATGACAATGGCTCTGTATACGCTTATCTTTGTGAGGTTTTTCAGTTGGTTGTTTTTCCAGACTCTTTTGTGTAGTCTTCCAAAGGCGCTATTTGCCTTGGCGAGTCTGTTGTCTATCTCATTGTCGATCCTTGCATCTGATGAAATGGTGCAGCCGAGATAGGTAAACTGGTTGACCGTTTTGAGTTTTGTGTGCCCGATGGAGATGTGGGGGGGCTGGTAATCATGGTGGGGAGCTGGCTGATGGAGGACCTCAGTTTTCTTCAGGCTGACTTCCAGGCCAAACATTTTGGCAGTTTCCGCAAAGCAGGATGTCAAGCGCTGAAGAGCTGGCTCTGAATGGGCAACTAAAGCGGCATCGTCTGCAAAGAGTAGTTCACAGACAAGTTTCTCTTGTGTCCAAACACTGCAGATAAATCGTCATAAAATACCTTATAAAATTCAACCAAAAACCCATCATCACCAGGTGATTTTCCATTTGGCATTTCCAACAGAGCCAATTTAATTTCTAAATCAGTAAAAGGAGCCTCCAGCTCCAATATATCTTCTTCTCCTAGTACCGGTAATTTCAACATCAATAAAAAGGAGTCAATCAATCCGCTCTCCTGTTTTTCCTCAGAAGTATATAATTTCTTATAAAATGAATGAAGCTCATCATTAATCTCACAAGGTTTGTAAGTAAGAGTCGAATTTCATCTGACTGCATTAATAACCCTTGATACCTGTTCTTTCTTTAACTGCCATGCAAGTACCTTATGCACTTTCTCACCCCATTCATAATACCGTTGTTTAGATCTATTAATCAAGCATTCAAATTGATAAGATTGCAACGTATTATATTTTAATTTCTATCTAGACAACTCTATCTTCTGATTTTCTGTCACATATCTCTGAAATTCCTTTTCTAATTCATTAATCTGTTTTTTCTAATTCAAGGCTCTCGGTCAAATAATTCTTTTTAACCTTAGAAGTATAACTAATTATTTGACCTCTCAAGTAAGCTTTCATAGCATCCCACAATATAAATTTACTCTGAAAGGAGTTAACATTTTCTTCCAAAAAGAAATCAAATTGTATTTTTAAAAATTCAATAAATTCCGCTTTTTTTAACAACATCGTATTGAATCTCCAACGATAAGGTGCACGAACGTTTTCAGAACTCTCATGAGTAAAATGCAACAAAAATGATCTGAAATTACCCTACTTTTATATTCTGCTTGCAATATTTTCCCCTGTAAATGTGCCGATACTAAAAAAAAACTCAATTCTGGAAAAAGATTCGTGTCTAAATGAATAAAAAGAGAAATCCTTCTCTGTTGGGTTCAGACGTTGCCAAATGTCCACTAAATTAAAATCTTTCATCAAAGCTCAAATTTAAATTGCCATTTTGGATTTTTTAACATTTTTTGGAGATTTATCTAATAAAGGTTCCAAAACACAGTTAAAATCTCCTCCAACCAGAACATTTTCATTAGCTTGTCTCAGAAGCAAAAATGCATCTGAAATAAATGCTTCATCATCCACATTCAGTGCATAAATGTTGAATAAAGTCCAAAATTCATTTTAAAAAATCTTACAATTCAATTTAAGAATACATCCTGCATTCATTTCCATTGATTGTAATTCAAAAGATAAATTTTTATGTATCAAAATTGCTACTCCCTTAGCTTTGGAGTTAAATGAAGAAGAAAAAAAACATGTCCAACCCAATCCCTCTTCAATTTCATACTTTCTTTTTCATTCAAATGTGTCTCCTGTAAAAAAAGCAATACCAATCTTCATCTTTTTGATATATGCCAGAACTTGCTTACACTTGATCGGGTTGTTTAATCCCTGTGATAGTACAGATCTATCACCAATGTACATAGTGTATATAGTTACTGTATCTAGACTGTGCTTACAGCGATTGGCTGAGAGCTAAGCCACACCTATTGTTTGGGCCTTAAAGGGTTGTGTCCCTAGCCAGGTCGGATCATTCCGGACTGGTCGGCCACCTGTGAAGAGCTCCGGTCTTTTGCTAATAAAAGCCTTGGTTTGGATCAACAAGTCTTTGGTTCTTTTGACGAGCTCTACAATCCCTGAACATTAAAAGTAGCAAATTTCAAATTTGACATATCTAATACAATTACTAAATACCAAAAATAATAACAAAATTAATAATAACAAAAAGAGAAAAAAATTATATATAGGACCCTCAAATTAAAATATATAGGCCCTCCAATTAAAAATAATATTCATTAATAAGAAAAATGAAAAACAAAAAAAACTACCAAAAGTTAGTAACTCTAAAAAAACTGGGTGTGGATTACCCACTAGTGACTGATGACTAACAAAGAAGTTAGTGCAATCCCCTCCTTCCAAATCAAAAATATTAACATATTACCAAAAAAATCAGCCTTGAGATTCCAGTCCAAATGGTGAACTCATTTTAAGAGTAGGTGAACTCTTTCCATTCCCGTTTTTTCCACTTCTGCCATTTTTCCCATTTCCAAGACCATCAGATTTTCTTTTAGGAGATAATGGTGGACTTCTTCTTTGTCCACTGATATCTGGTAATGAATTAGCAAAAACCATTGCTTCATGCTCACTCTCAAAGAATTGAGACTGATAGTTTCCATAAAACACTTTCAACATAGCAGGATAACGAAAAGCAAATTTGTAAACTTTATGCCATAAAACATCTTTAACTGGATTAAATTCACGTCGGCGTTCGATGACATCTTGACTCAATCAGGGTAGAAGAAAACTCTACTATTCTGAACCATCATTGGAGCTTGCCTTTGTCTTGCATTTAGAACTGCAAGTCAAAGAATTATCTCTCTATCCAAACAGTTCAAACAACGAACGATCACAGCTCTTGGAGGTTGACCAGGTAAGGGTGTTCTTTTTAAAGCTCTATGTGCTTTTTCCAGTACCAATCCATCAGGAAAAGACTCTTCTCCTAACATCTGGGGAATCCACTTTTTTAAAAAATTGACAGAATCTTGACCTTCTATCTTTGGCTTGGCTTCGCGGACGAAGATTTATGGAGGGGGTAAAAAGTCCACGTCAGCTGCAGGCTCGTTTGTGGCTGACAAGTCCGATGCGGGACAGGCAGACACGGTTGCAGCGGTTGCAGGGGAAAATTGGTTGGTTGGGGTTGGGTGTTGGGTTTTTCCTCCTTTGCCTTTTGTCAGTGAGGTGGGCTCTTTTGGCAAACCCACAATTTTCACATTGTTTCTTCTGCTTTGATTTTCCAAATAGTCTATTTTTTCTGTTAACTCTCTTTCTTGGTCTCCTAAATCCTTAACTTATTTTTCCACCTTTATTATTGTTTCTGTATTGGATTGTACCTGTTGTTTACATTCAGAAAAAGAAGCTTCATATTTTTTAAAGTTTTCCCAATTTTCTTTAGCTTCTGCCTTAACCACAGTTAGGTCTGAACTTGTATCAGTATTCATTTGAACCAACTGGTTCAATTGACCAGTAATGACATCCAAATAAGAAGCAATACCTTCAAACATGATATAAACAGGCTGAGGTGCAGTTTGAAATGCAGAATCCGATTCCATAAGTTGTAACTCACTTTCTTCCAGCTCTTCTTCCATTTCCTGTGCAGTGGTAGAGTAAGGCAAGTCCTCTTCTAGTTGTTCTTCAAAAGGCAGCATTCTAGTCGTTTTGCTGTGAGTTTGAACACCCAACGATGAGCCCTCGACTTCCTCAGGGGGTCATCGCTGCCCTCCCCCCGCAGACCATTTTTTCATAAAATTACGGAGTCCTCCGTAATTAACAGCGCTACCCAAGCCCACAGTCACTATAGACTGCGTGTCTACCATCACAGTCCTCTTCCTCCGCGCTCCTGTCTCTTCCAACGGGGTTATTCTTTGTAACAAGCCTCCAGGCTCATGCCCAACTTCTCGGGAGTGCGCTCCTTCCTCCGCAAAATAAGTTGAACCAGCACCATCTTGATACTGGTGAGTAGCTGTTACCTTAACTTTTGTCCCCACCTGCAATTGTTGAAGCTTGGGGATTGCTGAAAATGGATCCAAGGCTGTTTCAAGTCGTTTAGGTGCCAATTCTTCTGCACTTCGAAACTGTATTTTCTTTTGTAACTGAGACTTAGTTTTTTTTACATTAGCAGCCATAATGGCTCACCAAAATATCAAACTAAAAATTAAAGTTTTAAAATTAAAAATAAAGGGTTAAAAAACAGGTACTTAAAAGTCTGACCAGAGAGGGCAGGGATTACACGTCTAGTCTCTACGGCATCTTACCACGCCCCCCATTAACTGAAATTTCTTGAAGAAATATTCCTTTGGCATAATTCAAGAAGTGTCATGAATCCAAATATCTTTGTTTTTGCACCAATAAACATCACATTTGCTACCTGGGGTTGCTTGTTCAATGTATTTAATTTCTCAAAAATGTTTGTCAAGTAACTCACATAAGCTTTGCCATCTGTCGTTAGCAAGAGCTTCATTTCAGGTTTGTCTTTCAAAAACTCACTGAGGAGATCAAACAGATCCATAAACCTTTTGAAGCAGTTTCCCTTTGACAACCACCTTACTTCAGTGTGAAGCAATAATCTCACATGTTCTGCATTTTTATCAGCACAAAACTGCTTAAACAGACATTCACATTTGGCATTAGCTTTGATGCCATTGATACATTTGATCAAAGAATGAAGTATGTCGTGTAAAACAGGGGAAACTTTCTTGGAAACTAAGCTTTCTCGGTGGATAACACAATGCACAGCCAACATGTTTGGATTTTCATCCTTCATTAATTTTAAACATTCTGGGTTTTTTTTTTACCCTTCAAAGCAGGTACATCATCTGCTGCACAAGATATGATGTTTCCTTTTGGTATTTCATTTTCATCCGAACAACTTTTGAGCTTGCTGTAGATATCAACTGCAGTAGTGGTTGTTTCTAATGATACACAAAACAACATCTCTTCTTGAAACTCTTCCTGATCAATATATCTCACATTTGCCAATAACAGAGCCTCACTCTCCCATATGGTGGATTCATCCAGTTGTATTGAGAACTTTTGTGATTTCACTTTCTCAATAACCTGTTTTTCAACATCTTGACCCATGTCATCTATTCTGTTGCAGACTGTACTATTACTCAATGGCATTGCTCGGACATCTTTATCATCCTTTTGCAGAACTGTTTTGAGAAACAATGATATTGTGGGTTTAATCATTTCCTCCCCAATCATTTGATTCTTCCCATGTTTTGCTCTCAGCAGAGAAATTTCATAGCTAGCTTCAAGGGTATGATTCAGGGCAGTAGTTTGCATAGTGAACAATGAAATGATTTTTGATCTATTTTCGAACTTCTTAGTGACTTAAAATATTCCAATTTCGAATTGACATGGTTAGGAGGTTTTACCCTCAAATGAGTTTCAAGACATGAGTTCCATTGTTTCATTTGTCAAAGTCTGTTGGCATAATAGCCAAAAAGATGCACGTTCATCGTGTACAGCAGGTATAAACCAAAAAGTCAAGAACTCCTCTGAATATTGACGAACCTTTTGCTTGCCTGGTCTGCTCATTTTAAATATACAACAGTGCGAGCTCCCTGAAACAGATTCATACAACAGCGCGAGCTCCCTGAAACAGATTAATCGCTATTTTATTGCATCTTAGAATTTAAAAATGTAATGAAAGTAATGATTGAATCAAAGGAAGAATACTGACCCTAAAAAAAGAAAAAAAACACGAGCATGGTTTCTGATAATTTTTTTCCTCACGGAGAGGGCATCAAAACTGCACTTGCTTCATGCTTTACTTCCTGGGGTCCCTTTTTTTCTGATTTTAGTGTCCCCCTCAGGCTGGCACATGGGGCAGACACCCCTCCCCCACAATCAAAATGCTCGTACACAAAGATACAGGTATCACTCACGACGGAACTGAAAAAAGTGAAAGAGTATGGATGGAAACATGATTGTTGAGTTAATTTGGAATCTTTGTCACCAATGAGATAATTTGGAATGGATTATAAGACTGGTCCGAAAAAATATAATTATAATGTTAACCAAGGATAACAACAGTTAAAATAAAAGAAACATCAGAAGAGCAAAAACACATTACAAAAATAAAAAGACCAAAGTGATTTTACATGGAAGTTACCACAAATGTGTTGTACAAGTCACATCTGTCACATCAATACAGAGTTTACTTTTCTCAAACCAACTTTTTAATTATTTCCCAAAATATTCCTATGCCCCACTAAAATATCTCCATGCCCCACCGTTGGGGTGTACAACCCACCTTGAGAATCTATGATGTAGAGGGAAAGTTAGGAAGGAGATCGTGTGGTTAAAATAGCACCGGAGGTTTCTGCTACTTTGGAACTATAATTAACTATATGCATTTGGTTGGTTGATTGATTTCAGAAGCTGCTGAAGAATCCTAATGGCCAGATAAATGACCTGAATCCTTAAAGAGGAAAATACACTCAGATTATCTTTTCTTAATAAATCCATAAAAAGATTGACCAGCAGTACTTGAAAGTTATCAACTGTTGAATGAAGATCCACCATCCAATATGGTTTGAGATTTCATGAGTGAGTTAATTCCACATCTGTTATAAAAGGCTGAAAAGGGTCAAATTTAATTATCCCAAAATCAATTCATTTTGATCATATTATATCCTCAAAAATTCTTATTTGTAGAACCTCAATGGTATTGAGTCTGAAGAAAGACGCAAAAGAAATGTGGTTGATATGTTAAGCAGAGTTAAAACCAAAATACTTTCAGGTCTTCATGCTGTTATGCAGTGAGTCATGCTTCTGTTCATTTTGTGACACTTATTTCACACAAAACCTCAATGTCTGACTGCAATACTTATCTAATTCATTCTTTGGCTTGGCTTCGCGGACGAAGATTTATGGAGGGGGTAAAAAAGTCCACGTCAGCTGCAGGCTCGTTTGTGGCTGACCAGTCCGATGCGGGACAGGCAGACACGATTGCAGCGGTTGCAAGGGAAAATTGGTTGGTTGGGGTTGGGTGTTGGGTTTTTCCTCCTTTGCCTTTTGTCAGTGAGGTGGGCTCTGCGGTCTTCTTCAAAGGAGGCTGCTGCCCGCCAAACTGTGAGGCGCCAAGATGCACGGTTTGAGGCGTTATCAGCCCACTGGCGGTGGTCAATGTGGCAGGCACCAAGAGATTTCTTTAGGCAGTCCTTGTACCTTTTCTTTGGTGCACCTCTGTCACTAATTCATTAGTGGCACATTTAACATAGTAGTTAGCTCAACACTGCAGCACCAGTAACTCAGGTTTAAATCTCGTGCTGTCTCTAGGAGTTTGTACATTCTCCCTGTGTCTGCGTGAGTTTCCCCTGGGTGTTGCAATTTCCTCCCATCCTTCATAATATGACGATTGTAGATTAATTGGTGTATTTGGGCAACACGGGCTAATGGGCTAGAGTGGCCCGTTACTGTGGCACGGGGTAATGGGCTAGAGTGGCCCGTTACTGTGCTCTATGTCTAGATATTTTGCTGCACTATATGGGCAGGATAGAATTAATTATTTTAAACATACACTTTCCTTTTTTTAATCTTTTAACTTTGTTGTTCAGTTTCACTTTCTCTTGAAGTATTCAGGATTCAGAGCAAAAACAAATTGCTAGAAGGCCCGGTGATTTGAGCCACACCTAGGAAAAGAATTGTCAATGTTTTAGATCAAGTTCCTGCATCCGCCATTAATGGAGAGTTGGAATAAAGAGGAGAGGGAGACAGCTGAGGTTGGGGCTGTTAGATGACTGATGGAGCAAGAGATAGACACAGGCAGACAGAGCTCCTATTACCCTGAAAAAAAAACGTATTATTGACACATACACAACCCATCTCTGGAGCCGGCTTGCTTGTTCACAGAGAACTGAAGAAAAGCTGGGTTCACATGTCCTTTGACACAACAAGCCAGCTTTCCAAAACAAGAGGCAGGGTATGTAGCACAGCAACATGTCTCACCCTTTAGACTGGTCCCGCATCAGTATGCTCCACCTGATGCTACCTACCTTGGCGGATCAAAGCTAGGTAAGTTTAAGACACAAACCAAAAAAAATCAGGATGTGTTTGACCTCTCAATGTTTCTTTTGAGACATACATACACCTGAATTGTAGAGAATTGGTCCATCCTGAAATTTCCTCTTTTCCCTAAACAACTTTGCTTTTGCTATTTATCAAGCACTTTTCCTGTCTGGATATTCAACAATTTTTTTAAAATCACATTGTCACACTTGCCCAATCTCTTCAACAAGAGTCTGTTCACTTGACCCACAACCATCCTGCAGAAATGGCCATTCCTTTAATTTTTCCCTTTCCTACCTTTGCCATCACCAGCTCATTAGGCCACAACATAGGCCTCTCTGGGTGTGTCTGCCTCTCACATTCAGAGTTTCTAATAGAAGCCAAATCTTTGAACAAATTTTTTTCCCCCAATTATCCTCAAGCCTCAATTTTTGGTTACAATTTCATCTGATTATATCTCTGTGAGCCACGTTATAGTCTTCTATTAAGCAATAGAAAGGGAGGTGGCTTCTGTACGATAGAACATTACAGGTTGGAAACATCTAGAACCATTCCTTTGTCAACTTTCCTGCTAACCTCCTCAAAAAAAACTCTACAAGATTGGTTAAACATGACCTACAACACACAAAACCATGTTGTCTTTCACTAATCAGTTTCTGGCTATCCAAATAATTGTATATCTAATTTCTTAGAACACCTTCCAATAATTTACCTACTACTGACACCAGGCTTACAGGTCTATAATTTCCAGGGTTACCTTTGGAGCCTTTTTAAACAATGGAACAACATGAGCTACTCTCCAATCCTCCTGCACCTCATCTGTGATTAAGAGCATTTTAAATATTTCTGCCAGAGCCTCTGTAATTTCTGCATTAGCCTCCCTCAAGGAAATATCTTGTCAGGCATTGGGGATTTATCAACCCTCATTTAATTTAAGACAGAAAGCACCTGCTCCTCTTTAATCTGCATAGATTCCATTACCTCACTGCTTATATTTCTTATTTCCCACAATCCTGTGCCCAGATCCCAAGTGAATACTGATGAAAAAAATAAAAACTCCCTTATCTCTTTTGGCTCCACACAAAGCCGATCACTCTGATCTTCAAGGGGACCAATTTTGTCCTTTATTATCCTTTTGCTCTTAATACACCTGTAAAAACCCTTAGGATTTCCTTCAAAGCAACCACATCTTCTTTTAACCTTCCTGATTTCTCTCTTGAGGTTTTCCTTGCAATTTTTAATCCTTAAGTACTTCTTTTGCTCTGTGGCCTATACCTACCATGCAACCCTCCTCCTTCAAGCCAAATCCCCAATAACTCTCGAAAACCAAGGTTCCCTCTGCCTTCTAACCTTGCCTTTAATCCTGACACTAATTTAAAAATCTGGACTCTCAAAATTTCACATTTGAAGGTCCTTCACTTATCTCAAACATCCTTGCCCAAAAACAACATATCCCAATCCACACATTCTAAATCCTTTCTCATTTCCTCAAAATTGACCTTTCTCCAATTCAGAATCTCAACCTGAGGCTCAGACTTATTCCTGACAATAATTAACTTGAAACTAATGACATTCTGATCACTGGACCCAAAATTTCCCTACACATACTTCTGTCACC
Organism: Narcine bancroftii; assembly: GCF_036971445.1. NCBI lineage: Eukaryota > Metazoa > Chordata > Chondrichthyes > Torpediniformes > Narcinidae > Narcine > Narcine bancroftii. The sequence goes on along the minus strand of NC_091472.1, from coordinate 43,363,717 downwards.
TGTCCTGTCTCATTCCCCAATAGGAGATCCAGTATGGCAGTCTTTCTAATTGATACCCCTATATATTAAGTTAGAAAACTTTCCGAAACAAATTTGACAAACTCCAATCCATCCAGCCCATTTACAGCATGGAATTCCAGTCAATATGTGGAAAATTAAAACCTCCTTCCATCACAACCCTATTTCCTGCAACTATCTGCTATCTCTACAGATTTGCTCCTCCAATTCGTGTTGATTATTGGGCAGTCTATAATACAACCTAATGTGTGTGTCAGACCTTTTCCTTTCCTCAGCTCCACTCCTAAAGTCTTAGTAGATGAGCCTTCTGGTCTATCCTAACTGAGCACAGATGTGATATTTTCCCCGACAAGCAATGCCTTTCATTCCCTCCATCACCTGTAAGGTAAAACATCATGAGATGGGAATGTGTAGGGAGTTACCCTGTACAGGGCAGTAACAAGAAGGGGAGGTGTCCTTGTACTCCTGTTAGGTAAAACATCATGAGATGGGAATGTACAGGGCTGTAACAAGATGTGAATGCATCCTTGTACTTACAAGATAAGAGAGACATTGATGGATTGAGAGGCAGGAAGCTAGCAGGGAAAGGATAGCAACAGTTTTAGTCATTGGACAAGTAATGATATGATGATGTTCTAAGCACATATCCAAGGGTATAAAAAATCACCATTTTGCTGATAACGGCAGAATGCATTCTCCGACTAACATGGTTAGTCGCAAGTGTTACAATCCGGTAATAAAGAACAAAGAACCCTGATTTCGACTCAGCCTGGTGTTTGTCTCACTCATTCATGAACAAAGCAGACCTAACACACCCCTCCCCATTCTATCACATCTAAAGCAATAGAAACCCAGAAGATTCAGCTGCTAGTCCTGCCCCACCTCCATACAAGTTTTACTAATGGCCACGATGTCATAATTCAATGTGCCAATCCACAGTCTAAGCTCATCTCCCTTTCATACACTATTCTTTGGATTGAAATAGATGCACCTGAGAAGATTTCCACCGTGTTCAATCCATTGACTTCTCACAGTGCATGCAGTTTTCATATTATCCTTTTCCTCCTCCACTCCTCTATCTGCTCTGGCATTCTGGTTCTCCACCCCCTGCAAATCTAGTTTAAACACCAGAGCAGTAATAGCAGACTTTCCTATAAGGATATTGCCCCCCCCCCACCCCACCCTTCCAGTTCAGATGCAATCTGCCCCAATCAGAACAGGTTTCACCTTCCCTGTAGGAGTGCCCAATAGACCAGAAACCTGAAGCCCACCATCCTGCACCACGTCTTTAGCCACATGTTAAGCTGCATTATCCTCCTATTTCTAAACTCAACAGCAGACAGCATGGGTAGCAATCCTATGATGAAGGTCCTGTCCTTCAACCTAACACCCAACTCCATGAACTCTCCTTGCAGGACCTCCTCACCCTTCATACCCATATCATTGCTCACTATATAGACCATGACATCTGGCTGCTTGCCCTCCCTGCTGAAAATGCCATGAACTCAGTCTGAGACATCTCAGACACTGGCATTTGGGAGGCAACAAACCATCTAGGATACTCAATCTCTTCCACAGAACCTATCATCTGTCCCCCAAACTACAGGTCCCCTATCACTACAGCTCACTTATTCTCCTCCTTACCTTCTTGGCCAAAGGACCAGACTCTCTGCCAGAGACCTGATCTCCATGGTTTGTCCCTGGTAGGTCGTCCCCCAAAACATTATCCAAACTGGGATACATTATTGAGGGAGCTGGTCACTGCTGCTTCCTTTCTCTCTCCTGACTGTCATCTATCTATCTTCCTCCTACCTCCTAGATGTGATAGTGTCCCTGGGCTTATCAACCCCTCTGCCTCCCAAATGATCCAGAATTCATCCAACTCTGGCTCCAGTTCCTTAACTCATCTTGTCAGGAGCTGCAGCTGGATGCACTTCTCACAGATGAAGCCATTAAGGGATACTGCTGGCTTCCCTGATGACCTACATTCTGCAAGAGAAGTATTCCCCTACCTTGGCCACCATTCCCACTACCTATGACTAGATGAACAAAATATATGTATCTAAAAAGAAACTTCCTTTACCAATGCCTACCTGCTGAAATATTTTTGATCCTCAAATAGAGTGACCATTTCTGACTTCCACTTCAGCATCACCACCTCAGCCCCTATTCACTAAAGTCCCTTGAGGATTTTTGTTTTTTTTATAAAACCTTTCCACTCTGACTCAGCCCACTCCCTCAATGTCCACTCTGCTACATGGACACTCACTACTTTTACAGTGATGTTTAGGCCACCTGACCTCAATTGCCCTTCATTTGTTGAACACGATTCCCCAATCAATTGCTATCTGCTGAGTCCCTCCTTTTTTTCAACCCTTTTGTCTTGAATTTGAACTCGATTGCTCAATCAACTGCTCCTCTGTCTTCAACTGTTGAACTTGATTGCCCAAAATGTAATGGGAAGCAGTTATGGAATACTATTTTCATGGCTAAAAGGTCATTGAAAATTTGCTTATCTTGTTGGCAAAATCATTGCTTGGTAGAAATATGATAGGGCTGCTTCCATTAAATGTTAGATGTAGGTTAGCTTTAGAAAACATTAATGTCATAGTCAGAGCTCTATATTTTCAATGCACTGGTAGGTTAAGTTATGCAAATATATACACTTTGTGATTACCATGGCGTGCACTTCCAAGGATGGTTAGCAAAAATTCAGTGGGTCACAGAAAACAAAAGTTCTGGTCAGTATAAAAAGATTCACCCAGAAATAACAGTTAGTCTTATTTGTACTACCACCAAGGCAAATGTTGTGGTATGACGAGGCAGATGGAAGCTAGGATGGATGCATTGTCGGGCAAGGCTGGATCAATGAAAAGTTTAATGCAACATGTTACATTTTTGATCTCGCCAAATAATGAATCTTGCCTGGTTCAGTGTGGACTCCAGTCATGCATAAGCAAATGGTCTAGCAGGTAATTCCCTCTGACTTTTAATGTGCACGAGCCCAGCTGTCCTACTGTACCCTAAAACGTACTTACTGATTCTTCCCCAAGTTAAAATCAAAGCCAAAGAACAGATCCAAAACAGTTCTGCTACAATAGGTCAACAGGGAATTTGCAGTTCATTCATGGGCATCTTTAAGAATACCTTTAATGGCTGTGGGTTGTGAGCACAAAGTAAGTGCAGAGTCAAGCTCCAATACCTGGTTAGAGCTAACAAGCAATGTGAAATTTCTACCTAGTATCTATTTTATTAGTTATGCAGAAGGGCTTTTCAATAGTCCTTTTGTGGATAGAAGGATTTTTAGGACAATATGTGTGACTGTCATGGGTTGTCCTTACCATAAAGGTATGAGATATACAATTTAAATGTTAAATTTAAATTTAGACATACAACACAGTAACAGGTCTTTTTGACTCACAACTCCATGCCACCCAATTACACCCAATTGACCTACATCCCGGTACATTTTTTGAATGGTGGGAGGAAACAAGAGCACCCTGAGGAAACCCACACGGACCCAGAGAGAACGTACAATCTCCTTATAGTCAGTGCCAGATTTGAACCCCTATCTTTCTTTCTTTCTTTGGCTTGGCTTCGCGGACGAAGATTTATGGAGGGGGTAAAAAAGTCCACGTCAGCTGCAGGCTCGTTTGTGGCTGACCAGTCCGATGCGGGACAGGCAGACACGATTGCAGCGGTTGCAAGGGAAAATTGGTTGGTTGGGGTTGGGTGTTGGGTTTTTCCTCCTTTGCCTTTTGTCAGTGAGGTGGGCTCTGCGGTCTTCTTCAAAGGAGGCTGCTGCCCGCCAAACTGTGAGGCGCCAAGATGCACGGTTTGAGGCGTTATCAGCCCACTGGCGGTGGTCAATGTGGCAGGCACCAAGAGATTTCTTTAGGCAGTCCTTGTACCTTTTCTTTGGTGCACCTCTGTCACGGTGGCCAGTGGAGAGCTCGCCATATAATACGATCTTGGGAAGGCGATGGTCCTCCATTCTGGAGACGTGACCCATCCAGCGCAGCTGGATCTTCAGCAGCGTGGACTCGATGCTGTCGACCTCTGCCATCTCGAGTACCTCGACGTTAGGGGTGTGAGCGCTCCAATGGATGTTGAGGATGGAGCGGAGACAACGCTGGTGGAAGCGTTCTAGGAGCCGTAGGTGGTGCCGGTAGAGGACCCATGATTCGGAGCCGAACAGGAGTGTGGGTATGACAACGGCTCTGTATACGCTTATCTTTGTGAGGTATTTCAGTTGGTTGTTTTTCCAGACTCTTTTGTGTAGTCTTCCAAAGGCGCTATTTGCCTTGGCGAGTCTGTTGTCTATCTCATTGTCGATCCTTGCATCTGATGAAATGGTGCAGCCGAGATAGGTAAACTGGTTGACCGTTTTGAGTTTTGTGTGCCCGATGGAGATGTGGGGGGGCTGGTAGTCATGGTGGGGAGCTGGCTGATGGAGGACCTCAGTTTTCTTCAGGCTGACTTCCAGGCCAAACATTTTGGCAGTTTCCGCAAAGCAGGACGTCAAGCGCTGAAGAGCTGGCTCTGAATGGGCAACTAAAGCGGCATCATCTGCAAAGAGTAGTTCACGGACAAGTTTCTCTTGTGTCTTGGTGTGAGCTTGCAGGCGCCTCAGATTGAAGAGACTGCCATCCGTGCGGTACCGGATGTAAACAGCGTCTTCATTGTTGGGGTCTTTCATGGCTTGGTTCAGCATCATGCTGAACCCCTATCACTGGTCTTGTAAAAGCATTACACTAACCATGTCACCCTCAGTTTGCTCTATAAATATGTGGCCAATTGAGAATTAAATATGCATTTAGATTCATTCAGCAGTAATTATGTTTGTTGAAAATCTGCTGAAACAGCAGGACTTTTTGCCAATATATTTTAAGTTTATTCTTAGTTTTTTGTCTTCCGCTGCTTATCTAGTGTTTCTCAAAATAGAGGTAAGATCCTTTTTCCAATGGAATGATGCAATTATGAGATGTTGGTTCAGAAATGCATTTCTAAAAGAAGTTCCATTTCCCAGGTTATGATTGACGAAAGAGGAGCCACAGAGCTTTTGAACTACACAGCATGTACAAATTGGCTCAGTCTGACATGTGTCTCGTGGTTAGCTTTGCAGCCTGAATGCGGTTTTTTATGTATGCATTGGGTTTTCTTGCTGAATTTCTGTTCCAACCTACCATGCCAGTGTTTTTGATCTACTTAACAAAACAGGAACTTTCAACACACCCTTGAGTCAGATAAAATTTGGAAAGTGTCTGCTTAATCAGCCTATCTTCCTAATTTTGTTTGGTTACAGAATTAAAGGGAGCTAAGGCATGCTAAAAGAGGCAATTTTCCTTGACATTTGAGCTTTGGATAAACATATCATTGCACACAACTAGAATTTGTTCAAGGCAGGTCGACTTAAGGAGAAAGAGGTTGGGGGTGAAAAGGAGCTTTGATCTATCATACTAATCTAAAATGATGTCTGAGCCTGGCAGCATGAATGTTTTTGTTGCTTAATTAATGGAAAATTGAGTGTGTGCTTCAAAATAATTCTCGAGAAAAAAAACCAGACTGCATATTACTGATCTTTTTAAATTATGCAATTCTCCTGTTTCCCTGTTCTGTTGATTTGCCTGTCAACTGTTTTAGAATGTGAGAACAAAATTGCATAAGAAACAACTTAAACAGATCTTGCATAATCTTTTTAAGTTCCACTGTTGTAGCTGACCTCCTTATTCTTTGATTCCCCTGGATTAAAAAAAACATTTCCATCTCAGTCTTGAACAGACATAATGGTTGAGCCCTGTACCTCTCTGGGATGGAATAATCAAAAGATTCAAAAGAAGTCCTCCTGTCCTCAGTCCTACATCTATGACTCTGTTCTGAGATATTCCCTACATTTTCTAGATTTTCCATTAAGGCAAGAATCAATCATCATGCGACAACTCCCTACAGAAGTGCATCATTTTAATGAGACCTGCTCCTTTCCTAATGCTGATGTGTTTAACAACACTGTCTTGTGAGTTAATAGAACTGAATTTTGCTAAACTTTCTAATTTCACAATTTCAACGGTAAGGTTCTCTGAAACTTAAAATGTACTGTATCTAATAAAATATGTGTGACTGTAAGATCTCATGGATCCCGTAAAGTGGCAAATTTGGACTGTTTGTTCAAGCTTTTTAATCTCAAGGACTGATATTTTTGTTATTTCCATGTAGGTCTGGACAATTAATGGTTGGTTTCAGATTTTGTAAACCCTTGATTATTTAACATGTTTTTATTGGAAAAAGTTACAATGATTCTTATTGGCTAGCTTTTTAATGCGATAATTTTCATTGCTTGACACCGATTTGAATTGAGGAGATAGTAGGATACAATGTGTATTTGAAATTACTCTCTCTACTGCCTTATGGAGATTGCAGCCTTTTACAATAAAACTTTTGTATGGCTAGTGGCTCAGAAATAAGTTTAAGAGTTCCCTGTGGCCTCTTGGATCTGCAGTTTAAAGCAAGAGTTTGCATGCCATTAAACAATTGGAGAGCAGCATTCTGTCTGAACAACTTAATGAGATGAACATATGAGGGTATCAGATACTTTCCACACATGACAACTGAAATTGGTAACATTTCAAACCAGGCTTCTTGTTAAATCATTAATTTTTATTCTGTGATTGTCTTTTTTGTTAACAAAAGCTATTAAGAAATGAGCAAAAGGAATATCCCATGATGTGTATTTCATACTTCATAGTTTTGGTCATCAACTATGAAACAAAAAAAAACACGTTTGAATGCTTTAGAACATCACAAGATTAGAGAAATGTGAGCATCTTCTTTCCTCCTGTATGATGGACAGAGTTAAAGCAGAGAAGAGCAAGAACAATCAAAGGAGAAGCATTGAAGGACATGCAAAGCTGCTTCTGATTAATGATGGATTAGTATTAAAACAACCGAGAGGCAGGTGACCTGCATATTTTGTTGAGTAAGGTTCGGTGCGGTACCGAGAGAATACTGATGGGAAAGGAAGCAAATAATAAAAAAAAGACTTCTTCATGGCGACCATTTTCCAAGCACTTTCTTCAATAATCTTTTACTAACAAAATATAATTTTGAAAGGATCATAATTTGAATGCTTTACTTCAGCTTCAGTTCGAGCTTGTGGGATTTAGTGGGCTGCATATACATATTTCAGATTGTCCATTCTATAATAAGCAAGATACAGAATTTCTGATCCAACCCAAACATTCCTTTGCAAGTGATCTGGGTTTAACATAGTGTGTCCAGAATACTACTGACAATATCATAGAATAAAGTAGAGATGAGAGTAACCAATGGTAACCTCTGCTTTCTTTTTTAAAATGTTTTATTTATCCACACACCTCAGTGAGGAGCTCTCGTGCTCGGAAATAAACCAATCATGACAAAGCAAAAGGTTTTGCAATCTAGGAGCATAAATAGAAAATTCAGGGCATGTTCTTACAATCTTTCATCTAATAAAGATATGTGGGACAAAAGTGGGAGGCACTGGTCTGAGTTCCTATGGGCACTTTAGGATAGTGAAGTTCTTTTTTTATTTATAAAATGTTTACTGAATACTTTCTACTTATTTTCTACTCCCAATATCTGTTCTGATTTTTATTAAAGTCAAGGCATGGGTAGTGTGATCTTTCTTTCCAAAGTTTACATTAAGTACTAATTGTTTGTTTTGATCTAAATGTTTGATTGTTTCATCTTTATCAAAACTTCATAAATATTTTCCTACCACTAATGCTAGTTTGTTCTTTATTTTTAATTTTTTAAATTTTTCACACTATGAACCATACGGACCAAAATACACATAAACATTTCCCTCTTGATTATACACAGTGTCATTTTCTCCTCTTTTCCCCCCTCCCTTCCCTCCCTCCTTTCCACTCCCCCTCCCCACCCACTAAACATTCAACATATACGATACATTAAACCCATTAAACAATGTCATCACACAACGAAAATAAACAAGGAAATTGTGTCATCTTCTTTTACACACTGGGTCAGTTCATTTCGTATTCTTCTCCTTCTGTCATTTTAGGCGGTGGAGGTCCGCGGTAGGACTTCTCTGTTGTGTTCCATGTACGGTTCCCAAATTTGTTCGAATACTGTGATGTTATTTTTTAAATTATATGTTACTTTTTCCAATGGAATACATTTATTCATTTCCATGTACCATTGCTGTATTCTCAGGCTATCTTCTGATTTCCAGGTTGACATTATACATTTGTTTTGCTACAGCTATCATAATAAATCTTTTTGTGCTTCATCCAAATCGAGGCCAAGTTCTTTACTTCTTATATTACTTAGAAGAAAGATCTCTGGATTTTTTGGTATGTTGCTTTTTGTTATTTTATTTAATACCTGATTTAGATCTTCCCAAAACTTTTCCACTTTCTCACATGCCCAAATTGCATGTACTCTTGTTCCCGTTTCCTTCTTACAGCAAAAACCTCTATCTGATACTGTTTGGTCCCATTTATTTAACTTTTGGGGCGTGGCGTATAGCCTGTGTAATTAATTATATTGTATCATGCGTAACCTCGTGTTTATTGTATTTCTCTTAGTTCCGGAGCATAGCTTTTCCCATGTTTCATTCTTTATCTTTATGTTTAGATCTTGTTCCCACTTTTGTTTGGGTTTCCAGCTTATTTCATCATTCTCCTTCTCTTGCAGTTTGATGTACATGTTTGTTATAAATCTTTTAATTATCGTTGTGTCTGTAATCACATATTCAAAACTGCTTCCTTCTGGTAACCTCAGCCGGCTTCCCAATTTGTCCTTCAAATAGGTTTTCAGTTGGAGGTATGCAAACGTTGAACCATTGCTAGTTTGTTCTTGATGAGATTGTGAGTAAAGATTAAGCAAGGGAATGAAGGGAGAGAGAGGGAGATGAAGAGGGATAAGGGGGGGGGTGTGGAGAGAGAGAGAGAGAGAGAGAGAGAGAGAGAGAGAGAGAGAGAGAGAATTTCATTCAATGAGGACAAAGTCATGACCTAAAAGATAAAGAAAACATGAATTCAAAGTAGTATTCAGTCTTCTGCCTTCATTTTAATTGTTCTTTTCTCTTATAAAGCAGCAGATATAATCTACCTAGTTTTGAAACTGTGTCCTCTTTTACTCACCACTGTTATTAAGCTATTGAATGGACTTTCATCAGTAACCTGATGATGCCCTTCACCTGCTTTAACTGAATCTTTTCTCTGAGGCATTATACTCTGCACTTTTGATTTATTTTACACTCTCTGTTGTAGCTAAGTATGGGTTGACTTGCCTGGATAGGCAAATTTTTCACTGTATATAAGTGCACATGACAAAAAAAAAATCACTTTTTAAATTTCTTGTGAAGCTCAGCTAACCCTGTTAGAAGAGTTACAAAGTCCAACTGTACTTGATGCACAAGAGTACATCTTCCCTGGCTAGAAATTAATTTGCCTCAGCTCATCTGACTGGGGCTTATTAATTGATCTCCAGGAACCCCTGAAGTATGTGTAAATGTAATTATAACAAAATTAGGGTCTGCCATGGTGTCTTTTGTTGCTGGATGGGAAATTGAAACAAGGTGCAAATTTTCGTGGTTCCTCAACTGCAAAGTCTGCTCAGATGAACCACAGAGAATACGAGTAGTAAAGTTCTCCAACCCACAAAGAAAGGCAGTGCACTCTGCTCAGTCCCCTTGTGGGACTCATTAAATGAGTCCTCTTCCTCTGCCATATCTCCTTTACTGTTGTACTTCAAACAAGAATTCTGTGTGTTGTTTCTCCCAGGATAATTGGCAATGCGTGTGAGATAGGAGCAGGAGGAAGCTTTTTATTTATTCATTTATGTTTTAAGTTTTTGTGTATTTTTTTAGTGATGCCAGCATTTAATGTCCAACAATTGGTGGTGAGCTATCTTCTTAAACTGCAGTTCTGCACCTGATAAAATCATTTCCACAATACTGTAGGGTGTAGATTTCCAGGATTTGAGTTCAGTGATACTCAAGAAACATGATATATAAGAATGGGCAGCACAGTTAGTGCAACATTTAGCACAATGCTATTCCAGCACCAACCACCTGGGTTCGAATCCAGTGCGGTCGGTGAGGATTTTTACATCTTCCCCATGCCTGCATGGGTTTCCTCTGGGTGCTAGGTTTCCTCTCACCATCCAAAATGTACGGGGTTGTAAGTTAATTTGGGTGTAATTTATAAACATTTTAAAGTTGGGATGATCTGTGATTTGGAGTGAAACTCCAGGCAGGGGTTTTCCTATGCATTTGCTGCCCTTAGCTGTCGAGATCATGAGTTTGAGAAGTGCTGTTGGAATAACCTGGATGAGTAACTCCAATGGGTTTTGTGGATGGTACATTCTGGTAATTGAGGAAATGAATATCAATGGCAGTGATTGGGGTTTCAATCAATCAGGTTGCATCATCTTGGATGTTGCCAAGATATGAGTATTTCTTGAACTGCATTCATCTAAACAAGCAAAGAATATTCTACCAGAATACTGTCTTATGCTTTATGGAATTTGTGTCAGAGGTAAGTAATCAGGAAATCCAAAACAGTTCTGGTTGAATATTGGTACAAAAATTAATCCTCCAGGATATTGATGATGGGGGACTCAATGAATATTAAGGGCAGAGATTCAGGTTCTCTCAAATTGATGGTTAAGTCCTGGCACTTTTAGGATTTGAATGTTATTTGCCACTAATCAAGCCATTGTATCTGAATATTGCTTCATGCAGTCTTCATTTGTTGCCGCCAATAGAACTGAACATTCTGCAATGATTAATTGAAGGAAAGATATTGATTGACATACCTAAGCATAATTGGGTCCAGGATATTGATCTGAGGAATTCCTGAATCTGAAACAATTGACCTCTAACAACCATATCCATCTTTGTTTGTGCAAGGTATGACTCAAACCATTGGGCTGTTTTTCCATCTCGATACCATTAACCTCTATCATCCAGGCCTTTGTTTGTTAGTTCTGTAATTTAACTGATGCCCATGGCCATATTTGGAAAAGTAAGGAGAAGAGAAAAAAATAAATCTATATTTCTTCAGATGCATCAAATAAAAATCTGTGTTTTATGCATCTGTAGCAATTTTACAGCAGATATTTTTCAGGGAGAATTTTCCATGAATAAGTAAATAAATATTGTAATTGTCATTACAATGGCTTGGAAGAAAATATTCAGCAGAAGTCAGCAATGCATTTATCATTTAATATTTGTTACAAAATGCATAATACCCCTCACAGTGCTTTTGATGCATCTACCATTATTATGCAGCAATTAAAGTGTGTTAACGAATATTTTAAAATGGGTTAAAAATGGTTTTAAAAGTCCAACAATTATTGATATTTTTATTGTCATGATCTAAATGGGTTGATTCCTGCATTGGGGGAGTTATGGTTCTAGAAAATGGGTCATGTCCCCAGTTTCCACAGCACAAAGCACATGTGTTGATTTATTCACCAAATTTTCAAAATAATTCTGAGGATCAAATTTATTGTGTATCTCAAATTTTTGGGAGCTGATTTGTGAATTTTGTAAGATGCATTTCTGTAACATGAATGGCTATAGTGCTGGGTCACTGGCAGTTTCATACAATGCTCATTGGCCAATGCAGTCCTAAGTATGAATTTGTAATTGAAAATAGATATGTAAGTAGGTTAAAGGTACCTGAGCATAGGGCATCTCATATGATTCCTTCTCTCACACAACCTTCCCAAATCGAACCATTTAACATGCCAAGGAGAAAAAATTAATAACAGTACCCTACTTGGTGATGGCAGCAACTCAACCCGACAGCAATAATATTATTGGTACAATTCCATTGCTGGAAGTATGGAACATCACGGATCAATCTTGCAAGTTAAATGGAATAAGGTGAGGATGCATCTATTACTTGATCCTTCTTTGAGAACGAGATCCTGACATCACCCTCCTTGTTGTTTGAGATCATCAAACTTTTGCAATCCTGTTGAATACTTCAGCCAGGAAACTATCATATGTTTCCGCAGATCGTATAAGGCCCAAATTTACAACAATCATGCAATTATGTTACATCAAACTATGAAAGGAGCACTTATGAAAAAAAATTAGTAAAAAGATTCTGGAAACATTGTAATTTCTGATGGCTATTTTCATGTCTTCACTGAAATGAGTGAAATATAATTTCAGAAAATTGGATATGGAACATACAAATAAGAGTATACTTCTAAATTATGATGTTTTTGACCATTAACTAATCTTTTGGTATTTTGAAAAGACGAGCAAAATTGAATACTTAAACTTAAATCATATGACCCCAATTACTGTGAGCAATAACATACAAATATGCACTCATTCTAAATGCCTAGTAAAATTTTAGTGCATTTTGAGACATGATTTTTATATCAGAAAAATAATTTCCATTGACAAAGATTTTAGTGATGTGGGAGTAGGCAGCTGTCAAAAATAATAAGTTTCTTCATGATATTTACTGCTTCAGGCAATGTGGAGAATGTCATGCATTGGGCTTGTTATCAAGCCCTGGCTCTAGTTCACTGTTAAAGCTTTTCAATATTGTGCAAAAATATGTAGTACAATTAAACAACACTGATATGCAGTTTTCGAACTTTTATCCACTTAAAATTATTTCTGATTTTCAATGGCAGTGATTTTTGAATGAATATAAATGCATTATTCATTTGCCTTTTTATATCCTTTCTTTTTTTTGTCTTCCAAATGTCTAGTTGTAGTTAACGTTGATTAATTCATTATAACACCCCAAAGGCTTTTCTTACATAAAGTTTAAGGTGTGCCCATGGTAAAATATTTCTTTCTCAAGGACTTGTCTGTGGATAAATGATCCTTTGTCAAGAGTGAACCATTTATCTGAGAGCCACAGCAAGAGCTATAAAATATAAATGGAATGGTAAATATTTTATTTGCAATGGTTGTAGTTACTTTAGCTTTCTCTTGATACTGCCTTATCAAAGAATAGGAGGAGTTTTTGTGTGCTGCCAACATTTTTAACTTGATATGCTAACAGTATTTTAAATTTTTACACACAAAACAGAAACAGGCCCTTCCGGCCCATGAGCCTGTGCTGACCGAATACTCCAAATTAAACTTACAATCCCCCATACATTTTGAAGGGTGGGAGGAGACTGGAGCATCTGGAGGAAACCCACGCAGACATGTGGAGGACATACAAGGTTCTTACAGACCGCGCCAGTGCTGCAATAGCATTGTGACAAGTGTGCAGCCCCATATTTTTTAAACAATAGTGTGAATGCTCTCAAAACCTTAAAATATATGATAATTTCATTAAATATTGCCTTCTGAATAATAATACATTTTTTTTTGTTTTTCTGAGGATGTCTTTGTACCTTCTTGTTTCAGATTGTGGCTTTAATGTTGCACCAAGCTCCTTGTTTCATTGATTGACGTCCAATTCCCAATGTTTCACAGTAAAGTCAGAACTTAACATCGGATGATGTTCATTGAGCTGTGGGTTGGGATGAAAGGGTTGAATTGGGGTGAAGGAAGGGTGGCTGCAGGATGGAGGTGCCGCCTTCCAGTACTGCAATGATCTGAACTTACAAGTGTCTGTGTATTTTTATTTCAGCTTTGCCATCCCTCCTGAAACTATTGTCCCGGGACACAATTCCACAGATAATACTTTGTCCAACTTTTACTTTGTCAGCATCGGTATATTTTTGGAGGCTACTCAATTGCAAAGAGTCAAAAATGAACTCAATGCAGCTCTCTCTGAATTCTCAGCCTAGTGACTGAATCATTCAGGAGCAGGCATTCCGCTTGATTTACTTTCTTTGTGGATTTGTAGGCCAAGCAAATAATGTTGGTGCCATTGTTCCTGGTGTTACTGTTTTTCAGCCCTGACGTGATCCAATTGCAGGATTTATTATCTACAGATATGCTACATCCACTCACTGAGAGTATAATAGAAAATGCTAGAAACACTGAGGCGGCACCTATGGATGAAGAAATGGATTCAACATTTCAGGTTGAACAGCTGAGAGCTTCACCATTTTCTGTTTTTATTTCCAGGTTTTTTTAAATTTTAAACTTATCAAGTTTACTCAGAAAATACCTGACACCCACCCCCCCCCCCCACAAATGTTCCCAGTCAGTCAAAGAAAAAGTCACTACAGTGAGAACATAAGCAGCTCCAAATTATCCTCCAAGATATACTCCATCCTGATGTGTATATATGCTAATGTTTCCTTTTCCATCGTGTGGTGGTGCCTTGGGATCCATCACCTGACACCATTATAGGTACTCCATCACCATTGGAGCAGCAGCAATTTCCCGTCCTTGTGCTGCATACGTTTTGAGAATAATCCCATCATTGTTCAGGCTAATTACAAAAGATTATGTACTTTAACATTTCTTGGCAGTGATCTTGCACAGCTGCAACTAAACATGCCCCAACTCTGCCTAGATGACCTAATCCAGTATTCCCACATCAGCCAAAATAACTCTGTTTTGCAGTGAGATACACTTGCATGTAGATTTGGGAAGGAAAGCCAGGAAATCTCCTGAGATACCATATGGTTGTGTGTTCTGATGCTCCACCGACAACATGCTTTCAGTGGCGAAGGAGTCTATACCAGCTGATGAGCAGAGAATGAGAGATATTCTCTTGCCGTTGTGTTCAATTCTTATGATCTGGAGAGACCAGTTGCAAAGCAAATGGTAACCTTCAGAGAGGAATTCAAGAAATATTTGAAGGGAAAATATTTGCAGACCTAAGGGAATAGAACTGGAATTGTGATAGCTCATTTATGAGAACAATGATTCATCGAGACATGTGTCACATCTTAATTCAATTTCCTGAGCAACATTAGTACCTGTGTCTTGATCTAGAAAGTTTCTGTTTTAGGGATACAAAAGGAAATAGTGGAACATTCAGCCCCTCAACACATTTATTTAGTTTACTGTATATCTGCTTAACATCCACCTTGCTTTCACGTGCTTTAGCATCCTTATCTAATCAAAATGTACCAAGCATGATCTTCAATTTTTGATTAATATTTGTAATTTCAAGGAAGTGAACATATGTTGGTTGTAATATTGCAAACTGGACTGAAAATCCCTCATCTGATCATGTGAATTCAGAGCTAGAGTATGCTACTTAGTCCCACAAGCCTCCTCTGTGATTTAATAAAGTTACAGCCAATCTAAGTGTAACCTTAATTCCACACGTATGCTTTCCCCAGTATCCTTTAATATCCCTCCCCTTACTTACCAAGAATTCATCTGGGTCGGTCTTTAAAATCTTAAAGTCCAAATTCCTATATTTTAAGGAAGAGAGTTTTAAAGATTCATGGCCTTTAGAAGAAAATTATTCATTGTATCTCTGTCTTAGATGGGTGATCTCTTTTTTAAATAGTCACATCTAGTCTTAGATGCTTCCACAGGAGAAACATGTTATTCACCCTGTCAAACCCCCTTACAATTTAATGTTTCCAACAGGCTGCTCTCTCACCATCCTGAAATCTAGAAGATACAGACCCCCTGGTTTGTTCAACCTTTTCCCAGGTTAATTCACCCAAATTAAATCTTGGTCAGGTAAATCTTCTCTGATCTACTTCCAATCTGTTAAAATGCTTCCTTAACAGGAACACTTAGACTACTTGTACTGTAGATGTGGTCTTGCCAATATCCTAAATAACTGAAGCATAACTTTCTTTCTTTTGCATACATTTTTCTAGCAATAAGTGATCATTCTCAGCTACTTGTAGTCCACTCATTCTACTCTTTTGCCAGTCATGCTCTTGGACAGTCATTCTCAATGGGGACATACAGCCGTCCCCCCAGGAGTTACAGGATATTTAAGGGGGGGGGGGGAACAGGCAGACATCATAAAATATTTTATATGGTTTTTCTGTAGGAGAGAAGTACAGAAGAAACTAACTAAATTTGACTGCTTCACAGGGAAGGAGGCCCATAAACTTTGAGTAGAGTCTTCAGGGAGCTATAGTCAAAAACATTTGAGAATGGCTGGTGTAGACCCAAAGAACAAAATTACCTCCTAATTTGTCATAATAGTCAAAATCATTTGAGAATGGCTGGTGTAGACCCAAAGAACAAAATTACCTCCTAATTTGTCATAATGCAAGAAGTAAGCAGAAAATACAGGAAATATTGTTATGAACTTACCAGCTAAATATAGAATTTAGAACATGGACATACAGCACAGTAACTGGCCCATGAGTCTATGCTTCATAAAATACACCCAATTATTCTTCAATCCCCCATTTTTTAATGTAGCCAGTAGGAGAGAAGTATGGAGCGGGGTGGGGGGGGGGGGGGAACCTAAACTTGACTGCTTCACAGGACGAGGGCCCATAAATGTTAATGACATTTCTAAGGGGTCCATAGCGAAAAGGGTTGAGAATGTCTGCTATAGGACAACTCAGAGCTCTATAATCTCTTACCACTTTGATGTTGCTTCTTTTTATTTTTTTCTTAACATCTTGAAAAAAGTTCAAGGGTGTTTAAATCCTTATGTCCCCTGCACAACTTATTTCCCTCTGTAGCTTTGTGTCATAAGCATATTTAACAATCACACCTTTGCTGCCCTCATTCAAGTTATTTATATACACTACGTAGGTTGTAAACATTTAAGGTCAACACCAATCCGTGTTGTACTCCGTTTATTTCATCTTGCCAACCAGTAGACCCACTTACACTCACTATCTGTTTTCAGCCAATCTTCTAGTCATTCCATGATGTTACAACTTTTGGTATAATCCTTTATTTTCTGCAGTGGCCTTTGAAGTAGCATCTTGTCAGATGTTTTATGGATATCTTATGCATAAGATTTCCCTTTATCCATCAGATGTGCTTTTTTTCTTCAAAGAGCTCCAACAAATTGATCAAAACATGATTTATTTTTTACATAACTATGTGGGCTTTGCTTTACTACCTTCAACTTCTTTGAGTTCTGCTGTGGCATCTTTGATAATCTTTCAGCCTGTAGTCCCTTGTTTTCTTTGTCCTTCCCTTTATGATTTGTGGACATACATTTCCAATGTCTTCCAATTAAATAAAACATTCCCTGAATCCAGGGAATGTTAGAAAATTAAAAGTCAATGCTTCAATTATCTCACTAAACTGCAGGATGAAGTCTATCAGGACTCAGAGACGGGTCAGCCCACAACTCCAGCAATTTGTTCCATGCTGATTATAATTTTTATGATTCCCTCTGACCCTTCCAATTCCTAAACTACAATTATTTCTGAGATGTTACTTATATTCAGCATGGAGCAGATTAATGCAATTTACTTGTTTAATTCTCCATACTCACTTTTTGCAGAACCAGTGTTCACTTTGTTAAACTTTAAAAAATCTATCTGTTGAATCTTTTTCTTTCTATTTTTATGTTTCTAATCAGCTTTATTCTGTACTCCATTTTATCCTTCCCTATTAAACTTGTCTGTCATTGAGTGTTGTTTTTACATTGTGTCCTGCCTTCTATCACCTATCTTGAAGAAACAGCGAACCTACAGTATTTATGGGAAAAGTGTTTTGCAGTAGTGAGGGATGTAACACCCAGTTAAACCAGCCTTCATGACTGTTATACTGCTTGATTATACAGTATATGCTGGTCAAGTGGACCAATAAGAGGTAGCTGGCGATAACTTCAGTAATTAGTGTTTGGAAGTGGGAATCAGAGGCTAGCAATGGGTTGAATGGAAGTATCTATGCTTGTTTGGAAGAAGTAAGTCAGGAGCCATCAAAAGGAATGATAAAGAGCTGGTATTTAAAACCATGTGTGGCATAATTAAGGTTGGAGAAAGGTGCTTTCTCCCAGGATAGCAAAGTCAAAAATTAAAGGCCATATATTTAAGGCAAGAGGAGAAAAATGTGTAAAGGTGATCTGAGGGGAAAGTTTTCACATAGAGGGTGGTGGGTCTATGGAGTGATTTGCCATGTGATGTTGTAGAGGTGGGTACAATTTCAATGTTTAAAAGGCATTTGGACAAATGCATGGATAGGAAAACTTTAGATCAGTGGTTTTCAAACTGCACCCCTCCCCTAAACTCACATTCCACCTTAAGCCATCCCTATGACATAAGTGCTCTGTGATTAGTAAGGGATAGCTTAAGGTGGTATGTGAGTGGACAGAAAAAAGTTTGAAAACCTTCGTTTTAATCATACCCAATTGACTTGTTATGTGCATGGTTTCATAACTCCAAAGGAAATGGGCCAAAAACAATTTTTATCAACCAAAATATTTCAGTAGCAATTGGGTCTTAAACAGTGGCTCTCAACCTACCCTTCCCACTCACATATGTGCCAAATAGAGGCAAATGGGAATAGCTTAATATAGACAACTTGATCAGGATGGGCAATTTGGGTCAATGGCTCTTTTTCCATGCTATGTGATTCTATGAATTCATAACCTTCAGGTAGGCTTGGGAGGAGCTGACTAATTGCAGCAGTGAGGAACCTGTAGGTCAGTGGCAGCAACTTCTGGACCACAAGGAATCCTGTACAAAATACCAAAATGGTGCCCATTTTCATAGTTGGGTTCTCCAAACTCTGCTTGACTCAGGCAGCAGCAATGATCATTTCCAAATGCACCGTGGATGAGTGGATTATTAATGGATCAGCAGATGGACACAGGAAGCAATTTATTGGCATAAAAAAAGGGTGGTAGAATGTATGTGATAGAATGGCAACAGATTTTGCAATTTCAAATGTTTAAATTCGTAAATTTGTGCGAACGAATGAGATGAGACACAATCGAGTTACACGAGAATAAAAGAAGTGTCTATGAGGAATTCTGATCACAAATTGAACTAGGAATTAAAGAACAAATATTTTTAAAACCTGATGATTATTTCTTTTATTTTTTTAAAGAGTGTTTTGCATATTCCTTCCTGACAGCAGGTTGATTAGCACTTTATGATCTCCATAGGTTTTAAATGGCACAGCAAAACCCCTGGTATCTAGCACCTATGGGGATTGGCAGATGCCGGATAAGTCACAGTTTCCTGATCACAGCAGCGAGAACAGTCCATTTGCTTGAGACTGCATGTTGCAAAATTGGTGAATTTAACGGTGAGCCGCACCAATTCTAAACCCGTTTATTTTAACTTCTTGTTTTTTTGCCAGTTGCTTGAGGCTACCAGTTGTTTGAATTCCAGATAACAGGGGTTTTTACTGTATAAATATAATTTCCCTTTTTACACAGCATTTGTTTATTAAAACACTGCCCTTTGGAGCAGGGTTACATCAGGTTGTTGGAAATTTATTGACAACCTCATGAAAAACTCTGCATCATTTTCACTTCTAGTGTTTCTGGTAAGCACTGTCTTTGTTAGTTTATCTGATGGGAATTGAAGTTATATCATTCTGTGCAAAGGGACAAAACGTAGCAATCACACTGCTTTATTACAATGCAGAACATTCACTGCCAACTCCCTTTAATTTCCAGGTGTGTTTTGACTTTTGTGGCTAGGCAGGAATCCAATGAAGAAATGCTGAAGAAAAATGAGGTCTATGGGAACAATGACCTAAGGTCATTGAAAAGTAACAGCAAAGATATCAATGACTCTTTCAGAAATTCCAGCGTGCTTCAAGACCAGAATAAAACATGTGCTAGCCTGCTTAAAATTAATTGAAGTATGTATTTGGAAGTATGTATAAAATTTTGGTGATAACATTTTACAAATGGTTACTATGTTCGAAGTATTTTTTTCCTGATGACATAATGAAATTTATAACCCAAAGAGTTGATTTTTATTACACACTGAGATTTCAGATTCAGATTTATTGTCAGAGTACATACATGACATCACATACAACCCTGAGATTCCGTTTTTTTTGCAGTCGTGGCAGAAATGCCATTAAGTGTTAGTGCAAAAAGTAAATTGCACACAGTGTAAACATGTAAACAAATAAAAGAACTATTAACAGGTAACAAAGATAAACAACTGACTGTGGAATACAGAGAGAGCAAAGAAAAATCAATAAAGTGGACAAGTAAGAGTCCTTAAATGAGTCTCTCATTGAGTTGGTCATTAAGGATTCTGTTGGGGTAGCACCTGTCCCTGAACCTTGGTGGTATGTGTCTGTGGCACCTATACCTCTTTCCTGATCGCAGCAGCGAGAACAGAGCATGTGGTGGGTGGCGTAGGTCTGATGATTGATGCTGCTTTCCAACTCTCAATAGTGGGGAAAGTTTTGCCTGTGATGCCCTGGGCTGTGTCCACTACCTTTTGGAGGGCATTACGTTCAGGGGTATTGGTGTTTCCATACCAGATCATGATGCAGCTGGTCAGCACACTTTCCACCACACATCCGTAGAAAATTGCCAGGGTTTCTGTTGTCATACCAAACCTCAGAAAACTCCTGTGGAAGTAGAGGGGCTGACGACCTCAGGCTAGAGCTTCAATTATATAACTGATCAAATGGCATCAGACTAATTAGCAATTGGATCCATCAGATTTATATTTCAGTCATGGGGTTTAAACCAGTATTGCGCTAAAGTCATTTATCAATAAATGTCTTAATTTCACAAATCCCTTGATTTGGGGGATTCACTATTTGAAATGACAATTGAATTAATAGGTTCTCCAGTTCACTGAAACTAAATGAACTTTATACCCTGCTATCCTTTGTGCATTTTTCATGCACTTTTAAAAATATGTTTATTTTGTCTCCTTCTTCTGTGGTCTCCTTGTCTCAAAAGCAAGCACTGGATGATGTGTCTAAAGTAATTGCAATTTTTTAATTATAATCAGTACATACAATGTTTCATGATAGGACCTTAAGTTTTGAAATCCCCAACCTGTCCCTGGAGAAAAATGCCTGTCCTTCATGCAACTTCCTGTGCCATTGTTCTCCCCACCCTTCTCCCTTCTCTGTGACTGTCAACATGATTGATTTCCAAATTTTGAATGATAGAATGATTGGCCTGCAACATTAACCTTGTTTTTCTCTTTATAGGTGCTGTCTCTTTTTTTCTTATTATTTCTGGATTCTGCAGTTATTTGTTTTGCTGACCATTTTGTGGAGACTGACATCAGGAATTGTGTAGGAAATCATTGAAATTAATTACTTCCAACTTATGTGCAATGCACTATATCAATCATTTATTAAAAGCTATAAAATATTCCTACTAAATTACAAAAAATTGCTATTATATTCCATATTTTCCAGGGTTGGCAAAGAAGTCCAGAAGAAAGTTTTTTTCAAGAATTTTTGGAATTATTTTTACAATAGACCTCAGTCTTCTAAACTCTGTCACAACCCCTCATTATTTGAGAAAAAAAACACCACAACAAACTTTTTTTCTTGTATTCTCTATGGGAAGTTTCCTGACTAAGTTGCACTATTTTTTTGGAAATGTATCACTGGGGAATGTTGGTAATCATTGGGATACAATTGATTAAATACTCAATCCGAGGAATACTTTGTCAGCAGGAATTGATTTATTGTTTATAAACAATGTTTTTTTTTTAAAAGTCCTTTTGTTATACACTTTTTGAAAGTGCTGTCTTCAACTTACAGAGAAAATTTGGAAGATTAAATCTCCATGTAACAAACAGCAAGCCAAGTGTGGCATTGCACAGAGCTTGGTGCCTGCACATAAAGGTGAGTAGACTTCGACTTAGCTCACAGACAGCACCATCGCCTCTTGCTTGATGTTCGTGATAAAGAGATTAAGGGTTGTTAGAAATGCATTAAATATCCTGTTCCCTTGAGAAAGACATGCCAGATGTGATCATAAAATGTAAAGTATGGGTAGATGCACCATAAAGCAAGATGATTGTCGATGAGTGAAATGGAATAAATAGAGTAAGATGTTCATGTGATCAGGCCGAATGATCTGCACCCACTATCATCAATAGTTCCATCTACGTTTCTATCTCTATGCTGTTGAATTCACCATGGAATATTAGCTGAATTAATTGATCTTGAGGTTTCAGTAGGACTCTCTCTGCGTCACTGTATCAGGAGGCAAATACCAACCAGTGCTCAAAAGTCGCATCACCATGCTTTAACCGTCTGAACTACTCAAGCCATAAACTCGCAAATTGAGAATGATTCATAGTTCTATAGAAGAACACCTATTAATGTATTTATCAGGGTGAAATTAATTTAAACCAGCTATGCAAAATAGGCTAATATTATGTTGAAACCCCATTTCACACCACACCCAACTGTTTTCATCGCCATCAGTCGAGCAGGAAATCAAACAGGGTGCAAAACATTCTGCAGGGTTCTCTGTTATCTACTGTGCATGACTGATATGACTAACTTTGCCCTTGTCTACTCTTGTGACAATCTTACTTGATATATTAAGTTGGAGAACAAGTTTTCAAGCTGTTCCGAAAAAAGAATCAGAGTTTGAAATAATAAAGGAGCTAAACAGGTATCAAAACTATCATTTGCTCTATATCAATCCAAATCTTCCTGATTATTTTCCAGATTCAGTTGAATGCATTTGATTTGGGCTGTCAGCTTGGAGTGCACAAGCGAATACATTCAGATTTTCAACACCATGTCTTGAACTGCATTTTTTCAATTGCATAATTGTAAAAGCACGGGAACTGTTTTTCTCTCATGAAGAACCACAAGTCTGAGAATTGCAAACTCTTTTAGTTTCAGATGAAATATTTGTTTTTTTTCTTCCCAGGAGGGAGGAGGATTACAATAAAACAGAAAAGCATAATGTAGTTAAAGATTGAGCGCTCTATGCAAAGGCAGGGTGTGTCAAGCTTGGAGTAGCTTACCATAACAGGAAACAAGAGCTTGCTGAATACAAGACACAACACCATGTTGTACAGAATAAGCTCTGATACAATCTGAAGTAAATACTACATTGCAGAACACAGGAAGTTACAGCTGCTGGTAACAGCATTTTCAAAACACAATACATTTAGTTCCAAGTTGTTCATTTACTTGAGTCACCACCTTCCCCATTATCCTTCTCAATTCCCAATTAAACCTACATATTTACTATGTTCCGTAAATGCATTTCCTTTTAAAAGGCAATGTCCTTAGATAAAAAGAAACATGCTTCTCAGGAGTGATTCTCCCACCCGCCCAAATAGAACTAAATGTGGTTTAATAATCGCTTTCACATATAAAGAATTCTCTTCTGCAAAGAGCAGCAGCTGCTGCATTAATTGTCTGAGACTGATACATTTTTTGTTAACCAGAAGCATTGAGTGCACACAAGACCTACTCTGCCATCCAGTTTTGCATCATCATATGTTGTGAAATCTATGATATAAATGCATGTTTCTTTAAAATCAGGCTATATTTGACTTACCGACATCTGTTCAGTATGCTGTTTTGTTGTTCAGATAAATTATTGAAATGTGGTTACCACCCAAGTAACCATTTGTGTATTTGGTCTCGGTAATTATTCAGTATCAAAATCTACATTTTCTGTGGCCTACTTTGCTTTCTCCTCACCTTCCTGATGATAAGACCACAAGATGGGAGCAGAATTAAGCTTTTCAGCCCATTCAAGTGTGCTCCACCATTCAAATTGTGGCTGTTGTAATTTTCCCCTCAACCCCATTCTCTTGCCATCTCTCCACAACTTTTGACGTCCTTACCAATCAAGAATCTATCAATCTTGGTTTTAAATATGCCCTAAAGACTTTGCTTCCATAGCCATCTGTGGGAATGAATTCCACAGATTCACAGCCCCTGACTGACAAAATGTCTCCACATTCTCTGTTTTGAAGGGACATCCTTTTATTCTGAGGCTGTGCCTTCTGGTCCTAAATTCCAGTACTGGAAACATCTTCTCCACATCCACTCTATCTCGCTCTTTCAATATTCAGAATGTTTCAATGCATTTCCCTCCTCTCCCCCCTCCTAAATCCATGAGTACAGGCCCAGAGCCATTCTCAACTGGGGCCTTACGGCCCTGTCACCGGGGTGGGAGTGGGGGCCACAGAACATTTAATGGATGGGGGCTGCAGACTGAAATCATAAAATATATTTTTTGGTTTTTTTATTATGTCGTTGGTAGGAGTGAAGTACGGAAGAAGCCAACTAAACTTGACTGATTTACAGGGAAGGGGGCCCATAAATTTTGAGTAGAGTCCTAAAGGGCCCATAGCTAACAAAAGGTTCAGAATGGCTGATTGAAATCAATGACATGCAATGTGAAAAGTAATGGTCCTAACATGGACTGATGCAGAACAATCACCAGGAACCAGCCATATAAGGCCTGCTTTGGCTTCTACCAAGCAGCTAATCTTCTATTAATGCATGTACCCTTTCTGTAATACATTGGGCTCCTATCGTGTTTCGCAGCCTCATGCAAGGCCTTCTGAAAATCCTAGTAAACAACATCCACTAACTCTCCTTTATCTGTCCTGCTTGTTACTTCCTCAAAGAAATACAACAGCTTTATCAGACACAATTTCTTCTGAAAGAAAACACACTGACTAGGCCGACTTTACCTTGTGCTTTCAAATACTCCAAAACTTCATCCTTATAAAGTGGATTCTAGAATCTTTCCAGCCACTGAGGTTAGGCTAACTGGCCAATAATTTCCTGTCATTTGCCTTTCCTTCTTCTTAAAGAGTAGAGTAACATTTGCAATTTTTCAGTCCTCTGACTTAAACTGTTTCTAACTCTAGCCATTCCTGAAGAATCACTACTATTGTGTTCATAATCTCTTCATCTACCTCTTTCAGAACCCTGGGATGAAATCCATCATATCCAAGTGACTTATCCACCTTCAGTCCGTTCAGCTTCCCAAGTGATAGTAATAGCGGCAATGCTTACTTCTGCCCTCAGGTTCTCTTGAATTTATGGCACAGCACTGGTGTTTTCCATAGTGAAGGCTGATGCAAAATACCTATTCAACTCATCCATTTTTTGTCCCCCGTTACCACTTCTCCAGAATAATTGTCCAGATGTCCATTGTCCACTTTTGCCTCTCTTTTATTCTTTATGTATCTGAATTTTTTTAAGTGTCCTCTTTTACATTATTTGCAAGGTTACTTTTATATTTCATCTTTTTACCCCTTATGGCTTTTTTTGTTGCATTCTGTTGGTTTTTAAAAGCTACTCAATCATCCATGTTTGAAATACCTTATGTCCTGTCTTTTGGTTTGATGCTCTCTTTCACTTCCCTGGTCAGGCACGATTGCCTCCCCCTCACTTGACAATGCCTCTTCTTTTTTGGGATGAAATGTTCCTGCTTCTTTTGAATTATTCCCAGAAACTCTTCCCTTTGCTGCTCTGCTGTGTTCCCTGCTAGGTTCCCCTTCCAATCGACTTTGACCAGCTCCTCTTTCATGCCTTCTAACTGAACTATAATACTGTCACAGTGGATTTTAGCTTCTCCCTCTCAAATTACAGCTTGAATTCTATCATATTGTCACCATGCTTCCTAATGGCTCTGTGGTGCATTGTTAGACAGAATCAGACACACACAAGGTAAAGACTGTACGACAGGCTTTAATCCACAAAGACTTCCACAGAGCCAGGCTGGCTGTAGCTGCAGTAACTCTGAGAGACTTCGGAGGCCGGTGCATGCTTATATTCCGGAGGGTGATTGACACCCGACTGGTTGCAGCTTGATCCATTCAGGTTAACTGATTAACAGCTGGCCAGGTGTAGTCCTGTCCCCTTTACTCTCCTGCAGGTACAGAGTTTCCCCCTGCAGTAGGCCAGCGGTACACTCCTGCAGGTACAGAGGTTTCCCCCTGCAGTAGGCCGGTGGTGTACCACCACAGGCTCTTTTACCTTAAGCTCCCTGATCAAGTCCAGTTCATTTGCCTTTTCCTTAGCTCAACCACAATCTGCTCTAAAAAAAAAGCCATCTCGTGTGCATTCCAGAAGTGCGTTCTTTGGGGATCTAGCCTCAGGCATTCAGGGTCTACCAGCATATTGAAGAAAATGGCTATCTTTGTGTTCTGATAATTGTGTAACTTGTTAGAAGAGTGATTCGTCAGAAACAAGTTAATGGTCAGTAGGCGTGGTATCAAATCAATCCAAATATATAGTTGGCTTGACAAGATTTGGACATGCCTTGTTTAATGGCGAGTTTTCAACTGAGAATAGCTAATCTAGTTACAGAACCAGCAAACCAACATATTGTTACTCAGAGGTTATTCTTTACAATTCACGCAATATAATTAAATATTTACGCTGCTTGACATTGACTAAAACAAATTAAACTCTCTTTTTTTTAATTGTGGAATTTGTAGGATTACATTAAAATAATTAGCCACACGAATAATAGGACAAAATACGAAGTTATGAAGCAATAGTCTTTTTTTTAATTTTTTTTATTTTTTACACAATAAACCATATTGACCAAAATACATGCAGACATTTTTCTCTTGAATATATACAGTGTCATTTTCTCCCATTTCCCCCCCCTCTCTTCCCACCCTCCCTCTCCCCCCTTCCCATTTATTCAAAGTTCAATCTTTAAGATACATTAAATCCATTAAACAATGTCGTATGAAGCAATAGTCTTGATGTTATACACACCTTCCCTTGATTTCCTGTTTTGTAGGTTTGTGGTTTTGAGCTATTGTGATTTGAAGGGAACCTCGGTGGTGTCCCTGTCTGCCTTCATGCCTCTGTTCAATGAAGGTCACAGGAATGAGAAGTACCTTTGAAGAAGTCTTGTTATATTACTACAGCTGATGCAATTGGTACAACTCTAAGGACTGCATAGTGGACATGGAGGGGTCAGATGCACTGGATAGATTCAAGGCATTTCCCAAGTTTCATAAGCATAAAATGATTTGAATGATTCAAAAATGATCTACTTGGTAAATACTTTGAGTTATTTCAGCATAAACGGTGCCAAATATGCTAATTCTAATGAATCCTCTCTGATTTGATTAATTTTAAATGGGTTAGTGGCCATTTAATTTAGGTATACATAATTATTTCAGTGCATGAACATTCAAAATTGCATGAGCACCACCAATTGTGATCCATAACGCAGATGATTGGCTATTAGCTCACAAAGAATGTGCTTCAAGAGCCATTGGCTGATGGATAATGTACCCAAGAAATGAATGTTGCTCAATCTCATTTCAAATGAACATGCATTTTCACTGGTCTTTAAATTATTTATTGTGCAGAAGTTCAAGGCACTGAAGTCTTACAATGTTCTTGGACCATTAATCTTGCAAGATGCACACAAGCCAGATGCAAATTATCTGACAACCCTGAGGGAAAAAGCCACAATCCTTGATATAGTTTTGTTAAAGTTTCAGAAATCGGAGAGAGAAAAGGACTAGAATCTGTTCTGCAAAAATGGTGTGAGGGAGTTCATGGCAAATTGTAGCCCAGAAGCCAATCAAATTTATTTTGTGTAATGTATCAACAATCAATTGCAGCATATAAAGGGTTAAAAAAAAGGAAAATGAAAGCAGTCTGAAAGCGATTTGAAGGAATGATTCACACTGCTTGAAACTACTGGAATTTGTTTTTGCCTGATAAATGAATTTAATGGTGGATCTACTGGATACAATTCATTTGGTTTATGATTTAAGAGGTCTCCAAAGAACTAAAAAATACAAACAGAATTAATGATAAATTGCCTAGCTAATTGATTATTGGCTTGGCAATAACAGGGAAATCAGCTAAACACAAAAGTCAGGTTAAAAATTGATCAACGGTCACAGAATACATCTAGTTGCATGGTAACACCATGTATAGAATGCATGAATAACATAGATCCTAATGTTAAATTGATATTCCATGTATATGTCTCTATTGTCTTCAAAAGCCCTGGACAATGTTTTGTTTCAGAACCTTATCTACGTTAACAACCTCCACACCAACCTGTCCTTTTTTTTAGAAAAAAGCAACAAAATAAATCAGGGAGAGTTCAAAATAATGCAACTTAGGTTAGCTGATGGTGCTATTTTTAAACTGAAAAATAAAATGTATTCCTTCATTTACACCATCTGTTGCTCTCAACGCAGAACAACAGAGTAGAATAAAATTGTGCACACCATGAGGCCCATATTTTATTGCCAAGTACTGAAGTAATTAATTTTGTTTTGTCTAGCAGTAGAGACCTTAATATTGACCCTAAATTGATGGCAATTTCTAAAAAAATGACATGTGCATGGAGAGGTACATGCAAAGAAGTCGGATAAAGAAAGACTATTTGTGATAGGAAACAGAAAATGCTAAGAGTCCTCAACTGGTCAGGCAGCATTCATGCAAATATAAACAGTTAATATCTCACTCCTCACACCTCTCCTCAAAACTGGTAAAAAGAGTAAGCGTGCTAATTTCAAGTTGGTAACATGGTGGGGAAGGGTAGATAGGACCAAGAGGAGGCTGCAGCTGCAGTAAAGATAAGTTGTTGTGAAGTTAGCTGGTTGACAGGCTAATGAGGTAAGTTAGAGAAAACATAAACAAATGTGGAATATGGAACTCTGGAAAGATCAGGCTGTGCTAATGGAAAGAGCAAGTTTTCATTTACCGCTGATCACTATTTTTTCTCTCTCTGTTAACGTATGTAGTTCTGTGTATAGTTTGTGTTTTGTCATGTTTGTTGAAATAATTTTTTGGTTAAAATAAAAGTGGAAAGAGAAAATTGAGTCAATGTTGCAGATTATTTAAATTTAGACATATGGCAAGGTAACAGGCCCTTCTGAGCCACGAGCCCGTGCCGCCCAATTACACCTAACTTACATACAACGTTTTGAATGATGGGAGAAATCGAAGCATCTGGAGGAAACCCACACTGACAAGGGGATAGTGGACAAATTCTTTATTGACATTTCAGGCCTCGAACCCCAGTCACCCGGCACAGTAGCAGTGTTGTGCTAACCACAATGCTAATTCTCCCACTATAGATCAGACTGGTTCTGATACAAAAAATACGTTAACTGAAGTGGCTGTTGGTAGCTGTCTCAATCATTTTTGCAAAGGCTTAGTTAGTGAGCAGATACTCAGTGTCTGCATGGTGTATGAAAAACAAGGAGGTGTTCTGCTTTCATTTGCCCACTTTCCACAATCACTCTCAATCAATATGTGTTTAAGTTCTCTCTGATTGATAGTTCAAGATTAACAATGTGTTAGAGTGAAGGAAAACACACGAGTTGTCAAGAAATTTTTCAGGCTTTATAAAAATAATATACTAAATGAACTAACTGGGAAAAAAATGAGAATTGCAACCATATTAAAAATTAAAGTCCAGAAAGATTTTGTCAAGAGGCTATATCAGAAGTGCTCTTGGTATTTTATAATTCATGAAGAATTGTCATGCTGTAACTCTTCTTCTTTGGCTTGGCTTCGCGGACGAAGATTTATGGAGGGGGTAAATGTCCACGTCAGCTGCAGGCTCGTTTGTGGCTGACAAGTCCGATGCGGGACAGGCAGACACGATTGCAGCGGTTGCAAGGGAAAATTGGTTGGTTGGGGTTGGGTGTTGGGTTTTTCCTCCTTTGCCTTTTGTCAGTGAGGGGAATGGAAATCCCATTGTTTTGATCATTGACAAATCATTGCTTAGAATGACAGATCATTGTTTAGAAACTAACTGGTGCCAATGAAGACTCTCTATGGAGTGGTGGTCAGTAGGTTTCTACTTCCTTGAGAGTCTATGCTGAAAAAAAGCCCCCAGTGCATGAATCCCAAAGAGGGATTTCGACCTCGGTTTCTCTTCACAAACATCAATATAGTAAAGAACACAAAGAGAAGCAGCTTTAGTTTTGATCTGGCTTGTAAGACAGGGAATGTCTGGCATGGAGTGTACAATAGAGGTGTATAGGACTATGAGAGAAAATAGATGGGGTGGACAGCCAGCATCTTTTTTTTTACCCCCAGTGGGGCAATAGCCAATACCAGAGGACATTTGTTCAAGGTGAGTGGAGGAAAGTATAGGGGAGATATCATAGGTAAGTTTATTTACACAGAGAATCGTGAGTTCCTGGAATGCTTGAAGTTTATGTTTATTATGATTCACAGCATGTTTCATCCAGCAGTTGCATATTAAAATCTCACAATTATGCATAAATTGAAACCAGGCTGGAACTTGTTATTTCTGATGATGGGGAGGTAAAGTTCCACAAATGATGCTCCTATTTTTATTTGCCTCAAGAAGGCAGCCAACATCATAAAGGACCCCCATCATCATTCTTTTCACTGCTAACTTTGGTGGTGGAGGCTTGTACAATAGGGACATTTTAAAAACCGTTTGATCGGCGCATGAACATGAGAAACATAGAGGCTGGGATGGTTTAGATTGATGGTTGATAGGTTTATCATAGGTCAGCACAACATTGGGCTTGTACTGTTCTATGTTTGAATGATGCACCATCCTTTGTTTACTGTAGATTAATTGTGTAAATACTGGTCTGTTATCTGCTTTATTGCAATGTTTTCTTCCTGAAAATATAGAGTGAGATGCAGAGAGCACTTCACTCTCAAAATTTGCATTTGTTTCTTTTAATGTGATCAATAAAATTTAATTGGACTGAGTTTGGGAGCTAACATTGGATTGAGTTAAAAGCTGGAGATATTGTTTAGAAAAAATCTGTGCAAGTCCAATCCTTCCTCAAATTATTTTTCTACTTCATTTGACTTCATTTTAAGTCAAGAAGTAGATTTGTTTTTTCATTTCTGCTTCTCCTCATTCTAAGGGTCCTTCACTGGATATCAAATTCAAGTGATATTCCAGTTGACAAATAGTTGAATAAAAGGCAATCATGTTTCAGGCAATTTAAAGTCTGATGCATACACTCAGGTTTCAACAGGCAAACCATTGTTTGTGCTTTATGGATGAATCTCTACTGCAGATCTCTTTTGGAAGTTTGAACATTTCTAGCCAAGAAGTAGCCAAACTTTAGTTATGCAACATTTCAGACTCTATAAACATTATTCCAAACAAGCTATCATTTCTGCATATGTGCATAATGATTCATTTTGTTAAATTAGCCAATTTGGCAACAATTACAATGTGCTTTGTTAGCTGGAATGGGAGAAACGCCAAAGGGCAAGATGGCTGATAGCCAGGGCAAAAGTAAGATTTATTACTTTCAAGATAAAACATAGAGCAGCATAGCTTTAAAATGGTTAACACACCTAACTAGGTTTCACAATAAATCCATATTGAGAAACATAGAGTCCTCAGGATAGACAGATTTGAGCTTGCAATAACATTATTTAAAAGCAAATGTAGCATTCGAATGAATTCCATTGAGGATCCTTCTCATCTGTGCATATGTATTTTGTGCTTGAAATGCATGAGAACACTAAAGATGGCAAGATAAAGCAGCACATAAACTGGGACCAGGAATGGAATTTTCCATTGCTCTGAGACCAGATGCAAAAAAAAACCTCCTTAATCAGGGTTAAACTGTGGTTCAGTTGTTTACTTTTAAAACATATTTTTACAGTTGTTTGTAATTTACTGATTAAACTGTTCCCATTGCTTTCCTTTCGACTTTGTAGAACGTAGTATACTTTGGTTGTGACTGTTTACAATACAGGTCAAAGTTTTTTTTTCCTTTGACTTTGGGCTCAGAAGGAGTGGCATGCTCTGCATTGTTTGCATTACTGGTTACAGGATGACTGGAATAGCGTGATTATTACTTTCTAACCTTGTGATCGAATACACACTGCTTTTTCTTTAACTTAATAATGAAGCTCATCATTTTTTTTCCTCTTTCCTGAAATGTGAACTCTACTGCAAGCAGTGAAAACAGAAGGGCAACATGACTGACAAAATACTTCAGTTAGTGACACCATTCATTCAACACAATGCCTGCTGCTTGAATTCCTCATTAGTGCTTTTGCCATCACCCAACGTGCACTTCTCTTTTTCAATGAGTAACTTTTTTTATTAAGATCTGCACCAGGTGGCCAAGAATTCCCAATTCTCCAGTTTCCTTTTTCCTTTTTTTTTCCCTGTGAGCAATTGCCTGACCTTGTTATAACTCTTACATCTTTGTTCTTTATCGTAAAGAGATTTTGAGCTGTGTATTGAGTGGCCTAGGGATCAAAGAAGATTAAAATGCAAGAACTGGAAGCAGGAATAGACCATACAAGCCCTTAAACCTTCTCTGTCAGTCAGTAAGTATATCAAATCTACTTCACTGCCAAATTCCTAAATCCATGTTCAAAAGTCTATGATTTCAGACTTGTTAGAGCATCCAGTCTCTTGGGTTGAACATTCCAAAGATTCACTACCCCTTGAATAAAGAAAATCTTCATTTCTGTTGTGGAAGGCTAAACCTTCCCGTTGTTCTGAGGAGAACAGTCTTTGTGCGAAATCATGTTCAAGGCAGGCTCATTAGTGGATGCAATTAAAGAAGGATTGATGGCCTGGTTTTGATCAATAGCTTGAAGTTTATGTTTATTATGATTCACAGCATGTTTCATCCAGCAGTTGCATATTAAAATCTCAAAATTATGCATAAATTGAAACCAGGCTGGAACTTGTTATTTCTGATGATGGGGAGGTAAAGTTCCACAAATGATGCTCCTATTTTTATTTGCCTCAAGAAGGCAGCCAACATCATAAAGGACCCCCATCATCATTCTTTTCACTGCTAACTTTGGGAAAAATGTTCAGAAGCCTGACAACTATCACCTCTTGGTTTAAGAACAGTTTCTTTCCAACAGATCTCAGGTTCTTGAATCTCCTCCTGATAAACTAATCAGGAACTGCTTCAACACCACAAAAGGATTGTGTGGACTACTGCAGGATGGAAGGATGTCCACTTAGTACAGATATATGGAACAATGTCTTTAGCCAGAGAATAGTATATCTGTGGAAATTGTTGCCACAAGCAGTTATGGAAGGCCAAGTCAGTGGCCAAGTATTTAAGGAAGAGATTGTGAAGTTCTTGATTAGTTATGTGGAGAAAGCCGGGCAGTGGGCCTGAGTGGGAAAACAGATCAGCTCATGATTGAACGGCAGGGCAGACTCTATGGGCTGAATAGACAATAGACAATAGACAATAGACAATAGACAATAGACAATAGACAATAGGAGCTGGAGTAGGCCCTTCGGCCCGTCGAGGCAGCACCGCCATTTTACAGATCATGGCTGATCACTACCATCAGTACCCCTTTCCAGCCTTATCCCCATAACCCTTAACTCCTTTGCCCACTAGAGTCTTATCTAACTCTCTAGTCTATTTCTGCTCCTGTCTTATGATCTTAAAATCACCCTTTTTTTGTGCTAGGCTCTAAATATTTATCATTTATCTATATTTTGTATTTATTGGCTTTAAAAAAATAAGTATATTAAGTGATATTTTTAATGTGATTTTATAGATTATTTTTACAGTACCTGTACTTTTCAGCTACAGCAAGTAAGAATTTGGGTGCATTTGTGCATTGCACAAGTAATCATTTTGATTATCCATCTGTTTTTTTTCAGGTTCCTCCCCAGTTTCATTAGGACCATTGTATCTAGTGATCATAATGCCAAGAGTTTCAAGATAAGTTATGGAAAAGGAAATGTCTGGTCCTCGGGTTGAGATTCTAAATTGGAGAAGGATCTGGCAAGTGTGGATTGGGGCAAAGTTGAGCTTAGTATGTGGGAAGCCTTCAAAGATTACATTTTGAGAGTACAAAGTTTGTATGTTTCTGTCAGACGAACAGGTATATGAGGCATTGTTTTTTCAGAAGATATTGAGGCCATGGTTACAAAGAAGAAGGTGATGCACAGCAAATATTGGCAGCAAGGAACAAATGAGATACTTAAGGAACATAAGAAAGGCAAGAAAGCATTTAAGAAGGAAATCAAGAAGTCTAAAAGAAGACAAGGTATTCAAGGTGAAGGAAAATGACACCAAAGGACAAAATTGGTCCCCTTGAAGATCAGTGGTCATCTTCACATCGAGTCAAAAGAAATGGATGTTTTTGTATCTGTGTTTACTTGGGAGATAGACACAGAATGAGGCAAATGATCAGGTAGACCATGGACTATTATAGATTATAGAGGGAGAGGCAAATAAGAGTGGATAAATCCCCAGTCCCTGACAAAATAATTCCTTGGACTATGAGGGAGGCTAAAGCAGAAATTGTAGCAGCCCTAGCAGAATTATTTAAAATATTCTCAGCCACAGGTAAGGTGACAGAAGATTGGAAGAGAGCTATGTTGTTCCATTGTTTAAGAAAGGCTGTAGAAATAATCTAGGAAACTATAGGCCAGTGAGTCTGAAATCAGTCCTGAATAAGTTGCTGAAGGCTCTCCAAGAGACCAGATGTATAACTACTCAGATAGGGAGGGACTGATTAGAGATGATGAACAGGGCTTTGTGCATAGTAGGTCATATACAGGCAATCATGGAGGTTACCAGGAAAGTTGATGAAGGAAAGTCAGTGGATTTTGTCTACATGGAGTTTAATAAGGCCTTTGACAATGTCCTACGTGGAAGAAGGTTCAATCGCTTGGTATTCAGGATGAGGTAGTAAAGTGGATTAGATATTGGCTTTGTGGGGGAAAGCCGCAGAATGGTAGTAGATGACTGTAGGCCTATGACTAGTACTGTGACTCAGGGATTATTGATGGGCCCATTGTTCTGGATCATAATGTAGTATGCTGAATCATCAAATGTGCAGATGACACTAGGACTGGGGTTGGAGTGGACAGCGAGGAAGGTTTTCAAAGCTTGCAGCAGGATACAGATCAGCTGGAAATATGGGCTGCAAAATGACAGATGGAATTTAATGTAGACAAGTGTGAGGTGTTGCATTTTGGAAGGAGAAACCAGGGTTGGACTTGCATTGTAAACAGTAGGGCACTGTGGAATACAGTGGGATAGAGGGATCTGGAAATATAGATACTTAATTTCCTGAAAATTGCATCACAGGTGGGTAGAGTTGAAAAGAGAGATTTTGGCACACTGGCCATAAATCATGGTACTGAGTACAGGAGTGGGATGTTAAGCTGACTTTGTACACAACATTATTGAGGTCCAATATAGAGTATTGTGTGCATTTTGGTTACCTACCTACAGGAAAGAAAATAATTAGATTGAAGAGAGTAGAGAAAATTTATAAGCTCTTGAAGAGCTGAATTACAGGGAAAAGTTCATTGGGTTGGTACTTAACTCTCTGGGGTTTCATAGAATGAAAGGAGATTTGAGAGGAGTATACATAATTATGAGGGCTATACATAGGGTAAACACAAATGGGTATTTTCCTCTGAGGCTGAGACAAGAAGCAAGGACATGAATTTAGGATGACTGAGGAAATGTTTAAGGGGAATACTGGGGAAACATCTTCACTTAAAGGGTGATGAGATGTGGAACAAACTGGCAGTGGAGGTGATGGATGCGAGTTCGATTCTAACTTTGGTCTGGTGCAGGTCAAGCCTCAACGAACTGGAGGGCCTGTTTCTGTGCTCTATTGTTCTGTGGGTTCAACCTTGCCTTCGGACATTTTTACACCAGCCTGTTGCTGCAGCATTGAAGCATTATTTTACTCCAACTCAGAAGGAAATGAAGCCTTGATTGTGTTTATCACATATGGAGACAAATTGGAAAATGCTCCAGTTATACCTTAATTTCTCTGTATTTTTCATTCATTTCTATGATCTCTGGCCAGTCCACATTGTCTGTGAAATTCAGGTCTTGTGTTTCCTCATTTCCAATATGTGATCTCCCAGATGCTCTTCATTTGCAATCCCAGATTCCACTTACCCTCCAGCCTGAGCAAAATTAGCAGAAGTGCTCCCTTGATGTTTCCAGTCACTCCTGAATGTGAAGGGAGTCTAACTTGTTTCCAAACACCATTTCTCTTGCTCCTAAGCTCTTCCAGATCTAAACCACACCAATTAGCTTCAGGCTGGACTTCAAGAAGAATCTCTGCAGATGGTAATGGTTGCAGTTGGGACTTAAAAGGGCAATGTTCATTGTTGCCAAACAGTAAAAGATGTGTGACATCTAAGAAAACAGACTTGTTCTGTTGTATTATAAATATGCCATTCCACATGTTTAAACGATTGTAGGATTGAATAAAGAAATATTTGGAAAGTTTTTTTTTTAAATGCACTTGCTTGGAATCTAAACTAAAGGTAGAAAATGCTGTGAATATTCAGCAGATTAGATAGGACCCCCACATCTCCATTGGGCACACAAAACTCAAAACGGTCAACCAGTTTACCTATCTCGGCTGCACCATTTCATCAGATGCAAGGATTGACAATGAGATAGACAACAGACTCGCCAAGGCAAATAGCGCCTTTGGAAGACTACACAAAAGAGTCTGGAAAAACAACCAACTGAAAAACCTCACAAAGATAAACGTATACAGAGCCGTTGTCATACCCACACTCCTGTTCGGCTCCGAATCATGGGTCCTCTACCGGCACCACCTACGGCTCCTAGAACGCTTCCACCAGCGTTGTCTCCGCTCCATCCTCAACATCCATTGGAGCGCTTTCATCCCTAACGTCGAAGTACTCGAGATGGCAGAGGTCGACAGCATCGAGTCCACGCTGCTGAAGATCCAGCTGCGCTGGATGGGTCACGTCTCCAGAATGGAGGACCATCGCCTTCCCAAGATCGTGTTATATGGCGAGCTCTCCACTGGCCACCGTGACAGAGGTGCACCAAAGAAAAGGTACAAGGACTGCCTAAAGAAATCTCTTGGTGCCTGCCCCATTGACCACCGCCAGTGGGCTGATAACGCCTCAAACCGTGCATCTTGGCGCCTCACAGTTCGGCGGGCAGCAACCTCCTTTGAAGAAGACCGCAGAGCCCACCTCACTGACAAAAGGCAAAGGAGGAAAAACCCAACACCCAACCCCAACCAACCAATTTTCCCCTGCAACCACTGCAACCGTGTCTGCCTGTCACGCATCGGACTTGTCAGCCACAAACGAGCCTGCAGCTGACGTGGACTTTTTACCCCCTCCATAAATCTTCGTCCGCGAAGCCAAGCCAAAGAAAGAAAAGAGAAAAGAAAGATAGGACCAAGGGAGAGTGAAAGAGAAGTGCACATGATCAGAGGCGTTTTCTTCTTTCCACTTCTTTCTCTTCTCTGCAAACTCATAGATCAGATTTCTAAGTTTACTTGTTTTCATGATAAGCATCAAACTGAAATGAGCTCAACCCAATGGTAGTGAAATGTTTGAAGGTAATAGTCCAATAACTTGGAGGTGCTAAATATCACATCATCATTTATGTTCAAGTAAAACAAATAACATAACTGCCTTCTTCCTCTTCCTCCTCCCCGCCTCACTGCATACCTTCTCTATCACGGTAACAAGTCAGCTGAATGAAGCTTGAGCTGGAGTTCCAAGAGGTATAGGAGGAGGTAGCAGACAGTTACTGGCCTATAAATTGGACAATGCTAGACTGGCAAGAGACAACCTTGATGAACAAAGTTATGTCAACCTTGAATCGCATAATTAAAAGCTAATATTCCACCTACCACTGCCCACACCCTAACTGGAGGGAACCATGCCATCATTTTCGAAAAGACGAATGGAAGGAACAGGTACTTGAATGTGAGGTTTCATCAGGAAAATAACATCACATGATATGAATGATATATCTTCAAACATCGACTTTTACTTGACACATGAGACTGGAAAACCATTAATATGGAGCAAAAAAAATAAACTTTGGAGGAACTCAATATTGTGTACAATTCTGGTCACCCAGTGATTAGGAAAGATATTATACAGCTGGAAAGCATGCAGAAAAGATTCATGGGTATGCTCCCAGGTCTGTGGAGCTTGAGTTATAATGAGAGGTTGGTTAGGCTGGGACTTTTTCCCCTGGAATTTAAGAAGCTGAAGGATGATCATTGGGCATTGATAAAGTAAATAGTCACAATCTCTTGCCCAGGGATAAGAGTGTCTTAAGTAAGGGGCATTGATTTAATGTGAGAGAGGAAACATTTAAAAGAGAACTGAGGCATTTTGTTTTATTCCACAAAGTGGGTGGTAGGTATGTGAAACAAGATGCCAGAGGAAGTGATGGAAGGGGGTATAAATACAATGATTAAAAGACATTTAGACTGGCCTCTGGATAGGATAGAGTGATAAGGGCCAAATACAGGAAAGTGGGATGAGCTTCGGCAGATAACTTGGTCAGTGTGAGAAAGTTGGGTCAAAAGGCCTGTCTTCATGTCGTAGAACTCGATGACTCGATGACAATTAGATTCTGAGGCCCATTTTGACGCAGGGTCAACCCAAGATATTGTTTGCGCCTCCTTAGATTGTGCCTGAGCCACTGTTCCTCCAGAATCTGAAGCTGAACACAACCTGCTGGAATTAATCAGAGGGTCAAAGCAGGATCAGTGGAATGGTCAACATTTCGAGCTGAAACCTTTTATCAAAACTGACTATTTTTTTTCTCCAACTGTCAAATCAAGTCAAATGTCATCTGATTATACAAGTACAACCTGACAAAGAGCATTTTCCGGTCCTTGGTGCAAAACATGCAGACGTACAACCAGACACATCACACAGACAAACAATACATGTGCAAGGCTAAAATTCATATGTACAAATAATTGAATAAACGTTGCTTCATAAATATGAAAGTCTCATTTGGTTAATGTGAGCAGTT
Source organism: Narcine bancroftii (assembly GCF_036971445.1). Classification (NCBI taxonomy): domain Eukaryota; kingdom Metazoa; phylum Chordata; class Chondrichthyes; order Torpediniformes; family Narcinidae; genus Narcine; species Narcine bancroftii. The sequence continues at coordinate 43,325,170 of NC_091472.1, read as the reverse complement.
CCTTTGGTCGTTCACATTCTCACTGACCGTGGGAAGAAACTGTTCCTCAGCCTGGTGGTGCCTGCCTCTTGTATCTCTTCCCTGATGGGAGAAGCTGAAAAATGTTGTGCTCAGGGGTTCTCAATGATTTTGCACACCCTCTTCAGACAACGATCCCAGTCGATCATGTCATGTCAATGGGGGAGGGAGTCTCCAGGATTCTCTCTGCCACTCTGTGGATTGACCTCTGATCCATTTCTCCGCAGCAACTATACCACAATGTGATGCAGCTGGCAAGGACACTCTCGATAGAGCTCCTGTAGAAGGTTGACATAATGATGCCCAGTAGCCTTGCTCACTTCAATCTTCTCAGGAAGTGCTATCACAGTTGTGCCTTCCTGACAAGTTAGCAGAATTTGTGTGTCCACAATGGATCACTAGTTAAGTGAACTCCATACTGATGCCACTTGTCCTGCAGATTATGTTTAGATTCAGATTCTACATCTGAGTGTCTCAAACCCCTCCAGCCATTTGCCTTTTGATCTTTTTTTAGGCATGAGGTTAAGCTAAGACATGTTTCTATATAAAATAGGCAAGAATGTCAATAGAGCAATGGGTGAAAACATGATATCCAGATCTGTGGAATGGATACAACGCACATGAATGTCAACTGTAGGTACAATGAACAGAGAAAAGCTGAGCTCAAGCTCTATGTTGGCAAGAGGAATGATACCTTATGGAATGTAGCCAAGCCCAGAAAATCTTACAGCAATAGTTAAGATGGAAAGACCAAGAGACATGTAAACGGAGATGCCCTGTATAATATATTACCATCTAAATCATATCGGAAATGTTGGAAAGTAAGTTTCAGATAAATCATCATCTTAATTAAATAAAAAGATTAAAGAGATGTTGCATCACTTTAATTGTTACTTTATTTCAAATGATTTATTAATGTTACATGACTATTATTGTAAGACTTATTGAGGAATTATGTTGTTAGTTGAAAGCATTATTATCCCTAACATACACGCAGTCATGTGAAGAGCACAATTTACGGAGCATGGGCTACAATGAGAAGGAAGGTCAATTCGTATCATTTAAAGGCAGCAAGATAGCACGGCTGTGGGGACCATTCATAAACTTGATGCCTGCAATATGAAACTGTCTTTAAGACTGTTGGTGTGTGATATCATGCTCTTCAGTCTTCTCCCTAATGGGGAGAGGAAGAAGAGAATTTGCCTGAGGAGTGAAGGGACCTTTAGTAACGTGTCTGCATTTCTGAGGCATCGCAAATTGTAGATGGAGTCCATGGAAGGGAAGGGCATTTGCATAATATCCCAAGCTATTCTCATTATCTTTTGCAGCAGCTACTAACTCTGAGCAAAGAAACTCCCATACCACATTCAGCTTTCAAACGTGCACCTTATAGAAGTTGATGAGGGACAAGGCGACTTGCGGAACTTCTTGCGTCTTCTAAGAAAATAAGGCGTTAATACACTTTCTTGACTGTCGCATCAATGTGTTTAAATCCCCTTTCACACTGACACCAGTGTCTGAAGAGTAGCCCAGTGTGAAAAGGGAACCATGTGTCCTGGGGCGAACTGGTGATGTGCTGATGACGTTATTTGCGTGAGTGAGTCCAACCAAGTGCTTAACCAGTCTGTAGCGTCTTCACAGAATGTACAGGGTGGATCCATTGCTTTTAATTGAGTTTTACAGTTTAAACTAAAAAAAATCTATTAAAAACAATGACTGCAAAGTGGGGGGTGGGGTGGTTTGGAAAATGAGAGGTGCAGGTGCTCCTCTCACTGAGGCAGGAAGAAGCTGAGTCGTTCAATCTGACAGGCACCATTAAGGATGGCCCATTCTATGAAAAAATTGCAGCTAAACTCTGGGGGATGGGGTTCGCCAGGGTGACCAATAAGTTGAAGACTCTTCAGAGGAAGTTCCTTCACATTAAGGTTCACAACAGGAGGAGTGGCAGAGAGAAGGTGGACTGGTCCTACTATGACCAGGCATACAACATCTTGGGGCCCGGCAAGTCAGCAGAGCCCCTGTATTTGTTGGCAAACATGGATACCAGTAATAGGATCACTGTGCATGCAACTGAAACCATTTTGCATCACAGGGCAGGGAGGGTGGGGTGGATTGCCTCTTCCTCATCTGCTGCAGATCTCCCAGCCAACCCAGGTCCCTCATCTGCCCCATGTGCCTTATTCCGCCCCCCGATCTCATTCAGTCACATGACCAATTCTGCTGCTGCATCCACCCCGACAACCTTTCGTACCACCACCAGTGGCCCAGCCGGATGGAGGGAGTCCACAGTGAGCAGAGGGGGCAGTGAACCAAGCTCTTCATCTGCTGTGATGCCAGAACAAGGTAGGAACTGTATTTATCATCCTTGAGTTCCCGTCTGTACTGTGCCATCTTCTATGTGCTACTCTGCAGGAGTCAGAGAGAGGGCAAACTGGAGGAAGCCGACCAAATCACAGATGGTAATAGTGGAAATCTGTGAATTGATGCAAAATTTCAAGGAGGAGGACCAGGAACGAGACTGCCTGCACTGAGAAAGGCATGCTGAAATGATATAGCTGTTTATTGGAGTACAGTGGAAGTGCCAGACAAATGTGGATGGTCTGTCACAGCTCATAGCTGACATACACCAAGAAATCATGCTACAGACAGTGATTATGAAGGACCTCGCCTCATCCATGGTGCAGCTAGAAAGCATTACAACTCCAGCTTCAGCTTTCTAGCCATGGTCCTCCTCCCAGAAGTCTCCCTCGATCCTGCCCACATCCTGGTCTCTCCTCTGACCAGCAGCAATACTCACCCCTCCACATACACATCTGTGCAGCCATCCTCGTACTGCACTCCTCCATCCTCCTTCAACCATCAGCCTTCCCCCTTCAATTCTCCTCTCTCCCACCACCTTCCTACAACTTCCTCCCTGCAGTCGCCAGCCCCCCTCCCTCCTCATTCCAACATCCTCCACCTGTTCCCACACAATCCTACTTTACACACCCAGCCATGTAGTCCTCTCAGTACCAGGGCAGGTGTCACCCCTGCCGGGGATTCATTCAGTTCCTCTCTCATCACCTCTTAAATTCGCTTGTTGGAGGAAGAGGAGGACTAAAGGAAAGGTGGGGAGATGTATATACATTGTCTTCAGTTGTTAATCAAGTTTTATTTTTCATGTTATGGGTTTACCAAGTTTAACATATTGTATATTTTTGCACTTCCACTTTATTTGTTGTAAGGTTACTGTGATGTTCCAAATGACCAAAGAATGTTCAAGACAAAATGTTTAAAAATTTAAGGCAATGTTTTGTCAAATGGAATAAACTGTTTATTTACATTTCCATGAAAAGTCTCAGATGTCTGCCTCACATCCACTCAAAATGGACATGATAGCCTCATATATAACGATTTGACCCTTGTCTGTTTCCCCCTGATAGGGGACACTTTCTGGCGGAGGTAAATCTACCTCCTCCATCCTCCACTCCTCCAGGAAATTCTCCTTGTTAATCACACATACGTTGTGTAGAACACAACAGGCAATGATGACTTCAGACACAAAAGTGGTGCTAATATCTAGTTGTTTGGCTAGCGAGCTCCAGCGGCCTTCAAGACATCCAAAAGCATTCTCCGCGACCATCCAAGCTGAGCTCAGCTCAGGATTGAATTAGCACTTGCAGGGATTGAGAACATGGTGTTGTGTGAAACCCTTCAACAGCCACTGCTTCAGTGGGAAGGCCGGGTCACTGATCAAATGTGCTGGGATCTCCACGCCGTCAAATGCAATGGAAACCTGAGGGCAAAGAAATGCAGAGGTTAAGGTCTCTCATATAACCATGCAGCTCAAATAACACATGCTCTCATTCCTCCATGGAATTACAACATCCTGAACCCTGAACCCAAAGCATCTGTTCCAGTTGTCAATGACTTCCTATGTACAGGAAACACACATATGGGTGAATGGTTCCCATTGTAAGGTGTATGTTGACATACGCAGACCCATGTACATGCATGCACATCACAAATGCAACTGAGAGTTTTACCCTCCCTCCAGAAATTTCCCGAGCAAATGGAGCAAGAATCACTTTCACTTATCTCACAGGGGAATAAATACCCACCTGCACCCTCAGCCTTTCTGTAAATGGATGAGTTCTGTAGAACTCGAGAATTGTGGGTGCACCCAGGCCAACCCACATACACATCTGTGAAGCTGGGAACACAAACACACAATGCACTGACATATGGAAAACCATAGGTAGTTAAGACCAAAAAATAGGAATCAAGGATGTTCCTTGCCAGTAGTTGTGGTCCACAACAGCTTGAAGAATAATGGAGTGTCTCCCTTAATGATTGAAGTAGGCTGATGGTTTGTTACATGGGGGAAAGATGGGTATATGTGTTCCATCGATGGCACCAGCACTCATTGGATAGGCCCCCTTCTTGGGAATGCATCTGTAATCTCCTGAAGACAATCTCCACTTGGCAGATCAATGAAATATTTCATGAATGTCTCCCTCAATGTGACAGTCACTTGGTGCACTACCATGCTCACAGTGGAAACATCCACACCAAAGAGAGCACTGACTGATCGATACATACACGGAGTGCCATACCACCACAAAACGATTCCGAGACTCTGAATGCTTCCAGCAGTTGGTCCTCCTGCACTTCAACTCCGGCTCCAGTATCCCCACAATAAACTCAAAGGTACCCTGACCCACTCTAAACATCCATTGTATTTCTTGAGCATCTGAGCCCAGAACATGGGCTCCTGAGCTCTCCCCCTCCTCCACATTCTTCTGTTACCTTCCATCCTTTCAACATAATGCAAAATTGGCAGGCGTCTTCTCCGGCGGCTATTCAGCTCAGTCCTCCTCAAGTCCCTCCAACATTATCCGCAATGCATCCTTGAGATTATCAGACCTACGAGCTGCTGTATTCTCTCCAGAAGGCTCCGTTATTGTTTGCACCACTTTGCATAGAAGAATGATGATAAGGCCTGTCTGGTGACAAATTCGCACATTTCATAGTGGAAATAGCGACCACCCTGACATTGCAGCAAGGGAGATGATGTCACTTCCACCTAGTGTGTTCTATGTCACTTGGCACGGGTCCAAAGAAGCCTATATCCCCGTGGATGACTTATGGTGAATGTGAAAGGACACTTATAATCGATTAACTGGTGTCCAGTGTGAAAGGCATTCCCTGCTTCCTTAACCAGGACACTGAACGGCCAATTAACTTGGACACCAGTGTGAAAAGCTTTCAGTTAGATGAACAACTGGCTTGTTAAGTTTGAGTCTGGAAATTTAATTAACAAATAGCATCTTGGACCAATGAATTCAGAGGAGAAGTTGCCACTCAAGCCCTAAAGCCCTTTCAGTCCTTCCATAAGATCATCACTGATTCGATTTACACCTCAAATTTATATTCCTATCTACGGTTAGTACAATGCTTTTACAGCACAAGTAAACTGGGTTTGAATCCAATGCTTTCAGAAAGGAGTTTGTACATTTTCTCTGATTTCCCTCAACCCTCCAAGAGGTATGGGGTTTGTGGGTTAATTGGTGTATTTGGGTGACACGGGCTCGTGGGCCAGAAGAGCCTGTTAACTGCGCTGTTTGTTTAAATTAAAATTAAAATGATCCGTGACAACCTTCTACCACCTTGCATGCCAAGGTGAATTTAAAAGTCTCCAAAGCCTTCTTATCATCAACCATATGAGTGAAAAAAATGCCCTGGCTCATCTTTGTCTTCAATAGGCATCCCATTATGAATATGGCACAGATCTCCACTATTGTGAAATGTTTTGAGTGTCTGATAATAAAACCTCTGAGAGACCCTGGAATCACTTCAATTTGTCTATGGACGATGATACCACTAATGATGCTTTGTCCCTTCACTCCGTCCTGACCCACCTACTGAATGACACCTCAGCTTGGTGTTTAATACAATCATTCCCCAAAGGCTGGAGGAGAAGCTGTCCTCGCTGGCTTTTTCCACTGAGGATAGGTGAGGTACAAAACCTCACCTGAGTGAAAGGGAAACGCTTAGGGGAAACATGAGGGAGATCTTCTTCACACTGACAGTGGTGGGAGCATGGAATGAGCTGCCAGCTGAAGTGGTGAGTGCGGGCTCATTTTTAACATTTAAGAAGAATTTGGATGGGAGGGGCATGAAGGGCTATGAACTGGGTGCAGGTCAATGAGACTTGGCAATAAAAATGGTTTGGCACCAACTAAAAGGGCCGATGGGGCTTGTTTCTGTGCTGTAATGTTCTAGGGTTCATAATGCCCCTTGCATGGTGTTCTTTCTATTCTACACAAAATTCATTGGAAGAGAAAGATACAAGGTAATTTGGTGCTAAAATCTGCCAAGGTGGTATTTCAAAATAAAGGAACTACTAGCAATTGATTGGAACTTTAAGTAATTTTCCACCACAGCCAGAAGGCCCATAACTTGCCTGAAATTGATGCACTTCATATCTGAAGGCAGGCAGCATTACTCATCTTTGTTCTGGGCTGATGCCTATTTTTGGGAAATATTCCACTTTGGATCACATTGCAGTTGAAAACACAAGACCTGACCTAGTATTGCAAATACCTCTGTTGTTCCGACAATTTAATGTTGAAATGTGATCATCACAGACAGAGCTGTAGTTAATGTAACTACAGTATATCTAACTGCAGTATTTAGGTATTAATGAATGTTCTCCAAACATTCATGGCATGGCACGGTTATTGCCACGTTGTTAAAACCCCAGAGACCTGGGTTCGATCCTTGTGCTGTCTGTAAGGTGTTTGTACATTCTACCCATGTCTGTGAGAGTTTCCTTTGGGTGCTCCTGCTCCCTAGCATCCTTCAAAATGGACCAGGCTGTAAGCCAATTAGGTATAAGTGGGTGGCATGGGCTCATGGGCCAAAAAGGCCTGTTATCATGATGTTTGCCTTATTTTTTTTTAAGCAGTTTTCTTGTTGGGAGCATGCATCACCCAAATAATGCAGTGGAGTCAGTGGAGCAACTAACAGAGCTGTTATCTCACAACTCTAGTGACCAGGGTTTTGATTATGACCTCTAGATTTTGCAGTTTGGGGTTTACACATTCTCCCTGTGACTGGGTGGGTTTCCCAAGGGTGCTCCAGCTTCTGAATCACATAGACCTCTTGAGATGGTAGGCTAATCAGCCACTGTAAATTATCTCTAGTGTGTAGGTGGCTGGTAGAATCTGGGGAGAGTTGATGGGAATGTAGGGAGAATAAAATGAAATTAGTGCAAGATTAGTACAAAGTGTGCTTGATGGTCAATAGCCATTCTGTGGACTTAATGGCATTTTCACGCTTTGTGACTGTCTCTATGGGGAGGTATGAATAGCTATTAATTTTTATTCATTGTGCCCGTGGGCTGTGAACATGAATTCATAGATTTAATCTACAATTTTATGAATAATATAATCACTCTATATAGAACCATGGGAATATACAGCATTCGCACAATGATTCCACAGGCCATCTAAAGTTTCATCAGTGTCTGATGATATTATAGTTTGAATATACTATGTGCTGAAATTGGGTCCTTGACTCCTCTCCTGGGGGAAACCTTTTCCCTGCTTCCCACCTGTTTTTGAAACATAAGATGATACAGCCCTAGTCTACCTAATGTCAGCCAACCCACCATACCGGGAAGCAGTCCTCTGCATTCGCTCTGATGGCAGGTGCATTCTTTATCGGGTCGGGAGACCAAAATTGTACGCAAAATTCCAAGTTTCGATTAAAGGCCCCAACCTGAAACAGTGACTGACCATTTCTACACGTGGATGCTTCCCGACTCATTGCGTCCCCCTGGTTTCTCTTTGTTCAAAATTCTAGCATTTGCAGCTTCAACAGAGACAGATACACATCAGCAATGGCAGCGAGTACAGGCCATTACAGCCTACAAAGCGAGGGTGAACACTATAGAAGTGCCTACTAGAATCCCTGAAGACCCTTGTGATATCTGTCTCTGGAAGAACCTTGCTCCTACTTCTTTAAAAGTCTAAAGAAATTAGGCATATCCCTAATATCCATTACCAATTTTTAGAAATACATCACGGAACATATCCTGCCTGGAAACATCACAGCTTGATACAAGCTACCTGAGATCATAAGAAATTGTCGAGAGCTGTGAGTACAACTCAGGCTTCCACATAAACCAATCTCTCCTCCATCGACGCTGTCTTCACTTCCCACTGCCTTGGGAAAGCAGCCAGCAAAATAAATGAGCCATCTCAACCTGTCACCCTCTCTTCTCCCCCATTCTGTTGGGCATGAGTTCGAAAACACACACCACTGGATTCAAGGATGGTTTCTTCTCTGCTATGATTGGACTATTGAATATACCTCTCAGTTGTAAAATGATGCTGCAGTTTCACTCTTTTACATTTTCTCTCTAACACTCTGCACTTTTTTTAAATTTAGGATCACTTGTTGTATTCAGGGAACGGTTGATTTACCTGAATAGCAAAGTTTCTCATGATATATTTTACATTGTACATGTGACAATAAACAATTCAATTCAATATTCCCTCTCAATTGCAGGAGAAGCCAGCTTCCCAACCACTCTAATAGAGAGAATCTGGTTCATCTTGCTGCAAACTCAGCCCCAGACTTCAGTCACTAACTAACATCCATTACCTGTGGTATGTTGCAGAATCTAGCTTATTAATATTGCAGAAACTAATTAAGTGGTGCTAGCTAGCATTTGATTTCTTGATACTCTGCAAATAAAACATTTGAAAACCAAATGAAGTTTCAGGGTTTCTGCAGGCATGGTAATAATATTGAGGAAATGTCATGCTATCTGGTTTCACTGGACAATAGAAATTATGCTTCCTGAACTCTTTTGGGTGTATTTTTTTTGGGTGTAGGGCTGCTGATCATGAAAATCACCTCAAAACTTTCTACAACATACCATTTTTTGGATAGAACCTATTTTTTTGTGATTTCCTATCATCAGGGTCAGTAAACAAATCTTCACGGGGGGCATTAGGGTAACCGGCTGGGGGTGGGGGGGAAGGAAACGGGACAGGGGGTTACAATATCTCTGTGTTGGACATGCTCTGCACATCTCCACCCAGTCCCAAGGTTATCAAAGCAGTGAGGTAGTGGGAGAGGATGGGTAGCATCAACCAGTTTCCCCCGCCGCAGGAGTATTCAAACAGGCGGCGCCTATCCTTGAGCCGCTCTGCAGCATTGGAGTCCCAGTGTACGGCCCAGCAGTTTCCAGAACCCCTGGCTGCAGGGATGGTCATCCAAATCTCATCGACCACTGGGTTCAACACTGCCTTCGAACCAGGCAGCTGCATCAGAAGAGAACCAGAGCTGCCACATCATTCAAGTGGCTTGGAGAGGTCACCAAGGTCAGTGAAAAATCGCTGGCCAGGTGAGGGCTGCAGGGAAGATCCAGGCTTTGTTCTGAGGTTAACCAGATCAAGAAAATATTAAGGAGGGAGGCAGCTCTGGGAGGAATCCAGAGAAGTATCCACAGATGCTGTCAGGGATAACCCCGAGAATTTCCACCTGCATCTGAGCACGACGCGGGATCTCTGAACTGGAGAGGTGTAAAGCTGAAGAGTGCAGCTCAAGATTAAAGCTTGCTACAACCCCTGCAAAGTGACCATACATGTGAAGGCATTGGTGGCAGACATGTGCTGAGATAGGTTCCTTATTAGCACCATCAAAGGATATCGCCAGCCAGAGATAAATGGGGAGATCGGCCATGTCCCTAGAATAAAAATAAGATAACAGCCTACAAATACACTGGGTTGCGTGGGGGGAGGGGGGGTCATAATACTTCACGATGCCCATGAATGCTCCCACAGCGCCAGTCCTGCTTGTCATATTTCAAGTCTACTTCAAGCATCCAAAGCAATGAAGTGCAGCATGTCACTGAAAATTCATTTTCTGCATTCGCTCTTGGACTTCTTCCCTGCTGACCTTGGAGCAGTCAGTGACGAACACAGTGAAAGATTTCACCAGGAGATTGCAACCATGGAAAAGTGATATCAAGGCAACTGGAATCCATCAATGCTGGCCGACTATTGTTAGACACGAAATACATCATATGTTGAGTACAAATGAAGATCAGCGGCAAAACATTTTTATGTCAGTTGAACTAATGCAATGTGTCTGCTTTAATATGCAATTAAACATGCTAAATTCAATAATAGCTAATTTAATATTTCTCCAACTTCCTACGTGATACAGTAAATCTGAAATTATCTTTATGTTCAGCTTGAAGTCGACTTTCATAATCCCCAATTATTTTTTCCAGAAAGTAAATCTTTCAAAAACAATTGTTGTCCAGTGTTACATTGCTATTTGTGTGACCATTGTGTGCAAACTGGTTGGCAATTTTCCCCACATTCCACTAACAAATCACTTCATTCACAGTAAAGAAGCTCTGAACACATTAAAAAAAACCTCTCAATAAATCCAAGTCGTTTTTCATTTCTTGCTTGTTAGTTACAAAGTGAAACATTATGTGATGTTATTGGGACGTGAATACCAAGAAATTATTACACAATGTCAGTTTATGGAGGATGGTCTTCAAGTTCTGACAAAAAGTAGCTCATAAAATCAGCCAGTGAATTTTTGAAGCAATTGAAAAGACACCCAGCTGCAAGGATTGTTTTCAGAAGGACTTTGGATATTTCCATGATTTATGCAGTTTAGATTTCATTGCTCAATCACTGCAAAGATCAGCTTGAACTGCAAACTGCATTTCACTTATAGACAAGAGTTATTGAAATGGCATGTTTTAAATATCACCTAAAACAATATTTCGCAGTGTGGCTAAATGAGACTTTTCATAGAGTGATGGATTTATTAGTAAGATAGATGAAACATGACAGGGCTCAGTGGTCTGCTGAGAAATAAACCAGCCAGTGGTATTGGGAGCTCAGTAACTCATGAAGACAAAGAGGAAGTGGAACTGGTTTGACTCACTTGTTTATTTTCTGCCAAGTCGAGTTCAGCAGTGTATCTTGTTTACATTACACTTGGACAAATTTATGAGTTTATCTGAGTAATTCTTTCAGGATTCAGGCAGCACGATGCATTAATCCTGTCCAGATACTTCATCTTCAAAACCTGCTGAATGCTTTGCTAAACTAAAGTGAAATGTTCATGTGGCAGCTGTGAATTCAATGTGTAGAAGTAACACTGGACCACATTTTTTTTTCCAAAATGTTTGCTTCCAAAAAGAAAAGGATTATGAGAGACAACTTCAAGCTGAACACAAAGATAATTTCAGATTTACTGTATCACGTAGGAAGTTGGAGAACCATTAAATTAACTTTAATTGAATTTAGCAGGTTTAATCGCATAATGATACTGACACATTGCGTTATTTCAACTGACCAATAAATGTTTTGCCGCTGATTTTCGTTTGTACTCAGCAACTGATGTTACCAGATCAGGTCAGTGTCAAACAATAGCCAGTCAGCATTGCCCTGATACCACTTTTCCATGGTCACAATGTCATGGTGAAACCTTTTACCGTGTTCATCATTGACTGCACTACAATGAGCAAGGAAGAAGTTCAAACGTGAATTCAGAAAGTGAATTTTCAACGAAATGTTGTACTTCATGGTTTTATCTGCTTAAAGTAGATTTGAAATATGACAGGAAATGACAAAAATAGGTTCTAATTAAAAATATGGTACATGATAGGAATATTTTAGTGATTTCCGTGATCAGCAGTCCAAAATCCATAAAATACACCCAAAAGTGTTCAGGAAGTAAAATTTTTGTTGTCCAGTTTCTAAAAGTTGGCATGTTTTAAATATCACCTAAAACAATATTTCGCAGTGTGGCTAAATGAGACTTTTCATAGAGTGATGGATTTATCACTGGAGGCAAATTTGAAATATTTTACACTATTGGCACTATTGATTTTTAAACAAAAATTAATATTTGGAACTGAAATATTATTTATGTGAAAATATAAGGCAGAATGAACATTAGGTGCCGCAGAATCCACATTAAAAGAGATGAAGTTGTTATTTTGCCTGGATTATATGCTTTGTTAACCTGCTTTTAGTATGACCTGTCCAGGGCTGATCGCTATTTTTGAAAATTCTAGTGTCTCGGAGATAATTTTCTGACTTCAGTGGCAATGCATGCTGGAAATATGCACAAGCATTAAACAGGGTTTCTGACCATTGAAACTGAATGTGATGTGCACAGTGATTGCCTGCACACCCAAAACTCACCTGGTGGGTGAACTCCACTCCACTCCTGAAATTGTCTCATTGGCTTTTGCAGTAAAACAGAAAGGTTAGCTGGAATCACAAACCAAATCTGATGAATCCTTCGGCAATACAAAGTACAAAACGATTGACCGAGAACATACTTGACATCACATACAACCCTGAGATTTTTTTTTTCCCCTGCAGGCCAGGCAGAATTACCACTTATCCCAACTGTAAACAGTACTCAAGAAAAAAAAAGATACAAATAGAAAAGAGAGCAATGTAAAGAATGAAAAAAAAAACAAACAGTGCAATACCAAAAAAAATCATTAATAATAATGTGCAAATGAAGTCTTTAAATGTCTACGATTAAGCCTGTTGTCTGACGGTGGAGAGGTACCAAGTGTTCCTGAACCTGTTGGTATGTCTTGTGGCACCTATACCTCTTTCTTGATGGCAACAGCGAGAATGGTGCATGTCCTGGGTGGTATGGATCCTTGATGATTACTGCTGCTCTCCAATGGCAGCGTTCCCTGTAGATGTTCTCAATGGTGGGGAGAGTTTTTCCTGTGTTGTACTGGACTGTGCCCTCTACCTTTTAGAGGGCTTTCAGCTCAAGAGTAATTGACGCCCCTATACCAGACCGTGATGAGGCTAGTCCGCGCACGTTCCACAATACATTTGGAAAAATTTGTGAGTGTTTCCGATGTTATGCCAAACTTCCACAAACCCATGAGGAAGTATAGGGTTTCTTCATGACGACGTTAGCATGCTGGGTCCAGGAAAGGCCCTCAGAGAGTATGAACCCCTGGAATTTAAACTTGCTCACCTTTTCCAGCTCTGATCCCCGGTTGATCACTGGATTTTACACCTCTGGTTTTCCCTTCTTAAATTCTAAAATCAGATCCTAGATTATTGCAATACTAAGTGAGAGGTTAAACCTCTGAGATAATGACTTTCAATCATTTTTTGGTCAAATAAATGGAAAATTTTGAGTCAAGAAAAAGGAATCACCTACTGGAATATCCTTGCCCTTATTGTTTTAGCTTCCTTTAAAGTGTTAGAAGCAACTTAAATGTTTACAGATAGCAGCAGCTGCTGGGCTCAGAGCTGCTTGCCCATTCACACACTGCATACTGGGAAGAAGGCCACTATTGTTAAAAGGTTCTGATTATGGTGTCATGAAGGATGCCATGAAAATGAGGGAAGAGGATGCAAGCAGAGTGAAATGGTGATAGGGAGGAGATAAAAAGATGAAAGAAATGTGTGGGAATTACATGCACAAAGTTGGCTAACAGAGCAGCATGACTACACCCCGTGTTATAAGATGGCTTGCCACAATCAGTATCGTGCTCCAGTTATCTGTCTCAGAAATATTGTGCAGTTTCTGTGATCTCTCACAATTCCACCTATCTGCAAAAGGGCAGCATTAGTAGATCAATGAGAGGGAACCTGTGATAATAATTCCGTATCCCACCAGCAGCCCTTTGAGAATGGAAACAGAATTTCCATGTGATGAACTCCTTAATTAGGCTGAGTGAACAATGGCGGTTATACATTGTGATATTTTGACCCAATGTCTTTCATTATGTTGTCTTTCTTGAACAATGGATCAATTTTTTTTTACCAGTCTTCTCAAGTGAGTTCAAAGATATCTGCTTTCCTTAATAACCTGAGATAGATGCCATGGGCCCTGGGGAAAGATCGAACATAATAATTTTCAGGAGACCAAGCACCTTCTCTGCTTAATATCAATAGCCCCAGAATATCACCATATCCCTGCCTAATCACACAATTCTTCATGACCTTTTCCTTGGTTAATTCTGAGGCAAAATGGTTATTTAACACTTTTCCCACTCCCTCTGGCTCCAAATGTAAATTCCCTCCTTTGTCCTTACAACCATCTTGTTGTTAATATATGTATAACTTGCCTTGGGAATTTTCCTCAATCCTACTCACCAAGAACATATCATAAACCCTTATAGCAGACTTCAGCAGGGATTTTATCTGAAAGCTGCACCTGACAATTGGGGTCGGGTGACTCAGGCAGTTAGATTTGAAAAGCAGGAAGCTGATTGGGTAATAGTGATCAAGTGATCCAGGGGATTTGAGTTGGGTTTTTTCATGATCTTGTGATGCAGGGTGGTAATTCATTCACTTCAACTCAGCAGTCTGGAGATGGAACTATTGACTGGAGTTCCACATTGTACATGCAACAGTGAGTAGGAAATTCACAATTAATTAGTTTTTTATTCTACATTCTTTAATCCCTCCTGATTATCAATTTAAGTTCCTTCCTGCTTCTTTTATAAACCTTAAGGTCTCTTTTTCATTGTCCTAAATTTTATATTAGGTTCCTTTTTTTTGGTTTTTGACAAAATTACAAAGTTCCTTGCCATCCAAGTTTCCCAAACTTTGTACAGGAACATATTCTGATCAGTTGGATTTAAAACCACTTCTAGAAGTCAGATGTAGACTTATCCAATAACAACTGCTCCCAATCTATTCTCCCCACTTCCTGCCTCTTAATGTTAATGTTATAGCCTTCTCCCAATTCAGCACTTATTCTTAAGTTCCAGTATTATCCCTATGTAACTATCTTAAAACTTGTGCCATTATAATCATTGTTCACAATATGCTTTTTCCCCCCCCCCCCCCCCACTGAAATTCCAATCATCTGGCCAGGCTTATTTCCCCATACAAAGTCTAACATGGCCTCTTCCCTGGTTGCTCCTTCACTGTTTTAAGAAACTTTCCCGGATGCACCCAACAAGTTCTGCTCTAACTAAACCTCTGGCCTAATCCCAGTGAGTGATGGGGAAACTAAAATCACCTACAACGAATACTCTGCTGTTCTTGCATCTTTCCATGATCAGTCTCCTTCTCTGATTTTTCTGCCTCCTGCTGGTTATGGCAGGGTAGTGGGTGAGGTGGTAGTGCCTTGCAGTAACGTAATCATGGTGACTGCTCCTTTCCTATTTCTGAACCCTACCCCCATTAACATCATCTCAACATGTGGTGCTTAGGGTCAAATGTGGTAGGAAGGGGTTGATTCAATTGCTGCACATGGGTGTAAAGATAACCAGAACAAGATTTTGAAGTTAAAAAAATCAATGGCATATATTTATTTTTCTAAAACAATTCCGAGTCATTTACTTCAATAATTTCACAAAGAAGTATGGAAATATTTTCGGTTAGCTCCTTGAACCTGTAACCAATTAATTTTGAAGATTAAGATGTGTGTAAGTCCTCTGATACCTTGGCTTGATCTTCTGGTTATTAGAATACCTGACAGAAGGTATGACATAGGTTGGAACAAGGTAAATCTGAGCCATACTTGCTGGGAAGATCCCAGCTTGTTCATCATTATGCTTTTCACCAATTGGTCTGAGTTTTTCTGACAATAGGGGATACTATGGCTTGTTGCAAGTGGGTTGGTCAGCAGTGCATTCATTCAGATATATGGTGGAGCTCTTCTGGAAGAAAAGGCGTGGGAATATCATCATTTTGCAGCATCCAGATTTACCTCATTAGTGTTTTCAAATTCAAACAGGAGATTAGGATAATGTTTGGTTTTGATATCCCACAGTTAAATAATCCAAGAGTTGGAACAGATACATACATTTTTTTTTATTTCAGGAAGGCTTTGAATACATCCTTTAGCCTTTCCCTTTGTCTCTTCCCATGATTGAACTTGGAGTAGAGAGCCTGGTGTTGGACAAATATCGAGTTTGACATTAAATGCTTATGGCCCATGCAAGCTGATATCTGAGGAAAGAAGCTACTTGTTTTTTTTAAATTCTCTTGCTACACAATATTTTGGGAAAAAATAAAGAGACTGGGAAACATAATGCTGTTAAGCCATGCTTAGATGTATTTCACTTAAATTTGGTTCACAATGTCACTCATTTATTGTTGAGGTCATTTATTCAGAAATTAGTTTAACTGAACAGATGCAACTTTTTGTAAATTGAAATAGCTAACAAATATACTATTATTATCATGCCCCTTAAGAAATAATAGAGGTCAGATGCAAGTTGATTATGAATTGAGCATCAAAGCTCGAATGCATTACTTAAGAGCCTCTTCCATCATTCTAGGTAAATAATTTTGAATGGATTCATTTCACAAAGTAGCTTGTTTTCTGTGTCATGCACTCCATATGCCTTTCATATATCCACGTGGCCCTTTCTTCCTGCTGTTGTTTCATGAAGAGACATTCAACAAAGATTCTATTGTGTTTCAACAAACTTCTTCCAGCTGACTAGCAGATGTAACACAATGATTAATACTCAAAGGCCTGGAAGTTCATCCTTTGTGTTTGTACTTACAGTGTTCAAAAGTTATAGATAAATAGCAAACAAGCACAAATGCATTGCTCTCATCTCAAGGTCAAAGTCATGTTACTCTCAGAGCTTTGCCTTAAGATCTTGGGAAGGGGTTTCTGCAGAAATATATCACACGTGGTTTTCTGCTACTCATTGGCTCACTGTAGAATTTAAAAAAAAAATAATAAAGAGAACAACCCATGATTTTTGGGCAGAACAACCTTTGCATTCTCTCCAGGAAGGGAGATGCAATTTTGGATCTGGGAGCGAACACTCATGACCTTTGAAGTACCTCATTGCAAGATCCTATTCTTTGCACAGAGAGGCTGCCACCTGCCTGTGCTGTTCTCGCCAGACTTCAGAAGGTCCACAGCAGCCCCCAGAAATGCTCTTCCTCTCTCTTCCCATCTGTGCAGCATGCACACTTTCCTTGCTTATGCCCCCCAGTGGCTAAATGCTGAGTTGTGGGCAATGGCATTAATAATGTGGACATTTTTACTGATTCTGAACCCAATCCCTAATGTTTTCTTTTAATTCAGGTAATGCCCAATTCTTTTTAAAAAAGCCAAAAATTGAATTTCTGGGCCTCATTTTTTAAAAATCATTTAGTATGCCTTGTTTCATTTGATAAGAGTTCTGTCAAGCTTTTTGAGTGAATTTTAAAGTATAGTAATACCACCAAATTACTATCCTATCTATCATTTAATTAAAAACTGGCAAAGGTGAGAGAAAGAATGGCCAATGTTGCTACAATATAATGGTCAAAATGTCTTTACTTTATGAGGGGAAAAAGATAAGAAAATAAACCAACTGATGATTGCCAGTGAAACAAAAGAGATACTAAAAATTATCGCTGAAATTTAGACCAAAGTGCAATGTCAACAGGAAAATCTTGGTTACCACCTGGAAATAATAAACTGATGAAATCTATTATCGGATTGATTGAAGTCACACTAAGGTGCATAAGAACAAACCAATGTTGCTCTTTCAAGTTTATTTTTTCAGTCTTGTTTCACTGGTGCAGGGAGGGGAAAAAAAGAGGAAAATATGTAACGTAGTCAGGAAATAACAGATGATAGTGAGAAGGTAAAGTCACCAGAATGTAGGTTAAGATACAAGACCAAACAATATTTTCCCTGTTTTACTTCAAGAGGGCAAATTTACTAGCTCTGCACTTGCAATGGGGAGGCATTTAAAATATATTTTATTTTACTTAACAATGAAGAATTTGATTCTTGAACACTTTTCGGTGTGCTTTAATGGATGTTGGGCTGCTAATCACGAAAATCACCTTCAAAATATCCTATTGTGGCGGCTCACCACTAGGGAGGCGAACCGGCCCCGCTTGTAAGCCACGCGGCGGAGCAGCCGGCCAAAATGGCGCCCTTCGTGCGGCCAACGCAACAGCAATCCGGACAGATTAGAGATCCGGACACTTACAGATCAGCTAATTAAATTTCGCGTGGAGGTTCTCCGTCTCGTCCCTCCCAACTGCCATCCTGGGTGTAGACTTCCTCCTCGCACACGGGCTTCTGGTGGACATTCGAGGTAGGTGCCTGGTGGATGCCCATACCTTCCAGGCGTTTGCCTCGACACCTCCCGCTCTGAGCAACTGCAGATGGCCATGATCAGCACACCCAGAGACGAGTTCCAGCGAATCCTGGACAAGTTCCCGACACTCCTTAAGCCACAGTTCTCCGCTGCCTCGCTGCGCCATGGGGTGTTCAACCACATCCCCACCCAGGGCCCATCGGTTCACGACAAGGCACGCCGGCTCCCGCCTGACAAGCTCCAGGTGGTGAAAGAGGAGTTTTCGCACCTGTTGGAACAGGGGATCATTCAGCAGTCCGACAGCCCGTGGGTCTCGCCACTCCACCTGCTCCCAAACACCTCCAGCGGCTGGCGTCCCTGCAGAGACTATCGACGGCTCAACAAGGCAACAGTTTCTGACCATTACCCCATCCCTCACATCCAATACTTTACGGTCAACCTGCAAGGTGTGAGAGTTTTCTCCAAGGTTGAAAATATCACCAGATCGCAGTGCACCCTGAGGACATACCCAAGACGGCCATCATCACCCCCTTTGGCTTGTTCAAATTCCTGCTCATGCTGTTCGGGCTCAAGAATGCCGCTCAGACCTTCCAGCACCTCATGGACTCTGTGGGCAGGGACTTGGATTTTGTCTTTATTTATTTGGATGACATCCTCATCACCAGCAAGGACCAGGCGCAACACAAGTCCCACCCATGTGCCCTTTTCTCCCGGCTGGCCGATTTCGGCCTTACCATCAACCCGGCTAAGTGCCAGTTCGGGGAAGAGTTCATGCAGTTCCTGGGTCATACCATCACGGCTGAAGGAGCCACGCCCGCCGCTGCGAAAGTCACCACTATCAGGGAGTTCCAACACCCAGACAGCCTCAAGGGGCTGCAGGAGTTCGTGGGTATGGTCAACTTTCACAATTGCTTCATCCCGGGAGCTGCACGCATCATGCAGCCGCTATTTGCCCTCATCTCAGCAAAGCACAAAACACTCACTTGGAACCCAGAAGCCTGCACCACATTCGAGGCCTCCAAGGACGCCATCGCGAAGGCCACCATGCTCGCCCACCTGCACACCGACCTGCATATGGCCCTCTCTGTCGATGTCTCTTCCATAGACGTCGGTGCCATCCTGGAGCAGCAGGTGAATGGACATTAGAAGCCGCTTGCATTCTTCAGCCGCCCACTCTGCCCGCCGGAACGCAAGTATAGTGCCTTCGACCATGAGTTACTGGGCATGTACTCGGCGGTGCGGCATTTCCACTATTTTTTGGAGGGGAGGACTTTTACCATCTTCACCAACCACAAATCCCTCACCCAGGCACTCGCGATAGCAAAGGATCCCTGGTCGGCCTGCCAGCAGCGTCTCCTCTCCTTCGTGTCGGAGTTTACCACTGACATTTGGCACAAGGCGGGAAAGGACAATGTGGTTGCCGATGCACTCTTGCAACCGGCCAGCTGCACGCTGACGCCCGGCCTCGACTTCGACCAGCTCGCCCGGGACCAGAAGTCTGATGAGACGAGGGCCTTCAAGCCTGCCATCACGGGCCTGCAGTTTCGAGACCTCCCGACTCTGAGTGGCAAAGGTACCATCCTGTGCAATATCTCCATGGGCACTCCACAACCAGTGGTTCCCCAGCAGTGGTCAGGCAGGTCTTCCGTCATATCCATGGTCTTTCACATATGTCCGTCAGGACCACGGTCTGGATGGTGGCTGAACAGTTCGTATGGCATGGGCTGTAGAAGCCAATCGCGGGCTGGGCCAGGACCTGCACCCAATGCCAGATGACCAAGGTGCACAGGCACACCAGGGTGCCCATACAGGAGTTCGAGCACGTCCGGGAACGGATCAGCCACATTCACATGGACATCGTCGGGCCCTTACCCATTTCCCGGGGCAACTGTTACCTATTTACAATGGTAGACCACATCACTCGCTGGCCTGAGGCGATCCTGATGCCAGATGCCTCCACCAACTCCTGCTCCCAAGCACTGTTGCATGGTTGGGTCACCCGGTTTGGCATCATGGGTCATCTCACCAGCGATCGGGGCGCCCAGTTCACATCTGTGCTCTGGGCACATCTCACCAACAGGTTGGGGATCCAGCTACACTTCACCATGGCCTACCACCCTCAGGACAATGGACTGGTCGAACATCTGCACCGCCACTTTAAGTCGGCACTCATGGCCTGCCTCACCGATCCCGACTGAGCGGACGAACTGCCTTGAGTGCTCCCGGGCATCTGTTCCACTCCAAAGGAAGATCTGCAGGCGTCATCTGCTGAGCTGGTCTACGGTGCGCCATTGGTACTACCTGGTGAGTTAGTCGATGCACCTCACAATCCCCAGCGGTCGCCGCACTAACTACTTCCTCACCTCAGGGTATGCTTGGTCTCGTTCAAACCCCCACTTCTGCCCAGGCATGGCACCTGCCAGTCTCATGTTCTCGGCGAACTGCTTTCCACAGAGTACATTTTCGTTCGGCGGGGCCCGACCGTGGGATGTCTGCAGCGACCGTACAAAGGGCCATACAGGGTTGTACAGCGTTCCAGCTCCACATTCACGCTGGACATTGGTGGCAGGCGGGAGCTGTTTACCATGGACATGCTGAATACAGTTCATCTCGATCTCACTGACCCAGTGGTCATAGCCCAACCCAAGAAGTGAGGCCGCCCAGCGAAAAAGGACATGGTGCCGGTTTTGGAGTGGGGAGAGCTGTGTGGCTGCTCACCACTAGGCAGGCAACTGACGCCGCTTGTAAGCCAGACGGTGGGGCAGCTGGCCAAAATGGCACCATCGGGGGTGTTCCCTTCCTCCCAGTACGGGGCTCAGAAGCCCGCGCTGGGGGACCACGTGACGCCCAGGTAATGTCAACGCCCTCCAGAGTGGTTCTAAGCCAGGTCCAGGCTGGGAGTCTAAGCACAGCCCAGCAGCCTGCAATAAACCAGTCTACTCACTGATCTCAACCCGTCTGGTTGAGTGTGTGTTCTTTCAGGAGCAGGTGTAGCCGCCGCTACACTATCATGTACCATTATTTTAGATATAACTTATTTTTGTGATTTCGTGTCATATTTTGTCTCCCACTATATTGCCCACAAAGCAAGCTGTTTTGGTCAGTGCAGGTGCTATGCGAATGTTGTCTTAGGCCTGGGCAGGCTTAGTCAAGATAGATGCAAGGAGGCTATAAAACAGCTCACATATAAAAATGTTGTGCATTACATTGAGTATAGATTGAATGCATTTTGATGCACATGTTCTTCAGGCAATTGCATAGTGAGTGCACTCAGTAGTCGCATTTATTGTCTTCAGGAAGATTTAATACAGCAGAAATGTTTCATCGATGTCACAACAGATGCAATACATCCTGTTAAATTTGTGGTGAGTTTATGCTTAATGCTCAACGAAGCAGCATGACTGCACTTATTAAGAAAGCCTATGAGCTCAACTTCTGTTGTAAAATCTGGTGACCATGGCAAACTCTGGAGTCCTTGAATTTGTTGGGCAACATATGCAGTCAATCTGAGAGCTTGAATCAAAGGTAGATTATGTGAATAAATTTGCTAAATTCAATAAAAGTTTCTTAATGCTAAAGAAAAATTCAATATTATTTCTCCAACTCCCTAGATGTTACAGCAAATCTTAAATTATCTTTGTGTTCAGCTTGCAGCTGTCTATTATAATCCCCAATTTTTTGTATGAAAGAAAACCCTTTTTTTAAAAAAAAAGTTGATTGTTATCAGTCCTGCTTTCTTACAGGGAAGAGTCGGTCAGAGGATCAATGGTTGCTCAAAGAATAATTGCTAAGTTTTCTATCCAGCATACCTTGCTAACCTTTGTTTAAGTTTCATGTAGTTATATATATCTTTGAAGGAGATTGAAACAGTTTATTTTAACACGGCTTCAGAAATACTGACTGTTTGAGTGCAGTGTACTTAACTGGCATGAATGAATTAGAGAGCCAAACATACTTTTCAAAACATGACAACATAGTAGGATGAAACCATTTTGCCATAGTTATGAGCCACAGCATATCAGAAAGCAAGAAGTATTGTCAAAAGGTAGATCTGACAATAACAAATTCATGCCACAATTAAACTATTGGCTTCTGCCACAGGATTCTTGAAGTTGGCCTCAAGAATCATTTATTATTTCTGTGAATAATAATTTCTGAAATTCACACTTTTTTTCTGTTCAAGGGATGTGGGCTTTGCAGGCTGAGCCACTTTTTCATTGTTCACCCTAATTGCCCTTGAGAAGATGGTGTTGAGCTGCCTTGAATCGTTGCATTTTAGGACACGACCTTGCCATGATGTATGGTCCCGGCCTGCAATGTTGATCAGCTCTTTCCCACCTCAGATATCGCTGATTTGTTGAGCTCTTTCAGTAGTTTATTTTCTGTTCCTTGATTATTGTTGGACAAGTTCAAGGTAGAGAGGATATAGGGGATATTTCTGAGGAGGGTACAGAAGTCTGAAGTTCAGGTTCAAGAACAATTGTAATCCAAAAGCTATCAAGCTCTTCAACCTCCAGGTACTACCCTAATCCTAACCATAAACTATCCCAGGACCACCCACTGAAGTATCACATTTTTTGCTTGCACTAACTGCAACTGTGGATATTTATTTATTGTTATTATCTTGTTTTCTGTCAATTTTTTGTCAATTTAATTTTTATCTATTGTAGATTATACATTTGTGTACCTGTTTGGCTTCATTATTTAGGCAACATCTCATATACTTATATGCCTTGGATAGGAGATCAGAGCCTGTGATGGAGTTGGCTTTTTGCTTCCTTCTGCTGCCATCTATGTCCTTGGGCAATCGAATTAACAAACCAGACTATGATGCAACTAATTGGTCTACTTTCTACCATGCATCAAAAGAGATTTAATTAAATACCCCCATATGTTCTCAGACATCTTAGAAAGCAGAGGTGTTGGTGTGCCTTCTTCATTATTGGCTTGATATTCTAGCTCAAGGAGAGATCTTCTAACCTATGAATTCGCAGGAGCTCAAAGGTACTAACGCTCTCCACCTCCATCTCATCAATTCAGACAAGTGTTTGGTTCCTCAGCCTCCCCTTCCTAAAATCAACAATATGCTTTTTGGTTTTGGTGTAGTTGAGAGCAAGATTGTTATTCTTGAACTACCCAACAAGATTCTCCATCTTGCATCCTGAATCATCATTTCCCATTCCTTGGCCATCAACAATATTTTCATCAGTCATGAGTTATTGGATCTGAGGAGAAATGAGGAGAAAGTTATTCACTTAAGAATTTTCAAATCTGGAGCACTCAGCCTAAAAAGAGAGTAGAAACTGATTCAATGAGAAGGAGTTGGTTACATATTTGAGGAAGAAAAACTTGTTGACTTACAGAATTATCGACAAAAGCTTCCACAATTTGGTGACACTGCATGCAGAATCTATTTTTATACTGATAATTCTGAAGAACTTGCTAGACCTACAGAATCGGCAGTCAGAGAAAGGTTCCCTGGTTCCATCTTCCCTAACTGGTTTCTGCACTGATATTGTTTCCATTGTAGAAAATGTTCAGATGTGACCTGTTCAAGCCAG
The DNA here is from genome assembly GCF_036971445.1 of Narcine bancroftii. Classification (NCBI taxonomy): domain Eukaryota; kingdom Metazoa; phylum Chordata; class Chondrichthyes; order Torpediniformes; family Narcinidae; genus Narcine; species Narcine bancroftii. Next base: position 43,301,500 of record NC_091472.1, on the reverse strand, counting down.
TTTTATAGACATCTCCAGTTTCATGGCTAGAATATGCATCGAGGTCAGCAGTTTTTTTGTTAATATTCTTCTGTGTAATCAGCGAATGCTTAGACAGTGCATGCAAACAAAGTTAACATCAGTAAATATACTCATTAACCTTGCACTGTAATTATATGGTTTGTTGATTCAGACACCATATGGTTTGTGACACAGGATCTCCTCCAGGGGTCATTTGCATCCATTGATTAAAGAAACTTGCAAATAAAACCAGGTATAACTGAGCAAAGAGTGTACAAATTGATTACTGTCATGGCACTTGCAAGTTCCATTCCATGAATGTGGTTGAATAAATTGCTGGAATCCAAATTCTTCTCATTCTGAAAAAATAAGCTTGTAATTTTATCAATAACTTTAAAAAATCATAATTAGTTATTTTGTTAAATAAGCAGTTTTTGTAAAGTTTGAGATTGCTTTGATATTTATCCTTTTATTCTAACTTGGATATGTCATAACTTTAATATTAGGTTGTGAAGAGTTACCCTGGGTGGACAAGAATGGAGAGCAGTGGTGACATTCAGTTCAACTGGATCTTATTAAATGGTGGTCTCTTTCAGCTCTTTATTTGTATAATTGTAAACATGTTATTGAAATCTCCATAGTTAGAAAGTGGGTTGAAGAGAAAATCTGAAGTGCTTCAACTCGATAAATAAATAGAGGCTGCAGGTGGGAATACCATTGTGTCTGATAACAGATAATAGTCCTACTGCCTCATAGTTCACAAGACACAGGTTGAGTGCCATTGTATGGATTTTACATATTCTCCCATGTGCTTTGGTTTCCTTCCAAGTACCTAAGCTGTATTGATAGGTTAATTTCCTGCTGTAAATCCCCTATTAATGAAAGGTAAAATACAAAAGAATCAAGATTGGTCTTGAAGAGGAAGTGAGTTGCAGTGACTCAGGGAAGTAATGGGGGTGGGGAGGAAATCAAATTTATTAGGTCAGACTGCTGGGGGAATGTGTTGCTCAGCCATTCTCAATGGTGGCCTTAGCACAATTAAATGGGGGCATGGACTGAAATCCTAAATATTGTTTAGGTTTTACATGGAGTCAGTAGGAGAGAAGTATGGAAGTAGACATAGGAGCAGAAATAGGCTATTCAGCCCATCGAGTCTTCCCCACTATTTAATCCTTTTTCCAACTCAGACTCACTGCTTGGACCTTTGATCCCCTGGCTAATCAAGAACCTATCAATCTCGGTCTTAAATACTCCCAATGTCCTGGCTTCCACAACCACCTGTGGCAACAAATTCCACAAACTTACCACCATCTGCATGAAGAAATTCCTATGCATTTCAGTTCTATATAGACACCCTTCAATCCTGAAGTTGTGCCCTCTTGTCCTAGACTCTCCCATAAATGGAAACAACCTCTCTATATTTACTGTGTCGATACCTTTCGACATTCAAGTGTAAAATACCTGAGGAAGGTCTCAGGCCCGAAATGTCAGTTATATATCTTTACCTCCTACAGATGGTGCAAGACTGGCCGAGTTCCTCCAGCATCTTATGTTTTTACCTCAATCACAGCATCTGCAGATTTTCATGTTTAACATGTACAGGAAGAAACTAATTAATTGTAACTGCTTCAGAAGGAAAGGGGCTCATTAACTTTGTGCAAAGTCCTAAGGGATCCATAACCAAAAAAAATGGTTGAGAATGGCAGGCGTAGACCCAAAGAATCAAATTACCTCCTATTTTGTCATAGGTAAGCATAAAATGCAGAAAATACGATTATGACCTAACCTGGTAGATATCTCCAGCATTTTCTGTTTTCATTTTAGATTTTCTATTTTTTTTCATGTTCCGGCGATGTTGGGACCTGGTCATTGCCAGACCACTGAAAATGTCGGTAAACAGAAATTATCCCCTAAGGGAACCCCCTATTTAAACATATCAAAGGTAAAACAAATCTTAAAGGAGGAAATAATACTGTGGTGTGGCACGGTTAGTGTAGCAATTAATGCAACACCTTTACAGCGCCAGCAATCGGGGCGTTAGTACAAACTCCTTACAGACAGTTTGGGATTTGAATCTCAGTCGTGGGTGGCACTGTAAAGGTTTATCTGCCACTGTTAGTACAAACTTCTTACAGACAGTGCAGGACTTGAACCGCAGTCATGATCGCAGCAGATTCAACCTTTACAGTGATCGGGACCAAGGTTTGAGTCCTGCACTGTCTGTTTGGAGTTTGTACTAACAGTGGCAGATACAATGTGCCGGACTATGGGAGTTGCCGGACCACAGAGCCCTGGATAAAAGAGGTACAACCTGTACTAAGGCTCAAAGAGGAAAGAGGGCTGTTAAACTTAATGTTTGATCAAAAGAGGTATAGCCAAAAATGAATGGTGTTGGCAGAGCTATGTACATTGAAGTATGAGTGGCTGTTTTTCCATGTAGATGAGTTTCCTTTCACTGACAACTCACTATTTATAATTTCAAAAAAAATCTATTGGAATCAAAGCAAATTTGGAATTGAAAAGACAAAATATCTCTTCAGCTTTAAAATGTGAAAGCTTCGGATCAGTAGCAAATTGAAGTGATAATTCTGGCTAGACATTTAGAATAACATGAGATGCTGTTCTTTTATCACACACATCCATCACCATGGAGAAACTAGTTCTCAGCACAGACTAGGAATGCCTTTGTGCATTCGAACATTATGAATCATAATGTCCCAGCCCAAAGGAAGACCAATTGGCTCATCATGTTGGTCTTTGCTGACATCCACCTCGTCCCAATTATCATTTCTTTCCTAAAAAGTTTGCAATTTTTTTGGCATATATCCAATTCCCTTTTTAAAAAGTTACTATTGAAACTGCTTTCACCATCCAATGATCCATTTTGTTCTGGATCAAGAAACTTAAAAAAAATACTTAAAACCCTCATTTATCCTCTTGTTCTTTGACAATTATAGTATGTTTAATAAGTGTCTTTCAGTAACTGATTCTCCTGCCAGTAGAAACAGCCTCCTTTTGTTTAATAGTTTTCAAACAGCCTCAAAATGTGATTATTTCTAATAAAACTTATGGAGTCATACAGCATAGAAATGGCCCATTGGGAAAATTGCTCCTTGCTGTCTAAGTTGGCATTTTGGGCTATTCCCAATTCATTGTTATAGAGTCATGCAGCATGAAGCAGGCTGTTCAGCCCAGCTCATCTGTGCTGACCAAGTTGGCATTCTGGGTTAGTCCTATTTGCCTGCAGAGTCTGCAGAGTCAATACTTGATAACCCAGGACCCAGGTCAACCTTCCCAGCAAAGGTCTGACCTTTTAGGATTCTTATTACAGATATGATCTACATGAAAAAAGTTGCCTAAGGTTATCCTTAAATCTTTCCCATTTCATCTTAAACCTATACCCTCTAGTTTGAGAATCATCTATCCTTGTAATTCACTAGGGTGAGCATTTACCAATGCCCCTCATCCTTTTATAAACCTCTATTAGGTCATACGTCAGCCCTCTACACTCAAAGGAATAAAGAACCAGCCTGTCCAAACTTTCCTTATGATTCAAGCTATCCAATCCTGGCAACATTATGATGAATCTCATCTATGCCCCTTACAATTTGTTGATATCCTTTTTATGTCTGGAGGATTAGAATGGCGCACTGTACTCTAAGAGTGGTCTCATCAATACATTGTACCACTATACCATAAGGTATATATATATATCTCTGTTCAAATGACATTTGAATGTCAAGATGGTGGGGCTTCCTTGCTAATGTTCTCTGCTCCATGGAGAACAACTCCAGATGTTTTAGACACTGCATAACTGAAAGCTTTCATTGCTGTACAATTTCTGTTGCAATTTTTTCAAGTCCTGTATATCATCCTCAGGTTAACTGGACTGAATTGAACATTGCCCTGGAATGGTTTAGCAAAAAATATAAAATTCTGTCCAGCTACCAAACAGAAAAAGTACTTATACGTGTTTTAAAATTTAGGTCACTTGTTACAAAGAAAATTATCCTGTTAATAGAGTCACTAATTTTGATAGTTCTGGTGTTATTAAAAGGCTGGAGTTGTATAACTCATAACAACGAATATACCATATGTGCATATAACAATTGATAATGATTTTAAATACCATTCTTTAAAACTTTACAATATGTATTTTATGACCGGGTAAATATTGTAGAAATGCTGGTTATCTTTAAATTGCAGTATTTATTCAAAGAACTTAGCAGAATCTTCTTCTGATAGCATTGGCACAGATGGTGAAAGCTGAAATATAGCTGCACTTGAAGCTTCCGATGCTGAAAATAACCCATAGTCATACATGCCTGATACAGCATTAGCTTTCTAACTCCTGGAGTATCTAATGGATGCTATCATTCATAAACCTGTCTCCCAAAAACAAGTTTCCATCTTGTTGGTGATTACATAAAGCATGGCATTCTGACTGTGAAATGTTAGATCGGTGACCAATTGCAGAGGAAACTGGCTATTTTGAGAAAGATTGTCCACTTATGAAAGTGTTGTGTTAGTGGAGCACTTATAAAAGTCACAAAAGCACAAGAGTGCACCATAAAGTGGTCAGAGGCAAGCAGAATAATAAAGAACGTCATTTAACCTCAGTGAGCAGGAAATAGCTGATGTCAATAGGATGGGTGTTAAGTCTCAAGGAAATAGCTCAGGCACTGTGTCATTGTTGATTAATGAAGCTATTGTTATTGACAGGGTCTTCAGGTCAAAAGGTGATCACATTTTTGGCTAAAAGAAGACGTCTTTATTGTGGTACATCCTTTAAGTGCAAAGCAGACAGTCAATAGTGGAAACAAAATGATGGATCAAATCACACTAAATTCCATCAGACCTGGCTGTGTTTACATGGTATCTGGCTACATTATGTGGCTGCTCTTCCACTCGTTAATAAATGCATCAATACCCCTGTCCTACAATGGACATTTCCTTAGCTTTGCCTTCTAAGCACATTAAAAAAAAGTGCTTTAAATGAAATCAAGATGTCCTAAACAACTCTCAAATATTTCAAAAGGAAAAGAAAAATACATTGGAAAATTATTAAAAGATGCTTAGAATTAGAAATTAATTCTTATTGGCCTCTATCATATGGGTGTTGGAGTCTCAGTTGGTTGTTGATATCTCCTGTACTAGCAAACTAAAAAGAACAACCATGGGTGGATTTTGAAGCATTAAAAAGCTTCAAATCTTATAGTTTAGGTTGCAACTTTGATCCCTGGTGTTGAGGAAAATTCTTGGTAAACTGTTCAAATAATCTAAAGCTCCATCTGGCTGAATTCTTGCTGAGTGCCTGGATGGGAAGATTTAACCAGAGTTACCTAAGACAGAAGTAAGCCACATTTTTTTCAGGGATCAGTTTTCTGTTCTGTTCTGAAACGCTGGGAATGTATCAGTTCTGATTCTGAACTTTGCTTGTACGACTTGGGGTGGCGAGGTGGGGGGGGGGGGGGAGATACAAGTAAATGTAAAAAATGAGAAGCTGGAGAAACTCAGCAGGTCAAGCATCATCCATGGAGAGAAATGGTCTGTCAACATTTCAGGTTTGGAGTCTTTTTCAAGATTAGTTTGGGAAGAGGAGATATTAATCATAAAATAGGGTAGGGAAGAGCCAAGACAGTGTAGAATTCTGCATAAAGAAGGTAGGGAAAGAGATAATTGGGGTGAATATTGTCTGATAGTTTATCTGTCTCTTATTCATTCATTCATTCAGCCAAATTTTGTTGCAAATCTGTATTTTATTCTGTTTGAAGTAGTCTAGAAACCATTGCTCAAGTGTTGCATAGAATTTTAGATGATGTGTTAAACTACCAGTTTCATCTGCCAGCCCGCATGAATGATGCCATGACACTACTTGAAGTAAAGCAACAACTTCTTCCAAGTGGTCTTCACAGCATTTATTTGTTAAGTTATGCCATCACAAATCATTTACCCACTAACTATGTCGGGATGTCTGAGGAAACTCGTAATGGAAAAATTGATTGTCACTAAAATAGTTTTTTTTATATTCATTTTTGGATGACTTGAGGATATGAAAGATGCTTTGCAATGTACATATGGTAGGCATGGGGCTGTGTTGAACAATATTGTTGTGTGTGGAGTGATCAGTTGATATTCATGTGTACATTTTTGACGTTATACAGGCAATGTGAATATCACCAGATTTCTAAAAAAGTCACTAAACTTTTTTTTGAATATTTTATTTTTGATTTTCGAAGACTCACACAAATCCAAACAACACAATCTCTCTCAACAATAGTATATAACAAATGTAGTCTATTTTTTTCCCCTACCCCTCTCCTACACAGCCTCTGCCCATACCCTAATACAACATCAAAACAAACAACACAAGCTCTCTCAACAATGATATGTAACATATGGAGTCTATTTTTTCCCCTACCCTTCTCTCCGCACCCCCACCATACCCTAATACCACAATAAAAAGTTTATACAAATTAAACAAACATTTAAAAAAAATTATTGGTAAAATCACAGACCCTTAAAGGAACTTTAAAAAAAAACTCAAAGTAACCTAAAATAAAAAAGATAAGGAACAAAATACAAGAGCCATCTACCCCCACTTCATTTATCTCAGTCCCTTAACTACTGGCATGGATTATTGCCTTTCTTTTATTCAGAAGGGGTATAATTATATCTGCGTACCAACGTGTTACAGATAAGGTCGTCATACTCTAACGAATGTGTCATATTTCCTCCTTAAATTGTATGTGATTTTCTCCAGGAAATACAACTCTGTATCTTCGTATTCCATTGTGGAATACTTAGTTGGGTGCTGGACTTCTACATGACCGCTATACATTTCCTGGCTACCGCCTAAGCAACCTTCACAAAATGAATTTGGTACATAGACAGTTTAAAACACAAGTCCATAATGTTTCCCAGAAGGTACAATTCCAGATCCACCTTTGTAATTTTTTTTCAGAATCCCCCCCAAGTCTTCGCAGGTTGAATAGATACATGTTCCAATCTCAACACCACACCTAAAGCACATTTCTGAAATTTCTGGTTTGGATTTATGTAAATATTTTGTGGTGTGAGGTACAGTTGATGCAAGAAATTGTATTACACCAACTTGTACCTGGCATTAATGACTACTGTCATTGCTGTCCCGATACAGGATTGACCAGCACAACTCGTAGATTTTTGTGCCTAGGTATGACTCCCACCTTTCCCTCGCCTTATGTAAGCCTGGCTTTGGGCCCTCAATTTGGAATAGGAGATACATCATAGAGATAAAATTACACATATTCCCCTTCTGAATTAGAATCTCATGTCGCTAACCATATAGACGATCCTAAATTATCTCTTAAGAGAGATCTTAACTGAAGATTGTTGAAGAAGATTTTATTCGACAAATCATACCTATTACTCAGCTGTTCAAACAATATGCGCTGCCCCTGTTCATAACAATCCTTGATACACCTGCTCCCCTTCCAACACCAGGTGTCCAGGATCTTAATATCATAGGTATAAATTTGTTTAAGGACAAGGCCACTTAGGAGATAACCCCACCTTCAGCTTGATACATTGATTTTTTTTGCCGTGTACATGTTTTAATATGGGGCTATCCATGTCCCTTGATATTAATTTAGTGACCCACTTGTATATTAACTCTCCTGCTATATTTTCTCCCAGTCCAATTTGTGTCCAGAAGGGGATACTTACCTTTCTCATAGAGAGAAGTGATAAACCTCGATGAGGCAGCCCAATAGAATTTTTTTGAAGTCTGGTAATTTCAGACCTAATTCATAACCCCAATTTTGTCCAATTTTTACATGGACACCCTAGCCAGCTTACCGTTCCACAAGAGCCTCCTAACACATCTGCTGAAAGTCTTAAAGAAGCTCTGGGGCAATGGAATGGGCAAGGACTGAAATAAATATTGTAGTCCTGGTATCACTTTCATTTTAACCCTGCCCACCAAAGTTATGGGCAGGATTCTCCATTTACCAAGGTCGTCTTCAAACTTCCAGAGCAAAGGGGGATAATTGTGTTTATATAAATTATGTAAATCCTTATCCACTTTTATCCCCAAATATTTCATGCCCTCTTATGGCTATTTAAATTGGCTCCCTTGTTGATATTGTCTGTAGCGCCCCTTTGTCAAGGGCATGATTTTTCTCTTCTCCAGATTCACCTTGTATCCTGAGATTTTACAATAATCTTCCAGTGTGGTCCTCAGCCTGGCCAATGAACCCACCCCACCCCCAAACCCCAGATTCGCCAAATATACTAGTATGTCATCAGTAAATAAATTGATTTTATGCTCCTCCTGGCCCACTCTGAACCCTTTTATATTTGGATTGTGCCAAATGGATTCTGCCAGCGGTTCAATAGTCAATATAAACAATGCTGGGTACTGTGGGCAGCCATGCCTACTGGACCTGACCATCTGGAACACTGGAGATATTTGCCCATTCATTATAATTTATCATATACCATATTTACCCAATTTATGAATGGTTGTCCCGATCCAAATCTCTCCAATACTTTAAATAAAAAGTCCTATTCCAGTCATTCTGTGTCCAGAGCTACGGCCATGCCTGGGTCCACCCCCAACTGTGACAGATGCACTATATTAAGTAATCTACATATGTTATCTGCTAATTGACTCTATTTTACAAATTCTGCTTAGTCTGAGTTTGTTAGTTATGGGTAAATATTGAGCATTACCAGTTGGCTATTAGTTTTGCTATAATTTTATAATCTATATTCATAAATGAAATGGGCCGAGAAGAGACAGGATTCAAAGGATCCCTATCTTTTTTGGGATCTCCATAAAAATTGCTGTTGAGAAAGACTCTAGGAGGGTCTGCGTCTCTGCCGCCTGGTTCACCACCCCCATAATAAGTAGCATTAAAAAATCTTTAAACTCTATAAAATTCAACCGGGAATCTATCCTCCCCCAGCCCCTCTCTTTCATCCTGATCCAAATTTGGTAATTCCAATGCAAGAAAGAGTCATCTATTTTAGCTGATTCTGATTTATACAGCTCTATGTCAAAAATTCTAAATGTTTCATTTATATCTTTAGGTTTGTATAAAATTTTGTTTTCTCCCATTTGGATTGCATCAATTGTTCTTGACACCTTTCTGTCCTCACCTGCCAAGACAAGTGAGTCCTGTGGGCCCTTTCCCCCATTTCATAATACTGTTGTTTCGATCTTAGGATCATCTTTTTTTATCCTATATGTTTGCATTGTATTGTATTTGTGCTTTTTAATTGATTAAATTCCTATATTTATCCTCAGAGCCCAGTCTTTGATCATCTTTTTCCAATTGGATAATTTCCTGTTCAAATAATTTATCTCTTTCATATGCTCCTTTTTTATTGTATCCAATTATCTGGCCCCTTAAATAAGCCTTCAGTGTTTCCTATAATAGGATACTATTGGCAGTAGAGGGACAGTTTGTCTCACAGAACAACTCTACCTGAGCTCTAATAAAGCATCATAATTCTGGTTTCCCCAACTGCAGTGAATTAAAACACCATCTATATGTTGTGGATTGTTTATCTGCCATGACAATTGACAGAGCCATGGGTGAATGGTCAGGCAATAACCAAGCCGTGTATTCAGTCTCCACTTTCCTACCCTCCAATTAGCCCAATGCCAAAAATAAATCAATTCTAGAGTAGGAATCGTGTTTTCCCAAGTTAAATAAATAATCCCTCTTTCCCGGATGTTGCCTTCTCCAGACATCTATAAAATTCAACTCTTTCATAAAGGCCAAGGTAGTTTTGGTTGTCCTGGTTCTCATTACACTTTCCTTGCTGACTTGTCCAAGACTGGATCCAGACAAAAGTTGAAATCTCCTCCAATCAAAACATTCCCACACTCCTCTGTTACTTTCAAAACATATATTTTGTATAAATTATTTATCTTCCAAATTCGGGGCATATATTTTCATGAATGTCCATAATACTTAGTATATCTGACAATGAATATCACAAATCTCCCAGCCAGATCAATGACCACATCCCAGACCAATACACTTTCCTATGAAGATGGCCACTCCCCTAGCTCTGGAGCTAAAGGAGGATGCCACCACCTGACCCACTCAACGCCTATTAACTCTGTGTTCTTAATTTGTGAGGTGGGTCTCTAGTAAAAACACTATATCCGCTTTTATTTTTCTCTTTATCGACCCATTCAGCCCATTTACTCACAAATTTGATTATCTTATCCATTACCCCAGAGCACTCCATCACTTTCATCTTTTTCCATGATACTTATCCTCTTTTCAGCTTATCTTCCATGGAACCCAAACTCAGATGACCACGTTCCAAATAAAACCCAAACAAACTTTAAAAAAAACTAAAATCAACAAATCCTAAAAAAACAAAAAAAATACCCCCAAATAATCCCCTTCCCATTCTTCTTGACTTCTCCTTCCCCTCCTGGTTCCAATATCTGAGAAACTAGTGCCAACTCCCCCATTATTTGGAGTGTGCCTATTACATCCATCTACCATAAATATTCATGTATAATGCATTCCATGTATAACAAGACCCCCCCCATTTTTGAGGGGAAAAAGGGTGAAAAATTTTACCCCGTGTATAATATGACCCCCTCCCCTCACCTGCCTGAGTCACGCTGCTGTCTCTCACGACCTTTCACTCTCCTTGTTTCTAGAATTCTTTAAGCTGTGTAACTACCTGACATATCAGCACTTCTCAAATTCTGCTCCTTTGCATATTTAATTACCCCAACATCAGGAACTAAGTAGCTAAGAGCTTAAGCTCCAGAAATTCCTCCATAAACTTTCCATCTCTTTTACTTTTTTTCCCTTCCTTTGAGATGCTCCTTAACTGATCCGCCAGGCTGCCCTGCTGCTCGCTTGCCCGAGTCGCGCTGCCGTCTACTGCTCGCCCACCTGTCCGCCCGAGTCGCGCTGCCGTCTACCACTCGCTTGCAAAATTTTTTTAAAATTTTACTCTCGAGTATAATGCGATCCCCCCCCTCCTATTTTTGAGGGGAAAAAGGGGGGAAAATTTTTTGCATTATACTCGAATATTTACGGTAACTCCAGGGTAACTCTGATGATGACGTGCAGGCTGCCTTCAGGGGAATGAATCTGAGGAAAGCATCCAATCTGAACAGAGTACCTGACCATGTATTAAAACTCTGTGCTGACCAATTTGCCAGTGAATTCATGGTTATCTTCAGCATCTCACTCCACTAGGGCATAGTACCCATCTGTTTCAAACAGGCATCAATCATACCTGTGCCCGAGAAGAGAGTGGTATTCAGCCTAAATGACTATCAACCACTGGTATTCACATCAACAGTGATGAAGTGTTTTGAAATGCTGGTGTTGAACCAGCATTTGAATGCCAACATGGATCCATTCCAATTTGCCTATCATAGCAACAGGACTACGGTGGATACCATCTCACTAGCTCAACACAAAGCCCTGGAACACCTGGACAGAAAAGGTCCATATAACAGGATCTCAAAATCACAAGAGAAAGGAACAGAAGTAGGCCATTCAGCCCATTGAGTCTGCTCTGAATATCCACCCTGAGCTAAACCTTTCTTACATCTAGTTCCAATTTCCAGCCTTTTCTCCATATCCCTTGATATCCTGATTAATTAGATACCTATCAATCTCTCCCTTAAACTCCTCCAATGATCAGGCCTCCACAGCTGTATGTGGCAAAAAATTCCCTAAATCCATGACCCTCTGGCTAAAGAAGTTTCTTCTCATCTCTGTTTTCAATGGGTACCTTCTAAGATTGTGCCCTCTTGTCCTAGATTCACCCACCAGGGGAAACAACTTATTCACATCTACTCTGTCCAATCCTTTCAGCATTCAAAATGTTTCTACGAGATCCCCTCTCATTCTTCTATACTCCAATGAATACAGTCCAAGAGCCGTTAAATGTTCCTCATATGTTAGCCCTTGCATTCCAGGAATCATTCTGGTAAATCTTCTCTGTACTCTTTCCAACATCATTACATCCTTTCTAAGATAAGGGACCCAAAACTGCACACAGTCCGCCAAATGAGGTCTCACCAGTGCCCCATAGAGCCTCTTCAACACCTCACAAAATTAACTTTTGTGTGAATAACCATGTCTTGGTGAATTTCTATTGCTGCTGGGTTTTGGGGTCCTCAGGACCCGTCACAGGGAGTACCTATATGTGATTCCATGTATGTAGTCTGACAATAAACTTGAACTTTGAGATTGCAGCTGCTCTATAAAGAAGAGTAATTAAAATGCTTTAGTTGGTCTAAAGCAGTCTCTTACTGAAAGCCCTAGAAAACACATTTCTGTAATCTCCAGGCTACATATATTAAAAACAGTCAAAAATCGAACAACCAAAGTAAAGAATCCTTTCTGACTTGATACATCAACGAACCAAAACCTTTAGGTGGGAAGACAATACTTCAAATAAGGAACATTACCACAAAGTGCAAATAATGAGCGATGTTAACCAATAGCAAGCTACTCCATGTGGAAAGTATAATACTGGTTAAGATGCTGAAGTAAAGTGAATGTTTTCATTCAAAGCTTGATTCACCACCATTAAAGTTGTGTCAAGGATGGCATGGTATGTTGAACACAGTAGATTTCCAGGAACAATTTAATTTTCATGGTCTAAACCCTTCAACCTACTCTGTTCAGAATCAGAATTTATTGTCATGAACAATTCTGTGTTTTCCGGCTGCATCATAGAGCAAACATTCAGATTATAACCTTCTTACAACATTACTATATATAAAAAAAACAATAAACAATACTAGTGCATGAAAAGTAAGGCAGTGTCTTTGGTTCATTAACTACTCAGGAATCTGATGGCAGCAGGGAAGAAGCTGTCTTTGTGCCATTGAGTGCTCATCTTTAGGCTCCTGTAACTTTTGCCCAATGGTAGCAAAGTAAAGAGGGTATGGCCTGGGGGATTGGGGTCTTTGAGGATACGGGCTGCTTTATTAAGACACTGCCTCATGTAGATGTCCTTGATGGAGTGAAGTCTGGTGCCTGTGATGTCACAGGCCGAGTTAACAACCATCTGGAGTTTATTCTTGTCCTGACATTTGGCACCTCTATAACAGGGAGTGATACAACCAGCCAAAATGCTGTCCCCACTACACCTGTAGAAGTTTATGAGAGTGGTCTGTGGCATACAGAATCTCCTCAGACACCTCAAAAGTATAGCCGCTTGCGAGCCTTCTTTGAGATTGCATCATCGTGGAGGCTCCAGGACAGGGATTTGAAATTCTTGAGCTGATGACCTGGAGATTAATGGTAGCGAAGAATTAAATTGAGGGACAGGCCAGGTTTTTGAAATATATGCAGCTTTATTTTATTTGTCGCTTTACAAAGTTTCCATTACACCCAATTTATTTTGGTGTACATGAATATGTAAACTGCTGGCATGGTGTTGAAGAAAAATATTGCCCTTGCCATAGCATGTTATAGGTGTTCCATTTGAACATTGTCTTTTTTGATATTATGGCAGAATTTGTTTGATGGTTAGGGAGCTTGTACAGTAAATGCAATATATCATAGAACAACATAAATTATGAAGTTCTTTTCTTATTTTAACTCTAATCTATTTAAGCTTGCTGTTCCTGGTCTCTCAGAAAGAAGCATTTTAACCAATAATTGGTAACGTATGTTGTCATATTATAACATGCTTTGGATTTCTTCACTCGTACTTACTCCTCTACCATTCACACACCCTTTCCAGAGCTTTGGATATGATTTGGATATCAGTTTTACATGAAAGAACATGTAATAATGTCTGAGATTTCAACAGCATTTTAAGATGGCCAAGGAATGAACAGATTGTAGATTTAAAACAAAAAGGGCAGTGGGTCTTTTGTCGGAGCTTCAATTCCACATAACCTGATAAATTGTTTCCATGGGCCTTTTCAAAATGAGCAAAATGTTTCCATTGTTTGTCCTGTTCTCTGGCTTATTGGCGTAGTTTTCTTTTAGATGCTGTGTAAACAAGCTGTGCTGCTGAAGGACAAGAGTTCAGTCACTGTCCTGTCCTAATTCTTGGCATTGCTCGTGGAAGAAAAATAAAAAATTGGAACAGAAATGCTATTTCATGTCAAGAATAAAACAAATTGATTGAAACCAGAAAAAGTCTGTTTATAAAGACTTGCATTTAGATGGTGCCTTTTACTCCCAAGTGCTTTGCTGCCAAATAAGCTCTTTTACTGAGGTTTACTGAGGTAAAACATAACTTCTTTGTGTAAAACTTCCGACAAACACTAATTTTATGACAAGTTAATAAGTTGTGATGTTAATTGACATGATAAATGTTGCTCAGGACATCATTTGGTTCTTTTTTCCAAATTCTATGTCAAACTGGGAAAATTGCCTCAATATTTTGTTGAGAAGATGGCATCTCTATTAGAATGTGGCTGACAATAAATTAACTTTATTTTTTCTCTCTCCACAGCTGAGCAGTTCCATATTTTTTAGTTATATTTCACATTTATAGGTTCTGTGGCATATTGCTTTTGTACTTATTTTTATTAATTGTAACACAGACATAATAGAGTCATAAAGTCATGATTCAGGTTCTCATTCAAATGCTGTCAGGAACTCAGGTTCCACCTTTCTCTTCTGTTGCACATTCCAAGTTTTCAATACGCTCTAAGTGAAAATGTCCTCCTGAAACACCTTCAAATTTTCTCATCCCTTATCTTAAATCTGTGTGCTCAAGCTTTATTTGTTTATGACAGGGGAAATGATTAGTGCAGTCTTTCCTATCTATGCTTCTCATAATTTTATATATCTCAATCATGTCTCCCCTTCTCCGCTCCAAGGAAAATAGACCTAGCTTCTACAGTGTTCCCTCAAAGTTAAAACACTCTGTTCCAGGCAATATTCTGGGGATTCTCTTCTGGACCCTGTCCGGTGCTGTCACATCCTTCCTACAGTGTGGTACCAGAACTGCATGCAGTATTTCACCTGAGATATGACAAATATCTTACAAATTTTGAGTATAATCTTTCTTCTTTGGTGTTCAATGTCCCAGCACCTCAATATTCTTTGCTAATCACATTACCTATTAGCACAGCCAAGTTCAATAATTTGTTCTTGCACAGCAAGATCCTTCTGTTTCTTAATGCTCCCAAGCACCTGACCATTATTTTAGAATTAGACATATAGCATGGCAACAGGCCCTTCTGGCCCATGAACTCATTCTGCCCACTTACACCCAATTGACCCTTAACCCTGTATGTTTCGAAGGGTGGGAGGAAACCGGAGCACCCAGAAGAAACCAACGCAGACACAGGGATAATATACAAGCTCCTTACAGACAGCACTGTATTCAAAGCCCTGTTGCTGGCGCTGTAACAGTGTTGTGTAACTGCTATGCTAACTGTGCCATATGACCTATTATGATGTTATGTCCTAGCCTCATTAGTACTCCTAAAATGCATTACCTTACACTTATCAGTATTGTATGCCATCTGCCATTTCTCAGCCCATTTCATTAACATATCAATATCGCCTTGTAGCCTAAGACTACCCTCCATGTTGTCAAAAACTCCACAAATTTTAGTGTCATCTGTGAATTTGAAGATCACTCCACCTGCACATGTGTACAAATCATTCAAGTGTATTGAAAATAGCAAGGGCTTTAGCACTTATCTCTCTGGAGCATAATCAGTCACAGGGCTCCAATCACAAAACGAAACCTCTACAATCACTATCTTTCCGTTGTTGCCAAGTCAATTTTTCATCCAGTTTGCTATTAAGCTTATGGACCCCAACCCTTTGCAAAAGTGTCCATTGTGGGACCTTGTTGAAAGCCTCACTGAAATCCATGTAAATTATGCCATGGACATTAGGGTCCCCAGTTAATGTAGCGGTTAGCACAACACTGTTACACGTCAGCGATCACCACTGGGGTTAGAATCCTGCGCTGTCTGTAAGTATGTTCTCCCTGTGATTGCATGGGTTTCCTTGTGGGCTCTGGTTTCCTCACACCGTTTGAAATGTATAGGGATTGTAGGTTAATGAGGTATATTGTGGGGCACAGGGTCATGAGCTGAAATGGCCTGTTGCAGTGCTGTATGTCTAAATTTAAAATCTAGATTTAAATTTAAAATTTAATACATCTAAATTTAATACATCTACATTTAAAATTTAATACATCCACTGCACTGTCCTTATTGATACTGCTTCAAAAATTTCAATCTGGTTAGTTAAACATAAAGATATAGTGGATGGAATGAGTCAAAGGTTGGTTCCTCTATTGCTTGTAATATTTTCAGGAGGGTTATTTTGATCACTTACATAGAGCTTCAGTTTTTTTTAAATTTAAGACATATATCAGACATTTTTAGCTTATGGATCTGTCTGTTTCAAATCCTTCCCCAGCACTGTGTTATCTTATGTCACTCACCCCTGCATCTGTTTTAATATTTCTCAATTGTTTAGAAACAATTGTTCTGAATAAACATTGTGCTTTTTCACATCATATGCTTTGTATCTAATCAAAAATATTAGCAGTGTGCTTTGTGCAATATAAGCAAATTATTCTCCCCAATTAAGCTACCGGGAATCGCAGCGTTTCCTTTGTTAGCACCAGAATTTTATTTAAACACAATGAAAATGGTATCCTTTTCAGTCAGACATTCAAAATTTGGAAATCAGAAAGCATATGAATTTTGAATAAGAAAACCATGATCAAAGTAGCCATTTCCTCTTGTAAAGACTACAAGGGTTTTCAACAGGCTGAACTCAGAACTCACAACCTGTCTTCAAAATGGGGTTTTCACCAACCCTGCCAGCTTACCAAGTTGCAGCCTCCAAAAGCTACTACGGAACTGACTTCTCTCTCTCTCTAAGAGAAGAATCCTGTTTTCTTTCCTCTCTCTGCTTGTAAAAACCAGAACCCCTCCTAAGGCTCCGAATCCAATCCTTGAAAGATCTTTATCAGCACTTGTGCCTGGACTTTGTTCCATTTGCACCAACTTCTGAAGTTCTTTCCAAAGCAATTCCATTGTCTTTTGCAAAGCCACTGGTGCCTGAATATCTGGCTTCAGCAAAGCTCCTGGATTTTTAATGAGATGTAAAGAGTAAGTATCTGTTTGTGAAGTGGCCTACACTAAACCCTCCACAATCTATCTCTTTTAAAAACATATTTATATATAATATAATATATAATATAACCGATAACAGTCATCACAGAACTTTTCACTCAGAGTGAATTGTTCTATTGTTAAAATGACCATGTTACAGTTGTTATTAGTAGGGATTATATTAATATAATGTAAGTAATCCCTAAATTTAGTAAATTTACAGTGTAACATATTGATTCTCAGAAAAAAACAGCAAAAATAAGCCTATCAGGTCTAATTACTCCATATGTTTTGATTTAGAACTTTCTCATAGCATTCCCAATTCCTTTCTCACCAGAAGCATAAATTAATCTTATTCAATGAGTCATAGCCAACATTGTAAGCCCAGGTAATTTACAGAATCTTCCTGCCACCCAGCACAAATCCAGTCTACCCTCCTGGTCTCCTCCAACATCATGAAGATAATTTTTGATAACTTATTGGAAAGTCTTGTGCAAATGTAGCAGCACTAGAAAGAGATGTTTGGCCTGGAAGTCAGCCTGAAGAAAACTGAGGTCCTCCATCAGCCAGCTCCCCACCATGACCACCAGCCCCCCAACATCTCCATCGTGCACACTGAACTCAAAACGGTCAACCAATTTACCTACCTCGACTGCACCATTTCATCTGATGCAAGGATCGACAAAGGATAGACAACAGACTCGCCAAGGCAAAGAGCGACTTTGGAAGACTACACAAAAGAGTCTGGAAAAACAACCACCTGAAGAAACACACAAAGATCAGCGTGTACAGAGCTGTTGTCATACCCACGCTCCTGTTTGGCTCCGAATCATGGGTCCTCTACTGGCATCACCTACGGCTCCTAGAACACTTCCATCAGCGCTGTCTCCGCTCCATCCTCAACATTCATTGGAATGACTTCATCACCAACATCGAAGTTCTCGACCTGGCAGAGTCCGCAATCATCGAATCCATTCTGCTGAAGACCCAACTGCACTGGGTGGGTCACGTCTCCAGAATGGTGGACCATCACCTTCCCAAGATCATGTTCTATGGTGAGCTCTCCACTAGCCACCAAGACAGAGGTGCACCAAAGAAGAGGTACAAGGACTGCTTAAAGAAATCTCTTGGTGCCTGTCACATTGACCACCGCCAGTGGGCTGATATCACCTCCAACCGTGCATCTTGGCGCCTCACAGTTCGGCGGGCAGCAACCTCCTTTGAAGAAGACCGCAGAGCCCACCTCACTGACAAAAGACAAAGGAGGAAAAACCCAACACCCAACCCCAACCAACCAATTTTCCCTTGCAACCTCTGCAACCGTGCCTGCCTGTCCCACATCAGACTTGTCAGTCACCAACAAGCCTGCAGCAGACGTGGACATACCCCTCCATAAATCTTCGTCCGCGAAGCCAAGCCAAAGAAAAAGAGAAAGAGAAATCTTCTCCATGATCCAACAAAACAAAAACAAGCAAAATCAGAAAATGGTGGGAATAACTCAGCAGGTCTGAAAGCATCTGTGAAAAGAGAATAAAAAGAGGTCCTTCATCAGAACACCAGCATCTGCATCCAACATACCATAAAAAAAAGATAACTCCTCGACAAGAGCTCAGGTTTAAAATGTTGGCTATATACCTTTGCCTCTCAATGCTGAGTTCCTCCACCATTGTCGTGCATCAACCTTCTTCAGAACTTTTCAGTAACCCTTGTCGTTGAGAAGTTATCCAAAATGCTCTTCCACAGCCATTCCTGGTTCTAATGAAGCATCTTGTTCAACAGATGAAGACTGACCTGCTGAGTGTTTTCAGCATTTACTACTTTTAAATTTTAGTTTTCCTGTCTTTGCCATTTTTGAATTTCAAACTAGACCCCCTTTTTGACCTCCCAGGTTAAACTTCAGCTGCTGGAGTAAGGCCAGTCGCAACTAATGCAGCTCACTGTCATTAGGGCATTAGTTTTAACTGATTATGGGCCAAACTTGGAGCCAAATCTCTGAGCTCAAAAGTCTTCCAAGAGATTGCCACCTGCTAAGCAAATGGCAGATTGAGGGCCCTCTTCACTCAGATTTTTGAACTTTGGCAAGCAACCTAGGCAGTTGACAACAATATAAATCTTTTCCTTGACCACTGTTTCTTGGAAAATAACAACGATTGAAACTTTGTGTCCCACTGCCTTCAAATGGATTGCTGACCTTGCCTTATAACTCTGGGTGCACATGATTCCTTGATGGCTCAATGGGAAAGCACAGAACTTTATGGTGGACCCCCTGTGTGGTGAGGAGGAGCAGGACCACAGTGAGCTCATTGCTGTCTCTGCCTCAGCTTTCATTCCTTCTGATAAGGACGCGCTTTCCAGGAGCACTCTGATGGGCGGGGTGGGGGGGGGGGGTGTTTTGCATTTTGCACCTTGAGCCTCTTCCACAATTCAATCAAATCTTGGCCAGGTGCTAATGTTCAGACTTCTTGATATGTGTCTTTACTTTGCATATTTAATGCTCTGCTGTTTGTAGCTTCTATTGAACAGAACCTGGTGGTGAAGGCTTTCTCGAATCTGAGAATCAACATGGTCTGGCACATGAGGAATCACCCTATTGACAATGCCTTGGCTGAATTTCTTTCCTTTTCCCCTTTAACTAGCAAATCAGATTTATTGTCTGTCTATTTTTGTTTAAATTTAGACATACAGCCTACAAACCCTTCCCACTCAAATATCCCAATCAAACTACAACTTCTGTACATTTTTTTAAAGGTAGGAGAAAGTTGGGGCACTCAGAGGAAACATAGACAGACATGGAAACAATGGATAAACTCCTTATAGACAGCACTGGATTCAAACCTGGGTTGCTGAGGCTATAATAGCCTTGCTAGAATGAACTCTGGAAGACTATCCATTTAGTACCAATAATTAAGACTCACTTGTTTGGATAGGTGAACTCTAGGGAATTATCAGAAAGCAAGATGAAGAATCGTTCTTATCTTCATTAAATTGACAGTATGTGTGACCTCAGGGAATCAGCGATGTAGGACATTGTTTATTCTTAACATGGCTCCTTGAGGCATTTTTTTAACTTCTGCTTCCATCTTTCAATTACCAGTCTCTGGCTCGACATTCTGTGTCCCCCCACCCCCCCCCCCACTCTCCCCAGCTCCATCTGCCCATCATTTTTTCACCCCAACCCCCTCACTTCATCTTGTTCCACTAATCACCCTGCCTCTCATTCTATATCCTGGGAACCTTCCCTTTACACTATCAAGTCCTGATGCAGTGTCCTTACTTGATACTTTGACCACCCTTTGCCTTCACAGATCCTGTTTAACCCACTGAGTTCTTCCAACAGTGCTTTTGCTCCAGATTCTAGCCTTGTGTGTCTCCTGTGAGTTCTTGTTGTTGTCCAGGGACTAATGGGTGAACTTACTACAACATTTAGGAAGAAACTAATCTGATGTTTGCTTAATACTCAATGGCAGCATTCACTTACACAGTGACGGATTGCCGATATCTACTGCATCAAGGCACAGTGAATATAACTTTTTTGCTTCCTGTCCTGACCATACCTCCAATATCTTTGGTAATGGATTTACAGATGTTAATGACCTTGCGTATCTCATGTAAGTGGCTTTTATGTACAAGGAATGCCTATTATCTGGAATTCAAGCAACTGGTAAAAATAAATCACAGAGAATAAATAGGTAAAATATATCCAAGATTAAAATGACCACACATTCACTTTTAGTTCACCAATCATGCAACACATAACCTCAAACAACTGGAAAATTTACTTATCCAGAATCTGCCAATCGCCGTAGGTGCCACATACCAAGGATTTGCTGTATAACATGAAGCTTAGGCAGAGAATAGAGTCATTGGGAAAACAGCTCAGCTTAAGCCTATGTGGGGCCTTACTTCAAAAGTATATAATTTGGAGATTACCAGCAAGAGAATATTACCTGGATGTAGATCAAAAGTGGTGATTCACAACATGACAAGAAAGTATGCTGCAGGAATCAGGGCTGGGCTGGTTGCACATATTAACAATTTGTATGGGATTGGAAGTGGTATGATTCATAAATTTGTGGATGACACTGAAGAAGTTCGTCCAAGGCTACAAAGGATTTAGATCAACTGGGAACGTGGGCAAAGAAATGGCAGGTGGATTTAACTTAGACAAGTATGGTGATGCATTTTGGGAAGTTAAAGCCAGACAGGACATACACAGTAAATAATAATGCCTTGGAGAATGTTGTAGAGCTGAGAAATAAGGGTAGGGAGTCTAAAACTAAAGGGCATAGATTGAAGGTGAGAGAGGCGTTATTCCACGGAGAGGGTGGTGGTATTTGGAATGAGCTTCCTGTGTTAGAGATGGATGAGATACATGGTTAAGAAAGGTTTGTGGAATATGGGCCAAATACAGGCAAATAAGACTAATTCAAATGGGCATCTTGGTTGACGTGGATATGTTAGACTGACGGGTCTCATTCCATGCCATGTAACTCTTTGACTCAATTGAAAAGTAAAACACAAAAATCTGTAGACACCATGGTTGAAGTAAAAACAGATCAAGCAGTGTCCTTTATATAGCAAAGGTAAAAAATACATAACCAGTCTTTCAGGCTTGAGCCCTTCATTAAGGTAGGGTTCTGACTCGGTTGTCTAAGCAGGACCTTTTTGTCCATCTCAACTCATTTATCTAGGATATCGCTATACTTTCTGCCCAACAAATTCCTCCTTATTGTTGCATCTTTTTACATAATAATCACAACTGTTCAGTGTTTGTTCCTTTTTCTAGGGTCAATTACGTGCACTGACCATCCATTAGGGTAATAAATAATCCTCTGTTGCATGTAGCAGATTCAGGTTCTTTTTTCTGAAAGTAACTTTGAAATTGAATGGAATGTTAATCACATTGTGTGGTTTACATGTGTAGCCATACGACAGAGGTCAAATTTCTACTCTCTTAACTTCATGCTACAGTGTAATATGGTCAATTGTTATATCTATTTACCTCACATAATGATCACTTTTTATGCTGTGAAATAATTTGCTTCCATTCTGGAAACAACTTAATTTTAAATCCATCTTTGAAACTATTGCCTAATATCCTCAACAACACTTTAATCTATTCAAAAAATGTCCATGTAAAAGAAACTTGATGTACTGTAGAAATCAAATATTTCAAAGGTGAAAGTAATTACCAGTAAATTAAGTGCTTACAGAGAATTGTTCAATTTCTGGAACTGTCCACTGACATATTTGTTTAAACAATGAATTTTAATGGTGTAGTGATTAGTAAATTGTCCATTCACCTCAGGGACTTATTTTGAACTGAGCTGGGGCACAGAATCATTTTCTTTCAGTCACCGCTACAGTGTACTCTGGCTTTGGGCACAAAGGGCTCATGGTAATAAAATAGATTTGCTTTGTTCACCCAAGAGATTATTTGTGCCTTACAACACTGGCAGTCAGGAACAATGATGACATCAGGTTGACACCTGTTGGTAAGTACCCTACCTAAATTAGCCCTACTCCCTGCTCTTCCTGTATATTTTTCCTTTTCATATCAAATCATATTTTCTGCAACTACAAACAAAAGCAGAAGTATCGCAAAATAAATATAAGTAAGAGAAAAAGATAACGAATGAGAGAAGGTGAAAGACATGAAGAGAAAGGAAACAAGAAAGAACAAAGTATGGGGATTAATTTTTTTTAGTTTATCTGTTAATTCAAACTTTGCTCCTCTCCAATGCAATCTTTCACATCAGGAATGACCAACTGTTCAAGTTATGCCATACACTTGACTTCTGTCCATAATTTCAAACACAGCCCAAGGATTTGCATTCTTTCCAGTAAACACAGCTCGAGGGAAAACGTTGACCTAATATGGGAAAATAGTTTAGCCTGCGAATGGACATTTTGACTGATTGACTGTGTTGGCAAAATCTGTTAGTGCCATACCATGCATGAATATTCCTGCTGTGGCAATAAGTACAGGCATCAAAAGGTTTATCAAGTCAAAATACAATAGCTGGCTAAAATTAACAAAGGCCTGAATGCTCCAGTTCAACTGACATTATTTTGGAACAAATTCTTGTGAAATGCTAGGTTTTCCTGATTTCTGATGAACATGAACCGCAGACCAACCATGGAAGAAATGTATATAAAAGGGATTTATGTTCTGTTAAACTCCATAAGGCTCAGTTTTATAAATATTTGCAACCAAATCCAAATGACTGACAAGAAGATTTAAAGGCAGCATTTATTGATTTTGCTCCTGACCTCACTTGATTTATTTTTCCAAAGGATGGTTTCAGTCAGAGGCTTATCCAAATGATCTCTTTTCGAAAACAGTTACAAGATTGCCTGGAAGGGCTGTTGGTCTCTGCTGCTCACACAATGTTGACCTCATATGTGCTCCTTCAATTATTATGAAATTTCAGATTTTTTTGAAAATTTGTTAATTATTTACATTGGGACTACTAAGTGATGTGGTTTCCTAACTTAATTGAAACGATGCAAACCCTCCAGCATAATTACATCCATTGAGAGTACACAAAACCATATGACAAATTGCCTTTTTCCGGCTTTTTTGTGTGTGTCTGAAACATTGAGTGAATGTTTCACATGTGCTGGCATTGATGAGCTTGGCTTTGACAAATCACACCACCAAATTGGACTCTGTCCTGCCATGAAGGATGCAAACTTGTTTTGATTGCGTGAAGGTTTACTGCAAATGTCAGAAACTTTTCTCCAACGTATGTTACCAGTGGGAAAAGGCAGATGTTTAAAATCTGTTCAAGTTTGGCTAGTTGCATTATTTCAACCACATCTCAAAGTTTTCAGGCATGGTTGTTTTCAAATGCAACAATGGAATTACCATAATGTGGCATTGTTTGGCGCACAGAGACACAATGACTTGCAATTTGTTTTAGAGAGTTTTCATGCTTCACATGGGAAGAATTCTATATTCTCCGTGTTGCAAACTTGCATGCTCATTCTTTATTCCATATCATTTGAATTCCTGGTGTCTGCTACAAAGCCCTTGTACCAAAGGGTGCAGTAGTATATATATTGTCTTCTTTAAAATAGAGATAATTGACTGTATCTCCTTCTTCAGAAGGCTTGCTTTCAAAATAGTAATTGAATGGGTGAAACGTGCTGGAATCAAATACTTGGTGGCTTAGCTTCCTGATGCAATCAAGTACATTTGGCACACTAAAAAATAAAAGACACTGCTTGTGATGTCTGAAGATACTGCACTTAAAGGACCAAAACTATTCTTTCCTCCAGGTGTTAATATTCATGGTTTGATAAATGAATAAATTCAGTAGAAATTAATTTTTATTTCTTAAACTTGATAGGCTGTACAGAATTAATTGGCTGTGCTTCTGATCAAGATTTAGGATGTCGAGTTAATCTAAAGTAAAGATAATCAATGGCAGCAAAACAGCAGAAATATTGAATGTTGACCATAGGCTTAGAGAAAAATAATGACCAATTCCTTGGAGATAATTAACAAACTGAAAACACCTCGTAAAAATAAAACCACTGGTCAGAATAGGATGCCTACTCTCACATTAAATAATGTTAGGAGAAAAAGCAGCAGATGTTCTATTTCTTACACAATTACACATTATTGAAATGAAATTTGCCAGAGACTTGACGATAGGTTATGTGATTTCTGTGTTTAGAAGAGGATGTAGAACATTGGAAGATTAGACAAATTTTCTTAGCTCCTGTGTTTGAAAAGATCAAGGATTCCCTATTCAAAAGTAGAATTGAAAAGTACGTGGAAGCCAAATTATTAGTAAGAGCGATCAACTAGGGTCTCAAAAATAACAAGAAAGATTGACTGATCGACTGTCTGTTGGCAAAATCTGTTAGTGCCATACCATGCATGCATATTCCTGATGTGGCAATAAGTACAGGCATCAAGTGGTTTATCAAGTCAAGATACAATAGCTGTATCTTTTTTTTTCAGAACTAACAAGAAAGATTACACAAGAATGGCATTCTAGATACAATATACTTTGACTTTCAAATGACGTTTGATAAAATACCAATCGTAGACACATGAAAAAATTGAGAACCTTCTCATGAGGGCCACTGTTGAGTCATGCAACAAATAGCAGAAAGAATGGCAAACTTGCTATAAAGACAGATCTATTTATATTGGAATATTGCTATTCTTGGCATGAATAATGGCTTTCCATGATAAATAGCTCTTATTGAAAATAACATATTTCATGCAGCTACCTATTTTTGTCATTAATTTGAGTGGCTTTTCTTATTTAATGCTACTGGTATGGCAGAAACTGTAATTCATTAGAAATATAGTAAAATCTCAGAAGAAAATTCTTTGTTCTGAGAGTGGTAAGATTGTGGAGTACACTGTGATACAGAGGGTTGAAGCAAAAGGACAGTACATTTGAAAAGAAGTGAGATAGGAACATGAGGGACAATGGGATTGGAAGTTCTGCCTGAGGCTCATGATAAGCACAAGACCAAATAGTCTGGCTCATTGCTATAAATTCATTAAACACTTGAAGGCCTGAATGAAGGAATGGAAACATTTTCCAAAAGCCCATCTGTAATAGATTTTGAATTGAAACACCATATGCCCCCACCATAGAGTCAGTCATACAGCGTGAAAAGTGCCCTTGCAGCTCAACTTGCCCATGCCTACCAACATGTCCCACCCACACTAACCCCCCCCCCCACCTGTGTTTGGCCCCATATCCTTCGGATTCTATCCCATCTATGTATCTGTCCATTTTTTTTCTTGAACATTGCAATAGTACCTCCCTCAACCACCGCCTTTGGCAGCCCATTCCATGCACTCACCAATTTCAATCTCTCGCCCCTGCAGTCGGAGGTTCCCTCCTGTTTCAAAAGGGCATCAATCATACCGGTGCCCAAGTCGAGGGTGAGCTGCCTCAGTATCGCCCACTCACATCTACTGTAATGTCATGTCAGAAAGTTCTATGCTGGCCAGAATACAGTAGACACGAATACCAGAGAACATCTTTACAAGGTGAGGGAAGGAAAGTTCTGGGGACAAGTTCGGGGTAAATTGTTCACACAGAGAGTAGCAGGTACCTGGAATGCATTACCAGGGATAGTGGTGGAGGCTGGTACAATAGATGCATTTAAAAGTCTCTGAGAGAGGCACATGGATACAAGAAAAGTAGAGGATTATGAATGTGAGTTAGAGAAAGTTTAGATTGTTAGGTAAATTTATATTGTTGGGCACAATATTGTGGGCCAAAGGGCCTGTACTTTGCTGTCAGGTACTATCTTACGAAAGAGGGAGAAAGGTGTGTGTGTTGTTTTTTTTTACACATTGAGGATGGGTAAGGCCTGGAATATTTGACCTGAAGGAGCATTGGAAACAGGTTCTATACAAACTTAGAAAAGACTGTCACACGTGCACTTAGAAATTATCCCACAAAAAACGTGGATTACATGATGGCATTTTATTTTAAAATGTGTTTATTTAACTCTGAGAAATTGATAGGTGGTTCAATTTTTAATCGTCGATAATCATGATCTACCATGCATGGAGGTTTGGAGAAGTTAGTGTCAGCTTCATAAATTATATGTCCATAAAATGGACAAAGAATGAGTGCAGCCAGCAAGTTGGGGTAATTGTCTTTGTGCTAATCACCTCTGTGAACTTCAATCAAAGTTAAACAAACGTTACACCATGCTGAACAGGTAACAATAAAAGGATGAAGAAATAATGCAAGGTTGGCGATGTTTTTCATTTTCGGATTTAGTTTTCACATGAATGGTGAAGCTGTTGCCAAATCAGCCTCTTTTCCCATCAATTACTGAAACTTGAAATGCACTGGAGAAGCGATTTGACTTCAAAGTGAATTGATTTGCTAAGTGCACTTGCTGGTGCCAAAAAATAGCCTTTAAAATTAATGGCTACTTTTGCAGTTCCTTTTACATTCAAAAGGAGTTTTCTGCACTTGGCATTGGTTCAAATCCCATTGTATTTTTGCTCATGCTGACATTGAGACAATTTAAAACCTCATGTTCCTGCAGACTTGTTTTTTTAATTATGGTACTTTGCATCAGTTATGCAGGAGTAACAATGCCCCCAACTTGAAAAGAATGGCTGATTTCAGTCAGTACAGAATGCTGAATTTTCCACTAGTACTTCCTTCTGTCGAGCCCAATTCCATTAACTCACGGCTCATTGCTCATCTCACACTGAGTGCTCCTGCTAAAAGCTATTGCTTTATCTAATTCACTCGTCCTACCTGAAATCAACAGCGTATGCTTAAAACATCAAAGGAGTCATTGATTTGTGGCAGAGATACAAATAAACTCTGAACCACAAACAGGTTGAAAATATATTTATTAAAGTAATTGACATGTTAATTTCCTGTTAAATTTCTTTTCTTGTTTAAATCAAAAATGTTGTGGTTGAATTGGTAATTCTGTGGTTACTTATTCCCCTTCTTCTCTCCCCTAATCTCCTCACCTCACCAGCTTAGAGCTGTGATCTTCAATTGCCAGAACCACTTGATAAAACCTTCTCCCTTCTTCCTGAGAATTTTAAATCCTCCCCCTGGTTTCTTCCTCATCTACCCCAGTTTTGCTAAAATGGTGTCTGCCAATCACACAAACCTGGCCCACAGTCCTGGAAATGGCATTCAAGTAGGTACTTGCATGTTGGAAGAAGTCTCTACTTGTCCAAACAACAGCAGCATTGTGGACTTGGTGCCTTGTGTTTACATTTTTTTTAAATTTTATGGAATAAAAACCTACAGATTCTGAGTATCTAAAATAAAAACAGAAAAATGCTGGAAGTGCTCATTAAGAGGAAAACAAAGTGTTACCAATATTTCTGGTTTCACATTTCATTTAAAAAAATCATTAAGCTATGTAATTTCCAATTCTAGACAAATGTGATTGTGTACTTGGTTAAATTGATTAAAGAGAGAATAGATATGAGATGGCAGGGATGACTATCCTTGGTGTGACACTGAGTTGTTTATCCAAGGTTGAGAATGATATTGCTACTCTTATTCACAGCCCATGTAAATATAAAGGAACAGGAATAAGCTGGAAAGTCTGTCAAATCTGTCTGTCATTCAAATAACTCATGTTGAAGTTGGACCTCAACTCTCCCCAAGTGATATTCTTCTCAACAAAAATCCATTGAATTCAGTCTTGAAAGTTCAAATTATTTAGCCAAAGTGAAATTCAACTTCATGAACCTTTTCATACTTCATAATTTCTGAATGATTTAGTTTCCATTTTTAGATTGAGCCCTTGATCTAACCTGAGATCGCAGTCTGTTAAGCATATATGGAGACTTGATGCTCTAAATGTCTTGCTCAGGGCAATAATCTTGTGCATGGCAGCATTACACAGCACTGCTGTGATTAATATGATGGAGAATATCTGCAGTCAAGAATAACTCGGATCTCACAATATCATGGTCGGCTATCTTTGTGGGATTGTTGTTTGGAGCCAAGCAATCTGATTCTCATTCACTTTACTCTCTCTATTAAGATTTTTCAGTTATTTAATTTTCTGCTTGAATAGAAAGTGATGTGAGTAAATAAGAAGTCATTTTAATACAAAGTCAAAGCGTGCATTGATATCTGAGAGTGGTTGAATAGTAAGTGGTAGGTAATTCATATAAATTTCTAGTATGATCAGTGAACATTAGTCACTTAAGTATTCTTTGATATTTTCTTGAATTTTTATCCTTTTATTGGGATTCTAAAATGTTCCAATATCTAAAACCTAATACACAATTATCTTTTGCATTTACCTTGACCATAAACGGCATTCCAAATATTGTCAATTTATTCTGCTGTAAGGTGGATTAATCCCGGATATCAGCTATCACACATACTTATGGGTTAAATGGAAACTTGTTAATTGAATTCAAACCTAACGTTTTTGCAACACTTGCTAAGCATTCCCAAACCCTTGAAAATTAATAAAAGATTATGCATATATTTCAGATCTGACAAGCTTGATATGTGGTCTATTGAGAATGATTAAAAGATGAGTCACGGTACCAGAGAACACCACAATGCAAAACAAAACCAGGCCCTTCACCTCATCTAGTTCATGCCAAACTATTTTACTGCCAAGCCCCATTGACCTAGACCCAGACTGTAACCCTCCAATATCATGTCTCTTAAATGTTGTAATTGAACCCACATCCCCCATTTCTGCTAGCAACTCATCCCACACTCCCACCAGCCTCTGAGCGAAGATGTTTCCCCTAAATGTTCCCCTTAAACATTTCTCCTTTCAGCTTTAACCTATATCCACTAGTTCTTGTCTCACCTGAACTCCAAATTTTTAAAAAAAATGATCATTCCACTATCTTCATGCCTCCTAATGTTGACTACATAACACAACCATATGATTAAAAGTACACTTCCATTTTAATTTTTCTGGGAAAATCACTGCTAATTTGATGAGATTATCTTTGCCTACTAGGAATCATGGAGAAAATGACATAACTGATTATTCGGTTTGTGTTCAAAGCTAATCCCTTGAACAACTATTTCATTCTTTCTTTATGTTTAATAGGCATAAGCCCACACCAAAACTTTCAAGTAAGACAAAAATATTATGGCAAGTGACGATGGGTCAATAAATAAGCACAGCAAGCACTGGATGGGAAAATACCCATAATTTACTATGTATCAGAGAATTCACAGATTGGCTTTAGCGCAGAAGCAGTTTATTCAACCTGTAGTGGATTGGATGAAGAAAGGTGTTGAGTCAGCATACAGGAGGAAGATTGAAAACTTGAATGAATGGTGCACCAACAACAACCTTACATTCAATGTCACCAAAACCAAGAAGCTGATTGTACACCTCTGGTTTTCCCTTCCTAAAGTCAACAATCTAGTGATCGTTGGGGTATCAGAGGTGGAGAAGGTGAGCAAATTTAAGTTTTTGGAAGTCACTATCTCAGAGGATTTTTTTCCTGGACGCAATACGCAAATGGCACCATGAACAAAGCACATCAGCACCTCTATTTCCTCAGGAGTTTGCAAAGGTTTGCAAACTCTAGCCAATTTCTACAGTGGTGGAAAGTGTGCTGACTGGCTGCATCATGGTCTGGTATGGGTTCACCAATGCCCCTGAGCATAAAGCCCTGCAAAAGGTTATGGACACAGCCCAGGACATCACGAGTAAAACCCTCCCCTCCATTGCTAACATCTGCAGGGAATGCTGCAGCAACAATCATCTAGGATCTACACCACCAAGCACATGGTCAGTTCTTGCTGCTACCAGAAAGAAAGAAGTTTAAGTGCCACAAGACTCTCACCACCAGGTTCAGGAACAGCTCCTACCCCTCCACCATCAGACTCCTCAATGACAAACTCTATCAGAGACTTATTTAATGACTTCTTACTTTTGCACTTTATTGATTTTTTTTTTCTCTATCTGTATTGCATGATCAGTTTGTTTACATGTGTATGTGGAGTCAGTTTTAGTTTGCACTGCCAATAAATGGTAATTCTGCTCATTTGCAGGGAAAAGAATCTCAGGGTTACACGTGATGTCATCATGAACTCTGACAATAAGTCTTGAGTCACATGGTTGGCATAGCATTTAGCACAATGCTGTTACAATGCCAGAAATTTGAATCCTGTGCTGCCTATATGGAGTTTTCATGTTCTCCCCATGTCTGTGTGGGTTTTCCCTAGGTGCTCTGGTTTCATCCCAAGTGTAATTGAGTGGCATGGGCTCATGGGTTGAAAGAGTCTGTTATCCTGCTGGAGGTATAAATTTTAAAATTTAATTAATAAAAAGAAAGCTGAAATTTGAAATCTATTTATCTTTTATGTAAGAGAAACCTAGATACTCTCACCCACATGCCCTCTCCACATAGACCTGCCATTCTTACTTTTTGGTTATGTATCCAGCTCCATTTTGTATTCAATCATTTAATCTGCCTCCATTAATATACTTGACAATGCATTCCAGATCCTAAATACTCTATGACCTCATGACTCACAGCTTAAAGCAAATTACTCATGTAACTTCTGATTTTTTTGCCAATGAAGAATAAATCTTATAGAGTTTTTCGAGGAGGTGAAGGCTGCGGATGTTGTCTACATGGACCTTTGACAAGGTTAGACATAAGAAGTTAGTTAGGAAGGTTCAAGCATTAGGTATTAATGTTGAAGTAGTGAAATGGGTTCAACAATGTTTGGATGGGAGATGCCAGAGAGTAGTAGTGGAAAATTGTTTGTCAAATTGGAGGCCAGTGACCAGTGGAGTGTCTCAGTACTGGGTCCATTGTTGTTTGTCATATATAACCTAAATGAAAGGGTGGTAAATTGGATTAATAAGTATGTAGATGATACGAAGATTGATGTTATTGTGGACAGTGAAGAAGGTTACCAAAGCTTGCAGTGGGATATGGGACAGTGAGATGAGTGGGTTGAAAGATGGTAGATGGAGTTTAATACTGATAAATGTGAGATGCTACATTAGGACTAATTGGCAAAGGTCATACATGTTAAATGGTAGACAATTGAGAAGTGTGGAAGAACAAAGGGATGTAGGAATTCTGGTACATAATTCCATGAAAGTTGCATCACATATGGCCTTCATAAATCAGAATTGGGATGTCATGTTGAAGTTGTAAAAGGCATTGACGAGGCCAAATTTGGAATATTGTGTGCAGTTTTAGTCGCCAAATTATAGGAAGTGTAGCGGCAGCTGGGGGGGGGGGGGGGGTGGGGCTTCACCTGTAATGCTGGCCTACCATGAGTCCCAGGGGCCAGTGTTGAGATGGCGCTGGACCCCCATCAACTTGGGGACGAAGTCCGCAGGCTGAGAAACACATTGGGAGTGTTATGATGTCACTTCCAGTTTCAGAATGGCTGAACTGGAAGTGACTTAAAAAGTAGTCTAAAGAGATAGTAAAACAGTCCTTTGCTGGTTACAAAGTGAGTCAGTGTTTTCCTTTGCAGTTCTCCCTTAAAAGGCACCACAATGGTGACCCAGACGGTTCAGATGTCTCTAAATCCAACTGCAGTGAACTGGGATTCACTGGTAGTGTGTTGTTCTGATGGCTGGCTCCGCCTCCCAGCTCTGCCCCCATCTACTCACATATAACTCTTGTTTCCTGCCTAAACCCAGAACCCTTCCGAAGACTACTGTGAAACCCTACCCATAATTATAAGCTAATAAAAGCTTTTGTTCTCCCTCCAGTCGTGGTGGGCATTAGCTACCAGTATTCTGGCCACTTAGACTACATGCGTGGTTCATTCAGGTGGAGGCACAATTCAACCTCTACAATATCACCAGTGAGGCTCCAAATTTTTGGCATGTCGTTGCATCGCTAGACGAGGAGTTGGCCACTAAAGTTGAACTTTTCCCAAGCAATCCTCTGGCAGAAGGTCAGTATGAGGCTTTTAAGGCCCACCTCCTACAAACTTTCACCATGACTGAGCTGGAGAGAGGCACGCATCTCCTACATCTAGATGAACTTGGGGACAGGTCCCCCTCCGAGCTAATGACTGAAATGCTCGTGCTAGCTGATGGACACTCCAAGTGCCTAATGTTCAAGGCCACTTCTTAGAACGCCTCCCCCGCAATATCACCTTGTTCCTATCTGACACAGTCTTCTCTGACCCTCAGGCTGTGGCAAAAGAAGCAGACAGACTATACAGAATTCTCAAAAATTCTGTCACAACGGTCCATTTTGACAACAGCCGCAACCCTGAGCAGTGGAACGGGTGGTGTTTCTACCACAGGAGATGGTGGTGGGGTAGCACCTTCCAATGCATCCCACTGTGCGTTTACTCAGCTGGCAGCCAGGGAAATGGCACCGCCAGCCATCAGTAATGGCTGTGGTGGTTGGCAAACATGCAGGCCTCTTCTGTGCTGTTGACTGAATCACCGGATGAAGGTTTTTAGTCAACACGAGAGCTGAATGTAGCATCCTGCCACCAAACACCTTTGAACGAGAAGCCCAGAGTAAGCAGTCCAACCTAATCGCGGAAAAACAGGACATCTATACCCAGCTACGACACTGGGTTAGTCCGTTTGCTACTAGGAGACTCAGTTTACAGGTGGGATTTCACTATCATGGCCATACGCCAACCGATCCTGGGGACAGATTTCCTGAGGGCCAATAACCTATGGGCAGCTGAGGGACCGGCGGTCGGGGGAGGCAACTGGGGGACCGGGGGACCGGCGGTCGGGGGAGGTGGCTGGGTGGCCAAGGGACAAGCGGTTGGGGGAGGTGGCTGGGTGGCCAAGGGATGAGTGGTTGGGGGAGGTGGCCAGGCAGCCAAGGGATGAGCAGTCGGGGGAGGCGGCCGAGGGACTGGCAGTCGTGGGAGTCAGCCAAGGAACCGCGGTCAGGGAAGATGTCCGGGCGGCTGAAGGACCGTGGTCAGGGGAGACGGCCATTGGGTGAGATTGCTAGGCAACTGGAAGCGGGTGGGGATGGATAGGCAGCACAATTCGGTGGGCTTTCCGAAATCCGGAAAAATCTGAAATTCAGAACTCACTGTCTCCCAAGGGTTCCGGATAAAGGATCGTGTACCTGTATGATAAAAAAATTGAATCTTGAATGTGGATACATCATTTTCTGAAAGACATTTCACAGGCAGATAGGGTCATAAAGAGAGCATTTGCCATGTTGGCCTTCATAAATCGAAGTATTGAGTATAGGAATTGGGATGCCATGGTGAAGTTGTATAAGACATTGGTGAGGCTAAATTTGGAGTACTCTGTGCAGCTTTGGACACCTAACTACCTGAAAGATAGAAGTAAGATTGAAAGAGAGCAGTGAAACATGAAGGTCTGCAGATGCTGTGATTGTACTAAAAACACAAAGTGCTGGAGGAGCTCAGCAGGTCACACAGTGTCCATACGAAGTAAAGAGAAAATAACTGACATTTGGTCTGAAGCATTATAAGGATGTTGAGGGAATAAGAAACAGAGAAAGGTTAAACAGGCTAGAACTTTATTTCCTGGAGCATCGGAGAATGAGGGGAGATTTGATGGAAGTATGAGGGCATATCAATGCAACCAGGCTTTTTTTTCCACTGAGGTGAGGTGAGACAAGAACTCTAGGACACTGATTAAGGTGAAAGGTGAAAAGTTTCAGGGGAATTTCGTTATGTACAGAGTGGCGGAATGAGTTGCCAATGGAAGTGATAAATGCGGGCTTGATTTTGACATTTAAGAAAAATTTGGATAGGTACATGAAAGGGATGTGGAGGGCTGTGATCTGGGTGTAGATCAATAGGATGAGGTAGAATAATAGTTCTCCATGGACTAGATTGGCTGGAGGGCCTGTTTCCTGTGCTATAGTATTCTATGGTTCCTTGGTTCTAATATGGAAAGAAAAAATATGTAGCTTGCAGATCCACGTCATGAGTAGTTAGGTTTGGTTTGTCCAAGTGAGATTGTTGCAAGTGATATCCAACTTAAAGACAATTTACCAAAGGCCAATACACAAACCTAGACTCAGGGAAATTGCTCAGCTATGTATGCTTTAACTAAAGTGAAACAGAACTTACCCGAAGAACATCTTCTGCTTGAAGGGATTGTCCCACAAGGGATCTATGCACGTGTGGGTAAAAAACACAGCATTGACACATTTATTGCCACAGAGCATATCTGGTTGCTTTTCTGCATTAGTGCCAGATGCGCAGAGACCTCAATGCACATTACATTTCTCTAGCTTTCATCAGTAATAACCTTCTCACAGAAATTCAGTTGTAAGGTGTACAGAAAGATTACTCTGCGTGATAGAATTTATAGGGCATCGTGCTCCATTTTGGATTATAAAGTGCATTAATCCATTGTGATTTTAGATAATTCATCCTATTAAATGTAATATCAATTTTCCAAAATTAAAACATAATATTTGCTTGATGTAATAATATTGATTCAAAAAGAAAAATAAGCCAATATAAGGCTAGAAATTGGATCATTTTGCACACATTTTTCCTGCATAAATGGCACAAGAAAGTGGTTTAAAAGATTGATTGTGTGAACTGATCTCTGGGTGAAATTGTACCCATCAGGAAATGGATCCATGCACCTGGAATCCCTTAAGCAGACTGACATTTTCCTGGAATCTGTCATGCATCTAATGATACACTGTATGGATCCTCCCTTACTAACATAAATTAGAGCATCAGATTGGTAATGAGGCATTGGTTAAAATGCCAGTACTATGATATTGCTCTCTTGCACACAGGATCTGCCAGGCTTTGTTTTTAAATCTCAGGATGATGGAAATGTTCCCCATTCCCCATTTGTAGCCTTATTATACAAATCATAGCACAGGTGTGCACCATAAGCTCTGCCCCCTTCACCAGCGTATGCTGCATGGTGAGGAGAGACCACTCAGATGAGATGCACCATTGCATGAACTTGTGCCTCAGCAGAGGTTATTGATCTATGCCCCTCTCTTACATATCCCTTCATCTCTGCGGTAGACTTGAATGCAGCTGCTCTACGTTTCTGTGAAGGAATCTTCTTTACACCCTGATGATTTTTCTATCAATCAGTATGGCCATGAAATGACAGCTGTGAGTTCTTCATGCAGCTGCCAGTGGGAACTGAGCAGTCCAGTTTCAATACATGATTCTGTGTCCTGACTGTCTCAGTGCTGTTTTAACATGCTTTTTGCCCAATTGCATTGCTATTTGTATCAAAGTTTTAGCATGCCTTGAGATAGAGAAATCTGATTTCCCGACATTCACTACTATGAGTTGAGGTTGGTGTCATTACTCAGTTTATTGCATTGGGCTAACAGTACATGCCATAGACAACTGGGCAATAATGAGGCCATACGGGGAGGATGGAGGGAAGTGGAGAAATAGGCTAGTACCCTATCAACTATCGGCAAGTAGCACTTACATCAATAGTGATGAAATGTTTTGAAAGGCTGGTGATGAAGCATCTCAGCTGTTGTCTATGCAGTGACGTGGATCCATTCCAGTTCATCTATCATAGAAACAGGTTTATGGCAGATAACATCTCACTGGGTCTACACAAAGCCCTGGAATACCTGGACAGTAAAGATGCATACATCAGGATGCTCTTTATTGACTACAGTTCATCATTTAGCACCATCAAAACTGATTAGCAAACTCTAAGACCTGGGAGTTAACACCCCACTGTGTAATTGGATCATGGACTTCCTCACCGGTAGACCACAATCAGTGAAGATGGGTAAGAACTCCTCCTCTACAATCTCCATCAGGACCGGAGCACCACAGGGCTGTGTTCTTAACCCCCTGCTTTACACCTACGACTGTGTGGTGCAGTACAACATTGGCATCAACAGTAACACAGTAATGGGTGTAATGGGGTATGTTGGTATCATGGAAATTAGACAATAATATGGGATTGAATAGATGGCAAATGGAATTACAAAACTGTATACCGTTAGAGAAAATAATGTATAATTTATGGAATCAATCAGAAAAATGTTATAACATTTGGAAACCATATATGGATTTCATTGGTAAGAGTTCATCTACAGCATCCACTACTCCCGCTCCAACTCACCCTTGTTAATTTAGAGGTTTAAGATTATATTTGTAAATTTGAAATGTAATTAATCAATGAATGATATATGATAAATCCAGGAAGGCTTTTTTCCTTTTTTTTTCCCTACTATTTTGGGCAGGGAGGGGAAGGGAAGGGGGGAGAAAATATAAAATAATGTATTCTTTTTGCATTGTTTTATTACTCTGTATGATTATGTTTGTCAATGATGTAAATGAAAAATAAAATTTTCAAAAAAAGGAAGGGGATGAGTCAGTAAACAGGTTGGAGATTGAAAACTTGGTGAATGGTGCAACAGTACCAATCTTGCACAAATGTCACCAAAACTAAAGAGCTGATTGTGGGCTTCAGGAAAGGAAAGCCAGAATATACAATCCAGTGATCGTTGGGGGATCAGGGGTGGAGAGAGTGAGCAAATATAGGTTCTTGGGAGTCACTATCTCAGAGGATCTTTCCTGGACCCAACACACCAATGGCATCATGAAGAAAGCCTCTACTTCCTCAGGAGTTTGCAAAGGTTTGGTATGACACCAAAAACCCTGGCAAATTTCTACAGAGGTGTGGTGGAAAGTCTGCTGACTGGCTGCATCAGCATCTGGTTTGGGGACACCCATACCCCTGAGTGTAAAGGCCTCCAAAAGGTAATGGACACAGCCCAGGACATCACAGGCAAGACTCTCCCCACCTTTGAGTACATTTACAGGCAACACTGCTGTCAGAGGGCTGCAGCGATCATCAAAGACCCACACCTCCCAGCACATGCTCTGTTCTCACTGCTCCCATCAGGAAAGAGGTGTAGGTGCCACAAGACTCGCACCACCAGGTTCAGGAACAGCTGCTACCCCTCCACCATCAGACTCCTCACAATAAACTAAATCAGGTGCTCATTTAAAGACTCTTACTTGTGTTCTTTATTGATTTTCTTTTGTTATCTCTGTATTGCAGTTTGTTTACATTCATTATCTGTTTACAGTTTTTTTGATTGTTTACATGTTTATATGATGTACAGTTTATTTTTGCACTACCAATTAATGATGATTCTGCTGTGCCCACAGGAAAAAGGAATCTCAGGGTTGTATGTGATGTCATGTATGTACTCTGACAATAAATCTAAAATCTGAGGCCTTTGTCTAAGAGTTTGTTTGGGTGTGAGCAAGGCAGGCAAAGAATTTGTTGGGAAGAGACTAACATAAGAGAAGTCCAAAGCTTCCTTGACAGCTCCGGAATTTGGCCCCCTTGGGTCTGAGGTAAATCTGGAAAATAAAATTTATACTTAAGTATTTGGACATCTGGAGAAGGTGGAACGAAGTAGGGAGGGGCGGATGTGTCTGTTGGTGGGGTCAAGTTGCAACTTGCGGAAATTACAGAGGGGTGAAATGTGAGGAAAAGTGGAGCCCTACACCCTGCTCTGTTTGGAGTGTGGTGGGGGAGGTGAATAAGTGCAGAACTTGCATAGAGAGAGGAAATGCAGTAGATGGCTCCGTTGACCCCAGTAAGGGGAAGCTGGATTCATTGAAGAGGGAGATTACAGTAAAACCCCTGGTATCCAGCACCTGTGGTGTTTGTTAGATACTGGACAAGTGAACTTTCTGGATGCTTGAGATTGCTTGTAGCATGATTGGTGAACTAAGGGTGAGGCACACTAATTTTAAACGTTGTTACCTCTATTTTCTGCAAATTCTTTTTTTCTGGTTGTTTGAGGCTGCCAGTTGCTTGAATTCCAGTTAACAGGGTTTTTTTTTTACTGTATTTCTGGAATGGAAGGCCTCAAATTGAGAGAAGATACAGTGAAGTCAGAGAAATTAGGAGAAAGGGATGGCATCCTTACAGGAGACTGGAAGTGAGTGTTTGGATGATGGTTCAATAGCTCACAGTTTGTGGAAGGTATGAGTGTAGGACTCACGCCAATACTGATGGGCAACCCAGTGTTGTTGCAGGTCACTCCGCAGAACCACAACTCCGGTGTCCATTCTGAACTCTCATGCTCTTGTGTGGAGTTTGTACATTCTCCCTGTGACTGCCTTTTGGATTTCTCCCAGATCCTCCCCCTGGTTTATTCCCAAATTCCAACAACATGCTGGTAGGCTCATTGAAAGCTGGGCATTACTCCTGGTGCACATGGCTGGTTGGAGAAATGTGAAGGGGGATGTGCGGGACGGAGAGGAATTGATGGCACATGGGAGGGAGTAAGTTACAAGGAAATAAGGTGGGTGACGGGATTGTTACAATCATTTTGTGGCTGACATAGATTTGGAGGACTACCTTCCATGCCCTAAGA
Organism: Narcine bancroftii; assembly: GCF_036971445.1. Classification (NCBI taxonomy): domain Eukaryota; kingdom Metazoa; phylum Chordata; class Chondrichthyes; order Torpediniformes; family Narcinidae; genus Narcine; species Narcine bancroftii. The sequence continues at coordinate 43,262,582 of NC_091472.1, read as the reverse complement.
ATATAATTAAAGAAATGATATGAGGATTTTATGAAGCACAGAAATGCAGGCACTAATTAGAGGTGATGAATTGAGCAGTGTCTGAGGTTAATGTCCAAATTTGGTATTTGAAGATGTATGCTGTGATCATCAATACACTACCAGGAGCACTGCAAGATCCATGGAATTTTGGCATTGTCTTCTCCCTTTGCCTTCCAAATGAATGCCTGGTCTCTCCCTCCTGTAAGACATCTCTCCTTTTTTGTAACTCATCCACTGAGGCCTGAGGTGTTTGTGAAAACTTTGCAATCCTGCGGTGTCATTCAATGGTTTCACATTTTCTCATTAAATTTCAGAAAAAGTGAGGGATGGCCTAACTGAAAACCATAGGATTCCAATTGAGCCTGGCTGGGAAGATGCTGAGAAGATGATTTCCACCTCGGATTCATAATGAGGAATTTCTTCGATCGGATGGTTGCAAATCTTTGGAACACTGCCACCAAAAAGCATGAAGACTGTGTCAGTATTGGACTAAAAAGGAATGAAGGTTCATGGGGGGGGGGGGGGGGGGGCAGGTGGAAAAATGGAGCTAAATCACAGATTAGATCAGCTATTGAAGTGCACTGCAGCTTTGAAAGAACATGAGTTTTACTCCTGCTTCGGTTCTCATGTTCTTATATCATCCAGTAACACTTACTCTGCCCATAGAGCACCTCCTTTTTAAGAGGTATTAGCTAACTTTAAACAGCATAGGCTGGATTTTCACAAGGAATAGGAGCAGAAGCTTATTGGCCCATCTAGTCTGCTCCACCATTCTAATCATGAGCTGATCAACTTTGCCACTCAGTCCCACTCCCCGGCTTTCTCCCCATAACCCTTGATGCCTTGACTAATCAAATGTCTGTCAATCTCTGCCTTAAATACGCTTAATGACTTCACTTCCAAAGCCACATGTGGCAACAAGTTCCACAGACTTACCAAAGTGAATCACTCTCTGGTCCCTCTTTCATCCATCTGATCAATCTCAAAGGTGAGTTGCATTGGCCAGATGCTGAGTTTATTGCAATCTGTGGTCTGAACAAAATTAATACCTTCTCAGCAAGGCAGTGCCTAGCCATGTGTGAATCACACATCACTATCTCTATGCCTCCTTTCAAGAGCTATTGCATTTAACCTACAATGTATTCCTCGGGCCACACTTTAAATTTGTTAGTTCCTGTCAAAAATGGGCAGTAAACAGGAAATTAAACAACATGGCTTCAATCTGATATGAGGAAAACAATGTCAAACAAGTTAGCTGTAAAAATTCCAATAAATCAGTCTATGTATGCATCGGGCAAAATCAAGTTAGATTGTAAACATCCAGGAGTGTAGGCTTATGTAACAGCTGGGTTATTTTACTTTGGTTTGGAATCGTCGGTTCTGTGTTTTTACCTTTGCTACATAAAAGAAGTTGTTTGACCAGCTGAGTTTCTCCAGCATTTTGTGTTTTTACTTCAACCACGGTTTCGACAGATTTTCGTGATTTACTATTTTACTTTGGCTTTTGACTTCCATCTCTTTTAACGTTAATGCTTTTACTTCACTTTATATTACTGAAGAACTGTCCCAGACACTGAGATAATTGAGAAAGAAATTGCAGACTCTAGCAGAAATAATAGTTGAGGGAAGGAGAACTTCAGGAGGAAGGATTACTTGTGAGGTCTAGACAAGCATTTACATTTCAAAAAATTCAACAAAAGAAGGTAAGAAATAGAAACAGAAATAGGACATTCAGCCCCTCATGCCAGTTCAATCCAATAAGACGATGCCATTGTTTGAAAGGATGCAGAAGAAGATCCGGTGATTGGGAGTTGCTATCTAGAAGGATCCTAACACACTAATGGCATAGTGAAGAAAGCACATCTGCACCTCTACTTCCTCAAGTGTTTGCGGACGTTTGGTATAACGTCGGAAATCCTGATCAATTTCTACAGATGTTTTTATGGAAAGTGTGCTGACCGGCTGCATCACGGTCTGGTATGGGGTCACCAATACCTCAGAGTGTAAAGCCTTGCAAAAGGTAGTGAACACAGCCCAGGACATCACAGACAAAACCTTCTCCACCATCTAGAACATCTACAGGGAACGCTGCCATCAGAGAGCAGCAGCAATCATCAAGGATCCACAGCACCCAGAACACGCTCCGTCCTTGCTGCTACCATGAGGAAAGAGATATAGGTACTCGAAGACTCACACCATCAGGTTCAGGAACAGCTGCTACCATTCTGCCATTAGACTCCTCAGCAAGAAACTCAATCAGAGACTCATTTGGCACTTTATTGATTTTTTTTGTCTCTCCGAATTGCTCTGTCAGATTGTTTATATTACTTTATATGTTTAATGTGTATGTATCATTTTGAGTATAGTATTTTTGCACTACAAATTAGTGGTAATTCTGCCTTGCCTGCAGGAAAAAAAAACCAAAAAAACACACCAATGGCATTTTAAAGAAAGCACATCAGTGCCTCTATTTCCTCAGGAGTTTGCAGAAGTTTGGTACGACACCAGAAATCCTGGCAAATTTCTACACATGTGTGTTGGAAAATGTGCTGACCAGCTGCATCACGGTCTGGTATGGAAAGACCAATAGCCCTGAGCGTAAAGCCCTCCTAAAGGTAGTTGGCACAGTCCAGGACATCACAGGCAAAACCCTTCCCACTATTGAGTACATCGACTGGGAACACTGCCATCAGATAACAGCAGCAATCATTAAGGATCCACACCACCCACCACACGCTCTGTTCTCACTGCTGCCATCAGTAAAGAGGTATAGGTGCCACGAGCTTCAGAAACAGCTGTCACCCCTCCAACTCAATGACAAACTCAATCAGAGAGTCATTTAAGGGCTATTACTTGTGCAGTTTATTGATTTTGTTTTGGTTCGCTCTGTATTGCTCAGTCAGTTAGTTTACATTTGTTATCTGTTTACAGTTCTTTCTTTGTTCACATGTTTTCACTGTGTACAGTTTACTTTTTACATGATGAATTAGTGGTAATTCTGCCACGCCCGCAGGAGAAAGGAATCTCAGGGTTGTATGTGATGTCATGTATGTACTCTGCCAATAAATCTGAAATCTAAATCCTAATCAGCCATAGCAGCTATTTGAATAAAGTTTTGTGAAACAGCAATGGTATCGCCCAGGGTGAAGAGTTGTTTCATGCTGCTTGCTATCACGGTGTCTCTTAAAATGTCTCCTTGTCCCTGCTTTATAAGATTCACCCTGGTCAGATGCTTTATCTGTAAATTTGGAGTGGGAGTCAATTATTTATAATGTTTTTGTGTTTCTTTCAGGCAGCTCCACCGAGGGGGAGGAACCTGCAGATGCAGTGACGGTTAAATGTTTTCAAATATTGTGACTGAAAATAAACTAAAATGCTTCAAGCAAGCGAAGTCTGTTCATCCAAGTGACATCTGTTCAGTGTAAGTATAGTCCTTTAAACTGTTTATTCTTAATGCAGGTGTATAAATTAGTTAGGCATTGTAAGTCTCAACCAATTTGAAAATACATTTATCTGGCATCTATCAATTCCCCAGGTGCCAGATACTAGAAGTTTTACTGTATAAATATTTAGGATGATTTACACAGTTACTGAATACTGTTTATCAGTCTCACAGCCTGTAACAAGAAGCTATTACCCAGCCTGGCAGTCTTAATTTTGATGCTCCTGTACCTCCTTAATGATGGTAGTGGTCCTTACTGCATGGCCCTAAGACTCTATGGTTGTTTTTTAAATTTCATTTCCACTGTTATTGGCGAGTCCCACAGATACAGTAATATCTTAATAAATCCTATCAATGTCTGCCTTGATTAACTTCAGCATCTCAGCATCCACAGCTCTGAGGAAGGTAGAGAATAACAAATACTCCCCACTTTCTGCATGAAGAAGCTTCTTTTCAACTCTACCCTGAACTGACTTTGATTTTTGGCATACATCTGGGAGAAATGTTATTCCTCTTTTCACACTGGCAGCTGCCATAAGATCATTGAGATCACCTCTCATTCTTCTGACCTTTGTGAAGAATGGGCCTAACCTGCTTAAAATATCTTCAAAGAACATTTCCCTCCCCCAACTTGATTTCAATCTGCTAAAGTTTCATAAAACTTTTCTTGCAAGTATATTCTTCCTAGACAGGAACACCAAACCTGGATCCTATGTACATGCAATGGATGTTTTGTACTCATGTACTTAAATCCCCTTGCAATAAAGTCTAATATAATGTTTGCGATGTAGTAGTTGGTTGGTGTGTCTATATGTTCTGGTCCCTCTCAATGCATCCTTTGAGCTCCAACCATTTATAAAAATAACCCCGCCTTTCAATTTTGTCCTGCCAAAGTATTTGAGGTCATATTTTCCACATTATATTTCATCTGCCATGTCTTCCAATACACATTTACACAATCTACATCTCTGGAAACCTCTCTACAATCTGAACTGCCACTCATCTTGTTATCATAAATTATTTATATATTAGACTTTGTCTCCTCATTCAAATCAGAAATGTAGATTGAGAACAGATGTGGCTCTTGCACCAATCCCCAAGGCAGACAACTAATCTCAACTCCCCAATATGAAAATTACTCAGTTTTTCTGTTTCTTGTCCAATGCTTAGACTACACCCGCACATTATCGCTAATTACAAACTCTTAAAAGCTTTCTGAAAGTACAAATAGAAGGTTTGCACTGCTTAACGTCCTTGATATGTTCTGTGAAACTGGGCATTATGCAGGTGCAGGTCAAGCCTGCTCTGCCATTCAATTTCATTTAGCTCATCTCCATCTACCTTTTCCTCATATCCCTTAATTCCCCTAGTAAAACTCTATCCAATCTTAAATATATATTTACTGAGGTAGCCTCCACTGCTTCAATGGGTAGTGAATTCCATAGATACATCACCCTCCGGGAAATGCAGTTCCTCCATCCTAAATCTACTACCCTGAATCTTGAGGTTATGTTCCCTAGTTCTAGTCTCCTCCACCAATGGAAACAACTTACCTTCCTCTATCTTATATATGTTTTTCATAATTTTATATAGTTTCATAAGATCCCCTGTCATTCATCGAAATTCCAGAGGTACAGTCCCAGATGACTCAATCTCTCCTCATAGGCTAACCCCCTCATCTCTGGAATCAAACTGGTGAACCTCCTCTGTATTGCCAGTATATCCTTCCTCAAGTACTATTGGAACTCCAGATGCGGCCTTGCCAGTACCATGTACAGTTGCAGCATGACTACCCTGCTTCTAAATTCAATCCCTCCAGCAATGAAGGCCAACATCCCACTTTCTTCCATGATAGCCTGCTACACCTCCAAACCAACCTTCACAAGTCCTTCGGCATGGCAGCAGGCTTCAATCACTTGCCATTTAAATAATAATCTGACCTTCCATTTTTCCTTTCAAAGTGGATAATCTCACATTTACTCCATCTGCCAGACTCTTTCCCACTTATTTCACCTATCTATATCTCTGTAGACTCTCCGTATCGTCTGGACAATTCGCTTTTCCACTCAATTTAGTGTAATCAGAAAACCATAGATGACCTACTCTCTGTTCCCTCTTCCAGATCATTAACGTATATCATGAACAATTGCAGTCCCAGCACCGATATCTGCGGCACCCTGCTCACCACTGATTGCCAACCAGAAAAACTCCCCTATATCCCAACTCTCTGCCTTCTATTGATTAACCAATCCTCTATCCATGCTAATGCATCATTCTCCAATGCTATGCATGCCAACCTTACGAACAAGTCTTTAATGCCACATCTTATTGTCAAGTTTGGAGATGACATAACAATGTTTGGCCTCATCAACAACAATGATAAGTCACACTATAGAGAAGAGGCGTATGAACAACAACTTGAGTCTCAATGTGGACAAGGCAGAGATAATGATTGTGGACTTCAGGAGGACCAGGAATGACCATCTTTAACTACACAACAATAGCCTGGTTGTGGAGAGAGTAGAGACCACCAAGTTCCTCAGAATACACTCAACAAGTGACCTACCATAGACACACAACATCTCCTCACATGTCAAGAAGGTACACATCGAATGCAATTCCTGAGAAGACTGAAGCGGGTGAGGTTACCAGCCACCATCATGTCAACTTCTGCAGGAGCTCTCACTTGACCATCTTGGCTGGCTGCATCTCACTGGATGCCGTAGAAAAGTGGATCAGAGGTCAATCCACAGTACTATAAGAGCAGCAGAGAGGATCACTGGAGTCTCCCTCACCCCATCGACGTGATCTACCAGGATTGTTGTCTGAAGAGGGTACACTAATTCATGAAGGACCCCTGACTCCCCATCTCATTGGGAAAGAGATACAGGAATATCAGAACCTGCACCACCAGGCTGAGAAACAGCTTCTTCTCACGGGCAGTGAGAATGTTGAATGTCCAAAGGAACTGCTCACACTAACCATCAGAGACCATACTATTTATTAACAATATTTATTTAATTTTATATATGGATATTTGTCCTGCATATATATTGCTTGTCTGTATGTGCAGTACATCTGGTTCTGTGTATGTATGTTTTACACAGAAGACTGGAGAGTGCCGTTTCATTGAGTTGTACTCGTCCAATCAGATGATTAAGTAAACTTGAAGTTGAACTTAATGCCACTTATTTTCCAAGTGCCCTGGTATCATTTCTTTAAAAAATTATAACAGGGGAGGGGCAGCAAGGTTAGTGTGGCGGTTAGCGCAACACTATTACAATGCCAGCGAGACTGGGTTTCGAATCCCACACTGTCTGTAAGAAGTTTGTACGTTCTCCCTACGTCTGCATAGGTTTCCTCCAGGGGAGGGCTCCAGTTTCCTCCCATCGCTCGAAACGTACTGGGTGTTGTAGATTCATTGGGTGGAATTGGGTGGCACGGACTCATGGGCCAGAGGGCCTGTTACCATGCTGTATGCCTAAATTTAAAATTAAAATTTAATTCAGCATCTCTCTTGCCACTAATCTCAATCTTACCGGTCTTGCAGTTCCCCATCTTCTTGCTCTCTCTTTTCTTATAAAATGAGATAACATTTACCGTCTTAGTAGATGACAATATATATGCATAATCTCCACAACAGGGCCTTTCATAATTTTGTATCCAGGTCATCAGGTCATTGGGAGAATTATTGGTCCAATATTTTCTGCAATACTTACTTTTCTATTAAGGCTAATATCTTGGAATTCTTTGTTCATTCTAAGCTTTATGAGTGGTTTAATTTATTTAGTTAAATTTCCATTTCCTTATTCCCCAATATAATTTCTTCTTTCTCAATTTGTAAGTGGCTCACATCAAATTCTGCTACTACTTTTGCTTTTTTTTACATATCTATAGGCGTTATACATTTTTTAATTTTTCATGCTGGATTTTCTCCATATGTCAAAACTTATCTTAACAGACTTATTCAGTCCTCTGATTCATTCTCAGCATTTTAACTTGGAAAGCAAACCATTCCCACTTCCCAACTCAGGCCTTAGGTTAATATTGCAATTGGCTCCTGTTGATGTCAGTGGCAGCACATTGGAAAAAAGGTTCTTTTTGAGTTTTGTCTTTGATATTTGCCTTTCAATATTGCAGTTATCTGAATCATGGCAATCAGGTAGCTATTTAAATATTTCCTGAATTGTCTTTGAAATACAAATTCAGCCTTTCAGGTTATCATTGGACGTTATCTCAAACTACAATTTCACAGAGTTCACTGTAGCTTTGGGCCTATTTTATTTTACGACTGATCAACTGCACCAGAGTGTATGGCTTTAATTCACATGAATATGTCTCTTCAGACCACTTACACAATATTAGCTTAGATATGAATTGACCACTTTCAAATGCTTGCATAAATAAAATTACTTCACTGCAATGGAGTTCCACAACTTCTATTAATTTTTGATAAATTAAATGACATAGACAAGATGCGCCAATCCTGTTTTGTACCAGTAATCTTTGGCTTGGCTTCGCGGACGAAGATTTATGGAGGGGGTAAAAAGTCCACGTCAGCTGCAGGCTTGTTTGTGGCTGACAAGTCCGATGCGGGACAGGCAGACACGGTTGCAGCGGTTGCAGGGGAAAATTGGTTGGTTGGGGTTGGGTGTTGGGTTTTTCCTCCTTTGCCTTTTGTCAGTGAGGTGGGCTCTGCGGTCTTCTTCAAAGGAGGTTGCTGCCCGCCAAACTGTGAGGTGCCAAGATGCACGGTTTGAGGCGATATCAGCCCACTGGCGGTGTGGCAGGCACCAAGAGATTTCTTTAGGCAGTCCTTGTACCTTTTCTTTGGTGCACCTCTGTCACGGTGGCCAGTGGAGAGCTCGCCATAGAACACGATCTTGGGAAGGCGATGGTCCTCCATTCTGGAGACGTGACCCATCCAGCGCAGCTGGATCTTCAGCAGTAATAAAGTAATAAAGTTGATAAAACCTCCAAGGAAACCATTTCTTGGATCTGGGAATATAACTTTTGCTGACACTGCACAGGGTTAGTGCTACCCTGCGGAAATTTGGCCTTGCCCATTTGGGTCAATTGCGCGTATGTAGAAAGGCTGCATTTTTGTATTTGATCAACAAAACTATTCCTTCAAGGTCACTAGAAGTTAATGGAGATGAATTTCAGGATCAAGGTGCGACATGCATCCCTAAAGTAGATGTATGTTTACCTCTAATAACCCAGTATGGAAGGATGAAAATGATGCCTGATATACCTGATCAAGTGAAGGCAAAGTGAGCTATGACATCGAAGAAGGTATCTCACTCTGTAGCCTGGCCAATATTCTTCCGGAACGAACAAAACAAAATCATTGTTCATCCTATTTTGATAAAATTGGTTATCACATTGATCTTCCAGAATCTGTATTTCTTAGGGCATTTGCCCTCAATTCAAATCAATTGATTCCAAAAATAGGATGAGTGTTTCATTTTCTTTAATGCTGGTACTGGAAGAAAATTGATCAGGAAAATGCTGAAGATCGCAGCAGTTTTGCACATTCCTTGCTTTACAAAGAGAGAGAGAGCAAGACATCTTATGTTGTTAAAGAATGTCAAATGACTTTACTAAGTGAATTATTTTTGAGGCAGCAAATTGGAGATAAATATACAAATTTAACAACCACTCAGTGCTGGTAAGGTCTTCCTGAATAGCAATTTGTTGAAGGATAACTTAATTTGTTTTCTAATCAAATTCTTTGTAAAAAAAAGTATGTTGTCAATGGCAGCAGGAGAATTCACTTTTGCATGAATAGTCGTGTGGAATCTTTATTATTTGCTCTTTGAGTGTTGTATTTGACATTTGCCACTTCATTGGGCAGTCACCCAGATCATGGTAAACAGGGGGCCATTTAAATACTTCCTGAATTGCTGGTGACATACACATCTTGACTAAAGCATTCCAGGTAACCTAGGCAGAGGCAAATCCAAAAACCTCAATTGTCCATCCAGCACTTCACTCAAGGCAGTGCTCTTTCAGAAATGCATGCACGTGCCTTTATCTTGAAAAAAAAGTAATTTAGCTCTCCCCTGTTCATGGGAGAAATGTCATACTGAGTATTAGAAATATTGGAATATGCAGTTTCAAGTCAAGTCAAGCGAGGTCAAGACATGTTTATTATCATCTGAATGCAAAAGTACAATCCGATGAAACAGCATTCTCCAGTCCTTGGTGCAAACCAGGCAGACACACAACCAAACATAACAGACATACAAACAAACAATACATATGCAGGACAAGTATTCATATATTCAAATAAATGAATATATATTGTTTCATAAATATGAGAGTCTCGGATGTTTTGTGTGAATAGTTCCTTTGGTTGTTTAGTATTCTCACTGCCCATGGGAAGAAGTTGTTTCTCAGCCTGGCTCTGATACTCCTGAATCTCTTTCCCAATGGGAGTAACTGAAAGATGCTTTATGCATTAGTTCTATAAGTAGTACCTCCTAATTGCAGGCCCCCATTGGTCCTGAAAAATCTCAAGGTTTAATCTTTCATCATGGCAATGATTTCAATTAAGAAAAAAAATCACCTGCTTGAGTTAAAATCCCTTCATTCCTTGGCCCTCCATATCTGCAACCAAACAAGATCTGGGTATATTTTATTTCCTTTCTTTCTAGAAGTGTGATAGTTCCACGTTAGAATTGTTCAGTCATGGCTAGCCATGCTTTTAGCTGCCAAATCTTCAAGGATCTTAATTCCTTCCCTATTCCTCCTTTGAGACATGTTCTAAAATCTCCTGATGAGATGTAGTGTCAAATTCTATTTGGTAACTCTCCTGTGAAGTGTCTCAGCATATTTTGCTACCTTAAATTCCAGGGGATTCATTCTGTTGCTGAGGGAGTTTAGAACAAGACAGCCAGACATCAGTTTTATAAAAAGGACATTGTTACTTGCATAAAATTAGTCCAACTCAATTCCCTGAACCAATGTGTCAATCAGCAGTATTTCATACTCAAGATCTGTGTGTGCCAGAATATTTCAACTTGTATGAATAAAACTTTCTGACAAATCAGCATTATATTTCCATTCTAGCCATTTACAATTAAACAGCAACCAGGATAATACAGAAACTATGGAACCAAAATATGGCTAGTGATGAAATTATTTGATGCTATCTCACAATTCAGCTTTCAAGACTTCCAAAAAAGCTTCCTGAGAAATTGTCATTGCCTTAATAAATTCCTAGATCGACTGCAGCACAATTCCTAATAATCTATTTAATATCTAACTCTATGATGGATGATTTTGTAAGACTGTTAATGCTTCTGGATTTGGGCCAAATATGAGCTGAAATATATAGTCAACAAAGAATAGCATAACATTTGAATGTGCATTAATTGACCCCCCCCCCCCAAAAAAAAGTTCCTGAATTGGGTGGGTGAAAATTTAGCTTGGGTTTGTGCTCCAGAGACATGAATGTTTCCTCATTTAATTGTTTACATAGATGGATAATATGATCGTAAGATTTCTCTGGTATTAATTTAGGAGTATTCAAGGAAACATCGGAGAAATAGATAGACCAAATGGAAATGTTACCAGCAGACACTGGTTACGAGATGGGTTTGAGACTGACTGGGGTGATAAATGAGACAGGGACCCCTCAGATTTGTCTTGACCCATTTTTATGTCTCAGCATCCTTGTCGGACATTGGCAGTATCCTCCTGGAGGTGATCATGTATGAATGAAACAACAATGTCTTTCAGCCATTTTCCATTGTTATTGGCTCAATTATTTCCTCAAATGCACAACATTTATCTAACATACTTAGAGGTAACCTAAACCTAAAATAGAGACATTGCAAATGTCTCTTGTGTTCAGTAAGTATAATCCAACAAGAGGCCCAACATATGGTGAGAGATGGTAAATCAGAGAATTGTATGGTTTTTATGAACACTAATTCTACAATTACACTAATTGGTCGAAGAACAACCAGAACTTTAGCAGATCAAAGTCTCAAGTTGCCTGCCTATAACTTATAAATACAGGAAGTGCAGACATCCCTCAGATACCCAGTCTCTTTATGGTGCCTATCTGAGCATACACAGCAAAGATAAAACATCCCCAAGGCATTTGTTATGGATGATAAACCTTCAATTGCTCTCAATTCATCTCACACTGCACTATAGGCAGGTATTATTTAGCCATGTATTGTAATGCTCCATGTCTGGTTAGCAGGTTTCTCCAGTGATCTTTTTGTCTGTTCTTGGGTGCTAACCACAGTGCCTGAGCATATGTTTCCTGCTCTAAAAGCTTCCTTCTCATAAGAGCAGAAGCTGCATCATCCACATTAACCTTACAAATTTGATTGAATTTTTGACGAGGTGACCAAGAAAATTGATGAAGGGAGGGCAGGAAATATTGTCTGCCAGAATTTTAACAAAGCCTTTGACAAGATCCTGCTTGGTAGGCTGCTTTGGACAGTTACATCACATGGGTCCAGGGTGAAGTGGCCAATTGAGTACAACATTTGCTCAGTGGTAAGAGCCAGAAAATGGTAGTGGATGATTTGATTTCACCTTGTGGGGTGGGGGGGGGGCGCGCCAATGACCAGTCATGTGCCACAGGGATTGGTGCTGGGTTCATTATTTTTGTTGTCTATATTAAGGATTTGGATGAGAATATAGTTGGCACGGTTAGTAAGCTTGTGGATGGCAAAAAATGTGTGGTATAATAGACAATAAAAAAAGTTATCTGAGAGTATAACAGGATTTAAAGAAGCAGGAAAAGTGGGCAAAGTTAATAGTGAGTAGAATTTAACTCAGACATGTGTTAAATGATGCATTTTGGGAAGTTAAACCAGAGTAGGGCTTACACAATAAATGACAGGGCTTTGGAGAATGCCCTAGGTCTACAAGTATACAGTTTTTTTCAAAGAAGTGACTCAGGGTGGACAGAATAATGAAGAAGGCATTTGGCTCACCTTCATTGGTCTGAGCAATGAGATAAGAGCTGGGACGTAATATTACAGCTGTAAAAGGTATTAATAAATCCACATTTGGAGTGCAATTGTGATTGCCCATTGAAAAAAAGGCTATAATTAAGCTGGGCAGCGTGCAGAATGACGTCACTGGATTTGTGTTATAAGGAGAGATTAGAATGGTTGGGCTATTTTTACTGCAACACAGTAACATCTTAAGATGCATAGATAAGGTGAATGGTCACAGTTTTTTTTCCCCCCAAGATAGGGAATCTAAAACAAGATTTAAGGTAGGAGGGGAAAGATTTAAAAATGATCTGAGGGACAACATTTTGACACAAAGCATGGTTGGTAATTGCAATGGTCTGCCAGAGGAAATGTTAGAGGTGGATACAATGACAAACGATTGAAAGACACTGAGACAGGGATGTAGATCAGAAAGGTAGAGGGCCAAACACGAACAAATGGGACTAGCTCAATTAGGCAACTTAGTTGCCATGATAAGTTGGTTGGAAGGGCCTGGTTCCTTGCTATATAACTCTATGACATTATTTAGAAGGTCCCTGCCTTTACTTGCTTGAGTGCCAAAGGCTTCAGCAGTTATAAGTTAAAACCTAACAGCACAATTAATTATAAATAGAGGTTCTAAGGTGACTGATCAGGAAATGAAATATTTAAAGAAAAAGATATGATTAAATTCTGTCACATAAATGGTCTCAAACAACAAGATAACACTTTTTGCCCCTTTATTTCTGTATTTTTCTGGCAGAAATGTGAAATGTACTTCTTAAAGATCTTGGCCTTTCTATTTTCAGATTATGTGCTATTGAGACTAAATGCTTTTAAAGATGTAGTATGATTAGCAGATTTTTTTTATAGCATAACATCTATTAACTGGAGATAATTATCACAAAAGCACAGAGGTATTCAGGCTAAACAGGATATAGCTATTTTTAAACATTGCAATCCTTCTGCTGACTCTGTGTTTATATTAAGGGCTTGCAGAGATACTTCTTGATAGAGGAAGTCAAAAAATATGGGTTTCAACATGGTTGAAATAAATTAATTCAATAATTTGTTTCTCATGTGGATTAAGGAACTGTCTAATGTACTGTAGTTCCATCCAGTTTTTTTGGAACTTGTATGTGTATGAGATAACTTGTCTTGTGTTTTCCTTAAAATTTTGTAAGTAAATTTATATGTTAAACTCAATAAAAATATTTTAAAAAGAAAAAGATAGAGGAAGTCATATTTCTGCCTTTTACTTAAGGAACGCTGATTAACAATCATGATTTATCCTTTAACCAGGTCATGAACTTGACCTTTCCCTTTCCTTACAAACACCATATTTACTGTGCCCCAAGAAATTGCTCACAGCCTTACACCACAGTGAGGAAAGTGGAATGATTCATGCATCACTTGTCTATGAAAGCTAAAGGTTCTCCTCCGTACTGATCAAATACTTTGATCTTCAAAGTCACATGAAAAAGAAAAGTCCACAAAATAATGCAATTAATATGTATAAATTAGCACGGTGCGATCTACACAGAATAGAGTAAGCCTGACAAAGTAATTAATGTTGACCATCTTTTGCTTTTATTTAGCAGTTTTTTTTTTGTTTCTGCCTTTTTAAAGCGTGAGCAATATGAAGGAGAAAATTAGAGGTGGAAAGGAATTATTCTGCAGGTTGGCATAATCTTGGTGAGTTGAATGCTCCTTTTGTGTTAATAGGAAGTATGGATATACCCAACAGGATGTGGTTTGAAACATGTTCCCAGAAGTATTTTGTGCCATTGGGAAGTGTGAGTTTGAGACACTGGTGATTGTGCAGTTGAAGAATTTTTAGGAAGCGCCTGTTAATTGAATGGGTCTATGTTCAGGGATGATGCACTCTGTAAGATTTCCTCCTACTCTTTGCTGCCATCACACCTACTTCACTGCAGTGTTCTCTCAGATGTACTCTTCATAACATATCACCCATGCAGCCGATCACGACATTGAACACCCACCTTTTTTGGATCTGGCATTGTTAAAAATACTAACATTTATTATGCATTGTCAATAACATTTTAGATGGTGATAATTATCAGCCTCCTTGATCTGTTTCCATCTTTTTTAGGAAAGGGTTTTTTTTCACAGTGCTATTGGGGAGAGAGTACCAGGATTTAGACCCAGTAAAGATGAAGAAGCAGTGATATATTTCCATGAAAGGTGCATGACTTGAAGGGGAACCTGCAAGTCAGAGTCTCAGAAGAAGAGAGTCAGACATTGAAGAAAGAGATGAGAAAAAAAAATCTTTATCCACAGGGTCTTTGGAGAGTTTATAAAAAGGGGTTATAGGTTAAGGGTTAGGAGGCAAAACTTAGAAGTAATATAAGAGAAAGCTTCTTCACTCAAAGAGTGGTGGCTGAGTGGAATGACCTTCCAGAAGAGATGGTTTCAGTAAGGTCAATTTTGTCATTTAAGAGGAGGTTAGATGAGTACATGGATATGGGCAGTGAGCAAGTAGGTGGAACTAGTGGAGTTTCACTTAAATCGGTGTGGATCAGAAGGGCCGATATGGCCTGTTTCCATACTGTAATTGTTATATGATTATAAGAGAGTTGTGGAGAATGAGTTCCCGGGTATATACAAGTATAATTTCAAAATCAATTGCTTTTAGGATATTAAAGAAATCAAGGGTTATGGGGCTGGTGTAGAAAAGGAATGCTAAGGCAAAAGAAAATCAGCCAGGGTCTTTCTGAATATCTAAGGAGGCACAAAGTCAAATATTTTATATTATCCAATCCAATCCAGTTTAGCTGACCTTTCTGACCATGATCGGGGTGTTGATTTATGTTAAATTTCTCTCCTTGCCATTATTTTCAGTTGTAAGCTGTTATTCAACACTGAGCAGATAGGCGTGTTCCTTAAAAACAGGCAAAAGTTTGAAAATCTCAGATGGCTTGACAGCACCTATAGAGAAAGAAGCAGAAATAGCAACAACTTTTAATTAAAATTAGTTTGGAGTGGAAATATTTTATAAACATAATTAGGATTTGTACAATTTGGGAGGAAAATCAATTTAGCAAAGTAATATGGACATTTCTTGCATTATATTTGGAACATGCAAACAAAGTTTATGATTTCATGTAAGACAAATCCAAATGAATTTATCAGTACCTCCTTCTAGTAAATGACACTAAAAAAGAAATGACAAAACACACTGAAATTTTCACTGAATACCTTATTGTTGGTGACTCTGTTATTTCATAGAATCTAGGGCTTCTGATCATGACTGCATGCATGTGTAAACAGACAGCTTGTCAACACTGCTGCCTGATATCATCTTGGCAAGGCTTGTTTACACCTCTCAGAAAGCAGCTTGTGGCTTACTCCAGTTGGCACACATCCTCATCAAACCAAGCAAAATAAATAAATAGAATACTGAAGACATCCGGCAATCTTTCAATTAGTCAGGCCACTTTCTAGTAGATGCTGTGGTTTCCATAGGAACAATATTACCTTTATTTCAACCAGCCCTTCAGCGGTGAGGTACTCAATGCACCATCTGAAAGCATCTTTCAGAGGTTTCTTCTTTTTAATTGAAATTGGATGAAGTCATCGCCAACTGTATCATATGCAAAATGTGGGAAGAGATTGAGTGGTGTGGAGGAACAAAGGAAAATTGGAATGTATGTTCACAAACCTTTAAAGGTTAGCAAGATAGGTCAATAAGATGGTTAACTCTTATTAGCCAGGCCACAGGATGTTAGAATAGGAAGGTTAGGCTTTAACCCTGCTCAATACCAGGTTAGGCCACTGTCTGAACATTGCATACACTGCTGGTCATCATATTATTTGAATGAGATGATTGTGCTGGAGAGAGTGAAGAAGAGATTTATGTTATCCAGACTAGATACTGTGAGTTACAAGGAAAAATCCATAAAAGGTTTGGTTGTTTTCTTCAGAGAAGAAGAGGAGTGGGGTTGGACTGAATTGAGCTATGTAAGGTCATGAGCAGTCCAGACAGAATAAATAGGAAGGGCCCACATCCTTTAGCAGAGATGAAAAACAAACTACAGAGCATAGGTAAAGGATAAATAAGGAAAATTATTTCACCAAGAGAATGATAAGAATCTGGAACTCATTGCTTCAAAGCATGGTATTTAAATGTATGCTTGAATCTAGTGCTGGAAGGTGGGATTAGATTGGCAGGTACTTTTCAGTTAAGAGAGACATAGGGTGGCACGGTTAGTGTAGCAGTTAGCATAAAGCTGTTACAGCACCAGCATCCCGGGTTCAAATCAGGCGATGTCGGCAAGGAGTTTGTGCGCTCACTCTGTGTCTGTGTGGTTTTCCTCCAGGTGCCCTGGTTTCCTCCCACCATTCAAAATGTATGGGTCAATGGGTGTGATTGGGCAGCACAGGAGGGCCTGTTACTAGGCTGTATGTCTCAATTTAAAATTAAAATTTAAAATTTAAAATAAAAAAATTGGGCCAAATGACCCCAACAGTGCCATACCCTTCTGTAGTTTTTCTCACCCTGTGACCTCTTATTCCAAGATGGCAAGAGAAATGGCTGCATGGGCACTTCAAGATGCACCTAGAAATATATTGCTGTATCTTCACCATCACTGGATCTCCCTCCCGATCAGCAGTGTGTGATAGTGGCTTCACTGGATGATGCCTCACCATTACCAACTGCCAATCATAATGCACCAGTAGGATTCTTTGGGAGCTGGACAGACAATCTTTAGTTTGATAGACTACTTCTATTTTCCAAGCAGAAAATCAAATTTGATTGGAAACTTGGTCTCAAAAGGTAAATCCAATCCATTTGGATAGAAAAAAGGTCTGAGCTTCCTTAATAAAGAAAAAAACATGAAATGCTGGATATTGGAGTCAATATATCTCCATATCACCTTATATGTCTTATCTTCCATATGATCCCTTTTTCTTCTCTCCCTTTGTCTGGCACCTGCCTCTGTCCCTCATCATTCATTTCTCCCTCATTCACCCATCCCCTTTCCCACCTGTCCACATTATACCAGCTATCTCTCTTTCACCCTCTCAGTCCTGATGAAGGCTTCTGGCCAAAATATTAACTATTCTTTTTCTCCTAGTTATGCTGGTCGACCCGTTGAGTTCCTCCAGCTGATTGTGGCTCCACACGCATGCATCCAAAGTCTCTCGTGTTTCTCCAACGTATGGAGAAACAGCCTTACAAATTCAGACTGATCACTTTGTACCAAAATTTGGAAAATACCTACCTGCCACTTTCATTGCTTAGAAAGATGGGGAGTTTTGGTGGACAGTGGGGAGAAAAGAGCAAATGGGAAGTCCAATATAAAAGGTGGAGAACAGGACAAAATAGGGGAGTTGTGGCATGGCTAAAGCTTTGCTCTGTGTATAGCTGGTCCTTAACACCAAAGAAAAGACATCTCCGAGAGTTAATCAGAGTTAAACTCATGAAAGGACAGGATACCTTTGGCCTACCCAGGTAATGAATAAATCATCCATGTTAGGTAATGAATATATTTCAGCTTTTAGGCAATGACTTAACCTTGACCTTGTCATCACTGCATTGGCTTCCTGTTTTGTTTTGATACTGCTACATTAAGAGTTGCCAATCTCTGCGTGGCTTGATCCAGTTTTTCTTTAATCTCTTCTATGAAGGCATTGGGCTCAGATCAAAGCTTATTGTAGATGGGAGTAGTTTTGCTTCCAGTTGGATCTTTGCTTTAAGTTCTTTTATCTCCCAGTTCCTCTTCTTAAAGATAGAAACTTATCTATCCCACTTCTGGCAGTGTATGTTGTGGAACCTTTTTTTGCTTTGTAAGCTGAAGATTTTTTTCCAAGTCCAAATTGATCTTTTCAGCTAGTTTTGCCCCACTAATGCCTCTTTCACTTCTATCAGAGTGGGATCCAATTGTCACCTCAATACCTGACTAGAATTTGAATCTCTCTCACAGCAAAAAATTCTGTCTCCTTGCTTCTGATAAGAGGGGAATGAAATACTAAAGTGAGCCTACTTCATTTCATGCCCTCAGAAGCACTCCTCAAACAAGCATACGAACAAGTATATTGCTGTTACATTGGAAATCACGAACAAAAGTTTAGAAGTAACATGAGCGGGAACTTCTTCACTCAGAGTAGTGGCTGTATGGAATGAGCTTCAGGGAGAAGTAGAGGTAGCAGGGTCCAAATTGGATAGATATATGGATGGGAGGAGAATGGAGGGTTATGTGCAAGGTGCAGTAGGTGGGGCTAGAGAAGAAGACTTGGTTCAGTGTGGACTAGAAGGGTTGAGATGGCCTGTTTCTGTGCTGTAATTGATATATGATTATAGTTTTATTTAACGTGGGGAAATATGCAAATCACTCAACTCAAACACGGAGAACCCAACAAAATGATGACAAATTTGGGCTGAAGAGAGCAAAGGTGGAATTTAGCTCAAGATGGCTCATTGAAAGTGGCCATGCAAGTAGAGAGGGTGGTAAAGAGAGTGTACCATATGCTTGGTTTAATTGGGTGGGGAATTGAGTAAAATTGTAAGGAGGTGGTGTTGCAGCTGTATAAAACTTTGGTTAAGCTGTATTTGGAACATAGTATGTCATTGTGGTTGCCCATTAAAGGAAGGATGTGAAGGCTTGGAAATAGATACAGAGGAGGTTTACCAGGATATTGCAGGCCATTTCAGCCCATGAGTCCATGCCCCCCAATTTATATCCAATGAATCTACACCTCCAGTAGGTTTCAAACAGTGGGAAGAAAATAGAGCCCCTGGGGAAAACCCATGCAGACATGAAGAGAACATACAAACTTCATACAGATAGCACGGGATTCGAACCCTGGTCCAGATTGCTGGCGCTGTAAAGGCGTAGCACTAACCACTATGCCAGATGTGCTGCCCAGAGGGTATGAGTTACGGTGAGAGTTTGGACAAACTTAGATTGTTTTCTCCAGAGTGTACAAGGTCAAATGGAGATCTAATGGAGGTTTATAACATCATGAAAGGCAGTGATAGAGTGGATAGTCAGAATATATTCAAACATGGTATTTGTACACACCACTACCACTTCCTCTGGCAGTTTGTTCCAGATACTAACCACCATCTGTGTGGAAAAATTCTCCCTCAGGTCCTTTTTACATCCTTTCCCTCTAATTTTAAATTGCCTTCAACTTCCTACCTTGAGGAAATGACTGTGGCTATCCACCTCTTGTATAAGTTTACTGCTCAATCTCCTGCACTCTAGGAATAAAAGCTCCAGTCTATCTAGTCTTTCATTATAGCAATCCCTCCAGTCCTGGTGACATCTTGTGAATCTTTTCTACATCCTTTCTGGGTAAATGACATCTTTCCTCAAGCTAGGTGACCAGAAATGCACAAAAAAAATCCAAGAATGGCCTCAGCAACATCTAGTACAGTTATAACATGACATCCCAACTCTTGTACTCAATGGCCAGAACAAAGAAACATGCCAATTGCCTTCTTCACCACACTGTCTACCTATGTAGCACATTTCAGAGAACTATGAACTTGTACTCCTTGGTCTTTCTGTTGGACTACACTCCTGCCATTTAAGTCCAATCCTGGCTTAATTTACTAAAATACATCAATTGCACTTGTCCTAATTAAATTCCATCAACTATTCCTTATCTACTTTATCAGTTGTTCTAGTCTAGATCCTGGGGTAGCCTTAGATAAACTTTCTCACCATCCATTATATCACCAATTGCAGTGGCATCTGCAAACTTACTAACTATGTTAATTACATTCTCATACAAATGGAACTGGAGAACCCAACATTGATCCCTGGTCACAGGCCTCCAATGTGAAAAGTTATCTTCCACCACCACCACCACCACTCTGTAACTCCTGTCACCATGACAAGTTTGTATCTAGTTGGTTACCTCATGTGATCCAACCTTCCACACCAACCTGCTTTGTGGGATCTTGTCAAAGGCCTTGCATCTGGACTTGTTATTCAACTATGCTTATCTAACTTAAATGCTTTTTCAATGCTGGGTGAGTAAAAGGCTGATACTGTTTGATAGATTTTGGTTGAATTATGCTGGTCCTTACCTATAAATTAACCCACCCATTCAACTGCAACTGAATGATTGCTCTGAACCTCTTCTGAAGGGGGCAGCAATGCTCTCTGAGGTAAACTGTTATTCTGTATCATCCTGATTGGAAATTGTTCAAATGTTCAGAAGAGGAAAGAAAAAAATTGTTACAGTTGAATGTTGGTTGTATTGTGAACTATTTAATAATCCCCATGTGTTTTCTAATTCCCAAACCTCATCTCCTTTCTGCAGCTGATAAGCATCCAATAAAATTCTAAGAGATATCCCTTCTGTGAACACAAGTTAGGAAATTTTGGCAGGCTGTTTGAGAGTGGGAGGACATTACAAAAGCCATAGCCATTTCTCTATGGGAGAACTGTTTGCGCACTGAACTGAAGGTTAATGCTTAATGTTGGGATAACAATAAAGGTTGAACCACAATACATTTCATTTTCTAAACGGGAATAAATAACTGTATGGACATGTTTCAGTTGTACGCCCCAGCATTCATCATCATCCAGCAATTGTTCCTACATCACAATATACTCCCATGCAACCATCGTAATTCCACATGCTGCCAGCATAATGATCATCCCATGGTTAAAGCCACACATAACAAAAGCTCGTGATTACAGTAGTACTGCTGGCATATATAAAAAAAAACAGCATCTGTAAAACCCTTATTGTTCATGTCTATTATCCTGATGGAGGAGGGCAGCGAGCTGACAAGGTTTGTGGGAGTGAATAGATGATGGAAAGGGAGACAGAAATTGATCTACTGCATATCAGGCCTGCAAGAGTTCATGATTTATGTTCAATTTAATTATAATTTTCAAAATGATTTGCCATTCATCATCCAGGGGTATCATTATTAATATTTATTGTTTGAAAAGTATGATGGTTTTCCACAATGTTTAGGATCATATATTTGTTTTGATGGCTCAGTAGGTAAATGTGTTAGATTTCACATGATGATGTTCCTATATAGCCCCCTTGGGGTGTTTAGCTAAATAATAAGTGTCAATGTTCCAAAACCATTCTGTTATAGTCGCACGAGACATGCATTGAGCGAAAGAACGACACAGAGTCATAAGTGAGTTGAAGAAACTTACTTTAATAGAACTCTTACATGCATTTAAATCCCTTGGAACCCAATGATGCTTGCAACTCCTAGGACCTTTACGATGTCAGCCTCCAGACTTGCCCCGCTCTGGGAGCCCTCATAGTGTAAGGTAAAACATCATGAGATGGGAATGTGTAAGGAGTTACCCTGTACAGGGCTGTAACAAGATGTGAATGCATCCTTGTACTTACAAGATAAGAGAGACATTGATGGATTGAGAGGCAGGAAGCTAGCAGGGAAAGGATAGCAACAGTTTTAGTCATTGGACAAGTAATGATATGATGATGTTCTAAGCATGTATCCAAGGGTATAAAAAATCACCATTTTGCTGATAACGGCAGAATGCATTCTCCGACTAACATGGTTAGTTGCAAGTGTTACAATCCGGTAATAAAGAACAAAGAACCCTGATTTCGACTCAGCCTGGTGTTTGTCTCACTCATTCATGAACAAAGCAGACCTAACAATAGTCAGATCTGCCATGGACTGTGAGCTGGTTCCCCTGTGGCATGGGTGAGCTACCACATGACCTTCCCCCCACCCCAAACCAATATTAAGAGGTGTGGAGTCTGTTGCCAACACCTCTTTTATCTGTTTTGGTGGCTAACCTCGTTGGCATGGGAGTGGCACAGTCACAGTGTGTTCCTGGTCTAGGTGCATTGGCTTGAAGCGGTCAATAGTGAAGGTCTCCTCGTGACCACTCATGTCGAGACCTCTCGTGGTTCTGTTCTGATTCACCACCTTCTACTGGACCACGTATGACTGGTGGAGTGCAGTCCGGTGTGGACGAAGATGTAGTTGCAGTCCCAGAGGTCCTTGGGGACAAAGGAAGGCGTTGGGCCCTGGCACGAGGTTGGGACAGGACCTAGTGTTCCTACGTTCTCTCAGAGTCTTGCGAGCACTGCCATGGGTTTCTCCTCTTTGCCACTGGCCACTGGCGCAAACTTGCCTGGAACTGTCAGTGGGTTGCTATTTAGTAACTCTTCTCTAGAAGATGTGTCTAAGTCTTCTTTGGAGCCATGCAGATGACAAGAAGCACCCATGGGAGCTCATCGACCCAATTGGGACTTAGAGGTGCATCATCAGAGCCAAATTCAGTTGCCGGTGGAAATGCTCCACTAGGCCATTGGACTGCGAATGGTAGGTTGTGGTGTGGTGCAGCTGGGTCCCAAGAAGCTGTGCCAGTGCCGACTATAGGCTGGACATGAATTGTAACCCCCTGTCTGAGGTAATGTTGGCAGGCAGGCTGAAATGTGCAACCCATTTTGCACAAGGGCTCTGGCACAGGACTCTGTAGACATGTTGGTGAGTAGTATGTCTTCTGGCCACCTGGTGAACCTGTTGACTATGGTGAACAGTTATCATGCCCCCTGGGAAACTAGCAGTTGACTGATGATATTGAAATGGACATGCTCAAACCTCCTGTGCATCGGCTGGAAGGGTTGAACGGACGCCTTCACATGCCTTTGGACTTTAGAGGTCTAGTAATGTATGCATGTCCTGGCCCAGTGCCAAGCAAATCCATCTGCCACCATTTGGATGGTTGCCCAAATGGATGGGTGGGCCAAACCATATAGTGCGTCAAAAACATGATGCCTCCAAGCGGCTGGAATGATGGGCTGGGGTTGGCCAGTGGACACGTCACAGTGGAGCTTGCTGCCTGATGGGGCGATGGGGTTGTCCTCAAGTTGCAGGCTGGAGACTGCGGTGCAATAGGCCAGCATTTCTTCATCCAGCTGCTGTGCCTCGGCAAGCACCATGTAGTCCAACCCTGGGGACAGGGAATGCATCGAGTGGATGGAGGTGTGAGACAGTGTGTCGACCATAACATTGTTTTTCCTGGAGATGCGTTTAACGGTGGTGGAATACTCCAAGATGTATGACAGTGTTGCTGCCGTGCCGACCATGGATTCGGCTCTTTGGTGAATGTGACAGTGAGGGGTTTGTGGTCCATGAAGACTGTGAAATTCTGGCCCTTCAAGAAATACCAGAAGTGCCGGATGTTGAGGTAGAGGGCTAGCAGCTCCCTGTCAAAGGCTCTAGGGGCCACAGGTGCTGGCTGAAGAACACGAGTGGTTTCCACTGACCTTCAATTAGTTGTTCCAGCATGCCGCTGACTACTGAGTTGGAAGCATCAACAGTGAAGGCTGTGGGAACATCCACCTGCTGGTGTACAAGGAGGGTGGTGTTAGCAAGGGTGTACTTGAGCTGCTTGAAAGCCGTTGCTGTCTCCATGTCCCAGGTGATTTCTTTGGCCTTACCAGACATCAGACTGAACACAGGTCACATGACTTGGGCTGCTGACAATAAAAATGGTAAAAGTTGATCATGCCCACAAACTCTTGTGCTGCACCTGGCAAACAGGCAGATGGCCTCGACTTGTGCTGGCAAGGGAATTGTTCCATGCCGGACAATGCAGTGCCTAAGGAAATCAATGCCCGACGGCCTGAACTGGCACTTCATGAGGTTGATGGCCAGGCCGTATACACTCAGACAGCAGTAGAGTTGGCACAGTTGTGTCAAATGTTCTTGGTCCAAGCAGCTGATGATCAGGATCATCTTAGAGGATGAAGACAAAATCCAAGCCGCGGCCCACTGAGTCCATGAGCCGCTGGAACGTTCTTGAGTCCAAAAGGCATTGGCAGGAACTCGAATAGACCAAACCGGGTAATGAGGGCTGTCTTGGGGGCATTACTGGGGTGGTTGGAATCTGGTAATACCTGCAGACCAGCAAATGTTGGAGAAGATGCGTGTCCCATGCAAGTTGGCCATGAAGTTCTGAATGTGGGGAACTGGGTAGTGGTCGGCCATGGTGACATCATTTACCCTTCTGTAGTCGCCACATGGCCTCCATCCTCCAGCCAACTTGGGCACCATGTGCAGCGGAGAAGCCCACAGGTTGTCTGAGTGCCAGACAATCTCCAACTCCTCCATTTTCTTGAATTCCTCCTTGATGAGGTGGAGTTTGTCAGGCAGGAGCTTGTGTGCCAGGGTGTGTAGCAGTGGCCTTTGAGTGGGAATGTGGAGAACTGCAGCGTGATAATGGTCGGGAACTTCATTAGTAATCTGGCAAATTTGTTGCCTGACAAAGTCACAGAGTCCAAGTGTGGAGCTGGTAACCTGGCTTCACCGAGTGAGAAGGTCTGGAAGGTCCTGGCATTCACTAGGCGCCGTCCCTTGAGGTTCACTAGGAGGCAGTGTGCCTGGTGTAAATCTGCACCCAATAAAGGCCGTGACACTGCTGCCAGCGTAAATGACCAGGTGAAATGGCTGGAACCAAACTGTCGTGGGATGTTCCACATTCCGTATATGCAAATAATGCTGTTGTTGGCAGTGGTGAGCTTGAGGGTGTCATGGCTCGAGGGGTCAACACACTAACCTCAGCCCTGCGTATATGAGGAACTTTCACCCGGAATGTCGGTCCCATAAGTAAAGGAGGCTATCATGGTGGCCAGCCACCGTCACCATTAGCAATGGCTATCCCCCGCATTTCCCAGAAAAGTACAGGGTGGGCGGCAATGGTGGGGTCCTGAACCTCACTTTTGGTGGTAAAAACAACAACGGTCTGAACTGGGATCACTCCTTGCTGTGGGCGTCACTGGCTTTGTTGATGTTGTGGGGAAGGCCTGGGCCTTAGCGTGTGATGCAGCAACTTGGTCGATGGAGGCCCTGCCATGCTGCTTGATATCCCACAGGATGTCTGTGTGGGCTCTACTTTGCATGGGTCACTGAAATTGTCATCTGTGATGAGGAGGCAGACATCTACTGGCATCTGCTTAAGAAAGACTTGTTTGAACAGTAAACATGACTTATGGCCATCTGCTAGTGCCAGCGTCTCGTTCATTAAGGCCGATGATGCACAGTCACCAGGCCATCCATGTGGAGCAACTGCACTGTGCCCTCATGGCAGGAGAGGCCAAAAGTATGGATCAGGGGCACCTTGATTATTTCATACCTGTCCACAATCAGTGGCTGTTATAGGAAATCGATGATGTGACTTGCTGTTTCCTGGATGAGTGAACCGACCATATAGTAGTACTTTTGTGGCATCCAAGACCATTTGCCTGACCTGGAATGTTTTGCCTGTTCAAACAAGACCTGTAGCTGCGAGGTCCAGGAAATCAGCAGTTTCAATTAAACTGCATTCGGCATACTTGGGTTGGTCATCATTTGGTCCAAATGCCATTTGAACCATCAGAGTCACAATGTAGTCACACTAGGCACGTAACGAGTGAAAGAACCACAAAGAGTCGAAAGTGAGTTGAACCGAATGACTTTAATAGAATCCCTCGGAACTCGATGACGCTTGTGACTCCCAGGATCTTTATGACATCAGCTGCCAGGCTGTGGGCTTTCCTTGCACCCAGAGCTCTCACAGTCAGATCACCACAGACTTGCCCGCATTTCTCTGAGCTGGTTCGCTGCCAAACTGCCTTCTATTCCTGGAAGATGTCTTGGTGTTGGGAAACTCATCAGCCAATGAGCTTCCAGAAGGGAATATAGTGATTCTCTGGTTAAGCTCTGAAATCTTGTTGTCCATTTATGCCATATTGAAATTTCATTGCCCACATTTAGAAAACAAAAGATTGAGGTAAGCACTACTTCTAAATCCCAGTTTCAATTATAGAGATAAAATAATACCGTTATTATGCCTTCCATAAGACCAAAAGATATAGGAGCAGAAGTAGGCCATTTGGTCGATCAAGTCTCCTTGGCAGACCTCTATTAAGTCTGTTAAGGTACATATCTCTATTAAGTCACCTCTTTAGTCTCTTTAATCTGGTCCCTGCTTTAATTAGAATAGGATTCAAAGATTTGCAGTCTGGTATTGAAATGTTATGTCACCATACCCCAACTGGGTTTGTAAAGATGCTACATATGTTTGCAGTGATATCAACAGGGTTCTTTGATGATGTGTTTGTGATGTGCTTGTGATTTCTAATCCAGTCAAATGTTTCCCTTACAGATGTTGTCAGCCATGTATGAGAAAGGTACAGCCTATAGGACACTTCTGCTCAAAAATTCAGGTGATACTCCCATGACGTTTTCCCTGCATTCACCACACAAAACCATCATTAGAATTAAGCCAAACATTGGTTTTGTTCTACCGAAGGCCCATCGGATATTGACGCTGAAAGTATCTCCCCAGAATGAGGGCCTTACCAAGTACACACTGCCATTGCATCTAAATGCCTCAGAGAAGTACAATCAGGTAATGAGTCACAGAGTTTCGGCGAAGTGGGCTTATCTAAAATGGATAATATGAGGGGACAGCTTTAAGGTGCTTGGGAGAAAGTACAGGGGAATGTAAGAGGTAGGATTTCCACACAGTGGTGGATATATGGAATGTGCTGCCGGCCATGGTGATGGTGGCAGGTACAATAGGATCCAATGGAACTATTAGATTGGTAGATGGAACTGAGAAAAATGGAGAGCTATGCAGTAAGGAAATTCTAAGCAGTTGGTAAAGTAGGTTGTTATGTCCGCATAACACTGTGGGCCAAAAGACTTGTACTGTGCTGTAGATTTCTATATTCTAAGGAGAACACCAAGAAGGTTCACAGAGTTGAATCATGTGATGAGATGATTTCCACTCCCCCCCACCCCCACCCACCTGGTCTTGTTAGAATGTCATCAATTTGTTCTCTCTCACTGAAACTGCTTGAGCCGCTGAGTTTGTCCAGCAGATTGTATTTTGCCCAACAATCTCATTGTGCTTGAGGTGTGAGATAGTGGATACAGGGATGATTGATGCCTGGGTCCCTAAAACCAGGGATAAAAATCTCAAAGTAAGTGAGCCTCATTCTGTAGAGATCATGAAAAAATGTCTTCATCCAGAAAGGAAAGAATCTTTGGAAGAATATCATGAAGGCTCCATTGACGTGTATATTCAATATCAAGATTGATGCAATTTTAAACATTAAAGTGGTGCTGAGGTAAAAGGTCAGACATGAACACTGAACAGACATGAGGGCTCAAGTGGCCAAATCCTGCTTCTTTCTCAAACATTATGCTCTGGTGTCACTGCCAAAATTTTCCCTTTATGATGAACATTAAGAATAAAGCATAAAAGAAAGCTGTGATTGTCATAAAAACACACAGAAATGATGAAAGAACTCAGCAGGTCTAGCAGTGTCCACTGAGAACTGCTGTGATTTTATTTCATCAGATGCAAGGATCGACAATGAGACAATGAGATAGACAACAGACTCGCCAAGGCAAATAGCGCCTTTGGAAGACTACACAAAAGAGTCTGGAAAAACAACCAACTGAAAAACCTCACAAAGATAAGCGTATACAGAGCCGTTGTCATACCCACACTCCTGTTCGGCTCCGAATCATGGGTCCTCTACCGGCACCACCTACGGCTCCTAGAACGCTTCCACCAGCGTTGTCTCCGCTCCATCCTCAACATCCATTGGAGCGCTCACACCCCTAACGTCGAGGTACTCGAGATGGCAGAGGTCGACAGCATCGAGTCCACGCTGCTGAAGATCCAGCTGCGCTGGATGGGTCACGTCTCCAGAATGGAGGACCATCGCCTTCCCAAGATCGTATTATATGGCGAGCTCTCCACTGGCCACCGTGACAGAGGTGCACCAAAGAAAAGGTACAAGGACTGCCTAAAGAAATCTCTTGGTGCCTGCCACATTGACCACCGCCAGTGGGCTGATAACGCCTCAAACCGTGCATCTTGGCGCCTCACAGTTTGGCGGGCAGCAGCCTCCTTTGAAGAAGACCGCAGAGCCCACCTCACTGACAAAAGGCAAAGGAGGAAAAACTCAACACCCAACCCCAACCAACCAATTTTCCCTTGCAACCGCTGCAATCGTGTCTGCCTGTCCCGCATCGGACTGGTCAGCCACAAACGAGCCTGCAGCTGACGTGGACTTTTTTACCCCCTCCATAAATCTTCGTCCGCGAAGCCAAGCCAAAGAAAGAAGACTGAGGGTGTAGGTTAATTGGATGTAAATTGGACAGCACGGACTCAAGGGCCGAGATGCCCTGTTACCTTGCTGTATGTCTAAAAAAAAATTAAGGTGAGAGGGCTCATTTAAAAGTGTATATTTTTTAAAAAATCCCCTGACACTCACTTAACTCTCTTTTTAAAAGTATCACCACTCACATCGCCCCCATTATGAAAGCATAGCTCAACTTTACATTCCACCCTCCCTCCCTATGCAGAGTCCCAGACTATCTGAGATACACCATTCCTTCCCAGCTGTAAGAATTAGATCAGCCTTGGACTCATTAACTGGCAGAACAAGTGTGAGATGATTAACTGGCCTACTTCTACTCCTAGTGAATATGTTCATGTTCTAGTTAGAGTGTTCACTTAATCTTATAGTGTGCTTTAGTTTAGTTTATTTATATTGCACATTTAAAACAATTCACATTGAACAAAGTGCTCTACAGATCATAAATTACTTCTTAACTTAAGCAGCTATTTAAAGCGCAGTATAAAACAGGTCTCTGAGGTTTAGAATTGTACATACAACATGGTAACAATCGACAATCACTTCAAAACACTTGCGAGTAAAAATTCAACTTCAGCCTGCATTTAAAAGAGTTAAAGGAAGGGGCTGATTTGATGGAGGGAGGAACGTTGTTCCACAGTTTGGGGGCTGGTATTGTAAAGACGCAATCTCCCCTGAGTTTGTGATTTGAGTGCGGAACAACCTAGCGCCTCAAATTGGCTGATCTGAGGGGTCTCAAAATGAAATAGTTAATTAGGAGATCGGTGATGTAGGAGAGGGCTAGTCCATCGATGGATTTGTAAACAAACTGGAAAACTTTATAATCTATCCCGAACCACAGTGTCAATCAGTGAAGGGAGGCGAGAATAGGGGTGATGTGGTCCCTTTTCTTGGCTCCTGCCAGGAGCCTTGCTGCCGTATTCTGAACCAGTTGCAGATGGGATAATGATGACTGAATAAATCCTATGTAAAGAGAGTTAGAGTAGTCTAAATGGGAGACAATAAGGGGGTGGATAACTTTCTCGAGGTCTTTCAGTGACACGAATGATTTGATTTTGGCAATAGTATGGAGCTGGAAAAAGCTAGCTTTTACTATTGTATTGACTCTGTGTGGAAACATCACAGCAAAGCCTGTATTGCTGAAAGGGAAGGTAACTCACTGACTTACAGGTTGGGATACAACAAGGCCGATGAAGGACATCACTCACCAGAGAGTAAGAAGTTCTGTTTATGTCTGCAAAAAAATTACAGAGAGTTGTGACTGCAGCTTGATTCATCAAGCACATTCCCCTCCCTGCTATCATTTCTGTCAAAACTTCCTGCTGCCTTGGAAAAGCAGCCAACATATTGTAAGAGCCACTGCACCCTGGACACACATCGCATCAGGAAGAAGGTTCATGAGCTTGAGATCATACACCACATGATTCAAGGACAATTTCATTCCCACCATTATCAGACTCCTTGTACTGATATGTTTTCCTCCATTTCCTGAATATATGAGGCTGGCTCATGACTCATCCTTTAAGTCTCCTCCCCTTTTGCCCTGGCCATAAAGGTCATGTTACCTCCCCCTTTCTGGCAGTCCTGTACCTGGATCTGGGCCAACCAAAGTCTTGTGTGCATTAAAGGTTATTGTTCCTGCAGCCTGTGACTCTGTGGTTATTGATGGAGCCCGTCAATTTAATGCAAACAACAACGCCTCTCCAGCAATGGAGAAACCGCTGCGCCCTGATCGGTTGGAAGTGGACGCCCATCTCCCAGGAGCGTCAGTGTACTATGAGCAGTGGTTCAGCTGCTTCAACAAATTTCTCGAGGCCGCGGCCAAATTGGTGAACTCCGACGAGAAAAAGCTGAAGGTCCTACAAGCAAGAGACGGCCAGAGAGTCTTTCAGGACATAAAGAGCTGTCCTACTTACATGGAAGTGATGGCCAAACTTCAGACCCTCTACAAAACCGAAGCTCAATGAGGTGTACTTGCTCTACCTTCTGGCATCCTGAAAACAGCAACTCGGTGAGTCGGTAGAAGATTTCCTTCGTGACCTGTTTGTGCTAGGAAAAGACTGTTGGGGTAGTCTTGCAGCTCCTGTGCCGATGGCCCAGTGTGTCGAAGACCTGGTCCAGGATGCTTGTCTGTCGGGGTTGAGGTACGATTGCATCAAGCAGCGTCTGCTTGAAGTGGACCAACTACTGCTGAAATGGGAGGTGCAGTTGACCAGAACCCTGGGCTCAGTCCAGTGCCATGCAGAATCGATAGCAGGAAAAACCAGGTCCATCATATGGGCACAGCTGATGCTGCCATCTTAGGTGATGGCAACTGGAACTGCAGACCCAACCTCTGTGGCCATGGCAGTCGAACACTCCAAGTGTTACTTCTGCGGGCAAGCAAAGCACCCTCGATGAATCTGCCCCACAAAAGGCGCTACCTGCTCTGGCTGCAGTAAGAGGGGACACTATTAGTGGGTCTGTAAAGCCAGGCCCTCCCCTAGAAGCAGCACGGTGTGCATGACTGACAAGTGGATTTCACCTTCACTTCTGGTGCTGACTGGATGCATGGTGAGAGGAACACCATCTTACCTGCTACCACCCCCGCTCTCCGCATGGACAACACCGCGGCTGCCCGCCTCGTTGACGTCACTTCCATCTGGCTCTGTGACTCCACCCCCGTGGAAGGCGCCACTTCTATATTCTCCCTCAGCCTTGGAAGTGATTACCACGTGGTCAACAGGGAGGATACCATATTGTACTTCGGGCCTCTCCACTGATGTTGATATCGATGATGACAAAGTTCCACTCTTGGCTTTGATTACGCTGAACCAGGCCAACCCTCATCTGATGGAGATAGAGGTGAATGAGCACAAAATTAACTGCCTCTTCGACAGTGGCAGTACGGAGAGCTTTGTCCCACCCTGACTTGGACCACGGACTCTCGCTCCCTATCTGGCCGATGAGCAGCTCCATATCAATGTTGCCAAGGGCCACCAAACTAACATCAGTGGGTACTTTGTTGGATCTCTGACAGTGGGGAAGGAACATTACAATGACTTTTCCCTGTTATTCATGTCCCAGCTCTGTGCGCCGATCCTCTTGGACCTCGACTTTCAAAGTCAGTTCAGGAGTGTGACGATGGCGTCTGGGGGCCCATAACTGCCACTCACAGTGTACTACCCACAGATCACTGACACCCCCCCTCCCACAGCTCTCCAGTGCCAGCCTGTGGCCCTTCCACCCTTCGGGTGTCCCCTCTGTCACTATTCGCTAACTTAACCCTAGACTGCAGACCCATAGCTACCAAATGTAGGTGCTACAGCACCAAGGATATGGCATTCATCTGGGCTGAGGTTTGGTGACTCCTGTCGGAGGGGATCATCACCCTTAGCTCCAGGGGTCAGGGGTGTAAGCAAGCCCCGGATGGTTATAGATTACAGTTTAACCATCAACCGATTCACACAGTTGGACGCATATCCCATTCCCAGGATAACTGACATGGTCAATAAGGATGCCTAATACCGTGTTTTTTCAACCATTAACCTCAAGTTGGCATATCACCAGCTCTCCCTCTGCCCGGGAGATCGTATGCATGCGGGCTTCGAGGCCGACAACAAGCTCTTACACTTCCCCAGGGTCCCTTTTGGTGTCACAAATGGTGTCTCCTCATTCCAACGGGTGATGGATTGGATAGTAGATGAGCACAACCTGGCAGCAATGTTCCCTTATTTATATAATGTTACCATCTGCGGTCATAGCCAGCAGGATTACGATGCAGACATCGCAACATTTTTGGATACAGCCAAGTCCCTGAATCTGACCTGTAATAAGGACAAATGTACCTTTAACATGAATCGCCTGGCCTTACTTAGATGCATTGTGGCGCATGGCATCATTGCCCTGGACCCCGACCGCATGCGACCCCTGATGGGGCTCCTGGTCCCAAGCACCCTGGAGGGACTAAAGGGGTACCTGGGACTGTTTTCATACTATGCACAATGGGTGCCCACCTCCTGATAAAGTCCACTATGTTCCCATTATGGGCAGAAGCTCAGGCTGCTTTTCATGACATCAGAGAGGACATTGCAAAAGCCATGATGCATGCTGTGGATGAATCCATCTCCTTCCAGCTAGAGAGCAATGTTTCTGACTTCCCACTGGCCGCCACACTCAACCAGACAGGCAGACCAGTAACATTTTTTCCCCAAACCCTTCACGCCCGTGAGATGCGGCACTCCTCTGTCGAGAGGGAGGCGCAGGCAATCATTGAGGCAGTGCACCATTGGCACCACTACCTAACTGGTAAAAAGGTTTACCCTGTTGATGGACCAACGAACCGTCACCTTTATGTTCAACACAACACTGAGGGGTAAAATTTAAAAAAAAGACAAGATCCTTTGGTGGAAAATTGAGCTTTCCACCTACAACTATGACATCTTGTACAAGCCAGGTAAGCTCAACGACCCTCCAGGTGCCCTTTTCCAGGGGAAGGCGCCAGTGTACCTCTCAAATGCTTCCAAGCCCTCCATAGTGACCTCTGTCACCCCAGAGTTACGATATTGTTCCATTTCAGTATCACGCTGGCAAGACGTGTTGTCAGAAGCTCTGCATGCCATCCGATCGCTCCTATTCACCACCACGAATACTACCCCACATGAATGTATATTTGCCTTTACCAGGAAGCCGGTGAATGGGTCCTTGATTACCCCCTTGTTGGCGACCAGAGGACCGGTCCTGCTCCAGAAACATGTGAGGGGCCATAAAACAGACCCACTGGTGGAAGAGGTGCACCTCATACATGCAAACCCACAGAATGCTTTCGTGCGATATCCCGATGGCCATGAGGACACAGTACCCATCCGGGACCTGGCATGTGCCGAAGAGCCCAAAAACTACCTCATCCAAACCGGTCCATCCTATTTTTCACATCTCACCCCATTGGGATTCGTTGTTAGAGACCAAGTTGCACGCCACACCCTACCTAGAACACACTCCAAATGTGCCAACCCCTGACAAGGTACTGAATCCTTCCCCTTCTCATACTTTTTCAGTCAGCATCCCGGCACAGACAGTCTCTTCTCCACACACACAGATGGCCACTCCACCTCCAGACACCTGTCCAGCAGCACAGTAGACCATCACCATGCCTGCTCCTCGCTGGTCCCACAGGTGGAGGAGGACACCAGCGCAGCTGGACGTCTAGCATTGAGTGTTTGTGGGGATGGGGGGGTTCTGTTTTAAAAAAGGGTGAATGTACCGATATGTTTTCCTCCATTACTGGCCTTACCAGTTATGTATATATGAGGCTGGACTACCCACTAATGACTCATTCCTTAAGTCTCCTCCCCTTTTGCCTTGACCATAAAGGTCGCATTACCTTCCCCTTTCCGGTAGTCCTGTACTCGGATCTGGGCCAGCCAAAGTCTTATGTGCATTAAAACCTGCAGCTTATGACTCTGTGGTATTGATAGAGCCTATCATTCTTGAATGAGCCTCACACTGGGAAAATTATGTTGCCGTTCCTCTGTTTTAGGGGAACTTTTTTCTCTTTAACTGCTAGACTATGTCTTATGACCAGCTAGACTGCTCGCAGAAAATGAATTTCTCACTGCCTATCACTTGATGGAACAATAAACTTGATCTTGAGTTTGATGGTTCAGTCATTTCTGAGACACAGTCAATCTAGCCACCTTTCAAATGGAGAAGAAAGTTAATCCCGGTTGTTAGCCGACAGTGGTAAAATTTGGTCCATTTGTGTTTCATGTCAGGAAACAGATCATGGCTGCATGCAACTTGTCTTGGATAGCACTCAGCAAACAACGGTCACACCACCCATAGCACACAATGATAATCTAAATTGTGAGAGTTTGTTCCCCCTCCAATTTGCATCCTGTGTCTTTTCTATTGTTATATTCCCTTTGTGTCCATAAGGCAAGGATTCCCAAGATTTCATAGGATGGACTATAACATTTCAAGAAGTGAGCATCAAACCCCTGTTTGAGAATATTTGTGGGTTGAACAATATTTGCTGGGATTGTCAGAGGAACATTCATGAATAAAGATTCAAGATTATTTTGTAATCATGTACATAGATATACAAAATTTGTTAAAGTTTGTTTTTTTAAAAGCTCACAATAGATGCCACTAGCCCATCAACCCCTCTGAGAGGAGAGAGGGGAGCAAAATAGAGTCCCCTCAGTAATGCTGAGTGTCCGTGGATTCGCTGTCTGCAATCCTACAAGTTCTGGAGCCACATGGCCTCTTGCCTGTTCCTAGCTCTGAGCTCCAAAATTATCAGAAAGCTGTGGGCACCTGAGGCCTTCTGGGAGCCCTGCTCACCATCATTACCCTCGGCATCCCCTTGAATTCTGATCCTGATACCTGATTCCCATGAACCGAACTCCAGCAGCCCACAGCCTGATGCAAGTCCTTCAGCTTCTGACCCATGTATTGGTCCACTCCTGTGATTTCTTCCTATGTCCTCCCAAACTTCTCCTCCAAGACAGAGAGGGGATGTTCTCCCACTAGTGACCTGTGCTGATTCGCTGATCTCCCAGAGCCCATAACTCTTGTAGTCTGCTGCCAAGAATGGGTGCTGCCATTTTGGACAGGCATTAAATTAAATGTAAGTGTAGAACTCTATTCTTTGCTTAGATGGAGCTCGATAGCAACAGGGGAGTGTTATTGGACAAGAATTGATGCTCAGTAACAAGATAAGAATAAAAACAATTCAGGAAATTGTGGAAGTAGCAATGCCAAAGCACGAATGATAGGAATACACTGGAGGCTATTTTTTGTCAGGAGTCTACGCATGCATTCAATCCCATGTACATTAGACAAAGAAGGTTAATATTTATCAGGCACTTCTTACAATCACCAAGCAACCTAAAATCCATTTTAAAGTTGATAATGTAAAAAATGCAGCATAAAATTTGCATTTAATGACATTCTGTGCAGAACATTGTGGTACAGTAAAACCCCTTGTATCCTGCACCTATGGGGATTAGTTGATACCGGATAAGTGTATTTTCTGGTTGCTTGAGACTTACTCTTACAAGGCCTACCTAAAACCCATCTGCAGCCTCATGATCCATTAATTTATGATCACCAGGCAAATCTAATTTATGGATAATGTGATGGATCTTGAATCAGCTAAACCAGCCATCTAATAAAGAGCACTGAGTATCAATATTCATCTTCTCGTGGAACTCCTTTAGTTTCTCTTGCAAAATGGGTCTTTATATGCAGCCACCTTCTGACTTTTTCAAACAAAACCATTCAAAAGGAACCTAGCCGGGAGGTATGACGAGTGTGACGTCGGTTTTACCAGTGTCGAACTTCATATAAAACTGC
This sequence comes from Narcine bancroftii, assembly GCF_036971445.1. Lineage (NCBI taxonomy): Eukaryota > Metazoa > Chordata > Chondrichthyes > Torpediniformes > Narcinidae > Narcine > Narcine bancroftii. Next base: position 43,226,669 of record NC_091472.1, on the reverse strand, counting down.
TTAATTTTCTGAGACTGGGTTTTAATGTTTTGGTGATTGTTGAGCCAACATTAAATTCTTCCATAAGCACTGCACGACTTGCACCATTTTCCAGTCTCTTACATATCTCCATCTTCTGCTTAAAGATAAACACCACAGTGTTTTTTCTTATATATAATATTACTAACTTTATTAATTCTTCACTCTTTATTTTGGGGGGGGAAGGGTGGGTTTTTGTATATATAGTTTTTTTTTAGTGGTCGTATAAATTGGGGGGGGTTAGATTGATTTAAGTTAGGTTATTAATGTTGTGTTGCAATAATTACTTCATTTTTATTTTTTCTTTAAATGTAATTTCTTTGTTTTATTCATGTAATAAAATCTTTAAATAAAGTTTCAAAAAAAAAGATAAACACCACAATTTAATGACTGCCTGGTTGATTTTCTTTCAGCATGGTAATGGTCAGGGGTAAATGTGTCCAAAATAATGTCCTGCAAAATGGAATCTCTGTTTACATTGGTCACAAGGCAGGAAAAGGTTGCAGGTGTCGCCTGGCGCGTGAGTGGTAGATTGGCAAACTGACAGTGAGGTTCGCCTATTTTAAAATTACATATTTTTTTACCTATTATTTAATTCTTATTTTAAAATTTTTTTTTGCCTATTGCTTGAAACTGCCAGTTGCTTGAATTCCAGACCCCATCGGCTTTACTGGAGTAAATTTAAATTGATTTACAACACAAGAGAAGCTGATTCTTGCCATTGAAACCCATGCCATCCAATTACAGCCAACCCTGTTTATTCTGGAAGGTGGGAGAAATCCGGAGCACCCAGAAAAAAAAACCCATGCAGGTCACAGGCAGAGCAAACAAATTCTTTATAGATAGTGGTGGATTTGAACCCAGGTTACAAGTGCTGGAAATATGTTGCACTAACTGCTACATTAACAGTGCAAAGATTCTATAGCCGACGTTAATTGAGAAGGAATTCTTGCTCTTGGGCACTAGGGGTAAACTTGCCTACTCTTCTTTGAAATATTGCCATGGGTTTTTTGATATCCACCCAAGAAGATGGCACATTAGATAAATGGCTCATCCTTGAGGTACTGATTTTGTTTTGAAGTCTCTGGAGTGAACTTGATCTCATTCTTGTGTGGGAATTCAGGGTGATGCATCGAGTCCACGCTGCTGAAGATCCAGCTGCGCTGGATGGGTCACGTCTCCAGAATGGAGGACCATCGCCTTCCCAAGATCGTATTATATGGCGAGCTCTCCACTGGCCACCGTGACAGAGGTGCACCAAAGAAAAGGTACAAGGACTGCCTAAAGAAATCTCTTGGTGCCTGCCACATTGACCACCGCCAGTGGGCTGATAACGCCTCAAACCGTGCATCTTGGCGCCTCACAGTTTGGCGGGCAGCAGCCTCCTTTGAAGAAGACCGCAGAGCCCACCTCACTGACAAAAGGCAAAGGAGGAAAAACCCAACACCCAACCCCAACCAACCAATTTTCCCTTGCAACCGCTGCAATCGTGTCTGCCTGTCCCGCATCGGACTGGTCAGCCACAAACGAGCCTGCAGCTGACGTGGACTTTTTACCCCCTCCATAAATCTTCGTCCGCGAAGCCAAGCCAAAGAAAGAAAGAAAGAAAGAAAGAGAGAAGAAAATAAGGCAATGTAACACTCCAAACACATTTGCTGCTTTCACAGTTCTGGAACAGAGGCACAAAGCTGACAATAAGTGATTGACAAATATATACTGATGAACAAGCAAGGCCTTTTCCAGCTGGCATTGCCAAACAATGATCAGGACTAATAGCTTTGTTTTGACTTCCTCCCACCCACTCCCCACACCTTCACTGTGAAGCTACAGACATTCATCCTGGCATTGAGAACACAAACTATCTTTGCTTTTGAACATTATAAAGAACCCACTCCCCACACCTTCACTGTGAAGCTACAGACATTCATCCTGGCATTGAGAACACAAACTATCTTTGCTTTTGAACATTCTTTTCTTTGGCTTGGCTTCGCGGACGAAGATTTATGGAGGGGGTAAAAAGTCCACGTCAGTTGCAGGCTCGTTTGTGGCTGACAAGTCCGATGCGGGACAAAACAAAAGAGGAGCCAGAATCTTGACCCATTGAAGGGTTAATCATTAATCCTTTCTACGTCTTATCTCGTGTGGACTCTAAGCAGCGTAACCAGTACACACCTTGTCAGTTTCTACATGCACAAAGCTCTACCTCTGCTGAGTCCTCCACTATCTCTGAATTGTCCAATATCTAGTACTAGCAACTTCCTTCAACTTGAGACGGGGAAGACCAACACCAGCTCTATGGTTTCTCTAACAACTGTTAACCCCATGACACCTGAATGGCTCCCTCTCCCAACTAACTCTGAAACGGAATCAGACTGGCAATATAGATGTTCTACTTCCCTCAAGAGGAACCGCCTAACCTGCATTGAGACTTGACTATTCTAATGCCCTCAAGACTGAACTGCTCATTGAACTCTCCACAAAACTCATGTCACTCAAAATCTGTTGTACTGTACTAATTAACCCCAAGACTCATTTATCTATCAACTCTGAGCTCACTGATTCATATTGATTTACAATTGATAATGTTGATTTTAAAATCCTCCCTTCAACGTAAATTTTTTTAATATATGTTAGAGATATAGCACAGTAATAGGCCCGAGGTCCTGTTGCTGCCACCGCCGGAGGCCAGACAAACCCCAGCAACCCGCACAGCCCGACCGTTGGCAGCCGAGCCCCGGGCCGGGAGCCATCAATGAGAACAAGCACAATACTATGTCTACATAACACGACCAGTCTCTTTCCACTCTAGTCTAAACTGTTAACTCCATTGCAGAGTTCTCTCCAGTCTTAAAATATTTTCTACTAGAACTTTTCTTTCTGATCCTCAACCAATGCTGCATCCCCTTTACTTGGCCGCGGCAGGAGTAAACGCACGCAGGCCGATTCCAAGGCGCACCACTCCATAACTGTGGACATCGGTCGTAGATCTCCAGATATGGTTCGACCTAAAAGGGGAGGCAGGCCTCTTCAGCCCGGTTAAGCAACCTGCATAGGAGAAGGTCACTCCGATATAAAACCTACGACCCAAGGACCTCGCTGCCACGTCCCAGCTTGCTTGGCCATGGCACACGAACCATGAGTGTAAAGGGTGGGGCCAGTACTGCGCACACTGCACTCCACCTAAAAGCTCCTTTGCGCAGGCCCGAGGACAGGTCCACATCCTCCCCCTCAAAAGATGCACACAAACTCAAGCTAGCATGTTGGAACATCAGAACCATGCTAGATAAGGCTGACAGCCACCGACCTGAACGTCGGTCCGCCCTCATCGCACATGAACTCCTCAGACTCGACATCGACATAGCCACTCTCAGCGAAGTCCGCCTTGCTGATGTAGGCAGCCTCCAAGAACACGGCACGGGCTTCACACTCTACTGGTCTGGCAAGCCTCAGGCTGAACGAAGCCTATCTGGTGTTGGCTTCATGGTCAAGAACTCCATTGCCTCCAAACTCGAAAATCTCCCGACAGGCCACTCTGACCGGATCGTGTCCATGCGACTCTCCCTTCAAAACAAGCGACGTATCACTCTCATCAGTGTCTATGCTCCAACCCTTCAGGCGGAACCAGCAGAAAAGGACAAGTTCTACATTGATCTGCGCAAACTCATCCAACGCACCCCTATAGCCGACAAGATTGTCATTCTTGGCAACATCAACGCTCACATCGGCAAAGACTCAGAAACCTGGCCAGGAATCCTTGGCAAGCATGGTGTCGGCAAGTGCAATGACAACGGGCGCCTCCTGTGAAAACTCTGCGCAGAACAGCGACTTGTCATTACTAACACCCTTTTCCAGCAGAGAGACAGCCTGAAGACTACCTGGATGCATCCACGATCCAAACACTGGCACCTCATGGACTACGTTCTGGTGCGAGGAAGAGACAAACGAGATGTGCTCCACACCAGGGTCATGCCAGGCGCGGAATGCCACACTGACCACCGGCTTGTTCGCTGCAAGTTCAAACTTCACTTCAAGCCAAAGTTCAAGAACAGTGGTGCCCCCAGAAAGAGGTTCAATGTTGGAAACTTGCAGTCAGACGTAGTGAGAGGAAACTTCTAGGCAAACCTTCAAGCAAGGCTCGAGGATGCAAACTGCCTCATGGACACATCTCCTGAAACCCTCTGGGATCAGCTGAAAATGGCCATACTGCAATCCACTGAAGAGGTACTGGGCTTCTCCTCCAGGAAAAAACAAGGACTGGTTTGACGAAAACAACCAGGAAATTCAGGAGCAGCTGGCAAAGAAGCGATCTGCCGACCAGGTTCACCTTGTAAAGCCTTCCTGGCCAGAGAAAAAATGAGTCTCCCGTCTCGCATGCAGCCACCTTCAGCGCAAACTCCGGGAGATCCAAAATGAGCGGTGGACTAGCCTTGCCAAACGAACCCAGCTTAGCGCTGACATTGGCGACTTCAGGGGTTTTTATGAGACACTAAAGGCTGTGTACGGCCCCTCACCCCAAGTCCAAAGCCCTCTGCGCAGCTCAGACGGTGAAGTCCTCCTCAGCGACAAGATCTCCATCCTCAATCGATGGTCAGAACACTTCCAATCCCTTTTCAGTGCCAACTGCTCAGTCCAAGAATCCGCCCTGCTCCAGCTCCCTCAACAACCCTTGAGGCTAGAGCTGGATGAGGTTCTTACCCGGGAAGAGACATATAAGGTAATTGAACAACTGAAAAGTGGCAAAGCAGCAGGTATGGATGGAATCCCCCAGAGGTCTGGAAGGCTGGCGGCAAAGCTCTGCATAGCAAACTGCATGAGTTTTTCATGCTCTGCTGGGACCAAGGAAAGCTGCCTCAGGACCTTCGTGATGCCATCATCATCATCCTGTACAAAAACAAAGGCGAGAAATCAGACTGCTCAAACTACAGGGGAATCACGCTGCTCTCCATTGCAGGCAAAATCTTCGCTAGGATTCTCCTTAATAGACTATTACCTAGTATCGCCGAAAATGTCCTCCCAGAATCACAGTGTGGCTTTCGCGCAAACAGAGGAACTACTGACATGGTCTTTGCCCTCAGACAGCTCCAAGAAAAGTGCAGAGAACAAAACAAAGGACTCTACATCACCTTTGTTGACCTCACCAAAGCCTTTGATACCGTGAGCAGGAAAGGGCTTTGGCAAATACTAGAGTGCCTCGGATAGCCCCCCAAGTTCCTCAACATGGTTATCCAACTGCACGAAAACCAACAAGGTCGGGTCAGATGCAGCAATGAGCTCTCCGAACCCTTCTCCATTGACAACGGCGTGAAGCAAGGCTGCGTCCTCGCACCAACCCTCTTTACTATCTTCTTCAGCATGATGCTGAAACAAGCCAATAAAGACCTCAACAATGAAGACGGTGTTTATATCCGGTACCGCACGGATGGCAGTCTCTTCAATCTGAGGCGCCTGCAAGCTCACACCAAGACACAAGAGCAACTTGTCCGTGAACTACTCTTTGCAGACGATACCGCTTTAATTGCCCATTCAGAGCCAGCTACCTATCTCGGCTGCACCATTTCATCGGATCGACAACGAGATAGACAACAGACTCGCCAAGGCAAATAGAGCCTTTGGAAGACTACACAAAAGCATCTGGAAAAACAACCAACTGAAAAATCGCACAAAGATAAGCGTATACAGAGCCGTTGTCATACCCACACTCCTGTTCGGCTCCGAATCATGGGTCCTCTACCGGCATCACCTACGGCTCTTAGAACGCTTCAATCAGCGCGGTTTCCACTCCATCCTCAACATTCATTTGAATGACTTCATCACCAACATCGAAGTACTCGAGCTGGCAGAGTCCGCAAGCATCGAATCCATGCTGCTGAAGACCCAACTGCGCTGGGTGGGTCACGTCTCCAGAATGGAGGACCATCGCCTTCCCAAGATCGTGTACTATGGCGATCTCTCCACTAGCCACCGAGACAGAGGTGTACCAAAGAAGAGGTGCAAGGACTGCTTAAAGAAATCTCTTGGTGCCTGCCACATTGACCACCACCAGTGGGCTGATATTGCCTCCAACCGTGCATCTTGGCGCCTCACAGTTCCGCAGGCAGCAACCTCCTTTGAAGAAGACCGCAGAGCCCATCTCACTGACAAAAGACAAAGGAGGAAAAACCCAACACCCAACCCCAACCAACCAATTTTCCCTTGCAACCGCTGCAACTGTGCCTGCCTGTCCCGCATTGGACTTGTCAGTCACCAACGAGCCTGCAGCAGATGTGGACATACCCCTCCATAAATCTTCGTCCACGAATCCAAGCCAAAGAAGGGAGTCCCTTCCAGCCCATGGTCCTGCACTACACCCAATTGATTTACTAATGTGGCAGCCCACAATTGTGGAGATCGGGCTGGCACATCGCGCGGCAGCAGACACGGGCAGAGATCGCTAAAGCGAATCCCAGGACAACGAACTGGTGGGCGTAGAAGCTGGGGCTGCATCAAAAAAACAGCCTTAAAATGGCGTTGGTTAAGCTGCCCAGTTAACTCAGCAGAAACAGGCTGGGGAAGAAGGACATTCTTATGCATGGATGTTCCCACCCGCTATTGTTATTCATATGTTATTCAATCAGCAAAAATGGCGGGAACTTGAACAGTATAAAAGCCGCCTTTCCAGCCCTAATAAAGAAGTTAGCTTAACCTGCCACACATACTGAGTAGGTGTGTGTGTTTCTTTGTAGCGGTCGGCTACACTGGTACAAAATCAAAGTTCATATTTATTGTCAGAATACATACATGATATCACATACAACCCTGAATATTTTTTAATGTGGTACAGGGTTCATAATTTCTGTACATAATTATAAATTGCACTAACTCTGTACATCTTTGGTATGTGGGAGGGAACTGGAACATATGGAGGAAACTCACACAGACATGGGGAAAGGGTACAAACTCCTTAAAGTCAGTGCGAGATTCAAACCCAAGTTAATGGCTCTGTAATTCTAACCATTACGCTAATCGTGCTGCCCAACTTTCTCTTCCTTTCTCCGCATTTGACAGTATTCTTTTCTTTGGCTTGGCTTCGTGGACGAAGATTTATGTCCACGTCAGCTGCAGGCTCGTTTGTGGCTGACAAATCTGATGCGGGACAGGCAGACACGGTTGCAGCGGTTGCAAGCGAAAATTGGTGGGTTGGGGTTGGGTGTTGGGTTTTTTCTCCTTTGTCTTTTGTCAGTGAGGTGGGCACTGCGGTCTTCTTCAAAGGAGGTTGCTGCCCGCCGAACTGTGAGGCGCCAAGATGCACGGTTTGAAGCGATATCAGCCCACTGGCGGTGGTCAATGTGGCAGGCATCAAGAGATTTCTTTAGGCAGTCCTTGTACCTCTTATTTGGTGCACCTCTGTCTTAGAATTCTTGGAAACATCTATCCTCTTAAAATTCTGGCCTTCTGTTCACTTTTTAGGATTTAAAAGGGCCAGACTTTATGATTCTGCCTGTGGCGATGATAATCCTACAATCCAGAATTTCCTGACACTTTTCTCTACCTCTTTTCCCTTTTTTTAAGAAGGTCTATTAAACCTATGTTTTTAACCAAGCTTTTCACCATCTGCCCTAAAAATACATAAATGTTCCACTAATGCATTTTGGGACTTTTTGTAAGAGGCGCTTTGTAAATATAGGTTGTTATTTATCTTTTGTGTCATGAGTTTGTCCCAATGCACCACACTCTCAATGAATTACTTTGGAAATGTAGTTGCTGTTGTTTTCCAGGTAGCTGCTATTTTGTGTGTGTGTGTGTGTGTGCGTGCGTGTGCGTGTGTGTGTGTGTGTGTGTGTGTGTGTGTGTGTGTGTGTGTGTGTGTGTGTGTGTGTGTGTGTGTGTGTGTGTGTGTGTGCGCGCGCGCGCGCGCGCGGGCGTGTAGCAAATCCAATAATGATTGGAAAAGAAATTATTACAGTTCACCCATTATTTTCCAATAAGCTGAAGGTTTTTATCAAGGGCTTTCTAAAATGAGATATCCTTTATAGAAAATGTTTACTTCTGTTGGGTGGGTGCACAGAGTGCGAATGCCATCAGGATTGTGTGATACTCAATAAACATGTTAAAGATGCGCACTTTTTTTTAGCATTTATGAACAACTGAGTCGTGGTAGAAGGAGAAGTGCGCTGCTTAATGAACTGAGTCGTGGTAGAAGGAGGGATGCGCTGCTTAATGAACTGAGTCGTGGTAGAAGGAGGGATGCGCTGCTTAATGAACTGAGTCGTGGTAGAAGGAGGGGTGCACTGCTTAATGAATGAAAATGGCTCAAGGGACTTAATGGCCTCCTTCTGTCCCTATGGCCCTAATGACGGTCCTACCATAATGGGGAACAGCTATAATTGGAGCAATTGACCTTCACCCTTCAGCTAAAGGAGGAGGAAAGATTAACAAACTAAGGTTTCCACTTCTGATTGCAATCTGGTGATGCTGTGAAAAAGTTTTTGTTTGTGAACATCAGGTGAGACAGGTTAACCCTGGCACTGTGCCTCATACTGACACACACAGCCTCTGTCAACGTAAAATTATTTAAAAGCTGTTAGAACTTAATCCCAATGCATTTAGCAGCAGGGGAAGGAAAAGGAATTAGCTTGGTAAGACCTCAATAAGGCTGCAAGCCATATTGGAAAGCTCCATGGATATATTAGTACAGTTAAAACAATGCGTATCATTCAACTTTTGGAAATGTTTTCAAAACTCTTGACCTGTTGTATCCACAGCTGAAGTGAGACTCAAACAAAAAGATCCCTCTAGCTTTGCTGTTTTTCACAAAAGTAACGTTGAAGGAATGTAATAAAATAACATTCCGGCATGAACAAGTGAAATATTTTGGTTCTGCTTTCCTACACCAAAAGTGTGCTGAAGAAAATTCAAAGGTAGTGAGGCTGAATGTTTGTTTCTTTTTTTTCAAGGATGTCTATATTAACTTATCACTCACCTAAAGCTAAAACTTGAACTTTAACTACAGGAAATCAATCATCAGAAAAAATAAAATAAACTTGCAGAAGTATAAGGTGTGAGCAGAGTTGAGGAGAAACAGAAACATGCCCAGGCAGTTCAGAAAAGGTAGAAAAGCAAAGACAGAAGAATTATAGATAGAGGGAAACTCGCTTGCCATTGAAGTGTTTTCTTTTTGATCTCCCCAAAACCGGAAAGCATTTGCCCAAGGCTGCTTAACGAGTAGAATTTTCCATCCCGTTTATTTATGAAGAGACTTTCAGAAGGGGTGGTATGAAGTTTTGTGCAATGGAGAAGTTTCTTTTTAAATATGTTCACTAAAATATTGCAAACCCTGCACAGAAAAATAGAGCAACTTCCACATACTCACCTCTTGCCAATAGTTTGCTGTTATTTGAGTTCATTTTTGCCCTGATATTTAATGGTTGTGGAGATGCTATTTGATTGTTTGTGCGGCGCCTCACTCTCTCATGGTGAACCGGCCCCACATGTAACGCCACGTGGCGGGGCAGCCATAAGAAGATGGCGCTGTCAGGGGTTCTTCCTGACTCAAACCTCCCTCTCACTGCGTGCCTCGAGCAGCGATTATGATGTCACCATGCACGTGGTGACTGAGCCAGTGCTGCTATTAAAGGGGCGTGTGCTAAATTCAAATAAGCAGTCGTTAACAACCATCACCGTGGTGGCTGTGCTTTCTTCAACTGTGCAGTGCGACACACTTGATCAAATTGTCCTTTGACCTTGACATCCATGGAAAATTGCCATAATGCTAAGTGGACAGACCGCTCAGCAAATGACGAGATTTTCCGACAGTCCCACCTCGCAGGGTCACCTACTCATTTCTCAATCAACTGGAAGAAATCTGTTTTTGGATGCCTTTGTAATATAATGAGTACAATATGATAGATGAAAATGTCTTCAACAGAGGTATCCATAGCAGTTGGTGCATAGTTTAGGTCTACTGTGTGTAAATTGCAGCCTTGGGGTTGGGGTTTCCTTGCAAATATATATCAGAGGTTGAAAACTCACTGTATGAGAAGTCATGAGCCTGATTCACTTTAATATACTTCATTAAAACTGTGCTTGTTTTCATTTTCAATGCTAATCCAGCCTAGCAGAAAATTGAGACAAAAGCGACTGCAGATTACTGGAAGCTTGAAAAAGAAACTGCCAGAGAACTTCAATGGGCTGGGCAACATCCAAGGAAGCAAACGAATTGTTGACACTTTGGGTTTCTTTTTTCACTGTGTGAATATTTAGGTTGAAAATGCAATTAGGACTCAATTGCAAGATCTCATTTTCTAACGTAAGTGATAAAATAAATGTTATTACACCGCAGATACCAGCAGAAAGCAGGAAGATTTGCAATCCACCACATTCTGCATTTCTTGGCTGCCACTGCTCCAAACGCAGCTGCTTGCAATCTCAGCAAAAGATTCATAAAATGGAAACAGTTAGTGATTTGCTGGGAAATGTGTAGTATTTGCTCATCTGCCCCTTCCAAAGTGGGCAAATGACCGTGCAGGCACACAAGTGTTTGAGTGTGAAAATATTCAGCTTTCTCAATGACATGCAAATCCAAATACATATACTTTGCGAATGGAATATTCAAAGGACATTAGCACATTCAAAATGACTCCACATTTATTTGCCCTTCCAGTCCTCTCCTGGTAGCACTTCTGCAAGAGGGTTCCTTTTAGCCTATTACTGTCTGTGAAACTACAGCAGAGGTTCACCAGAAACACTTGTGAGTGAAATTTGCCCACATGACATGATGATGGAAGAGGAAGAATTTCCTCATATACTTCGTTTTCACTCTGGCAAAAATTTTCTGTGCAGTGTACAATTGCGCCATCACCACAGACATCAGCTTTCAATTCTATAACCCTCCTGAATAACCATCAAAAGGGCTGGAGAACAGCTGCCACCAAGCTGTGATGCGACAAGTAGAACAACCACCCTTGTCTTTGTTTTCAAATAATCCACACTTTGCTGCAGGAATAACAGATAGCAATCTCAGAATGTTGTCTGATTTTGTCCACTTATGATCCCAATTATATGCCTTCTCCTTTTTAACCACGCCAGATAAGATCAACTCACTCCACCCATGCCAGAGGTGGAAGATGGGACTTTATGAGTCTGCTGATCTCAATGATACATGTGGCAGTGAATTCATGAACAGAAACGGAAGTAGGAGAAGTAATGTATTTTTCAGTGAAGATGGGGAATAAAGAGTTAACTGACTTCCCATCAGAAGAGCATCAATCTGTTTCTTTCTACTGGGCAAGACCAACAGGTCGAGTTGTCTGAGAGCCGAGTGATGACAAGCATCGTTTGAAGATGTGTAGCCCAGCTCAGATTTCTCCTGTCAAGATTAAGAACGAGATGTAACCTGCACTATTACCTCAGGTGAAGTCATTATCTCCCTTTCGTTGAAGGGAGTGGCGGAATGTTTTTCTGCTTTACTTCATTCCCACATGTATACTTAATACATTTAACACATTGCCCTCAGGTAGGGCTAGGTTCGTTTAGCAATGTCAAGCTTCAGTGTTTTCAGAGGGAATTCAAACAAGTACCAACTTACTGAAAAACTCAGGGATATGCCAAGAGTGTTATGATTTGCATGAAAAAGCAAAGATGATGACAAATATAAGCTAGTCACTTATAAATTGAAAAACCTTGTTCAGTGACATTCATTTGTTTATTATCTGCAGCACTGTAAAGAGTAATCTTTTAAAGTTAACAATCATCTCAGGTGGACTGGGGAATTGCTTATCACTTTGAACCATTTTCCCATAATCTGCTTTACCTAACGAGCAAGCTTTATCTGATATCAAGGACTAACATCATGGCCTTGCAGATTAAATCCTCCAGTACACCAAATTCTCAAATCATTTCTTCATCACTGTACAAGTGGAATCATTATTTATCGACATTATATTTTGTCTTGGAAATTCCGAAATTTAATTTGAAATTATTTGTTTATTGTCACATGCAAAAGGATAGGTGAAATGTTTTATTGTGCATGCTATCCAGCAAGTCAACTCAGATTGCATTGTTTCATTTTATGCTCACCATTTTTGATCAGACAAGATACAAAATCAAATTGATTCTTCTCTTTCTCAATGTCATAGTTCTTAAAACTTTGCCACATCATTGACTCCTTTTCTTGGATTTGCTTTGTTTCTTTTTATTCGTTTGTAGATTGTGGGTGTTGTTAGCCAGGTTGCCATCTATTGCCTCTCTCCAATTGAAAAGTGATTTCTTGGATAATTTTGAAGAGAGGTTAAGGGTCAAACCTATTTGTGGCTTTGATATCATGCATAAGCCAGGTAAGGGAGCTCGGTCTTCTTCTTTGAAGGGGGATGCTGAGCAAGATCTGGTTTTTAAGGACAGTCCTGCTGTTACTTGGCCACCATTCTGAACATTAGAAATAATACATTTATTTGCTATCTTTACTTTAAATTCCAAAAGGTGGCACAGTAGATTTGGTCTCGCCTCTGCACTGATATTCCAAGCCTCTGCTCTGATAATCATGACCTTCCCTCTATGCTACAGTACTCTTGCTCTGCCTGTTTCCAGAGCAAGTTTCTCTGTGTGCACGAGACTAGGTGTGTGTATGTGATATGTTGATATATCATTCAACAGTCTCAACCTGAGTTTCAAAGTGGTTAAGACAAAGGAAATGATTGTGGACTTCAGGAGAATGAAGAACAACCATCCTCCACGACACACTAATAGCTCTGTAATGGAAAGAGTAGAGAGCACCAAGTTCCTTGTCTAAAGACCTATCAAGGACCCACAACATTTCCTCATTTGTCAGGAAGTTGCAACAGCGACTGCACTTCCTGACAAGATTGAAGCAGGAAAAGGTATGAGGCACCATCATGTCAACTTCCTACAGGCATTCTATCAAGGGCACCCTGGCTGGCTGCATCACAGTGTGGTATGGTTGCTGCAGAGAAATATATCAGAGGTCAATCTGCAGGACCATAAGTGTGGTAGAGAGGATCACTGGAGTCTCCCTTCCCCCCATCTATGTGATCGACTTAAGATCGTTATCTGAAGAGGACACATAAAATCATTGAGGACTGCTTCTACCCTGCACACAGCATATTTCTGCTGCTCCCATTGGGAAAGAGATCAAGGAGCATCAGAGCCAGCACCGCCAGGCTGAGAAACAGCTTCATCGCACGAGCAGTGAGAATGCTGGACGACCAAAGGAAATGCTCATATGAACCACCGAGACACTTCTATTTACAAAATTATATCTATTTATTTGTATCTCTGAATACTTGTTCTGCATGTGTATTGTTTGTCTGTATGTGTGTTATGTCTGACTGTGTGTCTGCGTGTCTATGTGTTTTGCACTGAGGATCAAACAACACTCTTTTGTTGAGTTGTACTTGTGCAATCAGATGACAATAAACTTGACTTGGCATCAGTTTATCAATAAGGACCATCCTATATAGATAAACTCATAGCTTCATCTAATGCCATGATTTCTTCTCAGATAACTCAATGACACTATTAAATTCTCAGCGGATTCTCCCAAGTTTTAGTGAATGATGTTCAACTGGTTCCAGATTAAACTTAAAAAAAACAGCTCTTACAGAATAATACAGAGAGCTGTATTCAATAACTAGAGACCTTCATTGAGTGTGAATAAATTTACCTTTCTTATTTTCCCAGCAGAGCAATTTTTCTCATGGCATCAGGTGATAATTTCCCTAGTTACCTAACTTAAATGGATCTGTAATTGTTATGTTGAATCAGTCACGTGGTTGCTCTCTTTCTGTGCTAAGACTTGGTCTGTTATGGTTTCCATTTCTCCAATGGTTCCAGTTTAAGATTTTGACTTTTGTGTATCCAATTACATTCAGTCTAATGGAATTGAATGCCAACCTTACGGTAGACAATAGTTGAAGGATATCATGTATAGTACATTTTTAATGTATTATTATGAGACAATTAAAGGAAGCTTGAATCTGAATCTCTGGAAGGTTGTTGACCTGAAAATTTATCCTCTTTCGACTTCAACAAATTCTGCTTGACCTATTGAGTGTTTACTCCATGTTCTGTTTTGTTTCAGATTACCAACATCTGTTTTTTTAAATACTTCAATCCATTTGGACATTTCTGATTTTTCCCTCCTCCCATCTCAACAAACCTCCAACATTTCTTCCAACTCTCATTTCCCACTTCTTTTGCTTCACCATCTAGGCTATCTCCCTAATTTTACCACCTCCCCAAACTTAATTGTCTCACCACCTTTCTCCTTGGATCAATGAGAAGACTGTCAAGTAATCCGCATGACTTTATCACCCACTTTCCAGCAACGCCCAAGAAATTTCCCATTGTGGAGGCAAGCTAAATCAATACTTATTCATGGGAGTAGATTAGCTTCAGCAAGCTACTTTGGTACAAATTCAGGAAATCTGGGCATTGGTGACTTGAATCTGTGATTGAATATTTAAAATAGAAAAACCATTCTATTCCTTAACATCTAATATTCCTGAATGTGTTCAAGGAAATTAAAATAATAGATTCTGAAAAGCAGACATATCAAAGTATTAAGTGTTTTTTTTTAACACCTGGGTTGGCACACTCACCAAAAAAATGTGCTTCAGTTAATTAATGCAAAGAAGTCCAACAAATCTGCAGCAACATTTTAATACGTATTTTGATTACACCATTTAAAAATAGTGGATTTGTCCCTTATAGGTGCAGCTTTTATTTAGTGGTATCACTTCTAATTTTTAGAAAAAGGAGGAAAACGATTTATAGAGAGTAAGACTTTAATACCCTAGGTCATCCCTATGTCTTCCTCTCTTTGCCTTGTAGGAAGATTTAAATATCAAATGATGGCCTCATGAGCAGTACAATAAAATAACTGCAGCCGTGTTAATAACTATTTTCCATGAGTAGAAGGCCAGTAGTATTTTACAAAAGTAAATTAGTTCCAATGCCAGTGAAGAGTGGAACCAACTGAAGACTCTGCATTCTCTTTCTCTTTCTTTCAGCAAGTAATGAAGAGGTTGTACATGGGTTCAGGTGATGATACCATCAAGAGGGAGGGTATCAGCACGCTGTACTTGGCCCAAATCACCAAACTGTTCTCAGTCTCTTGCATTGCTGTTAGAAGCATCTCCAGCGAGTGATGTGCAATCAGTTCATCACTGCATTATAGCTCAAAACATTGGTGTTGCCCAGCGCGGAATGCCACACTGACCACCGGCTAGTTCACTGCAAGCTCAACCTTCACTTCAAGCCAAAGCCCAGGAACAGTAAAGCCCCCAGAAAGAGGTTCAATGTTGGAAACCTGCAGTCAGACGAAGTGAGAGGAAACTTCCAGGCAAACCTCAAAGCTAAGCTCGAGGATGCAATCCGCCTCATGGACACATCTCCTGAAACCCTCTGCGATCAGCTGAAAATGGCCATACTGCAATCCACTGAAGAGGTACTGGGCTTCTCCTCCAGGAAAAACAAGGACTGGTTCGACGAAAACAGCCAGGAAATCCAGGAGCTGCTGGCAAAGAAGCGAGCTGCCCACCAGGCTCACCTTACAAAGCCGTCCCGGCCAGAGAAGAAACAAGCCTTCCGTCGCGCATGCAGCCATCTTCAGCGCAAATTCCGGGAGATCCAAAATGAGCGGTGGACTAGCCTCGCCAAACGACAAGATCTCCATCCTCAACCGATGGTCAGAACACTTCCAATCTCTTTTCAATGCCAACCGCTCAGTCCAAGTTTCCGCCCTGCTCCAGCTCCCTCAACAGCCCCTAAGGCTAGAGCTGGATGAGGTCCTCACCCGGGAAGAGACATATAAGGCAATTGAACAACTGAAAAGTGGCAAAGCAGCAGGTATGGATGGAATCCTCCAGAGGTCTGGAAGGCTGGCGGCAAAACTCTGCATGCCAAACTGCATGAGTTTTTCAAGCTTTGTTGGGACCAAGGAAAACTGCCTCAGGACCTTCGTGATGCCATCATCGTCACCCTGTACAAAAACAAAGGCGAGAAATCAGACTGCTCAAACTACAGGGGAATCACGCTGCTCTCCATTGCAGGCAAAACCTTCGCTAGGATTCTCCTAAATAGAATAATACCTAGTGTCGCCGAGAATGTTCTCCCAGAATCACAGTGCGGCTTTCGCACAAACAGAGGAACTACTGACATGGTCTTTGCCCTCAGACAGCTCCAAGAAAAGTGCAGAAAACAAAACAAAGGACTCTACATCACCTTTGTTGACCTCACCAAAGCCTTCGACACCGTGAGCAGGAAAGGGCTTTGGCAAATACTAGAGCGCATCGGATGCCCCCCAAAGTTCCTCAACATGGTCATCCAACTGCACGAAAACCAACAAGGTCGGGTCAGATACGGCAATGAGCTCTCTGAACCCTTCTCCATTAACAATGGCGTGAAGCAAGGCTGCGTTCTAGCACCAACCCTCTTTTCAATCTTCTTCAGCATGATGCTGAACCAAGCCATGAAAGACCTCAATAATGAAGACGGTGTTTACATCTAGTACCGCACAGATGGCAGTCTCTTCAATCTGAGGCACCTGCAAGCTCACACCAAGACACAAGAGCAACTTCTCCGTGAACTACTCTTTGCAGATAATACCGCTTTAGTTGCCCATTCAGAGCCAGCTCTTCAGCGCTTGACGTCCTGCTTTGCGGAAACTGCCAAAATGTTTGGCCTGGAAGTCAGCCTGAAGAAAACTGAGGTCCTCCATCAGCCAGCTCCCCACCATGACTACCAGCCCCCCCACATCTCCATCGGGCACACAAAACTCAAAACGGTCAACCAGTTTACCTATCTCGGCTGCACCATTTCATCAGATGCAAGGATCGACAATGAGATAGACAACAGACTCGCCAAGGCAAATAGCGCCTTTGGAAGACTACACAAAAGAGTCTGGAAAAACAACCAACTGAAAAACCTCACAAAGATAATCGTATACAGAGCCGTTGTCATACCCACACTCCTGTTTGGCTCCGAATCATGGGTCCTCTACCTGCATCACCTACGGCTCCTAGAACGCTTCCACCAGCGTTGTCCCCGCTCCATCCTCAACATTCATTGGAGCGACTTCATCCCTAACATCGAAGTACTCGAGATGGCAGAGGCCGACAGCATCAAATCCACGCTGTTGAAGATCCAACTGCGCTGGGTAGGTCACGTCTCCAGAATGGAGGACCATCGCCTTCCCAAGATCATGTTATATGGCGAGCTCTCCACTGGCCATCGTGTCAGAGGTGCACCAAAGAAGAAGTACAAGGACTGCCTAAAGAAATCACTTGGTGCCTGCCCCATTGACCACCACCAGTGGGCTGATATCACCTCAAACCGTGCATCTTGGCGCCTCACAGTTCGGCGGGCAGCAACCTCCTTTGAAGAAGACCGCAGAGCCCACCTCACTGACAAAAGACAAAGGAGGAAAAACCCAACACCCAACCCCAACCAACAAATTTTCCCCTCCAACCGCTGCAACCATGTCTGTCTGTCCCGCATCGGACTTGTCAGCCACAAACGAGCCTGCAGCTGACGTGGACATTTACCCCTCCATAAATCTTCGTCCACGAAGCCAAGCCAAAGATAAAGGACACTGTTTGACCTGCTGAGTTTCTCCAGCATTGTGTTTTTACTCCAATCTTGGTGTCTGCAGACTTGCACGTTTTACTCCTCTTATCTCTGCACTGGTTGTTTTCATTTCCACAACATTATATTTCTGAGTAAAGGTGTTGTAGTTTTAAAAGTTATTGACTCAGCTCATAGACGTTCAGAGAATATTTTTTGCTTTTTATGTATCAGTGGTGGTAAGATGAATCTCGGGACTATGTCATATGTCCTGAAATTCTTTACAGTCATGTTGCAGTATGAGTAGAGTATACAATCAAACATAAAGAGGGGAAAGGATCCTTTGGTGCATCAGTAAATCCTTTCACATTTTATTCTTAAAGCAAAGTAAATGAATATAGATTAAGCTGTTGCTTAATACAAGATCTCTCCTGCTGGTGATTTTAAATTCTCTGATGGTTCAATCAATAAAAACAGAAACTTACTCTGCGGTTGATCTGTGTACCTTAGAGATTGCTAATCCTTCACTGGGTGGATACAGGTGGCCACAGCCTTCTTGTTGGATTGTTGCCTGCATATTATAACCAAATTAAAATAAAGGAAATGTATTTGATTTCTATCTGTACTGCACACCCACAGGCTTATATTTCAGTTCCTAAATTTCAGGAAGTGAGTTGAGGCCCTTGACAAGAATTAGTGTCCACTTTGTACATGATTTTGTTGCAATGAACATGTGCTACTGGTTTGATATATGGAGGGAACCCTACATGCTCCCTCTGCCCGACTTCAACAACACTGAAACATATTTTGGTGGGCTGCAAGACAAACCTCATTCAAGGCCGATACACCTGGTGTCACAACCAAATGCTACGGGGTCTTGCAGCAGTGCTGTAAAGTCCACGGACAAGTTTCGAAGCTCTACCTCCCCTCCACCCTGCTGGCTGTTAACAGCATTTGTCCAGGAAGGTAAAGGTCAAGCTGGAATCACCACATCAAGACCAATCTCTGGGCGCATAGGTAGAGAATGTGATTGGAAGATGGCAGCAGACTTAGTTCCAGATGCTCTGCTTCCCAAAGATATCGCGGAACCAACTTCAGACCAGACCTTGTGCTGTGGTTGGCGTCACTCCATTTAATTTACATCATTGAGCTTACAGTGCCCTGGGCAGATGCAGTGGAGGAGGCCTACGAGCGCAAGAATCAGAGGTGTGCTGAGCTTGCAGCTGATGTGCAGCAACCTGGTTGTAAGGCAAGGGTCTGATCAACTGAAGTAGGCTGCAGAGCGACATCGACATCAAGGCCACTGAGGAAGGAGGGCGCCCACTTGATAACCCGGAAGATACCACCACTCACTTGTCTACCCTGCAGAGTCTAGGCAGCAAGTCTCAGGAATGCAATAAGGGATATTAACATCTAGTTCTACATAAGTGACCTTGATGAAGGGCTCAAGCCTGAAATGTCAGTTATGTATTTTCACCTTTGCTACATAAAGGATCCAGCATTGTATTTTTGCTTCAGCCACGGTGTCTACAGAGTTTTGTGTTTTACTTCTTACCTAAAGTGCTGTTGGTTTGAATGAAAATGTCAAAAATGTCTAAAAATTTTGGTGATGGAGAGATTCTGCACCAGAAATGAATCAGGAAAGCAACTGTAAATTGATTTCCTTTTCCATGTGAAGTTCAAAATGTTCTTGAGTGTCTGTGATCATTCTTTCCAGTTCAAATATAAATACAAAATTTTTCATGGGGAAAACTTGCAATAGGTAAAATGGCGGCTTCAAATTGGAAAATATTTTGAATCAATTGTTATTGTTAAGTAATAGGACACATTGATAAATTGAATAACATTAATCAAACTCAAGATGCTTTCTTGATAGGGAAATAGTTTCTGAGAGATTTTTGAAATACTTACCAGGTATTTAGAGGTGAACCATTGGATATGATATACTTCATTTCATAAGGTTATGACATGTTAAGGCATTATTAACTCAGTTGTTATTTTGTTGTTTCTTTGGCTTGGCTTCGCGGACGAAGATTTATGGAGGGGTAAATGTCCACGTCAGCTGCAGGCTCGTTTGTGGCTGACAAGTCCGATGCAGGACAGGCAGACACGGTTGAAGCGGTGGCAGGGGAAAATTGGTTGGTTGGGGTTGGGTGTTGGGTTTTTCCTCCTTTGTCTTTTGTCAGTGAGGGGGGCTCTGCGGTCTTCTTCAAAGGAGGTTGCTGCCCGCCGAACTGCAAGGCGCCAAGATGCACGGTTTGAGGCGATATCAGCCCACTGGTGGTGGTCAATGTGGCAGGCACCAAGAGATTTCTTTAGGCAGTCCTTGTACCTCTTCTTTGGTGCACCTCTGACACGATGGCCAGTGGAGAGCTCACCATATAACACGATCTTGGGAAGGCGATGGTCCTCCATTCTGGAGACGTGACCTACCCAGCGCAGTTGGATCTTCAACAGCGTGGATTCAATGCTGTCGGCCTCTGCCATCTTGAGTACTTCATGTTAGGGATGAAGTCACTCCAATGAATGTTGAGGATGGAGGAACTGGTGGAATGCTGGTGGAAGTGTTCTTGGAGCTATAGGTGATGCCGGTAGAGGACCCATGATTCGGAGCCGAACAGGAGTGTGGTATGACAACGGCTCTGTATACGCTTATCTTTGTGCGGTTTTTCAGTTGGTTGTTTTTCCAGACTCTTTTGTGTAGTCTTCCAAAGGCGCTATTTGCCTTGGCGAGTCTGTTGTCTATCTCGTTGTCGATCCTTGCATCTGATGAAATGGTGCAGCCGAGATAGGTAAACTGGTTGACCGTTTTGAGTTTTGTGTGCCCGATGGAGATGTGGGGGGGGGGCTGGTAGTCATGGTGGGGAGCTGGCTGATGGAGGACCTCAGTTTTCTTCAGGCTGACTTCCAGGCCAAACATTTTGGCAGTTTCCGCAAAACAGGACGTCAAGCGCTGAAGAGCTGGCTCTGAATGGGCAACTAAAGCGGCATCGTCTGCAAAGAGTAGTTCACGGACAAGTTGCTCTTGTGTCTTGGTGTGAGCTTTCAGGCGCCTCAGATTGAAGAGACTGCCATCCGTGCGGTACCGTATGAAAGCAGCATCTTCGTGCGGTACCTCAACAATGAAGATGCACAAAGATCGTGAAGATCGTGTTATATGGCGAACTCTCCACTGGCCATTGTGTCAGAGGTGCACCAAAGAAGAGGTACAAGGACTGCCTAAAGAAATCTCTTGGTGCCTGCCCCATTGACCACCGCCAGTGGGTTGATATCGCCTCAAACCGTGCATCTTGGCGCCTCACAGTTCGGCAGGCAGCAACCTCCTTTGAAGAAGACCGCAGTTTGTTGTTTAACTCACTGCTTATCCATGAGACCAAGGTTTATAGATGTTCTACTCTTCTCTCTGAGGGGTTCAATTTAATTTTTTTTTAATGTAACTTTAATCGTTTTAAAAATTTAGACCTACGGCATGGTAACAGGTCATTTCAGCTAACGCGTCCATGCTACCTAATTTTCAGCCAATTAACCTATACCCCTCATACTTTTCAAACAATGGGAGAAACAAGATTCCCCAGGAAAGCCCATATGGACACGGGGAGAACATACAAATTCCTTACAGACAGCACAGGATTCGAACCACGGTCCCGATCGCTGGAGTGTAAAGGCATTGCGCTAACTGCTTTGCCAACCGTGCCACCCCAACTATTTCTTAAAGTTTAAGATCACCAATCTTATAGGTTATCGATATTTTTTTTCCCATGGATCCTGCCTGAACTGCAGATCCTGCACTTTGTCTTATCTTCATATCTGTTTGGCCAGTCAAATCTGCCAATTAGCCACTTCCAGCCTTACCTTTCCTCCTTCATTGTTTAGAAAAAATAAAACTTGTTTCCCTGATGGTAGCAGAGTGAAGAGGGCAAGGCCTGGGTGGTAGGATCTTTGGGGACTGAGACTGTTTTTTTTTAAGACACCACCACATGTAGATGTCCTCGATGGAGTGAATTCTGGGGCCTGTGATGTCTCAGGCTGAGTTAACAACCCTCTGGAATTTATTCTTGTCCTGAGAGTTGGCACCTCATACCAGGCAGTGATGCAACCAGCCAGAATGCTCCCCACCGTACACCCGCAGAAGTTTACGCGAGTCCTCAGTGACCTACCGAATCTCCTTCGACATCTCACAAATTATAGCTGCCTGTGAACCTTCTTTGTGATTGCATCAATGTGGAGGCTCCAGTATAGATCCATGGAGAATTTGAAACCCAGGAATTTGTAGTTCTTGACCCTCTCCACTACTGAGCCCTCAATGAGGACTGGATCGTGTTTACCTGACTTCCTCCTGAAGTCCTCAATCATCTCCTTGGTTTTGCTGATGTTGAGCGCAGGGTTGTTATCGTTAGGCTCCAATAGCATTGGTCTTGTAAACCAGGGTCATGAATTCATTCCTCACTTGGGCCTCATTTCTATGCGGGGTACTGGACAAAGTGGTGACTCTCTGTCTTCCTTATGGTAGACAAAGTTAAAGATTTCATGCATGTTACCTTCTAAATGTAGTATTACATGACTTTAATGGAACCTTTAACTTTACACCATTCGGTTCGCTTCCTAATTGCTGTTTGTGATTCTGCCGACAACCGTGGTGTCATTGGCAAACTTGTGGATGGCATTGGAGTTGTGCTCGGTCACACAGTGATGGATGTATAATGAGTAGAGCAGTGGGCTAAGCACACATCCTTGGGGTGAGCTTGTGTTAATGATCAGTGAAGAGGAGACGTTTTTCCAATTCGAATTGACTGTGGACTTCTAATGAGAAAGTCAAGAATCCAGTTGCAGAGTGGGGTACAGAGGCTTAATGTTTGTAGCTTCTTGACCAGTACTGAGGGAATAATAGTATTGAAGGCTGAGCTGTAGTCAAAGGAAAGTAGCCGTATGTATGAATTGCTGTTTTCAAGGTGACCCAGAGCTGAGGGGAGAGCCAACGATATTGCATCTGTAGTGGAGAGATTGAATTGCCGTGGGTTCAGATCTTTGCTTAGATACATGCTAATTCTGGCCATGACCAGTCTCTCAAAGTATTTCATCACAGTAGAAGTTAGTGCTACTGAGCGATAGTCATTGTGGCAGCCCACTCTACTCTTCTTGGGTACCGGGGTGATTGATGCCCCTTTGAAGCAGATGGGAACCTTTGACTGCAGCAATGAAAAGTTAAAAATTTTGGTTGCAGCGCCATATCAGGTGTTACAGGCCCAGAGGACTCCAAAACCCAGCAGCAATAGACATTCACCAAGACAAATGGTTACTTAAACAAAAGTTACTTTTAATTATCTTTAAACATAAAAACAGGATCAAACTTTAACTTATTACTATTAACTTAATGTAACCTAACTTAACCTCCTTCTAATTCTCAGCGCACGTGTATGTAATGATTGTATAAGTTCAGAAAAGTTCTTTGATTCACAGTCCAATCTCACTTCTCACTCCTCCAATTTCACCAATATCAGGCAATTTTTATACTCTGCACAGAATTTAATATTTATGAATCCTCACCAGGCCTTTGGTGCTAGAAAGGAGAATGGTTACCACTCAGGAAGGCTCTCATTGGTTTTCAGAGAGAGATATGTTGCTCGTTGGGCATGCACAAGCTGATTCCTTCCAATCAGCCACTTCAGTGTCTTGCCGAAGAAACTTGCCCCATCAGGGTTTTCCAGATGTTATCCTCTTTTTTTCAGGTCACCACAGATTTCTTTTTCTGTTTCCTTTATCTCAAACGATACATTATACAGCCAGCCATCTCCTCTTGTAAGGACCACAAGGGCTTTGCACATGCTGAATTCACAGCTCACATCCTGTCTTCAAAATGGGGTTTCAAACAAGCTGCCAGCTTGCCATGCAGCAGAAACCAATTCTCTCTCTCTCTCTCTCTCTCTCTCTTACTCTTAGAGAAAAAAAACTGTTTCACTCTCTCAGCTTGCAAAACCACATGTCCTTCTTAGAACAGCAAACTGCATTCAGACGGATTGCGGAACCAGACCCAATCTTCTGAGTCTGTTCATCTGTTGCTTTCCAAAACCATAATCCATTACTCCACAGCACGTCCAATTAACACCTACTTGTGAAATCCTTCAGCAAAACAATTTCCATTTTCTTTACAAAGGCACTGGGAGCCTAGAATGTCTGGCTTGATCAGAGCTCTGGCATTTCAACTGACATCTGTGTTGTGAGGTGTTTGTATCTGTTTGTGACCTTCACTACTCCCACAATCTATCTTCTAAAAACATATCTATACATAATATAAAATATAACATAATCTGTCACACAGGAATGTCCACGTTTAGCCATATTTCTGTAAAGCGCATCACATATCTCTGATGTTGAAGTCTGGCTTGAAGTTCCTCAAGTTTGTACTCCAAGGACTGTATGGTGACCAGAAGGATGGTTGGGAATGGAAGCTTCAGGTCCCAGCGTTAAAGAGGAATATTAAAGAGGAATATGAAAACATTTCCATTCAATCATGGAAGCTGCAATGATTTTTGAGCATTAACATATTTAAAATAATTATAGAGAGGGTAAGAATACTCAGAAATGGAGATGAAAGACTCCTGTTTAAGGGGAAAGGTGTGTCAGATATTTCACGTTTTAAAATTCTTTTGACTAATAATGTTAAAAGTTAAACAGTAGCTGTGCCAAAACTACACACAGAATCCAGCTGTGTCTTAAATAAATCTAAAATTGCAAACTTGCATCTGTATTTAATTAAATATATAGTTTTTCTTATAATCTTTTCTTCCATCTTTTCTATGTCTCTACTTCCAGACATTCTGGTCAGATACTATTTATTTATTGTCATGTAATAAAACAGAAATGAACTATTACACGGAATTGCATTTAGTCTGCCATGAGACAGACAAAGATTGTCATTAGCTTTGCCCGATGCCCCTTACAGTCAGAGATAGAGAAGCCAAAGGGAATCCTCCTAGGGTCACCAAGTGTCCTTGATTTATTTCCTGCATTCCTGCAGACTCTGCAGCCACACATGACTCCAGTTCAGTTCAAACCATCAGCACCCTGAGCCAAGATCCAAACCTCAGGCATGATGAGGAAACTTTCATCGCCCAGGGCCCTTCGAGAGTCCTTCTTGTCCTTAGCATCCTCTCGCATGCTGGTTCTAATACCTGGTTTTCATGAGCCAGTCTCCAGCTGCCCACAGCCTAGTGCGAGTTCTTTGACCTCGAATCTCCAGCAGCCCACAGCCTATGTGGGTTCCCCGCCTCCCATTTCCCAACAGCTCGCCGCCTGTGTGTGTCCTTTTGCCTCAGAGTCCCTTGATGGTCTGCCATCGTGGTGCCCTGTGCCAGTCCTCTGCTCCCCCTGGAGTCTGCAGCCTCTTGAACACTGTTCCCTCTAAGCTGTGTGCAGGTGTGTGCCCTCACAGGTTCTGCAACCGGCGCACAAAGGCAATCCATGTGCGCACAAAAGGTTCGCTGCCTAAAAGAATGCAGTAATTAATAATTATACTTATTGAATGCAATCATATTGTATTATATTAAGACATGCCACTAGTGTTTTATTAGCCATGAGAGGTAGGCTGTGCCAAAATTATCTTGAAACGTTTTCAAGATTACATTTGCACAATCAGTGTGCATATACCTTTGTCACAGGAAAAAAAAACTTGCACAATGTAAGATTTTTGCACACACTGACTACTAAAAATAAGTGGGAACCTTGCCCTTGAGACTGCTGCTGAAGACAAGTGCAGCCATCTTGGGCCCAGGATTTTAAATAAAACACCATCGGCTCCTTTAACAGGCCATTCTGACCCTGTACAGAGCCATTGTCTGTGGAACTGGGCGGAAGGACCCCACAAGGGAGCACTGTGCCTTTGCTCCCTGTTCTTCCCTGTGAGAAATGTAAACAAAAAGAAAGTGCAAACACACTGACTGGGCAGTACAGAAAATAAATATTTAATAATAAGTAATGTACAAAGTCCTTAAGTGAGTCTCTGATTGAGATTACTGCTTAGGCATCTGATGATGGAGGGGTAGCAATTGTTCCTGAACATGCTGGTACAAGTCTTGTTGCATCTATATCTCTTTCCTGATGGCAGCAGTGAGAACAGAGTAGGGCCTGAGTGGTGTGGACCCTTGATGATCGCTGCTGCTCTCTAACAACGGGGAGAGTTTTGCCTGTGATGTACTGGGCTGCCTCCATTACCTTATACAGGACTTTCCTCTCAGAGGTATAGGTCCTCCATACCAGGCCATGGTGCAGCCAGTCAGCACACTTTCCACCACACATCTGTAGAAGTTTACCAAGGTTTTTGATATCATCTGCAGACTTCTGAGAAAGTCATGGTGCTGACCTGCTCTCTTCAAAATGACATTCATGTGTGGATCCAGGATAGTGATTTCCAGGAATTTAAATTTCCTCTGATATCCCCATACACCTCCAATTTTCCCTTCCTAAAGTCCACAATCAGCTGATTGGTTTAGGTGACATTGAGTGAGAAGTTGTTGTTAATACACCATTCACCAAGTTTTCAATCTCCCTCCTATATGCTGACTCGTTGCCCCTTCAACAAATTTGTAGATGCTAATTATGTTGGATGAAAATGGAAACAACAAGGGGCACCTAGCAGCTGTGGCAAGGCCTGAACACCATAACCTGTTACAAACCTAAGTCCGGTAAAGTAGCTGACAACAAAGCTTCACTCCCAGAGGAGGTCAGCGCCTTTTACATCTGATTTGATTATAGCAACAGCAAAGAACCAATCCTCCACGCCGCCACATCCCATGATGATCCCACCGTTCCATATCTGAGGATGACCTGCGTGCTGCCTTCCAGAGAGTGAATCTGAAAAAGCATTTAGCCTGGATGGAGTTTCTGGCCGAATATGCTGACCAACAGACAGAGGTACTCATGGATATCTTCAGTATCTCACTCCAGCTGGGCGTGGTACTCACCTGTTTCAAACAGGCATAAATCATACCTGTGCCCAAGAAGAATGCAGTAACCTGCCTTAATGACTGTTGACCAATAGCACTTGCATCAACAGTGATGAAGTGTTTTGAAAGACTGGTAATGAAGCATATCAAGCTGAGCAGTGACATAGATCCATTCCAGTTCTCCTAATCGCAGCAACAGGTCTACGGCAGATGACATCTCACTAGCCCAGCTCAAAGCCTTGGAACACTTGGACAGCAAAGATGCATATATCAGGATGCTCTTTATCGACTACAGTTTGACATTTAACACCATCATCCCCTCAAAACTAATTAGCAAACTCCAAGATTTGGGAGTTAACACCCCACTGCATAATTGTATCATGGATTTCATCACCTCCAAACCACAATCAGTGAAGATCGGTAAGAACTTCTTTTCCACAATCTCCGTAAGTAGGAGCACCACAGGGCTGTGTTCTTAGCAGCCCCCCCCCCACGGTCTACTGACTTTACACCTACAACTGTGTAGCTTGGTATGACAGTAACACCATCTACACATTTGCCAATGTAATGGGTTGTATAAAGGAAGGGGATGGATCAGTATACAGGATGGAGATTGAAAATATGGCTGAATGGTGCACCAGCAACAACCTTGCACTCAATGTCACCAAAACTAAGGAGGTGATTGCTGACTTCAGGAAAGGAAAGCCAGAAATATACAATCCAGTGATCATTGTGGGATCAGAAGTGGAGAGGGTGAGCAAATTTAGGTTCTTGGGAATTACTATCTCAGAGGATCTTTCCTGGACCCAACATGCCAATGGCATCATGAAGAAAGCACGGCAGCACATCTACTTCCTCAGGAGTCTGTGGAGTTTTGGTATAACACCAGAAACCCTGGCAAATTTCTACACATGTGTGGTGTAAAGGTTCTAACTTGCTGATTCATGGTCTGGTATGGGATCACCAATACACCTGAGTGTAAAGCCCTCAGAAAGGTAGTGGGCACAGCCCAGGACATCACAGGCAAAACCCTGCTGACTATTAAGTGCATCTACAGGGAATGCTGCTATTGGAGGGCAGCAGCAATCATCAAAGACCCACACCACCCAGCACATGACCTGTTCTCACTGCTGCCATCAGGAAAGAGATATAGGTGCCACAAAGCAAACACCACCAGGTTCAGGAACAGCTATTACCCCTCCATCATCAGACTCCTCAACAACAAACTCAATCTGGGCCTAATTTAAGGACTTTTACTTGTGCACTTCATTGATTTTCTTTGCTCTCCATGTATCGCACAGTCAGTTTGTTTGCATTTGGTATCTGTTTACAGTTCTTTTGATTGTTTACATGTTCACACTGTGTGCAGTTAGTTTTTGCACTACCAATTAGTGGCAATTCCTCCATGCCCACAGGAAAAAGGAATCTCAGGGTTGTATGTGATGTCATGTATGTACTGTGACAATAAATCTAAAATTTGTCTCCCCATTCAAATAATAATAATCTACCCTTTTATTCCTTCCACCAAAGTGTATGATGATATACTTTCCAACATTGTATTTCATTTGTCTTTTTTTGCCCATTCTCCTAATCTATCTGTCTTTCTGCAACCTCCCAGTTTTCTCTTCACTACCTGCCCCTCCATCTATATTTGTATTACCTGCAAACTTATCCACAAAACCATTTATTCCACAATCCAAATCATCAACATACTATGTAAAATAAAATGGCCCCAACTCTGATCCCTTGCGAAACATTACTGGTAACCAGTTGCCAACCAGAATAGGATCCTTTTATTCCTTCTCTCTCTTACCCGCTGATCAGGTATGTTCTACTCACACTACTATCTTTTCTGAAATTCCTTGGGCTCCCAACTCATTAAGCAAGATTGTTGAGCAGCCTCATGTGCGGCACCTTGTTGAAGGCCTTTTGACAATCCAAATATACCTGCTCGTGGTTTCCTCAAACGATTGCAGTAGGTTGGTCAGGCAAGATTTTCCCTTCAGGAAACCATCATGCTTACATTAGCTTATCTTGTCATGCACCTCCAGGTTCTCTGCAGCCTCATCCTTGACAATCTAAGCTTTTAAAACTTCCTGACAGGACCTGCTAGACTAACAGATCTACAATTTCCTTGCTGGTACCTTCCTCTGAGGAGACTGATCTACCCTTAGGCCATTCAGCACCCCAAACAACTTCTTTCTGGTGATCATGACTGCATTCATTTCTCTTCCCTGACACCCTTGAAAGGCTAATGTCTTCCACAGTGAAGACTGATGCAAAATACACGTTCAGTTCCTCTGCCATCTCCTTGTCTCCCAATACAATTTTCTATCAGTCCTATATTCCGCCCACCTTCTTTTTACTCAATATACTTGAAAACGCTTTTGTTGTCCTTTTTGATATTATTTATTTGCTGCCTTTTAAAGTTAATCTTTTCCTTCCTAATGATCTTCTTAGTTGTCTTCTCTAAGCTTTTAAAAGCTTTCAAGTCCTGTAATGTTTAGCTAAAGACCAGCTAATGTAATGAAAGTGCAATAGAATTAAAATTAGTGTAATTGTTTAAGGCTCTGCTTTTACTGAGTGAGAATGAAAAATAAAGTATGCTTGCTGTAATTGATTTGGAAACTCTCCATTTGCTCTTGGCACTTACATTTACTTCAAGCTTACATCAACTGAAAGGCTCTTCCAAGACATGGCAAGGACAATGAGTTTAATTAATTGTAATTTGTTTTGCAATAAATATTATCCCAAAGCGAAAAGTTGATCATGGTTCAACAAAACTAATTGGGCAACCTTAAATTCCGTGTTTTAGAGTCTTGAAGATGCTGTAACTGTGGTGCAATACACAAAACTGCTGGAGAAACCCAGCAGGTCACGCAGCATCCATAGGAAGCAAAGATATATAACCAATGTTTTGGTTCTGAACTCTTTGTCAAGGTATGAGCAAAAAGCAGGCAGGCAACTGAATAAAAAGCTGGGGGCAGGGGGAGGAGCATAGGACTGTCGGCAAAAGGCCATGGCTTACATTTTCCATTATTGTTTCCAGTGTGCTTGCATTTATTCTCTTTATTTTTCAAGACAGACTTGCAAAGGGAAACTCCTCATTTGTACTTTATTTCAAAGTTGCGAAGAAATGAAAAATTGCAGCACTGCCGGAGCTGCTTTAACAAAAGTGCTGCCTCAAATGTAGGCCCAGAAGAGCAGGGAGTGGAGACACAGGGCTGCTCCACCGGGTCCTACTGACTGGCCCTGATACTGACTGCTTTGTTCAGGCTTTAAACGGCCTGTAAAAGGAGCTGACGGTATTTTTTAAATCATGAAACCATGGGGATTGTGGGCAAGTTTGCAGCGCCTGTGCTGAGCTGCATACCACAAAGAGTGTAGACTCAAGGTAAGGAGAGAAGCATAGGAAACAACCCTACAGGTCGATGACTACGCAGCAGACCAATGAAGGGCTCAGCAGTTGAAGGACCCACACAAGCTGCAGGCTGTTGGCAACTTGCAGTGGAAGGATTCTTGCAGTCTGCAGGCTGCTGAGACTGACTCATGGGAACCAGGTATCAGATCTGGGATTTGAGAGGGCGCTGAGGACTCCTGGAGCTTAGGTTGCTGATGGTTTGAACTGGAGTCTGTGTGGCTACAGAGGATGTGAAAGTGCTGGAGGTGAATCCACAGTTTCTCTGAAGGGACTTTGCTTCTCTTTCTCCTACTATTAATGATGCTGGACAAGGCTCATGGTGTCTCATTGTTTGCCTTACTGCAGACAAAAGTGGAAGTATATCATATATATCACATTTTTAATGTACTATTGCATGACAGTGAAATGTACCTTTGAACTTTTGAACCTATGATATTGTGACTTTGTGTTTGTTCAAATGTCTGCACAAATCAGCAATATTGAAGGGAAACATGCGGGATAAAAGACATGAGCAGTTTATGTTTAAAAAGTGTTCTCCCTAGTTGCATTTATTGTCCATTCTTGATTGCCCTTGACCAAGTTATGGTCTGGTTCTTCTTCTTATAATTCTGCAGTGCAAATGAAGGAAGTGCTCTACAGTTCACCTCTTCATCACTGCTTGGAGATGTTGCATTGTGTTTATTCCTCTCTTGCTGTTCCATATACCATTTAACATTCTCATCTACCATCTGCCTTTGAATAATGATATGTTGCTTTTTTCTTGTACATTTGACGCTATCTTTAACTTTTTCATTGACCTAGGAAGGTGGATATATACTTATTCAGGCTCTTTTGTCCTAGACAATTTTGCGTTTCTTTTCTGTTGCAACTGCGCTTGTCCAGGGAAGTGGAGAATACTTTATTAAACAGCAAGCATGCAGGACAATAGCAAGTCCCATAACCAGTACATCCTTATTTAAAGAAGAATGCTCTTCAAATTAGGAGAATGTATTGGAATGTTTTCTGGGATGGCAGGACTTTATTGTGACAAGAGTTTGAATAAGAGGGTCTCCATGCTCTAGAATTTAGGAAAATGAGATGGGACCTTGTCGAGAAAAACAGAGAGCTTGGAAGGCTAGACATGGGAAGTATGTGGGGTCACATGACTAAAATAATGGACAGGCTAATTAGTACTGCAAAGAGGGGTATTTTCTTTATTTGAAAGGTGCCGATTCTTTGAAATTCTCTATCTAAGAGGCAATGGAGGCTCAATTGTTGATTGCTTTCAAAATAGTTCTTGATCAATTTCTAGTATTAGAGTAACTGAGGGATAGAGGAAACTGGCATTGAGGTAGATCAGTCATGATCTTATTGATATGGTTGCTGGAAAGAAATGGATTGGAGGTCAATCCACAGGACCATGAGAGTGGCAGAGAGGATTATTGGAGTCTCCCTGTCCCCCATCGACATGATCTAGTGGGATCGTTGTTTGAAGAGCGCATGCAAAATCATTGAGGACTCTTTCCACCCTGCACACAGCTGCTCCCATTGGGGAAGAGATACATTGGGGAAGAGATACAGGTATATCAGAGCCAGCTCCATGTTGAGGAACAGTTTCTTCCCACAAGCTGTGAGAATGCTGAATGACTAAAGGAACTGCTTACATTTACCATCTGAAACTCTCATATTTTCGAAACAATATTTATTATTTATTCAAACTCTTGTAACAATAAAGTCCTGCCATCCCATAAAATGTTCCGATACATTCTCCTAATTTGAAGTGTATCCTTCTTTAAGTAAGGATGTACTGGCTATGTGTGTTATGACTGGATGTGTGTCTGCATGTTTTGTACTGAGGACCAGAGAATGCTGTTTCGTCAGGTTGCACTTGTGCAATCAGATGACAATAAACTTGACTTGACTTGAATGGTAGAAATAGACAGACATTATATACTTTTCATGTTTTTATTAGAATCCACGTGGGTTTTGTAGATACTGGAACAGCTTTGGAGATTGAGAAGTAAAGTGATTGGCCACAGAATACCAAATCTCAAACCTTGCCTGCTGGCCACAGTATTTATATGGCTTGTAAATTTCTGATCAAAGATCTAGCGTAGCTTTTAGTTGTGAGGTAAAAACATCATGAGATGGGATCGGAGAAGGAGTCACCCAGTACTAAGGAGTAACAGAATGCAGATGTGACCTTGTACACTCAAGATAAGCTTTGCACTAACAAGAATGATGTGCAGCCGACTAACAGAGAAGGGTAGCAACAGCTAATTCATTGGACAATGTCATGGTATGATCATTTACTAAGTGCGTGTCCTGGGGTTTAAAAAAACACCACTTGCTGATATCGGGAGAATGCGCCTTCTCCAACTAACACTGTTAGTTGTAAGTGTTACAATCCAGTAATAAAGAACCTTGATTTCGACTCAGTCTGGTGTCTGACTCACTCATTCATGAACAAAGCAGACCTAACATAGTGTAATGCTGTTACAGCCCCAGTGACTGTGGTTCGAATCTGTAATGAGTTTGTACATTCTCCCTGTGTCTGTGTGTGTTTCCTTAAGGTGTTACGGTTTCCTCTCACTGTTCAAATCCTTGCAAGTCAATTGGGTGGCATGGTCTTGTGAGTGAAAAGGACCTGTTACTCTGCTATATGTCTAAATTAAAATTAAGGATGGAGGTTGGATGCTAATTAAGGAGACTGTCAATCTCAATAGAAGTACATCAGCTCAATTCTGAATACTGTTCATGTGCTGGTGAATTTGGAGATGGACTGTTTCATTATCTGGAGGAAATGTGAAGCTGCTGAACAATGCAAAATCATTATCAAGGGTCTCTACTAATGACAGAGGCTTAGCTGAAATAATGATTACATTATTTTGATTTTGGACAATGTTCTGAAGAATTTCTGCAATTTATGTGCTGAAAATACAGAATGCAAAATTAAAAACATACAAAATCAACTTGTTTTTACATAGACATCCATAAATTTAAAAAAAAGATTTGTAGGGATTCCTTTGTACCACGTGTTTTCTGGGTGTAAAGGCCATGTGCTTTCATCTAACCTGAAGAAATCAGGTCTTGCACTTATGTTTCATCGAAGGCTCTAATGGAATAAGGAATTGAATAGTTCCGATGAAAACTATCATCGTTGAGCAGATGGAAGTGAAACATGGAAGTCTGCAGATGCTGAGATTGTAGTAAAAACATACAGAATTGCTGGAGGAACTCAGCCGGTCTCACAATGTCCATAGGAGGTAAAGATATATTAGTGACTTTTCAGGCCTGAGCTCTTATTGAAGGTATAATCAAAAGACGAACTGAGCAGATTATTGGTGAGCAGATAGTGATTGTTCACTTATTTGATTGCTTTGCTGATTGGGGCAAGTCCGATAAGTAGGTAATTATCTAGGTTGAATTTGCAGTCGGGAAAAATCTGGGTCACATTTTTGTGTGGAGGCCAGGGAGAGAACAACACTAGAAATGATTAGTGTAGACTGTGGTTTGTTGAGAATCTGAATCAAACTAAAAATAAATAATCATGGGACATTTCCAACAGTGGTTAGACCAGTTTATTCAGATAGTAATCTTTCCTTCGGCTTGATAGGTTTGATGTAAAGTTGCTTGTTTGCTGGAACGTTTCAGTGACCAGATTTTTTTTCTTGTATAATTCTGACAAAGGGTTTTGCCAGTCTATTTGATTGTTGAAAGTCTGACCATATCTTTATTTGTCTGATTTTAATTATAATAGTTTTACTACTGTTTAGATTCAATTAGTCTATTTTGATAACTCCTATACATTTACCAGCAGACCTATCAGGAATTGTAGCATTGGTTGTGTGAAGCATTAGTCATTTACATTTGTAACAACCTAACAAAGTACACATATAATATAATCTACTGGTTAATAGACACTTTAACCAACATGTTTGATTTTCTTCATTATTCAATAGAATTTTTCTCCATGAGATTATCGCCAAACTTTCTGAATGGAATGGGTAAGGACATTTTTAGATGCTGGAAAAATCCAAGTAAAGCCAGAAGAGCATGTGGCTTCCATCAAACATGCTCTGATTTCATGTTTTATTATTGGCAATGGAATTTACCAGCCCACTGCTATTTGAATTCATTTGATAGTATCTTGGAGAATGCCTAATGCTTCCGACCCTTTCCCTGATCGAGGTAGTAAAATCAAAATGTGACATTTTGCCCCAGTCTCAGTAATTACAATAATGAAACCCAGATGTCTCCTACAGCACGAATGAAAATATCCTTGGCCAAATGGTTTCATTTTAACTTGTTATGGTGTTAGTTTTCCCTTGTATTTTTCTTTGACATTCCATGATTATGCCTGCTTTGGTAACAGTGATTGCAATAAATCAAGATCGATCATCTCAACTTTAATGTATAAAAAGATTCTTGAAAGTTTTTTTTTAAAAGATGAAGCTAGATTTTCAAGGGCGTGATATACTTTGAGGAAAATTTTGGAGCTCTGATTAGGCAGAAGCAGGTGAAAAAACATTCTCTAAACAATTGATTGCTTTATTAATACTCTTGATAATATATTTATTTTCTGGATTAAACATTTGGAACTAAGGGTCTCATGTTACCAAAATACAGGGCTTTATTAATGGGAAGGTGGGAATTCTAATTCATTTAGGGCAGTCATGAGAGTCTTGAATCATATATAAACACTGGGCAATTATAATTTAAAAGGTGCATACCAGATCTGAAGCCTTTTAATGAATAAGGAATAGTGAGAAGGGCCAGGATCACTTTGAATGTGAGCCAACATTCTGAAACGTAGATTTTTCTTCTTTAGTCCTCTCCGTCAGGAGGGAATGCATTGCACAGGGATTCCATCAGTCACATGACTATTCTTTACATGCAAATCTAGCTTGTAAGTTTATCCCCATGCCCATCCCCGTCTGGTATCTAACACAAGCAATGTGCAGCAGAGACCGTCGTAGAAGCTCCAGCTAATTTTTTCCACCCTCTACGCCCGGGAGTATCAAGGCCAGATTTGTTATAGTCATGTTATTATGGCTGAGATCTATGGAGGTCAGCTCTCTGAAAAACACTTTGCTTCTTCTTTTGATGGCAGCTAACTTAATCAGGCTGCAAGGTTTAACCAACTGAACCATCAGAAAGCCAGCCTGTGGTCAATGACAAGGTCAATGCTGTCAGGTCTATCTTTTCTGAGGAGGAAACATCTCTGTACACAACCCAACATCATGGAAGTTCTGTTTTAAATCACATAATTTAGTTATATTATGAAGCCCAAGATGAAATCCAGCCCAATATTTAAAACCTGTGTAGGTGAATTGAATAAACAGATAATTGTATTGCTTGTTGTCATCAAGGTGGAAGGAACTTGTAAATCCTCAAATGAACAAACATTTTAAATGTAACGTTTTTTTAACATTTGTAATCAAAAAGGCAGAGCAAGACAATGACAGTAAATCTTAGGTGATGCAGGACAGCTAATGGAGTGGGGAGGAAGCTTTCAGCAATCCAAAATGAGAAAACAAGATAACAAATTGAGCTTTTTCAGACACAAATGACTGCAGAAATACCGATATCTAGAGCAAAGAAAAACTGCTGGAGGAACTCGGCAGGTGAAGCCACATCAGTGGAAGCAAGGAAATGGTTGATGTTTCAGGTGAAGACCTGCATCAGGACTGAGTGTGAAGAGGGAAGATAACCAGTCTATTGAAGTGAGAGGGAGAAGTGTGACAGAGGCTGGTAGGTGAAAGGTAGAACTAGATGGTGGAGGTTGATGGGCATATGTAGCCAGGAGGGGGAGGGACCAGTGAGGAGACACACTGGTGGGGTGATAAGAAAAGACAATTGGGTAGATGGATCCAGGAGCCCTTGTCTAATGCCAATAACCAACTCTGCTTGGGGACACCCAACTACATTTTTCCCAGGAATTTGTTTTAGGACTTTTAAAAAATAGTTAAATATAAATGATTTGATTCTGATATACCTGCTCATTTAAGAGATAAAGGGTAACAGGAAGAAAAAAGGCTTACCGTGAGAAAATAGCAAGTCCCCGTAAGATGAAAATGTGGTCATCCTGTGTGTTAGGGCCACAGGAGACAGTAAGGTCGATAAGACCATAAAACATAGGGGCAGAAATAGCTATTCAGCCCATCGTGTCTGCCCAGCCATTTAATCATGAGCTAAATTATTTTCCCACTCGGCCCCACTGCCTAGACTTCACCCTATAACTTTTGATGCCCTTGCAAATCAAGAATCTCTCAATCTCTGCCTTAAATACACCTAATGACCCTGCCTCCACAACTACCTGTGGCAATAAATTCCACAGATTTGCCACCCTCTGGCTGAAGAAATTCCTCAGCATCTCTGTTCTAAATGGATGCCCTTCAATCCTGAAGTTGTGCCCTCGTCCCACCATGGAAAATAATCTTTCTGCATCTACTCTTTCCATGCCTTTTAACATTTGAAATGTTTCAATGAGATCCCCCCTCATTCTCCTAAATTCTAATGAGTTCAGGCCAAGAGCTGTCAAATGCTCCTCATAATGATAACCCTTTAATTTCCTGGAATCATCCTTGTGGAACTCCTCTGAGCCTTCTCCAATGTCAGCAAATCCTTTCTTAAATGAGGAGCCCAAAACTTCACAGTACTTCAAGTGAGGTCTCACCAGTGCCTTTAAAGCCTCAACATCACATCCTCAACATTAGGTTCTAAATGAATATTTCTCATTGGCATTTACAGTTGAGATGGTCAAAATCCAAGATGTTTAGGGAAAATAATTCTAATATTTTGCAACATATCTATTACAAAAGATGCACAAATATACATCCCTGGGGTCTAATGTATCCTCAACATTCTCGAAAACTGTGGAAGAAGTTGCAGGAAACTAGACCTGAGACAATTTTAGCTTCAGTTTGATGACTGTGAAACAAAATAATCAGCAATTAACTAAAATATTTTGTTTGTGGTTCCTCCCTTTCATTGTTCTCTTTCCTTCACTTCAAATATCAGATTGAAATTTGTGTTCTGCACTTCAAAACAAAAATAATGATGAAACAGAACTCAACACACCAAAGCTAGAATGTTTGCAGAATCTTTGCGAAAAAATTGTCCAAATCTCATTAAATACAATTCACAAACTTTTCTCTTAAGTAAAAGGTAAATAGATGAGTAGCAATTTTTCTTTCTGATCATATGCTTACTTCTGATCAAACGTTTAGTTGCTCATGTCCCACAACATGAAGTTTATGCATTTAACCTGGGTTCTTAGGTGAGTCAGTGAGTCAGACCTTTCCAAGATCTGGATTCCATTTATTGTAATGTCCACAAAATACACAAAGGCACTCAAAGGGCCACATAATCCAGTCCTTCTGTCAAGTCAAGAAAGAGAAGCAAAAAAGAGACTTTGAGTGACTGTGGATCCCACCACCTCCTTTGATGTCATTGCCTCCTGCGCCCATGCCACCTCTGCAGGTGCACAGTCCCACGGTCCCAGTAAACCCAAGGTCAAGATATCTAATCTGCACCTCATGAGTCCCCAAGTCCTGTCAGGAGCACTGCTCACCATTGCACCCTCATGAATCCTGGACCTGACAAATGGCTCCCAGAAGCTGACTGCCAGGCAGCCTGTGGCCTGCTGTGAGGGTCTTGACTGGAGCCTGGCCCACCACTGTGGCTTCCCACACTATTGGGTCTTCTCCAAGGCTTCTCCTTCTTGGGGTGGGGAGGTCCTCCCTCTCTGGCACCCTGCACCACTCCCTTACCTCCTTGGAGCTCACAGCCCTTGAAGTCTGAGCTGCTGTATGAAGACACCATCATAGAATTTGAAATGGACTTGAGTTGTTTTCCCTGGACCCAAGAGATATGTTTCAAGGTGAATGTGGGAATTCTTCCTCATTGTTTATCCTTATTAGATATCATTAAACAGTGTTTCTCCACAGTTGCGCTGAATTTTTGTTTAGGAACATTTATTTGTTAAATGTAGCATGAATCATTACAGCATTTTAATTCAATTCTTCACAAACAGTCTTTTATGCTAACTTCTAAAACATTACATTGCATTATTTAAAAGCCTAACCCAGTGGTTCTCAACCTTTTTCTTTCCACTCACATCCCACTTTAAGTAATCCCGATGTCATTGGTGCTCTGTGATGAGTAAGGGATTACTTAAGGTGGGAGTGAGTGGGAAGGGAAGGTTGAGAATCACTGCTCTAGACCCAATTGTTGCTGAAATATTTTGCTTGAGAAAAATTGTCATTGGCCCATTTCCTTTGGAGTTATGAAACTGCACATAACGAGTCAATTAGGTATGATTAAAACAGTTTTCAACCTTTTTCTTTCCATCCACATACCACCTTAAGCAATCCTTTACTAATCACAGAGCACCTATGGCATAAGGAATACTTAAAGTGGAATGTGAGTGGAACGAAAAAGGTTGAGAACCACTGATCTATAGAATTTGCTGGCCATTGAAGCAGTGGCAGTTATCTCAGTAAATATATTTAAGATAAGGTTGGATAGATTATATAATAGAGGAATTAAGGGATATGGGGAAAAGGCAGATGGGAGTTCATACAGATGAACTCCCAGCATATGTGGCATGGCATACAGATAATTACAGGCTATAAACCATCTAGTACTGTGCTCCCTTCAAGCTGTGGCTCCTTCTCTGAGGAGCTTAATTATTTCTATGCTCGCTTTGATCGAGAGAACAAGGAGGTCACCTTCAAAGTGGATCTTCCACCTGATGGACTGCCTCTCTCACTTTCCACCTCTGATGTTTGGGCCATGCTGAGTAGTGGAAGGCAGCTGGTATTCCTGGCCTTGTGCTTTGAGCAGTGGTTCTCAACCTTTTCTTTCCACTTACATACTTCTTTAAGTAATCCCTATGCCATTGGTGTTCTGTGATTAGTAAGGGATTACTTAAGATGGTATGTGAGTAGGAAGGGAAGGTTGAGAATCACTGCTCTAGACCCAATTGTTACTGAAATATTTTGCTTGAGAAAAATTGTCATTGGCCTATTTCCTTTGGAGTTATGAAACCGTGCACATAACGAGTCAATTAAAACAATGGTTTTCAAGTTTTTTTCTTTGCATCCACATACCACCTTAAGCAAACCCTTACTAATCACACAGTGCCTATGGCAAAGGGAATACTTAAAGTGGTATGTGAGTGGAAAGAAGAAAGGTTGAAATCCACTGATCTAGCCTGTCCACAATAACTGGTGGGCCCTTGATTAGAAGTAATCTCCGTGGAATTTGTTGATGAAAATTCAATGTTTCACCTTCAGTCAGAAAACCAAACAATTAAATATTAAAATGATTGCCAAGTACGTTTCAAAAATCTCAAAAGTTTGAAAGTTGATGCAGCAGTGCAGTTCAGCAGTAGTCAGAATTTTAATGAGATTAACAACTTCAATTACTTTTGGCCCAATGAGTATGTGACATCTGTTCTCCTCAGACATGTCAGAAGAGGTTGTGTAAATCAGATACTGTATATCAGACAGCTATATTTTTTTTAAAGTGTCCATTTGCATATCATGGGGTAAAATGAAGTAGAGAGTACCCAAAGGAGTCGTCATGGTATGAACACTACTCTGTCCATCAGGCATGATTGATATAAAGATTAGAGTGACTGTTCAG
This sequence comes from Narcine bancroftii, assembly GCF_036971445.1. Lineage (NCBI taxonomy): Eukaryota > Metazoa > Chordata > Chondrichthyes > Torpediniformes > Narcinidae > Narcine > Narcine bancroftii. The sequence continues at coordinate 43,187,102 of NC_091472.1, read as the reverse complement.
GAGATAAGAATAACTGTTTTATGTGCTTTTGTTGAGATATCTGTTTTGGCACATGGTTTGTTTCAAGTGCATTTGAGTAGTAATGGTGCAGATTGAAACTGGGTGTGTAGGAAGGGGATTGGGTTTCAAAATACTTGCAGCTTCATGCCTCAGCTATGAACTAAAGCTCACAATGAGCTTAACTGGATGAATCAGAGAGTTTTACCCTCAAATTTAAAAAAAAAGAATTTAAGGAATTAGAAATTTTAATCATGGAGAGATGGTTAGTGTTTATTTTTCATGATTTCACATTTCAATTTCAAACAAAAATGTGTTTTGCTTCCAATTCATCCAATATCACCCTTCATCCTCAAATATTTTTGTTACCCAAATGCAGGTCCCTGAACTTGTGCACTACAGTTTTCAGTCTGTATCTTCCCTCTGTCGATTTTAAATTGAGGATCGTCTTGACTTTTCACTTGAGGAGGATCCTTACTTGTCTAATCCTTACTTGTCTAATAAATAGTTTCAAGCATCAACTGTTTGACAGCGTTCATGCACCATTGGGCAGATCTGAGCATTTTGAAGTCTCACAGTTGTGCAGCAAAGGTTCTGCTAGCATTGTCAGATATAAAAAAAAACTTTATGCTATTCTTAACTTTTTAACTGAGGCCCATATTCCACAGGGCAGATCCATGTGCATTACTGAGATGTACTCACAGGATATTTCTGCTGGTGGATCTGGAGAGGTTGTTGATGGACATACTTGAAATGTTAAATTTCCTCAGGAAGCCGAGGCACTAGTGCATTTTCTTGCCCAGTGTTTCGACATGAATGGACCAAAGAGGTATGTGAATGGAAAGAAAAAGGTCACCATAAACTAAAACACCAGACACACACATCTTAGGCAGACAACCATGTCGTCTGGGCTGAGGGCACTGAATGGGTGTAGTAGGATGCGTATGGGCAGGCTTAAGTCTGTCTATGCTGAATAGTTGTGAATGTCCCCCAATGTCCAAGGAATACACGACTCCATCTCTCTTAATGACGTGGAATGGTCCTTCGTATAGTTTTTTGTAACGGTGCCCCGGGACCCGTCTATGAATGAATACGAAGTCAGCGTTCAGGAGTGATGGGATACTTGTCTAGGGTTGCTGTGCCAGTGGGTAGAAGTTGGCTTGCTGTTAACAATACCACTGCGGAGTTGTTGAAGGACATCCAGGTCAGAGTTGGCTGTGAAATGAACATCTCCCAGAACCGTAAGGGCCACATCATACACCAAGTCTGCAGATGATGCAGACAAGTCTTCTTTTGGAGCCATGCGTACACCCAGCAGAACCCATGGTTGCTCATCAACCCAGTTGGGGCCTTAAGCGCAGATTTAAGCTGTCAGTGGAAACATTCCACCAGGCCATTAGACTGCAGATGGTATGCCGTGGTGTGGTGCAGCTGTGTACCACCAAAACGTGCAAAGGTAGACCATAATGCTGAAGTGAACTATGGCCCCCGGTCTGAAGTGTGTAGACACATCGAATCTAGCGATCAATTCAGGATGAACGCTCTAACCCATGTTTCAGTATCACTGGCTGCTAATGGGATGGCCTCTGGCCAGCACATGAAGTGGTCTACCACTGTTAGAATATACCTCATGCCCTGTGACACTGGTAATGGTCCCACCAGATCCACGTATACGTGCTGAAACCTCCTGCGTACTGTCAGGAAAGGGTGAAGCAGTGCCTTGGTTTGGAGCTGAATCTTTACAGACTGGCAGGAGATGCACGTTCGTGCCCATTGAGTGACGTTTTTCTTCAGTCCATGCCATATGTACTTATTTGACATGATCTTGATTGATGTCCTGATGGACAGATGTAACAAACTGTGAACTGTCGTCAAAAAGATGTCGCCTCCATGACAATGGGACCAATGGTCTAGGATAGCCTAATGATACATCACAAAGGAGTTCTGTTCCACCATGCTGAGGTGCTGCCTGCTGAATGTCCAGTCCAGTAATGGCTGTACTGTATGCCTGTACGTCAGGATCATGACTTGCGCTGCAACCAGTTCAGCAATGTTGGTTCCACCTTGAATATGGTGCACACTTGGCCTAGACAGCATATCCGCGACTAGGTCATCTTTTCCTGAAATGTGGCGTACGTCCGTAGTGAATTCTGAACTGTAGGACAAATGGCGTTGCTGTCTTGCCGACCATGGATTTGTCATTTTGCTAAAGGCAAAAATGAGTGGTTTATGGTCTGTAAATGCAGTGAAATGTCGACCTTCAAAGATATAATGGAAGTGTCGTGTGGCAAAATATAATGCCAACAGTTCCCGATCAAAGGTGCTATATTTTACTTCTGCTTGTCTTAAATGGTGACTGAAGAAGGCAAGGGGTTGATAATGGCCATTGATACACTGTTCAAGAACTGCACCCACAGCTGTACCTGAGGTGTTGGAGCTAAGCGTCAAAGTAGCTTCAGGGTTGGGATGTGCAAGCATTGCTGCTTTGGCCAATGTTTCTTTGGCAGACATAAATGTGACCTCTGCCTCCAAGGTCCAGATAATGTTCTTGTGTTTGGTGGAGACGATGTTACACAGCGGTTGCAGGATGTCAGCAACTCCGGGAATAAACCTGTGATAAAAGTTTATCATTCCCAAAAATTTCTGCAGACTTTTAACGGTGGTAGGTTGCTAAAGGTACGGACGGCGTCTACCTTGTTTGAGAATATACCACCTGCTGTGATTTTGTGCCCTAAGAACTCCATGGTGACCAGTCTAGAGCTAGATAAAATAGGGGAGAAGGTACCTGAACATATACTATATAAGTGGGATGAAAAGCTGGTGCAACATAGGAATTCAACAGTACTGCACAATCTGCTCAACATTTGGAAGAAGATTCATGTAGAAAGGAATAAAACAAATTATCAACTACCAAAATTAATATTGACGCAAAATCAACTAATCCCTTTCACAATAGATAACTTTTCCTTTCGAGAATGGGAGAGAAAAGGGATCAAAAGAATAGAAAATTGTTTTTCTGGAAATAAATTATTATCTTTTGAACAAATGAAGGACAAATATGGTATAACTCATGGTACAATGTTTGCATACCACCAACTGAAAACCTACTTGAAGGACAAATTGGGAAGCAGGCTGAGGTTACCAGAAGGAAGCAATTTTGAATATGTGATTACAGACACAATGATAATTAAAAGATTTTTAACAAACATGTACATCAAACTGCAAGAGAAAGAGAATGAGGAAACAAGCTGTAAACCCAAACAAAAATGGGAACAAGATCTAAACATATAGATAAAGAATGAAACATGGGAAAAGCTATGCTCCGGAACTATGAGAAATACAATAAACATGAGGTTACGCATGATACAATATAATTGGTTACACAGGCTATACACCACGCCCCAAAAGTTAAATAAATGGGACCCAACAGTATCAGACAGATATTTTCGCAGTAAGAAGGAAACGGGAACAACAATACATGCAATTTGGGCATGTGAGAAAGTGGAAAAGTTTTGGGAAGATCTAAACCAGGTATTAAATAAAATCACAAAAAGCAACATACCAAAAAATCCAGAGATCTTTCTTCTAAGTAATATAAGAAGTAAAGAACTTGGACACAATTTGGATGGAGCACAAAAAAAGATTTATTATGATAGCCTTAGCTGTAGCAAAAAAATCTATTATGTCAACCTGGAAATTAGAAGATAGCCTGAGAATACAACAATGGTACATAGAAATGAATAAATGTATTCCACTGGAAAAATAACATATAATTTAAGAAATAACATCACAGTATTCAAACAAATTTGGGAACCGTACATGAACACAACAGAGAAGTCCTACTGCAGACCTCCACCACCTAAAATGACAGAAGGAGAAGAAGATGAAATGAACTGACCCGGTATGTAAAAGTAGAAGACACAAATTTCTTGTTTATTTTCATTGTGTGATGACATTGTTTAATGGGTTTGATGTATCATGTAGGTTGAACGTTGAGTGGGTGGGGAGGGAGGGAAGGGAGGGGGAAAAGAGGAGAAAATGACACTGTATATATTCAAGAGGGAAATGTTTGTGTGTATTTTGGTCAGTATGGTTCATAGTGTGAAAAATAAAAATAAAAATTTTAAAAAAGAAGAACTCCATGGTGATCTGCCAAATTGACATTTGTCGGGGTTGATTGTTAGACCAAAGTCTTGGAGCCGTTGGAAAAGGTGGCGCAAATGCAGGCAGTGATCTTGTTCATTTCGACTTGCTACAAGGATGTCATCCAAATAAATGTATGCAAAGTCCATATCCCTGCCTAGAGCCGCTGGAAAGTTTGCGCGACGTTCTATAATCCAAACGGCATTCTAAGAAATTCAAAAATTCCGAGGGGTAATAATTGCCATTTTGGGAACATCATCCTCATGGATTGGTATCTGATGATATCCCTTTACCAGTACAATCTTGGAGAATATGCGGCAATGATGTGGATGGGTGGTGAAATATTGATTACAAGGAATTGGGTACCTGTTTGATGTGGTGACATTATTAAGCCTACGGTAATCGCCGCAGAGTCTCCAACCACCTGTCTTCTTGGGTTCCATGTGCAATGGTGATATCCAAGGACTGTTGGAGCATCGAATGATACTCAGCTCTTCCATTGCTGTAAACTCTGTCTTTGCTTGCAGCAGTTTATCAGGTGCAAGATGACGAGCCCTGGCATGAATCAGTAGGCCTGGAGTGTCTTTGTAATGAGACACATCATGGGCTGTTTTCGAGGCATTGAAATTAGGTGTGAAAAATAGGGAAATTCGTTGAGCAGGGCAGCATAAGAATCCTTGTGCAATGTATGCACCCCGAGCTGGGAAACTCTCCCTTTGATGCATGCCAGTGGGTATGTCTGAGAGGTGGTGGCATGAACCAATTTCCTCCATTTCACGTCTACCAGTAAGTCATGGGATTGTAAAAAGTTTGCATCCAAAATAGGTTGAGAAACAGAAGTTAAGATGCAATTCCAATGGAATGTGATCAGTCCTATTCCAATTTGGATAAATTGAGGGACTGGGCAGATACATGGCAAATGCACTACAATGTGGATAAATGTGAGGTTATCCACTTTGGTAATACAAACCGGAGGGCAGATTACTATTTGAATGGCAATAGATTAAGAGATGGGGAAGTGCAGAGAGACCTAGGGGTACTTGTACATCAGTCTCTGAAGGCGAGCATGCAGGTACAGCAGGCAAATGGTATGTTGGCCTTCATAATAAGAGGGTTTGAGTATAGGAACAAGGATACCTTACTGCAGCTGTACAGGGCCTTGGTGAGACCACACCTGGAGTATTGTGTGCAGTTTTGGTCACCTGATCTAAGGAAGGATGTTCTTGCAATGGAGGGAGTGCAGAGGCGATTCACCAGGCTGATAGCTGGAATGGCAGGAATGACTTATGAGGAAAGATTGTGCAAATTGGGATTGTACTCGCTGGAGTTTAGAAGATTGAGAAGGGATCTCATAGAGACATATAAAATTCTGGCAGAACTGGACAGAGTGGATGCAGATGGGATGTTTCCAATGATGGGAAAATCCAGAACCCGGGGCCATGGTTTGAGGATAATAGGCAAACCATTTAGGACCAAGATGAGGAGAAATTTCTTGACCCAGAGGGTGGTGAATCTGTGGAATTCATTGCCACAGAGGGCAGTGGAGGCAGGTTCATTAAATATATTTAAGAGGGAATTAGATATATTTCTTCAGTATAAGGGTATTAAAGGTTACGGAGAGAAGGCGGGGATGGGGTACTGAACTTTAAGATCAGCCATGATCTCGTTGGATGGCGGAGCAGGCTCGAAGGGTCGAATTACCTACTCCTGCTCCTATCTTCTATGTTTCTATGTTTCTAATTGTGATCTGTCGCGTGCCAAAGCTGCGAATGGTTGTTCTTCCGCCGCTTGAAGAGCCAGCTGTTGTTGTTTATGCGTCCTTTCAAAATAGTTCGGCGGGAGTAAACTAAGCTTAGCACCCGTGTCTACAAGAAACTTGCGCTTACTCGCATCGTCTTGAAGATACAATAGGCCTGTATTTGCGTCAGCTGCCGAAGCCACTACTGGCAAGCCGGCTCTTTCATTTCCTGCCTTTTTCCTGTAATAGGTACATGACTGGATGCATTTATGGGCATTTGTCCCCAATGGTGATGGTAAAAACACCACTCTCAACGTACGTCAGCACATTCCTCCTTCTTTGATTGGACTGCAGATACAGGAGGCTTGTAGGATGTGGGAGATGTATCTGCTGCCAAAACAGGCTGTATTTGAGCAAACTCTTGTGTAGGAGTACTATAGAGCCTGTCAGCCTCCCGTGCTATGTCATGGGGATGGCAGAAATCCATGTTAGCAATGGGTATGGTGACGCGAGCTGGCAGCTTTGATAGGAATAAGGTTTCCAAAAGCAGGCAATGAGAATGACCATCTGCCAATGCCAGCATCTCCTTCATTAGGTCTGATGGATTCCTGTCACCCAGGCCTTCCATGTTAAAAACACACATGCTGCGTTTATGCCTTGTCAATTCCAATGTATCCAGAAGAAACTGGCGGAACCTGGTGTACTGGTTCTCTGCCGGAGGATTGTCAATAAATTTGCTCAGTCGAGATGCAGTAGCAGTGTCCAACGCACCTACGACATGCCAGAACATTGTGTCCTCCGCCATTATGCCCCGAAGACGAAACTGGGTTTCAGCCTGAATAAGCCAAACCCAAGGTTGATGTGTCCAAAAAGGAGGCAAATAAACTCCAACTCCGTTAACTGCCACCATGGCGGCAGCTGACGCTGCTGCTATAGCTGCATCTGTTATGACTGGCGATTCAAGTTTCAGTTGAATCTTGCAGTCGGGGTCACCAATTGTAGCAGCTACTACGGTAGAGCTACTAAAGAAATACAAACACACGCCAGAGTAATCAACTGAGGACTGGTTTATTGAAGCTTTACAAGTGTCTTTTATTCCCTGTCTATCCCGGGCTCCACAGGACAAGGTGGGATCTTGTTAAGGGATGGCTGCTGGTCTACGGGACCAGCAGGTTTAAATTGAGACTTGTTAACATCCCATGCCTTTCAGCAGGGGATCCAGCTGATCAACGTGCCGTCCCTTGGCACTCAGTACCACTAGCATGCCAGCCCTTAGGTAAGTCCATGTACTGCACTGATGGTGGCGGTTCGCATTACCGCACTGAGTGCTCCTCGGCCCGCTTCACAGCCGCTACATCATCATATTTTAAACCTACTTCAAGCATATAAAACCAAGAATTGCAAAAGAAAATTAATTTTCAGCATTCACACTTGAACTTTCTCACTGCTGATCTTGGTGCAGTCAGTGATGAATATGGTGAAAGGTTTCACCAGGACATTGCAACCATGGAAAAGCGTTATCAGGGCAACTGGAATCCATCAATGCTAGTTGACTATCGTTGGACACTGACATGAGAGGCATCAGATGCTGAGTACAAATGAAAATCAGCAGCAAAACGTTTTTATGTCAGTTGAACTAACACAATGTCTCAGCATCATTATGTGATTAAACATGCTAAATTCAATAAAAAAATAATGTTTCTCCAGTTTCCTATGTACTACTGCAAATCTGAAATTATACTTGTGTTCAGCTTGAAGTTGTCTATAATTGTCATCCTTTTTTTCAAGAAACAAACCTTTTGAAAAAAAAAATTGATGAAAATTGATGAAAAAATTATATTGAACTAACCTATCTCTTACATTTATAATTTTAGTAATTATTCTTTCACAACTCCATCCAATCCTTTTCACTTATTTGTGTATTTAAGTTTATTTCCTGACTTAATTCAATTTTGGGGACCTTAGTTTAAAGTAAGTTATACATTACTGAAATAATGACTGTGGGGTTGAAGAAAGAACTAAACACAATCGGTCAAGCTGGTGAGAGAAAAAAGAATTGTTGATGCTTTGAGCTGAAATTCTTCATCAGCGCTGAGCGATGTTAGCACAGAAATTGATGTACAAAGGAGAGAATGGGAGGGGTGAGACAGACACCACACAGGATTGGTGAACCAGTCGGAGGTGAAGCATGATGGGCATAGTCAGACTGGCTGATGCCAGACAAAGATAGAGACAGGGGAAGAGAAACAAAGGGGTCAAGTGGAAGAAGATGGGTCATACATGGTGGAGTGGGTTATTAGAATACAAAGGGTGCCAATGTTGGAATCTGATAAGTAGAGTAGATGATAATGATAGCTAAAAAAAGAGACCACATGGATCTGAAGATTGGGAGTGGAGGAGATGAGAGAGCAGTGAGGAGAGTGGGGATGGAGGTTGCAGGTGCGGAACTGTATATGCCTCTTATAGTTGCTTGCCATCAACGTGGCTCCTAGGAGACAGGGAATGGCCCATATTTACAGGATCTTATCCTGAATCATTATAGTCAGAGAACAATGTGGTGCAGCAGGAGAAGGTAGGAAGAGGCTCCTGGTCTTATGGATATTTAGTTGAGATCTTTCCTATCCTATACTCCAATCAATGAGTTGACAATGTCTTGGAGGCCGGCCTCCAAGCATGTGCAAATACAAGCATTTTCTGTGCACTGCAGCTTGGTAACTGGAGGTTGGCTGTCTTTGGTTCTGGAATTAACTGCTGCAGCTTCCCTAAAGGTTAGCCCAGTTGCTAGCGGAGGTTAATTGGGAGTGAGGAGCAGCTCTGCAGTAAAACACTGGAGGAAAGTGTCGGGACATTGATATCACCCTGTCCGACACTGGATCTCACTGAGATCGTTTCTGCTGATAAATTTCATGACTTGCATGCTTCACAAGAAAGAGCCAAACAGTGCTGACCATCACACCATGTCACCAGGAAGGATGGATATGGGAATTAAGAGGATGTTGCCATGGATGGAAAATTATAGTCATGATGAGTGAGTGACAGAGCAGTGCATTTTCCTTTGGAATAAAGCATTTGAGGGTAGATTTAACTGGGCAAAATAAAATCATGTTCGGCCAATTTTTGGGAAGGTGTATTTCATACCTTGTCTTTAGTTCTTAACATCACAGTGACTCTAAATCCTTTTCTTGCTCTTTTTGGAATAAGTGGGCCAACGGGTCTGATAGTGACTGCTTCACAACCCCAGGTAGTTGCCCTTGCCTCTCTTATCACCAGAAGGACCATATTAATGAGGTGAAAAGATGCTGTCCCTCCCACACATACTCAATGGCTGTCTGATATGATGACACATCTGACTTCAGAAAAAAAATAGATGCTCCTCTACTGAAATTAATCTTAATTTTGTTTCCTTATGGAGTTCTTAATTAATTATTTTCAAATTTTTAAAGGTTTTGCTTACTTATGGTGGGTTTTTTTTTACCCCCATTGATTACCTTCCCTTTTATTATAAAATAGTGGACTGTTTATGTTTACCTAATAGCCTCTGAAGGGAGCAGATTGACAATTAGTATAGTTGCAGCGGTGCTATGGCGGCACTACAACTCCCAGAAGGCATCAAACCAGCTGTGTGGCATCAGTTGGGTGATGACAGCAGCATGTGCTGGGTGTGTGATTCAGGCTCTTAAAAGGCTGAGCGGGTTATGAAAATGCCTTGTGTGGTTATTTCATCACGTCCACTGTGATTCCAGTGGCCACAAAATGTTTTTTCAGTGATTTTCTTTTCAATGTAACAGAGATCTTATAACCATTTTTATTGTCTGTGATTTGCTAGTACTTTACTTTATTATCATGTTCCTATGTAATATTTACTTGATGAAACCAATAAAAATGACTGAAAAAGATAAAGTGATGAAGAAGGAACTATTGAGGATTAATAACTGGGAGATAACTAACATTTTAGTTTAGTATTTTATTCAAAAGACAGATTGAAGGAAGTTCATTTTATTCCAAGCTAGTGAGTAATCCAAAGTTATGAATCACGGTGAGCAAAAGTTGTGAAAAGAGTATGAGAATGAGGCTGTAATTTATGTGAAACCTTTAATGTTAAGGCAGATAATATTTTGGTGGAACTGCATAAATATTTTTTACAGTAACAGCTTTCTTGAAGTTATAAAATAGGTTTCAGTCACTCAAAGAACTAAAAGAGATTTATGGACTATAAATGGAAGCTGATACAAGTGTGGAGGAGGCCTAGTGGTGCGAAATTGTCATGTATCCTACATGGGCAGGCACTCAGTACAGACTTCTGGATTTCCTCAGTGTCAAGAAAGTGGTATGCTGTCGCGGCGGCTACACTGCTCCTGCAATAACAACGCAACCAGATGGGTTGAGCTCAGTGAGCTTACTGGTTTATTGCAGGCTGCCGGGCTGCATTTGTACACCCAGCCCGGACCTGGCTGAGAACTGCGCTGGAGGGCGCTGACGTCACCCAAGCATCATGTGGTCCCCCAGCGCGGGTTTCTGAGCCCCAAGCTGGAAGGGAAACCCCCCCGATGGCGTCATTTTGGTCGGCTGCCCTGCCGCATGGCTTACAAGCAGGGCTGGTTCACCTGCCTAATGGTGAGCTGCCACACTGCCTCCAATACTAGTTATATCACTACATGATTGAATAAAATGAGATGGAAATATGGTACATATGACAGGAAAGAACAGGTCTAAAGTGAAAGCCTGCAACATTTAAGAAAGTTATGAAACTCCAAAACCTGGAACGGTGTAATTTACTTTTCTTATGGAACCCATATGACAACAGCATATTCACTCTGGTACTAGCTACATATTGAGGAAGGAGGCACAATTGTCTAGTTTTTCTTTCTGTTAGTTAGCCAGGGTTCCCACCCATAATTGTAGAGAAACACTGAAAATAAAAAGCAAAGTGTATTCACTTCTGGGTAGGTCTTCACGTACATGATAGTCATGGAGTAGATAGTTATTGAGAATTAGCTAATTTCATTTTAACAAATGTGTGACTAAACCCCTTTTCTCACCATTGATTAACTCAAAGAATGAAATGATGCAGGGATGGAGAGTAGTTTGTTCCTTAAAACTGTGGGATTTATCGGATGGCATCAGCTGTCAATAACTGATTCTACTGAAATGTTAATGAATTCTGGACATAATTTGATGTGGGCAATGTCTGAATGGACTTTCTGGAGAGTCCATCAATAATAAATCCAGAATTTATTTATTGAAAACTTACTGACAACCCAGTAAATACTCTGGGCCAATGAATCAATATTTTCTTGCACAAGGGATGTGCAAAGAATAAGAATTTGCTCAAACAACTAGCTGAATTCCTCAATGCAGTGATTGCTTTGCAGAGAGCATTCATTGCATTCATCGGTTTGAAATGATCTTTGAATGTTGAATCTGCTCCTCTCAACTTTCCATTTAGATATAAGGTCACCTCAGGTTATTTTTCACGCAAGATGTTGTTACGTGGTTACAAATGTATCAATATTCGAGCTAGAACCCTTTTGCATAATTATAAACCCATTCCTCCGACATGTTAAGGTTCAGGAGAAATGAGAGCAGCCTAAAGTTGATATTGCATTTGAACAAGAAAGTCTGCAGATGCTGGGGTTCAAGTGCAATACCCAAACATGCTGGAAAAGCTCAACAGGTCACTCACCATCCATGGAACGCAAAGGATGCCCAGTGTTTCAGGTCTGGGCCCTTCATCATATCAGACTTTCTTGTTTATCCTCATACTACTGTAAACTCTTTGATGGGTACCTGAAATATCTCCATCAATTAGACCCGTTGAGATTAATAGGATTTTATCACTATATACTCAGTCATATCTTACATGCTGTTGGCCTGATTCCTGAGGGAGGGGATTGGGTAATACTATGTTTATTAAGAATCCTGGAAGGGAAGGAGTTACAGTATCAGGAGCGAGCCAACCAGAACAATAACTGTAATACATTCCACCACATTCACCCCCTTCTTTTGAAACAAAGTCTGGTAGATGAAGTGTCAGGGTCTATTCAGAGTCTGTTTACAGGTTCTGTCTATCTGGTGGTTCTGTCAGTGGAACTGCTTTGGTGTTGCTGTAGGCTCCTGGGCAGTGCTTTGTGTGATGGGCTGCGATTCGAATGGCTGAACAGAATCATGTGGGGTTGGATTGGTGGGGGGTGGAATATGGGTTAAGGTTGGGACAATGGAGCTAGTGCCAATGGTGAGGTCAAATCCTCGGCCGTGTCTCGGCTAGTCATGGGGAGGGGGGAGGTGCTGCTTGATCGACAATCGTCAGTTCAGTGAGTGCCTGAGTTGCAGGGACCTCTTCATATGCCAGGTCCCAGACAGAGACAGTGTCTCTCTGCCCATCCTGGTACTGGACATACTGGGGGTTTGCATAGAGGAGGTGGACCTTCTCGACCAGGGGATCTGACTTGTGGGTTCTGGTGTATCTTCGAAGTAGCACAGGTCCTGGGGTTGTCAACCAGACTGGGGAAGGAAAATAATTTTTCATGCAGGGTTGTATTTGTTGCTGTACAGAGGAGGGACTGGGTGGTGAGGAACACCTCTGGTAGGATCTCTTTCCACCAGGAGACAGGCACCCCTTTTGAGTTGAGGGCCAGGAGCACTGCCCTCCAGATGGTGCTGTTCTCCCTTTCCACCTGGTCATTCCCTCGGGGGTTATAGCTCGAGGCTATGGCTTTAGCCAGCAGGTATTGGTGCAACTGTGCAACTCCTCAGTCATAAATGAGGACCCCCAGTCACTGTGAATGTAACTTTGGTATCCAAAGAGCAAGAAGAGGTTACACAGGGACTTAGTGACAGTGTCTGTAGTCACATCTGGGCAGGGGATGGTAAACGAGAATCGTGAATATTTGTCAACAATGCTGAGAAAACATGTTCTGGTTTGTGGAGGGAAGAGAGACCTTAAAGTCCATACTTAGATGTTCGAAGGGGCGAATGGCCTTGATCAGATGAGCTTTCTCCAGCCAGTAGAAGTGTGGCTTGCACTCCTCGCAGTCCGTGCAGCTGCGGATCAGCTCTCTGATGTCCTCTATCAAGTACGGGAGGTGGCAGGCTCTCACAATGTGATAGAGTCTGGTGACTCCAGGGTGGCAGATGCTGTTATGTAGGGCTTGGAAGTGATCTGCCTGCGATTTGGCACAGGTACCCTGGGATAAGGCATCGGGAGTCTCATTGACTTCCCGGGTTGGTACAAGATCTCGTAGTTGTAGGTCGACAGTTCAATTCTCCACCTCAGAATCTTGTCATTCTTAATTTTTTCCTGCTGTTTCTTGTTAAACATAAATGTGACTGCTTGTTGGTCAGTCAGTAGGGTGAACAGTTTGCTGGCTAGGTAATGTCTCTAGTGGCATACAGCTTCCACTATGGCCTGGACCGCTTTCTCAATGGCTGAGTGCCAGAGTACGGGGCCCTGGAGTGTACGTGAGAAAATTGCCACCGGCCTGCCCACCTGGTGCATCATGGCAGCCAAGGTGAAGTTGGATGCATCACTCTCAACCTGGAATGGGATGGATTCATCTACAGTGTTCATCTATGGCTATCTTGGCAATGTCTCCTTTGATGCAAGTGAAGATCACTTAGGCTTTTGCTGACGGGGGACATGTAGTCATTTTTACCGGGGGTGGACTTTGTCTGCATAATTTGGGACCCATTGTGCATAATATGAAAGGAACCCCAGCCACTTTTTCAGGGCCTTAAGGTTTTGGGGGAGTGGGAGCTCCAGCAGGGGCCGCATACGCTCAGGGTCGGGTCCAATGACTTCATTTCCACCACGCACCCTAGTATAGCCAGATGTGAAGTGCAGAACATGCATTTCTTCTGGTTATATGTGAGATTTAGAGCTTTTTCTGACTGGAAGAATTTTTGCAGGTTAGCGTCATGGTCCTGTAGGTCATGGTCACGTTGTCCAGGTAGGGGAACCTGGCTTTCAGTTGGAGGTCTCCCTCTGGAAGACTGAAACTCTGTTCATGACTCCAAAGGGGAGCCCGAAAAAATGGTAGAGGCAGCCATCTGTCCTCCGGGTGGATGGGGAGCTGGTGATTGGCTGACTTGAAGTCAATGGTGGAGAAGATCCGGAATTAGGCAATCTCGTTCACCATGTCGGTTTTGCATAGGTGAGGGTAGGTGTCCAAAAGGGTGAACTGGTTGATTGTCTGGCTATAGTCTATGACCATTCTGTGCTTCTCTCTTCTCTTTACCAAACCTGCCTGTGCTCTCCAAGTGCTGGTGCTGGACTCTATGATGCCCTCTGTCAGGATTCGCTTAACTTCAGTCTTGATAAAGGTTTTGACCCAGGGACTGTATTGCCTGCTCTTAGCTGCTACAGGCTTACACTCAGTCTTCAAACAGTGGGGACGGTGGGACCTCGAGGGTGGACAGAACACAGGTCATGAGCAGTGGGCAGTGTTCGGGTCACTGATTAGCTGTGGTCAGGGAGATGAGCGGGTGTTTCGGCAGATGGTTATTACGGACAGTGAGGGCGGGGTGAGGCCCATCATATTCCATCAGAACACTTTTAAGTTGGCACTGGAAGTCAAGCCCCAGTATGACTGGTACACAGAGTTGTGGCATCATGAACAATTTAAAATTCTTTTACTTGGTGCCATCCACGGTTTAGTGTTACTCTGCAGCTCCCTCAGATTTCGGCCGAGTGGGACTTGGAGGCAAACAATATTTTATGTTGGACTGGGGTCACTATGAGGGAATGGACTGTACAGTACCCAGGCATATGAAGCTTTCCATGCTTCCAGTGTCAAATAAGCAGTGTGTTATGCAGCCATTTACCTCAATGTCCATGGTAGATCTTTTTAATTGATGTAGGCTGCTCTGATCCTGAACAATGAACGCCAGTGTCAATTTGTTATCTGACTCGCTGTTACTGTATGTGCACGTCAGTGGCCTCCAAGATGTCTGCCCCAAAGATGGTTGCCCCCATGGATTGCACACGGTTACAGCCGGAAGTGACGTTGACTCTGGCCATTGTGCTCGGGCCCCACCGTGCTATTTTACACGACCAGAAGTGGGACCGTAAGTGACACAGTCCAAGATAGCAATGATCACTTTCGCACATGGTGCTGCAAGGGGAAGGTCTGGACCTACAAACTCTTGCATAGTGTCCTTTTCTTCCGCAGCTGGAGCAGGTCGCGCTTCTGGCAGGGCCGTTCTTCTGTGGGTGTTTTATCTGGTCGCAATGATAGCATTTTGGGTGCTCAGTGTTAACGGCTGCAATTTGGAACCCCATGTCCCAAGATGGTAGCGCCAAAACTCTCCACGTGGCGGTCGCATTTTGTTGGGCTGTCTCTAGTGCCTTTGCGAGATAATCCACATCCTGCAGGGTCTGATTGTCCTTCTCCAGGAGCCTTTGTCTGATATGATCAGACCTGAGGCCAGCCACATAGGCGTCCCCCCCCCCCCCATCCCCCCGGTAGACAGCTGTTGTAATGACAGTGCAGCCACAAGCTTGGCTTAACTCCTGTAAAGACAAAATGTATTTGTCAATGGGCCCACCAGGAACTTGTTAATGGCTGCCCAGGAGATATCTGTCATAAATTACGAAGCCCCATAGCATCTGAGTAAGTCTCACAATCTCTAATCATGTGGAAGACACAATGGCTGGCCTGTGCAAACTTCAGGACTCTCTTGTCCATCTCTTTCAGAATACCGCGTCACCTCCTAAATGCGTTCAGGCAGTGCAGCCACTGATCAAATTTTACGGAGGCCTCTGGATCCTTGGGATAAGTGTCTAGCTTCTCCACTCGAATTGCTTTGTCCATGGCATGTAAGAATATTATAATTTCACAAAAGACATCTCATTTACAGAAACTTTGAAGAACGCCTATGGAGACTTCACAAGTAGGTGCTAATTGGACTGATGCTGTGAAGTAAATGGACTATTCTCTTTAAAGCAACGGATACCCAGGCAGAAACTGATTCCAATGCCAGCAATCTGTCTGGTTGCAGTTTGTTGTTCTAAGAGGGGTCGTGTAGTTTTGCAAACAGAGAGAGAGAGAGAGAGAGAGAGGACTAAATAGGATTTCTCTTTTTGAGACAGGGACAGAGAGTTCTGTAGTGGCTTTTGGGAGGCTGCAACTTGGCAACTTGGCAACTTGGCAAAATGGCAAGCTTGTTAAAACCCCAAGTTGAAGACGGGTTGTGAGTTCTGAGTTCAGCCTCTTGAAAACTCTTGTAGTCCTTACAAGAGGAAATGGCTGGCTAGAGTGTTTCTCCTGAAATAAGGGAAATGAGAGGAACTCTGTGGTGACCTGGAAGAAGAAGTTATCATTTGGAAAACGAATGATGGGGCGTTTCTTCGGCAAGACACTGAAGTGGCTGATCAGAAGGAATCAGTTTGTGTGTGTCCAACAAGCAACAAATCTCTCTCTGAAACCAACAAGAACCTTCCTGAGCGGTAACCATTTACCTTTAAGCACCAGAGCTTTGTGAAAATTCATAAATGTTAAATTCTGTGCATAGCATAAGGATTGCATGATACCGGTGAACTTGGAGGAGTGAGAAGTGAGATTGGATTGTGAATCAAAGAACTTTCCTGAACATATAGATAATTACATACACGTGCACTTAGAATTAGAATTCTGGGGTTAATTTAGGTTAAGTTAATAGTAATAAATTAAAGTTTGATCCTGTTTTTATGTTTAAAGAAAATTAAAAGCAACTTTTGTTTAAGTAACCATTTGTCTTGGTGAATGTCTATTGCTGCTGGGTTTTGGGGTCCTCTGGACTCATAACAATGACATTGGCCCGATTCCAAGGTAGTACTGAAAGAGGGGATTGGGTGATGCTGCCTTTATTAGGGGGGGAGGAGTTACAGTATTGGGACAGCCAACTTATACAATGATTGTAATAGTGTTCCACCACACCTACCTTGAAGATGTTCTTCTCAGAGCTGATGGAATGCCCAGGGCTGTAAAGTTGGTTACCCTTTAATTCCTGATTGCCTGCATGTCCTGATGAGATTCTCCAGCACATTTGTGTATTGCTGTTGAATTGCATGTTGTGCACTTCCTTTAAATAAATCCTCATTGGGAGGTATTCTGAGTTCACGCAGAGTCTTATTTTTAGAGAACTTTGAGCCACTTATAAGCATGCAATGTGGTTGTCTTCTACGTAGAAATATTTGATGCTGACAATTTTTCTGCCAGGAGATGGTGCTAAATCTCTTGCAATATATGGCCAAATTTCTTAGCTCATGACAAATTTTAATTGACTACATAAAATTAAAATACTTTACACTGAAGAGTTCAGATAGACATTAGCTCATTTTCAAAATACAGGACAAACTTTTCTCTGGTTAAATGCCAAAACAATTTCAGCTTGAAGCATATTACTTCTGTGGTGAACAGATGAAAGATACAGGCCAAGAAATTGAAACACACATAATCATACTTTACAGCACCAATGCATGAAGAACTCCAGAATTCTAAAGTCACTCAATGTATCATTGGATGCCATTTCTGTTATCTGCCCTTTGAATAAAAAATAGTCTGACATCACGCCTATGCAGTTTTGCCTCTGTGCCATTCTGAACACCAGCATGAGCAGAACACAGGCTAACCATGGAAATCTAAATTAGGTGGTCATTTACTTTCAACTCAGACCCCACATTCCTCATACACTCTAACAGTAGACTACACAGCCATATCTCAGGTCTCTTGCTTGACCTCCAGCCACACCCTAATTTGACAATTTCCAAACCCTGCACTTTGAAAATACAGGACTAGATCCATCAGTACTGGAGCACCACAGGGCTGTGCTCTTAGCCCCCTGCTCTACTCGCTATGCACCTATGGCCGTGTGGCATGGTACAACAATAACACCATCTAATAATTCACTGATGATACCATGGTAGTGTAGCGGGAGCACCACGTGAACAACAGAATCACGCACAGCCACAGCAGTTTAGCAAGTGCATTACTAGAGCTCATACCCTCCAACGATGTCCCAGTTCTCCAGCTACAAGCCAGGCACCAGCAATTAGGAAAAGCGCGCGAATAAGAGCCCACGCTTTTTATGGCATCCGACACCCGAGACTGGAAAGTGATGTTACTACCACATCCCAGAAGGCTCAGCGTGAAACGCGCAGAGGGAACTATAAAAGCTGTGGTTAAGCACACTAAAAGAACTGATTCTTGACTCTAATGTCTCCAGTGTCGTTTATTGCCACTTGCATAAGGTAGTGCCGTCAGATAGGCCACTACATATTTTGATGACCCCAACGGGCCTCAGCTACACTGAGTCCCAAATGTCTGATATGGATGAGCAACTGACGACTTCGAAGGTGGAGGTCGATGCAGCCTCTCTGGCTGCAGCACCGGTGGTGATTAATGCAGTAGCAGTTCGCCTGCCTCCATTCTGGTTGGATCAGCCACGTAGCTGGCTGTAATTGGCCAAAGTGCAATTTGTGCTTCGGAATGTTACATTTGAGGACACAAGATATTGGTACATTGTGAGTACATTAGACACTACGACTGCCACAAGGGTGAGTTCATTCATCAATAACCCGCTGGTGGACCAGAAGTACACTAAATTCTGGAATATTTTGCTGGAAACATTTGAGCTCTCTCATCATGATTGGGCTATATGGATTTTGAATATGCAAGAACTGGGGGATCGTAGTCCATCCCAGTTAATGCAAGAGCTGGTATCACTAGCCACAGGCCATACAGATTGCTTTCTTTTCGAGGCACTGTTTTTATCGAAATTACCAATGCATGTGGCGGCGGGAGTGGCACACATGAGTTTTGCAGAGCCGCATTTGGTAGCAAAAAAAGCTGACCGACTTTATGGCCTTCCACAGGCTAACAGATTGCAGATGCAGCCCATCTGTGTGGCTGAGTTGTCCGAGCCCCCCGAAATACCAAGACCTCCACCATGTGCGGCAGTATAGTGACCATGTCCCGATCAAGGAGACAAAAGTTCCAGATACTGTTTTTATCATCGCCGGTGGGGTCGCTCTGCCTAAGAATCCTTGCACTTACCCAGGTCCACCACCATGTCAGGGAAACGGACCTGCCAACTGCCGTTAGTGGCCTCGACGGATGGTACAGAACAAGGTCTACTTTATTTACATGACATGATTTTGGGGGCGGATAACTTGATAGATACAGGGGCTGAGTTCAGTATTGTTCCCCCGACATAATTTGAGTTGGCACAAGGTGCACGTACTCCACCGCTTCCATCAGTTAATGGTACCACGATTCCTACTTTTGTAATGAGGAAGGTCACGATACCTATGGGTTCAGCGGTATTCTACTGGAAGTGCGCAGTGGCCTCAGTAGGTTTTCCCCTGTTAGATGCAGATTTTTTGAGACAGCATGGTCTCCTGGTTGATATACATAAATGCCGTCTGTTAAACACGGCTAACTTCCAAAGTTTGCCCCTTAAAAGAATGTGTCGTTCTTTCCAACCGGTAAGAATTCAGGCGATTCAGCAGAATGCATACGCCTCGATACTTAAAGAGTTCCCGGGACTGTTGACGACTAATTTTAAGGATAATAAGCCGTGGCATGGTGTATATCATTACATTGATACAACTGGTCCACCTGTTTATTCTAGGGCCTGTAGGCTTCCAAAAGACAAGCTTACAATTGCAAGAGCAGAATTTGTAGTAATGGAGGAATTAGGGATGGTATGCAGGTCCAAATGTCCATGGGCTTCACCCCTTCACATGGTGCCTAAAAGCTGCGCTGGTTTGTGGCCTTGTGGGGACTACAGGTGGTTAACGATATAACCATCCCTGACCGCTATCCAATCCCTCATATTCAGGATTTCTCAGCATGGTTGGCTAACGCTAATATATTTTCCAAAGTAGATTTAGTGAAGGGATACTATCAGATTCCAGTTCACCCTGAGGATGTTCCAAAGACGGCTATTTTAACCCCCTTTGGTCTCTTTGAATTTATCAGAATGCCGTTTGGTTTGAAGAACGCAGTCCAGATGTTTCAAAGATTGATGGACATTGTCACTAGGGACTTAGAAGGAACCTTCGTGTATTTGGATGACATCCTCATAGTGAGCCCCGATGAGAAATCGCATAAACGACACCTCCGTCTCCTGTTTGCTAGATTACAGGATTTTGGCCTGACAGTCAACCCTGCAAAATGCCAATTTGGTACGGCTGCAATTGATTTTCTCGGCCACAGATTTCTCATACTGGAACTAGACCGTTGCCGGACAAAGTGATTGCCATATGCAAATTTCCCTGGCCTCTTACTCGGAAGGATTTGCAACGATTCATAGGAATGGTTACCTTTTACCATCTTTTTATTAGAGGAGCAGCAGCTGTGATGCGCCCACTGTTTGACCTATTAAATAGAAAAAGATCAAATATATTGCTTTGGGATGAGGAAGCGGACATGGCTTTCAAAAGAACTAAGGATTCTTTGGAATCTGCAGCAAGTCTTACCCACCCAGATCACGAACCGCCCCTCTCGCTAACTACAGATGCATCTGAGCATGCAATTGGTGCAGTGTTGCAACAACACGTAGAAGGACAATGGATGCCACTTGCATTTTATAGCAGACATCTTCAATCTACAGAGATGAGATATAGCACATTAAATGGAGAATTACTGTTGTTGTGCCATTTTAGATACATGTGGAGGGTCACGTGTTTATGTCCTTTACTAATCATTAACCCCTTGTGCAGGCCATGAGTATGATATCTGACCCATGGTCCGCGAGACAGCAACGCCAATTGTCATTAATCTCTGAGTTCACTACTGACATTCGGTATGTCGCCGGTTTTTCCAATCCAGTGGCAGATGCCCTATCGAGACCACCTGTCTCTGCAGTCCAGGGTGGAATCGACATGGCACAATTGGCGAAAGACTAGCAGCGGGATGAGGAGGTACAAGCCTACAAAACCGCCATTAAAAGTCTCCAGGTTGAGGAAATCACTACTGAGGCAAGCGGTCCCACACTCCTTTGCGACATTTCCACAGGACACCCTAGACCCATTCTACTGGTTAGCTGGCGCAGGAAGATCTTTGATGATATACATAATTTTTCACATCCTTCCATTAGATCTTCTGTTAAACTAGTGTCAAATCGTTATGTGTGGCACGGTCTAAAGAGAGATGTCACCCTGTGGGCCAAAACTTGCCTTCAGTGCCAAAAGGCTAAAATTCACAGACACACGCGTGTACTGCCTGAAAGATTCTCCATGGTGGATGCAAAATTTCAGCACGTCCACGTGGATGTAATTGGACCTTTGCCAGTCTGTCAGGGGATGAGATATTTATTTACTGTTATTGACCGTTTTAGTCGTTGGCCGGAAGCAATCCCTATGCAGGCAGCCGACATGGAGACGTGTGCACGAACCTTTATTTTTAATTAGGTTGCACGATTTGGTGTACCTAGTCACATCACTTCAGATAGAGGTATGCAGTTCACTTCCCACTTGTGGACACAGATTTCAAATTTCTGTGGAAGTAAATTACACCACACAACCGCCTATCACTCTCAGTCAAATAGACTTGTGGAACGGTTCCATAGACATTTAAAGT
This sequence comes from Narcine bancroftii, assembly GCF_036971445.1. Lineage (NCBI taxonomy): Eukaryota > Metazoa > Chordata > Chondrichthyes > Torpediniformes > Narcinidae > Narcine > Narcine bancroftii. Next base: position 43,165,664 of record NC_091472.1, on the reverse strand, counting down.
CGGCACTTTAAGGCAAGACTGCAGGGGCCGAACTGGATGGGATGAATTACCATGGGTGCTATTGGGAATATGTACAGCACCAAAGGAAGGATTGTCAGTTTCAACTGCTGAGATGATCTATGGAACTTCACTATCCATTCCAGGTGACATACATTTCAGTAGTGACATAAATCAGACAGCTGACTTGGATATTTTACGTCTTGTGAGAGATAGCAATAGGGCAAAACAACCCTATCCCACGGTTTTTCACGGGAGTTCCAAATATCAGGTTCTGCACAACCTACTGACTGTAGAATTCATGATGGTTAGGAAAGGTCAAAAAGGCTCAGCATTTCAATGCCCATATGAGGGGCCCTTTAGGGTAATCAGGCGAGAAGGTATAGTATTTACATTAGACGTAGGGGGCAAAGAGTATATGTTCACAATTGAACGACATGAAACCGGCAAAAACTGACCTTTTAAGACCGATCTTGTCACCATTGAAACGTCCCAGAGGTCACCCCAGGCTGAACTACCAGCAGGAACCTGCATCAGGCAGCCATGATTCTGGGGGGGGGGGGGTGTAGCGGGAGCCCCACGTGAACAACAGAATCGTGCACAGCCACAGCAGTTTAGCAAGCGCATTGCCAGAGTGCATAACCTCCAACGATGTCCCAGTCCTCCAGCTACAAACCAGGCACCAGCAATTAGGAAAAGCATGCGAATAAGAGCCCATGCTTTTTATGGCACCCGACACCCGAGGCTGGAAAATGACGTCACTTCTGCATCCCAGAAGGCTCAGCATGAAATGCACAGAGAGAACTATAAAAGCTGTGGTTAAGCACAATAAAGTAGCTGATTCCTGACTATACTATCTCCAGTGTCATTTATTGCCTTATTGCCACTTGCGTAAGGTAGTGTCATCTCATAGGCCATTACAGTAGTGAGTTTTATAAAAAGTGGTGTTGAATCAGCATACAGGAGGGAGATTGAAAACTTGGCTGAATAGTGCATTAACAACAATCTCACACTCAGTGTCACCAAAACCAAGGAGCTGATTGTTGACTTCAGGAAGGGAAAGCCAGAGGTGTACACTCCAGTGATCACTGGGGGAATCAGAGGTGGAGACAGTGAACAAATTTAAATTCTTGGGAGTCACTATCTCAGAAGATCTTTCCTGGACCCAATACATAAAATGGCATAATGAAGGATGCACATCAACACTTTGTCTTCCTCGGGAGTTTGTGGAGGTTTGGTATGACATAAGAAACTCTGGCAAATTTCTACAGATGTGTGGTGGAAAGTGTGTAGGTCAGCTGCATCATGGTCTGCTATGTGGACACCAATGCCCCTGAGTGAAAAGCCTGCAAAAAGTATTGGACACAGCCCAAGACGTTACAGGAAAAACCCTCCCCAGCGTCGAGAACATCTACAAGGAACACTCCCTTCGGCGAGTAGCAACAATAATCAAGGATCCAAATCACCCAGAACATGCTCTGTTCTCACTGCTACCATCAGGAAAGAGGTGTTTAAGGAGATTCGGTATGCCACCTCACTCCAATAGTAAACCATGTCACTTCCAGATGATTCCATCTATTATCCAATAGCAGACCACATCCCTGAGAGATGATGCCATCCATTCTCCAATAGTGAACTACATCCCTGACAGATGAATCCATCAATTCTCCAAAGGTAGACCACATCCCCAACAGATGACTCCATCCATTCTCTAATAACCACTCCACCCGAAGGAATACTCGCACTCCTCTCTCCAAACACCTGACTTTTCTTTCAAACAACAATCATAATATATTGTTCAACACTTGACCCCACACACAACCTATGCTTCAAACCCCTGAACCCCATCGCTCAACTCCATTTTAAACCCAAAATATATCTCTCTGCCATGTCATCCAATTCAATTTGTAACAAATAATCAAAGCCTCCTTCCCAATTCCCTACACCACTTCCAGCCATGAATTGTAACCCTTCTCCTCGGATTTGACTCTGTATCAACCAACTCTCCAAACCTTCCCTTCCTCATCCCTCCCCCTCCCAATGATCATTTTTTTTACAGCAAGGTAGAAGCCAATTCCAGCCATTTAAACCCATGCTGCCTAATTATATCCAAATTAACCTACAATCCCATATATTTTAAAGGGTGAGAGGAAATCAGAGCATTTGGGGTAAACCCATACAGGGAAACATGCAGACAGTGCCGGATTCAAACCTGGGTCACGGGTGCTGTAATAGTGCCACACTAAACCATTATGCTAAATGTGCCAGAATCCTCAGAATCAGAATCAGAATTTATTGTCATGAACAAATCATGAAATTCGGTGTTTTGTGGCAGGGTCATAGTGCAAACATAACCATCTTTTAACAATACTATAAAATATAAAAAGAATACTGCATGAAAAGTAAGGCAGTGTCTTTGGTTCATTGATTATTCAGGAATCTGATGGCAGTGGGGAAGAAGCTGTCTCCTTGTCCCATTGATGCTCGTCTTTAGGCTCCTGTACCTTTTTCCTGATAGTAGCAGAATGAAGAGGGCATACCTGGGTGGTGCTTGTGATATCACAGGCCGAGTTAACAACCCTTTGGGGTTTATTCTTGTCCTGAGTGTTGGTGCCTCCATACCAGAAAATGATGCAATCAGCCAGAATGCTCTCCATGGTTCACCTGTAGAAGTTTATGAGAGTCTCCTTAATCTGAATCTCCTTAAACACCTCATAAAGTATAGGCACTGGCCAGCCTTCTTCATGATTGCATCGACATGGAGGATAGATCCTTGAGATGTTGGCACCCAGAAATTTGAAGTTCTTGACTCTCTCCACTACTGAGCCCTCAATGAGGACTGGGTCATGTTTCCCTGACTTCCTCTGAAGTCCACAATCATCTCCTTCATTTTTCTGATGTTGAGCGCAAGGTTGATGTCATTACACCCATTAATGAGCTGATCTATCTCCCTCCTGAACATTTCCTCATTGTCGTTTCTGATTCTTCCAACAACTGTCGTTGGGTGTTGGAACCCATGTGCCAACACCCAATTATTGATCACATCTCTCCAATAAACCACCTCTAATTGCAAAATCCTACTCTAACAACTGCCTCAACACTGGCCAATGATGCACCTGCCTTCCCAACACCTTGATGATCATATCCACAATCCCTTGACCTGATTCCATCTCCAACCAATGACTACACCATACAGTCTCCACCCCAACTCCCCACCCATGACGCCCATTCCGAAATGCTGAATTCCAACTCCCTCCTCAGCACATACTCTCAACACCCAACCAGTGATCATTGTCTTCCTCCCCAGGCTGACAATTTCCACTTTACTTATCAGAGAAACCACTTTTCCCAGGTAGTTGACGCTAACTGCACACATTTTACTAATGCTACTTGACTCCCCAAAGCTGGACCCAGACATTTCCTATTTCCTTCACACGTTCTGACATGAGCTTCCTGTGCTACTGAATTTGAAAGTCCTAAGCTTGTGAACACAGCACCAATTGCCTCTTTGCCCAGTGGCCACTCAATGCATTTCCATAGGAACCAACCAAATTCTAGCCTTGATCTTGTATGTCAAAGTCTTTGGGGCCATCACAAAAATTGAATTCTCCCATAGTGGAGCATTTAAGCATTCTTTTAACATTCTGGAGGGGTTTGAAGGACAATTATTCTATTCTGGGAGACTGACAAAATAGACTGTCATTTGCAATGAATTGGCAGAAGCTCAGTCAGTCTGTTATAGGGGCAGCTAATTCAACACCTCCTGTTGTGTGCCTTTGTTGACGTCAAATTCCAACCCCACTGTGTCAGCAGAATTTTATATCACTATAAATTTTGAAAACAATTTGGTCCATGTGAAATTTGTGGTTAACGTAAACTAAAATGTTTTCTTAACTGGACTGAAATAATAATAAGAAACAGACATGGCAGGCGCTGCCAGATTTGAAATCTTATGATCCCCAAACATTTATTACTCTTTTTGTTTCCTGGTGTCAAAATCCCCGTAGCTCTGTGAAAACCTGAAAATGAACCTGGCACTTGCAGTTGACCGAAACGTGTGATATCCTAGAACCGGCTGATCACAAATCAACAATCAGATAAGTCTATCTCATCAAAATTATATTGAATTCAATTTCCCAGAATAAAATGATACTACTGTAACTTTTTTTCCAAAGGACACTTCACAATCCAATTCTGATTCAGCAGTTTTCCAGCCTGGAGACACTGACCCCACATCTGCAGATCACCTCGTTGTGGGCATTTGACAAGCAATGAACACATGATTTTCTGCAGAACACATTTCTCAAAACACCTTTAAACTAAGGTAACTCAACTTAAAAGTGCTTTGTTTTCGATCATCTTATTTTGCAAATATATTGTAAAAATTCCCAAGAGAGATAATATCTTTAGGGCAAATTATGAATGGGAAATGGAGACATACAATTGTCAACATCCTTAGGGAAGGGTGTGCATCCCCTTAAGACCCCTAAGGAAATGGCAAACCTCCTGAAGTGTAAACATTGTGCAATAATTGGATGGAGGAGTTTATAGCAGAGAGAAAAAAACATAGCGCTCATCTTTGGATATTCTCATTTCCCACCTGTTTATATTTGCCTCATAGGTTAAAAGTTCTCAAAACCTCTTAAATGTTATCTTCACTACTCTTTAAGTGATTTTTTTCCTCTCGATTTGCCAATTAACCACGGCCTACGAGGTTTCTGCCAAATGAAATTCTGTTCACACTGCCAGGTGTCTCATGATTTTGTACACATTGATTAAATCTCTCTTCAGTGTTTCAGACATAAGCAAAGGTCGGCGATGTTTTTAAAGTAAACCCATCATTATAAGATATAAATTGTTTATTTCCTGTTCATCTGCCCTGTTTTGCATGGCTTTGTTTTGTAAAAGATTGTACTGGATCATTGTAGAGCCTTATAGCTGAACAATGAGAGGAATTTTATTTTAGTCAATTACCAGTCAACCTGAATTACTGTAATAGTTTGAATATAACATGGGATTTAAAGGATCTGATAACATACAACTGCAAAGGAGAGGAAAAGATGCGGGTGTCTAATTATGTGCCTTTCATTGTTAAAGGATATACAGGTACAAGGAAAAGATTTGATTCCAGATACTATTTATTGTAATTAAACAAAAATGTAATATTACACAAATTTGCATTTGGTCTGCCTTAAGGCACACAAAGACTCGCCTTTAGCATTAGCATTACCCCGTGTCCCTTAAAGTCAGAGAAAGAAAAGCAAAGGTGAGACCTCAATAGTCACTGTGCGTCTGTGGATTCGCCTTCACTGTTCTCGCAGCTTCTGCAGCCGCAAAGGATTTTAGATCAGTTCAAACTATCAGCAACCCAAGCCCAGATCTAAACCTCTGACATGATGAGGAAGCCTTCAGCGTCCATAGCCCTTTCTTGCCCTCAGTATCCTCTTGAATCGTGCTCTGATACCTGGTCTCTCAGGAGCTAGTCTCAAGCACCCTGCAGACTAGTGTCCTTTGACCTTGAGTGACCAACAGCCTGTGTGTGTTCCATTCCCACATTCCTAACAGCTCACTGCCTCTGTTTTCTTCAGCTCTGCAGTCCCCCTTGATGGTCCGTGTACTGATATGTTTTCCTCCATTGTATAGCCTTTATATGAGGCTGCACCCTCCTCCACTAATGTTCATCCTTAAGTCTCCTCCCCTTTTGCCCAGGCCATAAAGGTCATGTTACCTCTCCCTTTCTGGCAGTCCTGTACCTGGATCCGGGCCAGGCAAATTCTTGTGTGCATTAAAGCCTATTGTTCCTGCAGCCTATGACTCTGTGGTTATTGTTAGAGCCTATCAGTACGCCACTGTAGTAACCGTCACTAGGGTTATCTCCTCTGCGTCTCCTTCTCAACATTACGATGGCAGGGTGGAGGAGGGAATTTCCCTTTACTGGCACCTTGCGCCAGTTCGTTGCTCTCCTGGAGTCTGACACTCCTCAATGTCCTGTCGAATGTATGGGGTTCCATCTTGGGCCCAGACCCCGCAGTTGCAGGTATTTAAATAAATAAATTGGGAATTTGGAAAGATGCATTAAAGTAGGGATTTCACATGGAAGAGCTTTGCAAAATTTATATGATTTACTTAAGGATTATATTGGATCTAACCACATTGAACTTGGTCAAAACTTTAGATATATTCAAGATTGAAGATTCAATTTATTGTCCTTGTAATAAAACAGTGTCACATTATATGAAATTGCTTTTGCCTGCTGTAAGGCAGACAGATTCACCATTGGTAGAAATTGCCTGAAGCGCCTCTTACAGTCAGAGAAAGAGAAGCAAAAGAGAGTCCCCCCAGAGTCACTGAGTGTCCATTCATATAATCTCTTGTTGGTACATAGAGCATAATGATTTGATCTAAAGAGTTACTAGTTGGCATTGTGATGTGCTGTTCCATGAAATGTAACTACTTCCTGCTCCAGAGATATCACTCATCTTGTTCCAGAGACTAAGGCCCCCGGTTCATTAGCATCCAAGAATTGATATTAAGGCTCAAAACAAAATGGGTGCAATTGCCTTGGAAAATGCTGTCGCTGCCTTCATCAGAATGCATGTATTTTTTTTCCAGGTTGTCGTACCACATGGAATCTTGAGTTACCAATGTGCCTGGAAAAGAAAGGATGCCATTGGAACTGGGAACCTGGCTTCTGTTCCAGTGCAGGTTGTAGCTGATGCACCAATGGATGCTGTGACATCTGCTGAGTTCCTCCTGCATTTCAGTGTTTTTCCTGACCTGGAGTGAAAGAGCCATTCTCATGAGTACAAAATCTTTCACAACCAATGAGCTATATTCCTCATTGTAATCACTGTTGCAGTAACCAACTTCAAGAACAGAGAGCAGAACAGCACAGAAACTGTTCCCAAGCCCATAAAGTCTTCACTGAACAAAATGCCAACCTGAGACAATCTGATGCTATAGTTTTATGGAGCTACCATTTACGAACTGGATGCTGGATCCTCACTGCTATTCTGGCAAGGGAAGAGACATAACAAAATTGAATGTTAAATACATCAGAACTGGTGCCAAGAGGGGCATTGCGGGCATTGCCTCCCTAAATGAGGTATTGTGACCTCCCACCCACCTGCAGCACTCGCATCACTGGCATCACCAGTGTCACTAGTCTCCACACGATATAAGCAGTGCGTTTGTATGTTATGTCAGAGGGAGGGGGAAATGTGATGGTGGCGGCGCATGGAGAAAGTTCATGGCAGGTAGGTACCACCACCTCTCCCTCCCCCATATTGAGCGAGTATTTGAATGTCAGTTTGGCCCCCTGTGGTTATCCTAATGCCCCTTGATTAGACGTTCTGACATTGACCCTGAAATCCAGCATCGTGTTATCTCCATTTCTATTTTATTTCCTTTCCTTGTTGAATGCAAGAGCAGGGATGTGATGTTGAAGCTTTATAAGGCACTGGTGGGACCTCATTTGGAATATTCTGAGGAGTTTTAGGCTCCTCATTTAAGATATGATGTGCTGACATTGGAGAGGCTACAAAAGAGGTTCTCCAAGATAATTCAAGATTATCATATGAAGAGTGTTTGACAGCTCTTGACCTATATTCATTGGAATTTAGGAGAATGAGGGGGGATCTCATTGAAACATTTTGAATGAAGGGTAGATGCTGAAAGGTTGTTTCCCATGGTGGGGGAGTCTAGGGCAAGAGGACACAACTTTAGGATTGAAGGGTGTCTGCTTAGAACAGAGATGCATAAGAATTTCTTCAGTCAGTGACTGGCAAATCTGTGGAATTTGTTGCCACAGGCAGTTGGAGAGACCAGGTCATTGGGTGTATTTAAGCAGAGATTGATAGTTTCTTGATTACCCAGGATGTCAAAGGTTATGGGGAGAAGGCCAGGGAATGGGGCTGAGTGGGAAAATGGATCAGCTCATGATTGAATGGTGGAGCAGACTTGAATGGGCTGAATAACCTATTTCTGCTCCTATGTCTTATGGTCTCTTTTGAGAAAATCATTGACCCGTCTTCCTTTGGCTCTGCTGGCGGAGATGGTGTACCACCATTTTCTATCCATTAGCTTTTCTTACCATTGTTTCCTGAAAATACTTAACAAAGTGAGGCAGTTATTGCCACCACATTTGTTCACTGTGATCGCCAATCAGAATTAAGGGTTTCTCTCCCTCCAGGTGTGCTTTCAGAATTTGTTTCTGGATGAGGATATGCCACCAGGTTCTGCAGTCCCAAGATCTGACTTGACGGCGAGGATGCCACTGTGAAGCAGGCCTGCATGAAATAATCACTGTCTTTGTATGCATCCTATTGTGGGAAAAGCATCATGTAAAGATGTCATTTCAAACAAAAAGTAAGAGTTTGAAGAAGTATCCTTTTGGAAGCTTTATTGTGAGATGGGTGAAAGCACCACATTTTTTCTGCCCTCAGAAGCACTGAGAGGACGCTGTAAAGCCATTCCTTGAAATGCTGCTATCCACGTCATGAAGATTATCTCATTTTCATGGTAGGTGTTTCAATGATACAGCTTGATAGAAGGTCCTTCCAGTCAATGGAACCTCTGCCACCCTATTTCACACAATTACCCTACCAGCCCCATATATTTTAGAGGGTGGGAGGAAACCAGAGCACCCAGATAAAACCCATGCAGGTCACAGTGAAAACTTACAGTTCCTTTCGAACCCCGGTCGACGGTGCTGTAATAGCATTGGGATAAATTCTAGGGGTAGCATGCTGCCCATCTTTCAGAAGCAACTGTAATTTACCTTTGATACAGGAAGTAAAGGTAATGGTCCAGAAATTGAATTTCATTCCATGTGGGTGCTCTCAATAGTTGATATTGGGTACAACAAACAACCTAATACATCCTTTTTAAAGAAATCTTTATTTTGGCTTTCTCCCATTTAAAACACCATGAATCAACCAACGCATTCACAGACAGCAGCTACTTCTCACACTCACAGCTGTCGTCTCATTGTCATGTTAACCTCTGGGAACTACACAGGATGCCACGGATATGGAAAGAAATAAGGATGGAGGAATGGGGTGGGGAGAGAAAATTAATTGAGCGGGCAAAATTAAATGGTGGTGCAGGGATCCCTGGGTGAGGAAATAGTTGAACAGTGAAGCGTTGGTTATCAAGGCCTCCCACACCATGCCACAAGCAGCTCGACTTCATTCTACCGTCAGCACCTTGGATCACAACATCTCATGCCTGTGACCCTTCAGAGCTGCCTTTCACTTATAAAGGAAAGAGGGAGAGTCAATGAACATAAAATGATACACCAGCAGGTATCCTTACAGTCCTGTTTGGTTTCCAAAATGCTCCTCAATGTACGCTTGGTTTGCTGTAAATGGTCATGAAGGTGGTAGACTATGATCCTTTGATCTATAAGTCAGAAATGTGGGGCATGCACATTGATAATGTTATCACGTGCAATATTAAATGGCGACTATGTTAGGCATATGAAGGGAATAGAGGTATCTGTATCAGGTGCAAGTCGCAATGTTTTAGTGTAAATTATGTTTACATTATGATTGGTGCTCACTTTTGGGCTGAAGTGTTTGTTCCTGCTCTGTATCATTCTATTTTCCATAAATCACAACAGGAGATGTCTGGTCAAATTTCCCATTGGGTGGGCCTTTTGTTGTAAATGGGAACAAGTACTTCAAAAACTTGTGCAAAGTGCCTTGATGCATCATTTACTTCTGTGTCATGTTTGTGTACAATATGAAGGGGAATTTGATAGCAACTATTTACCCATCCATCTGCTACATTGTCTTACCAGGTGATGAAGGTCATGGATGTGAGTGGCGAAGCGAACTGAACACACTGGGGCCAGAGAGTGAAAGGGTAACATTCCTTTACATCTTCTCATGTGCCTCAGTGTCAAACTTTGTTTGAAAACATTTGAGCTTTTCTTTGTGAAGGGTATGTCTTAAATACAAGTAAAAGTTAAAAGAGAGAATGTATTTTATTGATATGTCTAATTCTGCTCTTCTTTATTTCTTAAAATAAAGTCTCCTTTCCTCTATGTTCTGTAAATGTATATCTTAATTAGCTGATATATACCTGGGAATACAGATACACAATTCCCTGAAAGTGGTGTCATAGGTAGATATTGTTGTAAAGGGAACTTTTGGCATTTAGCTTTCATAAATTAGAGTATTGAATATAGGAGTTGGGATGTTGTTGTAAAGTTGTATAAGGCCATATTTGGAGTATTATGTGCAGTTTTGGTCTCCTAACTGCAGGAAATATATCAATAAGGTAGAAAGAGTGCAGAGAAGATTTTAGGATGATGCCCAGACTTCAGGAACTGAATTACAGGGAAAGGTTAAACAGTTTAGAATTTTATTCCCTGGAGTGTAGAAGAATGAGGGGAGATTTGATGGATACATTTAAAATTATGAGGGGGATAGACAGAGTAAATATAGGTAGGCTTTTTCCACTGAGTGTAGGTGAGATACAAACCAGAGGACATTAGACCTCTGTGTTTCACAATATATGTGAAAAGACAATAAATTTAGACTAAACCAAAGTTTAAATGAAAGCAAAATAAAAAAAAGACAATTTTGTGTGCTGCAATGAGAAAGAAAATAGGGATGAATAAGCACTTAAGAAAAAGAGCATTGGTAGAACATTTAGCCCTTCAAGCCTGCAAGCTCACACCAAGACACAAGAGAAACTTGTCCGTGAACTACTCTTTGCAGACGATGCCGCTTTAGTTGCCCATTCAGAGCCAGCTCTTCAGCGCTTGACGTCCTGCTTTGCGGAAACTGCCAAAATGTTTGGCCTGGAAGTCAGCCTGAAGAAAACTGAGGTCCTCCATCAGCCAGCTCCCCACCATGACTACCAGCCCCCCCACATCTCCATCGGGCACACAAAACTCAAAACGGTCAACCAGTTTACCTATCTCGGCTGCACCATTTCATCAGATGCAAGGATCGACAATGAGATAGACAACAGACTCGCCAAGGCAAATAGCACCTTTGGAAGACTACACAAAAGAGTCTGGAAAAACAACCAACTGAAAAACCTCACAAAGATAAGCGTATACAGAGCCGTTGTCATACCCACACTCCTGTTCGGCTCCGAATCATGGGTCCTCTACCAGCACCACCTACGGCTCCTAGAACGCTTCCACCAGCGTTGTCTCCGCTCCATCCTCAACATCCATTGGAGCGCTTACATCCCTAACGTCGAAGTACTCGAGATGGCAGAGGTCGACAGCATCGAGTCCACGCTGCTGAAGATCCAGCTGCGCTGGATGGGTCACGTCTCCAGAATGGAGGACCATCGCCTTCCCAAGATCGTGTTATATGGCGAGCTCTCCACTGGCCACCGTGACAGAGGTGCACCAAAGAAAACGTACAAGGACTGCCTAAAGAAATCTCTTGGTGCCTGCCACATTGACCACCGCCAGTGGGCTGATAACGCCTCAAACCGTGCATCTTGGCGCCTCACAGTTTGGCGGGCAGCAACCTCCTTTGAAGAAGACCACAGAGCCCACCTCACTGACAAAAGGCAAAGGAGGAAAAACCCAACACCCAACCCCAACCAACCAATTTTCCCCTGCAACCGCTGCAATCGTGTCTGCCTGTCCCGCATCGGACTTGTCAGCCACAAACGAGCCTGCAGCTGACGTGGACTTTTTACCCCCTCCATAAATCTTCGTCCGCGAAGCCAAGCCAAAGAAAGAAACTATCAGATTATAGCTGATCTCCATATCAACACCACTTTCCACCCTTTTTCTTCTATCACTTGATTCTTCTAATATACAAAACCGAATTGATTTTAGTGTTGAGTGCAACTCACGATTGAACCTTCAGAGCCCTTCAGGGTAGAGAATTCCAAAGATTCACCATCTTCTGGGAGAAGAAATTTCTCTTCATCTCAGGTTATTGGGTGGGTCTGTGACCCTTTATTTCAGACACCTCGGTCAAAGGAAATACCTTCCCAGAATCTACCCTGTGTATGTATGTGTATGTATGCAAATGGAACCATAGAATATTACAGCACAGACGAGAAGGGCCAAAGGTTAAAGGTTTAGGGGGAACATTAGAGTGAACTTCTTCACCCAGAGAGTGGTGGGAGTGTGGAAAGAGCTGCCAACTGAAATGGTGAATGCGGGCTCAGTTTTGCTATTTAAGAAGTATTTGAACAGGTACATGAATGGGAGAGGTATGGAGGACTATGGATAGGGTGCAAGTCAGTGGAATTAGGCAGGAAAATGGTTTGGCACAGACGAGAAGGGCCGAAGGAGCCTTTTTCTGTGCTGTAATATTCTATGGTTCCGGCATGGACTAGTAGGGCCAAACTGGCCTGTTCCGTGCTATATATGGTTATATGGTTATATGGTTAATTGAAGGGTTGAATGTTCTACCCATGCTCTTTTTCTTAAGTGCTTATTCATCCCTGTTTCTTTACTCATTGCAACATGCAAAATTGTCTTTTTTTATTTTGCTTTCATTTAAACTTTGGTTTAGTCTGAATTTATTGTCTTTTCACATATGTTGTGAAACATAGAAGTCTGCAGATGCTGTGATTGTAGTAAAAACACACCGAGATGCTGGAGGAACTCAGCCGGTCTTTTCAACATCTGTAGAGACAAAGATTTATTGCTGATGTTTTGGGCCTGAGCCTTTCTTAAGGAGTAAGCGGAATAAGCCAGAAGCAGGAAATCTCAGAATTCAAACAATGGTGGAGGAATCCAGTCCAACAAAAGGTGTTAAAGGTAAGAATTTAATATTAATGCCATCAGATTGGAGGGTGCCCAGTCAGAAGATGAGGTGCCGTTCCTCCAATTTGCGGGTGGTCTCAGTCTGGCAGTACATGAGACGATGGACAGACATGTCAAAAAGGAATGGGGTGGAGAATTGAACTGGAAGATCCATGCTATTATGGCGGACAGAGCTGAGGTGATCAACTAGGCAATTTCTCAGTCTGTCTAATATAGAGGGGACCACATCGGAAACACCAGATGCAGTAGATGAGCCCTGCTGAATCAGAAGTGAAACATCGCTTCACTTGGAAGAACTGTTTGGGCCCCCACATGATGGTGAGGGAGGAGGTGTGGGTGCAAGTAGAGCATCTCCTGCAGTCACGGACATTTTTTTCACGTACGTTGTTCAGAGCTACACTGCTTTCTGTCCGTGGCGGCATTATTAGCATCATATCATTGTACCCAGCTCATTTTAATGGTCTTCTACTTTGTTAACTTTTATCTATCTAAAATTCATAAATCTGATTCCATTTCTTGGTGATTTCTGACTTCTATACCATGTCTTTCTGCAGTGATTTATCTCATTCACCATTTATATTATCTAGATTTGTTCACTTCACATTCACGCTAATAACTTGCATCTGGTAGATTAGTAAAAAATAGAACTTCTTGAAAAGAGTACCCCTTTAGTTAAAGTAGACCCCCGGTCCACATTTTTCTCCAATTTTGAGATGGCATGTCTTATACAAAGTCAAGTGGCTGTGGTTTGGATTCTACTAGATTTTAAATGACTCAACAAAATTTAATTCATGCAGCAATGTTTAAAAATATATAATATCTACACCATGAAAGGTTGAAAATTCATCATTCATTCACCCACAGTGCAATTCATCCTTATTCATTACCACACGCTGTGGTAATAAGCATGCATCCATTTCCAGTATGGAGCTCTCTAATGCTCCGGCAACTTTTGATGTGAAACCTTTCACACAGTTGTGTCTCCAAGTGTTTACCAAATGTGGTCAAAGTAGTTATGCAGCTGCTTTGCATCATCCTTGCTTGCTCTTTTACAACCTAATTTTAAGATGAAGTGGTAACATATGCATAACAAAAATCTGCAATAAATCTAGGGATCTTAAAGTTAGCAAATACCTCTCAGTTTTCTCAAATGATACGAGTTCTCTACTAAAGTAGAGCTTACAAGAATTAGTTTGGTGATACTGTAATATTATCTGTGCAAATGTTTATTGCTCTATATCAAATTACTTTCTCCACTATTTGAATGGAAGGCCATAAGCCTTCCATGGTCTGATAAAGTCAAGGGCCTTTTTCTCACTCCAGGGCTTTTAAAAAAAATCACGGTATCCTATTGCACAATTGGTCCGTCCTGACCCGTGTGGAGTAGTATCACAACCAACTATAGCATCTGTAAGAATAATAAGACAACATAAGAAAATAAATCACTATTTTGGAAATGCTTTTTTTTCCAGTATTGGAATCTAAGCAAATTTTTACACCGGGCAAAACTATCATAAGAACACATCTTGGTGGGTGAGCTATACCACATTCTGAAATCTGAAGAGTGCCCAAAAATTCTTAAAATACTATAAACTCTGAAATGTATTTCATTTGTTATGAGACATTATTCAGATCTCCAATCAGATTAACATTCTCTTCTCACAATAAAACAATCAACTTCGGGAAAAAAAAGTCCCTTCACTGTTTACTAACCAAATAGGCAGATGACCAAAAATGTTCACCGTGATTGTAGTCCCTCATTGCCCTTTAGTTGACTGATATAAAGCAGGCACAGGTGACTCCATTAGTATCATAGCAAATCTGATATGCCAGTCCTATCTCTTATGTAAGAGACTCTTACATTACAGAAATAAATTCAATAAATACATAGAACTTAAAATGGCATCACTTCAATTCAATTTTTTTCACCAAGTTTTTTCCTGATTGTATAAAGTCACAAAAATATTTAAAGACCCAAACAAAAGATATTAATTTTCTACACTTGGTTACAGTCACCTGAACATAATTCTTTGAGTAATGTTAATACAGGGTGCCCAATGAAGTAGTGAAATTTCAGACACTTTTTGGGAGGCAGGAATTAATGACTTGGGAAGCAAATAAGAAGCTCAGGTCCTTTGCACGTAATCATTGGTACTGCAGGGCATTGGAAACACATGTGTCTTTGCTCTCACCCCTTCCTTTCTGAATCCCGGCTAAGGAGCAAACGTGTTTTTTGATTGGCTTTAATTTTTTCAAGACAGCGGTCTTTGTCTTGTAATGGATATGTTTCAGTTTTCTAATGAATACCATCTTGATTTTGGTTTTCTCTTCCCAAATAATGCAGCTTAATTTAAAATAAGATCACATTCATTTTTGTCCCTCAGACAAATGATGAAGAACAGATTATATAATGCTGCAGTCCAAAATAGTTAAATGTAATCACTAAATGAACCCTTGGTTTTCTTGCTTGAACTTAGAAACAACTGGTTAATTGTGTACACTAAGTCCCCGGGTTAAAAATGTCCGACTTATGGATAACTCGTACTTATGGATGGATCGCGTGCGACTTCAGCAGTTCGTCGTCTAGAGGAAAGAGAATACCTTCTCCCATTTTAACTCGGATTATGTGTTGAGTGTGTAACTTTGTATTTGGCTTTAAATGTTCTCTTATTTACACTTGTAATCATGCCTCCAAAGCGTAAAACCAATGCAAGTGCTGATGGTTGAAAATAAAGTGGAAATAATAAAGCAATCGGAAAGAGGTGAAATGTCATCGGTCACTGGAAAAGTGTTAGGCTGCAGTCAGTCAATGATCGGAACAATTTAAAGGATAAACTGAGAATAATGGAGCATGTGAAAGGCCCTTCCCCGATGAAAGCTACAGTTATTACTAAGCAATGCAGTGGTTTAATTGTTGAAATGGAACGGCTATTGATAATTTGGTTAGACTACCAAAATCAACGTAATATGCCTGTTAATGGCTTGAAGCCTTTTCAATGATTTAAAAGCTGAACATGCAGCAAGTGAAGGTCATTGTGATGAAGAATTTGTTGCGAGTCGGGGTTGGTTCAATCGTTTCAAAGTGAGGGCAAATTTACATAATATTAAATTGCAAGGTGAAGCAGCAAGTGTCGACGTAAGTGTGGAGAGTGATTTTCCTGAAATGTTGAAAAAAATTATTGAGGAGAAAGGTTATTTGCCAGACCAAATATTTAATGTAGATGAGATTGGTTTACTTTGGGAAAAAAAAAATGCATGAAAGGACTTGCACTTCAAAAGAGGAAAAAAGAGCACCAGGGCATAAGGCATCGAATGTTTTTGCTTGGGAGTAAAACGCATCCGGGGATTTCAAGGTCAAGCCTTTTCTTGCGTATCGCTCCCTAAATCCGAGGACTTAAGGCATCTCTTCCCATTATTTGCAAGGCAAATGCGAAAGCTTGGGTTACAATTGCCATCTTTGAAGATTGGTTCTTGAACCATTTTGTCCCTGATGTTGAACGTTATTGCTTGGCCAAGAAAATTCCTTTCAAGATTCTTCTTGAGCTTGACAACGCACCCAGACCTTCACCCCAATGTAAAGGTTGTATGTTTACCCCTCAACACTTCATCAGCCAATGGATCAGGGATCCTTTAAGGCCTATCATTTATGGCAGACCTTCTCACAAGCAGTCAGGGCTACCCAAGATGATGTGATGAGCTTAAGGTAGAGGTCTGGAGGAATTATAACTTCTAAGATGTCATCAAAAATATTGCTGATTCTTGGGATGAAGTGAAGCAGTCAGATATGAAAGGATTTTGCCCCTCTATTCGCTCATGCTTTTCAGGGGTTTACAGCTGATGCCATAGCCGAAGCCAGGCAAGTTGTGGTTGATATTGGTAATCAACTGCAGTTAGACATCAGTGAAATTGATGTTGCAGAGTTACTCGACTCCCATGCCGAAGTAGTGTCCAATGAAACTAGAACAGCAGATGATAACATTTGAAGAAGAAGACTGGGACTTAAAAACTCCAGAACTGAAACCTCTCATTTTTTAAAATTTTTTTAATTTTTCACACTATGAACCATACTGACCAAAATACATACAGACATTTTTCTCTTGAATATATAGTGTCATTTTCTCCCCTTTTTCCCCCCTCCTTTCCCTCCCTCCCCCACCCCCCTTCCCATTTATTCAAAGTTCAATCTATATGATACATTAAACCCATTAAACAATGTCGTCACTTAATAAAAATAAACAATGAATTTTTGTCTTTTACTTTTACAAACTGAGTCAGTTCATTTCGTTGTCTTCTCCTTCGGTCATTTTAGGTGGTGGAGGTCCATGGTAGGATTTCTCTATTGTGTTTCATGTACGGTTCCCATATTTGTTCGAATATTGTGATGTTATTTCTTAAATTATATGTTATTTTTTCTAATGGAATACATTTATTTATTTCTATGTACCATTGTTGTATTCTCAAGTTGTCTTCTAATTTCCAGGTTGACATAATACATTTTTTTGCTATATCTAGGGCTATCATAATAAATATTTTTTGTGCTCCATCCAAATCGAGTCCAAATTCTTTATTTCTTATATTACTTAGAAGGAAGATCTCTGGGTTTTTTGGTATATTGCTTTTTGTGGTTTTATTTAATATCTGGTTTAGATCTTCCCAAAATTTTTTCACTTTCTCTCATTCCCAAATTGCATGTATTCTTGTTCCCGTTTCCTTTTTACAGCAAAAACATCTGTCTGATACTGTTGGTCCCATTTATTTAACTTTTGTGGTGTGTTGTATAGCCTGTGTAAAGAAGTGATGGCAAAGGTAGAGGAGGAAGATCCAAATATGGAAAGGTTCATTAAAGTTTACTGTATGTACAGTTACTGAGAGCCTCAGCTGCTACAAGGCCATTTATAACGAGTAAAATAAAACCTCTGTACAAACCTCCCTTGATGCCTACTTCAAGAAATTGAATCCAGTAATTTTATATGCATGCATAGGTAAAATATATATTATATACTAAGACAAACATTTAACTATCTGACACTAAATAAGAATTGTATGTACCTGTTCTGACTTACCTACAAATTCAACTTAAAGACAGACTTAGGAGTGGATCTCGTTCATAACCTGGAGACTGCCTGTATTTAAAAGAAATTTAATAAAATGTGCTAATTAGTTTCCTAACACTAATGAAGGAAATGCATTCCACCATGAGCTTCTTGTAGAAAAATAGTTTTAGCTTCTATTAAACAAATTTAAAGTGAGCTGTACTGTTGGAATCACTCCTTTTAGGATATCCAAGTCAAGTCAAGTCACATTTATTTATCGTTCATACAATGTTCGCATAGTAAAGAAGAGATAAAATTTCTCTGGAACCACAGAACATATTTACATAAATATATGTTAGAATAGAAAGAAGTTAAACACATTGAAATAATAAAATATTAAGACGTATACAGTAGAAGTCCATGGTACACAATCCACATATGTTCTGGGAATTCAAGACCCTGATGCTTGGGGGAAAAATGTTGCCTAATCTGTACATAATGACCTGAGTGCTATGGTACCTCTTACCAGATGGCAGAAGGGAGAACAATTTACATGAGGGGTGTGTGGAGTCCTTCACAATGTTTATTGCCTTTCTCCTGCATCCGCTGATTTCACTATCCTCTGCCGGGTCTTGCAGTCTGAGGAGGTACAACTTCCAAACCAGGCAGTGATACAGTTGAACAGGATGCTCTCAATACATCCTCTGTAGAATGTAGTGAGGATGGAGGGTGGGAGATGAACTTTCCTCAGCCTTCGCAGGAAGTAAAGCCGCTGCTGGGCTTTCTTGGCAATGGAGCTGGTGAGATTTCTGCCAAGTGTACACCAATTAACTTGATACTCTTGCCGACCTCAATGGTGGAGCCATCAATGGTCAGCAGAGCGTGGTCCCCCCAAGCCCTCAGTAAGGAAAAGAATTCTACATCTCTCCCCTACACTCTCTGAAACCATTTTTTTTCTAATTTTTCCTGTTCTGATGAAGGATCTTCAACTTGAAATATTAATTCAGTTTCTCTTTCCAGAGATGCTGCCTGACTGGATGAGTTGTAAAGCATGTTATTTTTTTTATTTTTGGGAAAATATTTATCCTGTCTATACGGTAGATTCGTAACAGCATTTTTGCATGTAACTTTGAGAGTGTGACACATGGGGTGGAGGACATGGCCTCTTCCAGTTTGATTTGCTGGTGGTTTCTTGCTCCTGGTGATATATGGTAGCCATTTCAATGCAAAATAATATGTAATGTTCTTAACTTCTGAGAAGTTTTTTGTATCTTTTTATTGTATTAGATGACTTGTCCCTCAACTGGACATCCTATCCCTGGTAGGAGGTATTTCCAAATGTTTCTGTTATTCTTCATCTCTTAACCCAGCGGCTACATCCTCTCCCTCCTTCAATCACCCATCTGGTCAAATAGACAACATATTTTTTCTCCTCTCCAAAATATTTGCAACATGGATTTAAAAAATTGAAGTAAATGCATGTGCACACTATTCCTTGGTGGTTCTCTCTTGTGTTGCATACACTGGTGCCCAGGACATTAAGTTAAATTCACAGACAGCTCTGGAAGGTTGGTGAGACTATACACAATGGCCACAATTTGAATATTTGCGCTGAAAGCTTGGCTGTGGCCTCAGCACTTAAATATTAAATTATAAAAACAGGAATTCCCCACCCCAACCCTCCCCAACCTCTGAACTTTTCCTTACCAGATTGGCATTGAGACTGGTCTCTACTGCAATTCCAATGTAGTCAAGAAGACTCAGTGGTGTGAGGAAATCACTTAAACATAACTAATGAGAAAAACAACTATAAATTCACAGAATTTTTGGACACCACAAAATATTGGGATCATGGGGATCAATGATTAGGAGTTGGAATTCATGCTGTTGGCACAATGCCATTACCTGCCCATCTACCATCCTCTCCACTTCAAGGATGTAATATGTCACCTTTTGCCTGCTATAAAGGCATATAAAGAGCATCACAACAATAAGAAAAAAAATACAAACAAGGGTCCCTTCTGAGACAACAAGTGCCTCCTGTGGATTTGCTTCCTGCATTCCCACAGCAGCTGCAGCCACATGGTTTCCTGTTCAATCCTTTGGAAAAGCAAACCTCCTAAATTGAACCTCCAATAAAATCAGGAATCTTTCAGTGCCAGAGGCCATTTGGGAGCCCACCCTCTTGAATCCTGTTTCTGACACCTGATTCCCACGAAGTGGTCTCCAACAGGTGCAGGTGTGTCCAACAGACAAGGTGTGTCCTTCACCTACTGAGCCCTTTACTGGCCTACTACTGTGGTCCTCTTCCTTGTCTCTCAGGCTTCTCCTTCTCATTGATGGGCATGCAGCTCCATGGCTTAAAGATGTTTCAGTAAAACACCATCATCCACTTTGACAGGCTGTTTAAAGCCTGTATGGGGCCATCAGCACCACAACTGGGCAGTAGAACGACATGGAGGAGCGCTGTGTATCCCCTCCACACTCTCAGGGATCAGTGGCAGCGCTGCCATTACAGTAGTTCCAGTAGTGCAACCATCTTTAATCTATTCATAATGATAATGAATTTATTGTCATACACATTGTGCAATGTGCATATGAACCAATATTCTTACTTGCTGCAGCCAAACAGGAACTTAAGAAAAACTATAATGGCAAACTAATTGAATTAAATTAAAAAAGATAATAAGTACATAAGAGAGATAATAAATATACATCACCAAGTCAAGTTTATTGTCATCTGATTGCACAAGTACAACCCAATGAAACTGCATTCTCCAGTCCTTGGTGCATAGTATTCCTAATACAAAACAAGAGTAATTTGCAATCACAGAAACAATCCTTTTGCACAGCCAGAGTAGAATATGATTAGTGTACCAAAGGGAGGGTACAGTTCTTGAACTAGAGGGCCTGGACCTTCTGCTCAAAGATATCAATGAGAAGAGTTTGTGACTAGGGTGATGGGGGGGGTGGGGGTGTCCTTTATATGATGGCTGCCTCCTTGTAGCAATGCCTCACATCGATGTCTGCCATGGATGGGAGGTTGGAGCCTGTGATGGACCTGGCTATGTTTAATACCTTCTACAGTCTTCTACATTCCTGTGCACTTGAGTTGGCAAACCAAGCTGTGATACAATCATCCAGCATATTTTTCACGTACACAAATGGATGTTTGTTGGAGTGTTCAAGAACATGACAAATCTTCTTGGATGAGTTAGAAAGAAGAGGCATTGGTGTGCCTTTTTCACAATTTTCTCAATGTGCCCAATTAAGATTCAATAAGTATTTATATAAGATGATGAAGGCCTTTGGTGGAAAACTGGCAAAAATGGGCAATTACTTGTAAGTCAGTCCCTGCAACAAAATGTGTTTGGAATATAGGTGACAAAGCATTTGTAAGGCTAGACGGAAACAAGCCTGATTACAACCACATGGTTGCAGTTATCTCAGCTCATAATAAGAAGCAGAGTGGGGAATTTCAGGAAGAACAACTGCTGCGATGCCCATTAAGCCAGTTCAGCTCCACTTGACCAAAAATCTGTAAAAGTTTAGAAGATTCAATTATAATGAAGAGTCAAACAAGGAGGAAGGTTACCTGGGACAATCCTAACAGGCCTTTTACCAGTACTTAACTAGTCAGGTCACTCCCCTTTTACAGAAGAATAATTTACAATTGTTGTTCTCCATTTTATTTTTATCCCTGTAATTCCCATTCAAGGATACTTCAGATGGAATACAAGTTAGAAGGCAGCCTCAAAGGTAAAATTGAGAAATGAGAGCTGGGTTTGGGGATGGGGGTAGGGAGGGCAAAGGTGAAAAATGCTGAGAAGGGGCGGGGGGGAAACAAGATGGCAAAAGGCTAAGGGGAAGAGTTATTTATAGATAAATAAAAAGGGAAAGAAAATGAATAAAGAAGAAAACAGAGTTATTTCAGAAGAGAAATGAAGCCTTGCCCTAGTTAGTGATAATTTTTCAGGTAGTGTATGATATCAGAAAAAAAAATGTTATTCCTCATAATTCCAAGAATTATGTTTGCTTTCTATTTCTGTAACTTTTTTGGTCACACAATCCTCTATAAAAAGTTAGAGGAGATTTGGCATGTCATTGAATACTCCATCAAACTTCTACAGGTTCAATGTGGCAAGTACATTGACTGGTTGTATCACAACCTAGTTTGGTAATTCAAGTGCTCAGGAATGCAAAAGGTGGCAGAAGGTAGCAAACATGTCCAGGTTCATCAAAGGCTCTGACCTCCTCTCCACTGAAGACATCAATATGATGCCCTGTATACAGAAGGCAGCCAACATCATGCAGGCCGTGCATCACCCTGGTGACAACCTCCTCGGTTACTCCCTTTTGGAAGAAGATACAAAAACCTGAGTTTTATTTCAAATGGCTGAGGTTCTTGAACCTCCACTTACTACCCTATCATAAACTACTCCAGCAACACAAGAAGACCTGTCTGTTGTATTGAAACACTGTTAGTTTTTCTTTCACTACTGTAACTGTGAATACTTATTTTCTATCTTTCATATTATGTATCCTTTTCTTATGGTTTTTTTAATATAAGAACATAAGAAATAGGAGCAGGAGTAGGCCATCCGGCCCATCGAGCCTGCTCCACCATTCAATAAGATCATTGATTCAACTCCACCTACCTGCCTTTTCCACATATCCCCGAATTCCTTTCTTATGTAAAAATCTATCTAACTGAACCTTAAATATGTTTAATGAAGTAGCCTCAACTGCTCCGGGATCAACCTGATGAACCTCCTCTGGATTGCCTCCAAGGCCAGTATATTCTTCCTCAAGTGTGGAAACCAGAACTGAACACAAGTACTCAAGGTATGGCCTCACCAGTACCTTGTATAGTTCCAGTATTAACTCTTGATTACAAAGTACCTGTTTGACTGCACTTTCAGTGCATTGTATGACAATAAATTCATGATTATTACTATGTTGAATTCTCCATTGGTGCAGATTGGATCTCTTGTGCATCCATCCCCCTTCCCTTTTACATCACTATTTAGCCACAAACTGCATAGTTCCCATTCTCTGGAATTATTTTGTTTATACTTCTATCAACATCTCTCTCTCCTCCTTAAAGCAATTAATTAAAAGCCTTGATTTTGATTTTAGTTATCCTGTGGAGAAAATTGTTTCACCAGATATATATTTATATTTTTAAAAACATATCTCTGATGGGATTAGTCTTGTTGGCATGGACAATTTATTTCCATGTTATAGAAGTCTATGACTCCATGTCCCACAACCTTCAAAGATTTATGCAGACAATATCTTGGACATCCCTGCCCATACACATTCTTCAGAACTGTGCCATTAGATCTATATTTTTCCCCCTATGGCTTCCGCCTAACTGCATCAGTTCACACTTCTCTGCATTAAATTCAACGTGTCACATCACCTCTCTTTGTCCCATTACAGTCATTTGGTATTAGCCTCTCAATTCATCACATCTCCAAATGTGGCATAATGAGAATAATTTGCAATTTTATTCTTCATTCCAAAATCATTCAAATAAACCATAGCAGTAGTTCTAGGTTTAGTTCATGGGAATCATCACTGCCTTCTGTCCTCCAGTCTGGGAAACAACAATTTACTATAATTTGCTGTTTCCAATACTTAGGCCGATTTTCCCTGAACTTGAACTGCCCTATTCCATGACCGTCCATTTTGTTAACCTGCCTCTAATGTGGAACTTTATCAAACATTTTCTCAGAATCCACAGAGACAACATGCGCTGCATGACTTCATCAATCTTCACTGTTTTCATATTTTTAAAAAATCAAAGATTATCTGCATTTTACAAATCCATGCTGTCACTCTTTTATTAATTCATGGTCCTTCTGAGTGATTTTTAGTCTTTTGCTGTTCATTTCTAAAACATTATCCCTTACCAATGCTGAAATGATTGATCAATGTTCTGAGAAATGTCTTTGCATGTTTTTTTGTACCGAGCTGGTACATTTTCACTTTCTAGTCCTGCTTCACCTCCCCTGTATCAAGGAACTATTGAAAGATTATGGCAAGATCTTCAGTTCCTTCAGCAACCTTGAATACACATCATTTTAAGCACCATCAATCTAATGATTATCAGCCCTTCCATTACCTCTGAAATTTGTGTTTCACTAACATGTTTATCGCCATCCTCTTCCTTAGCAAGTACTGATTCAAAATTCTCACACAGAATTTTAATGCGGCCGCTTAACCACCATTCTCTTCTTTATTCTTAGACAGGTCTCTTTTAACCTCTTTGCTTACCATGTCCATGTTTTTCTTTAAACATGTTCATATTTGACACATGGGCTTTATTGAAAAGGCCAATATTGATTGACCAGTCCTTGAAATGTTGGTGTGAGAAAGTTTAAACTACTGCAATACTTCTGGAGAAGGTGGTCATGCAATGTGGTTGGGAAAGATTTCCAGAACTTAGACCTAGCCTGATGAAAAATTGGAGATGTATTTCCAAAGGAGGTAGGTGTGTGATGGAAGAGAACATGCAGAGATTGGTACATGTCTTTCTTGAGTGTGGAGTTCTGGATATGGGAGGTGCCGTCAGAGTATTATAAATGAAAGCTGCTCAACCTGTCCAGCAGATTATGTTTAGCTCAGTGGTTCTCAACCTTTTTCTTTGCACTCACATACCACTTTAAGTGTTTCATATGCCATAGGTGCTCTGTGATTAATAAGAGATTGTTTAAGGTGGTATGTGAATGGAAAGAAAAAGGATGAAAACCACTGCTTTAATCTTACCTAATTGACCCGTTATGTGCACAGTTTCATCTTCTTTCTTTGGCTTGGTTTCACGGACGAAGATTTATGGAGGGGTATGTCCACGTCTGCTGCAGGCTCGTTGGTGACTGACAAGTCCGATGCGGGACAGGAAGGCACAGTTGCAGCGGTTGCAAGGGAAAATTGGTTGGTTAGGTTTGGGTGTTAGGTTTTTCCTCCTTTGTCTTTTGTCAGTGAAGTGGGCTCTGTGGTCTTCTTCAAAGGAGGTTGCTGCCTGCTGAACTGTGAGGCGCCAAGATGCACGGTTGGAGGCGATATCAGCCCACTGGCGGTGGTCAATGTGGCAGACACCAAGAGATTTCTTTAAGCAATCCTTGTACCTCTTCTTTGGTGCACCTCTGTCTCGGTGGTCAGTGTAGAGCTCGCCATATAACACGATCTTGGGAAGGCGATGGTCCTCCATTCTGGAAACGTGACCCACCCAGCGCAGTTGGGTCTTCAGCAGCGTGGATTCGATGCTTGCGGACTCTGCCAGCTTGAGTACTTCGATGTTGGTGATGAAGTCATTCCAATGAATGTTGAGGATGGAGCGGAGACAACGCTGGTGGAAGCGTTCTAGGAGCCGTAGGTGATGCCGGTAGAGGACCCATGATTTGGAGCCAAACAGGAGTGTGGGTATGACAATGGCTCTGTACACGCTGATCCTTGTGTGTTTCTTCAGGTGGTTGTTTTTCCAGACTCTTTTGTGTAGTCTTGCAAAGGCCTTGGCGAGTCTGTTGTCTATCTCTTTGTCGATCCTTGCATCAGATGAAATGGTGCAGTCGAGGTAGGTAAACTGTTTCATAACTCCAAAGGAAATGGCCCAATGACATTTTTTCTCAAGCAAAACATTTCAGTAACAATTGGGTCGAGAGCAGTGATTCTCATCCTTCCCTTCCCACTCACATCCCACCTTAATCACAGAGCACCGATGGCATAGTGGTATATGAGTGGAAAGAGAAAGGTTGAGAAGCATTGGTTTAGATTCACATTCTAGCATCTATAATCTCCTTTGTGTCTCTTGCAGAGATATCATGGGGCTGGGAGGATTGACCTCAACCACTGTTCAAAATGCATTTCATTGATTGGAGTCATTTTTCTCCTTGATGCCTATTGATTTTATGTATCAGAGCTCATTGATGTCACTGCTGTGCAAACGTTGCCTTGATGTCAAGAACAATATTTCTCCCATCTCTTCTAGAATTCAGTTCTTCATTTCACATTTGATCTGAGGCTTCAGTGAGATTTGGAGCCAGATAGTCCTGTTGCAACTACAACTGGGCAATAGTGAGCAGGCTAATGAAGAATAAATTCAATTGACTGCACTGTTGACCATGCCTTCAATCACTTGGTCTAAATCAATCTATCTTCAATTAAACTGAAGATACATCGATTTCATGGTAATTAGATAGATTGAATGCGTCTTGCTTTCTGTGAACAGGGTACTCCTGGGCAATTGTTCACATTGCTGGAAAGATGTCAGTGTTGCAATGGTCCTGGGATAGCTTGACTGGAAGTTCAACAGCTCTTGAGTGCAGGTCCTCAATTCTGCAGGTGGGATGTTATCATGTCCCAAAGCTAATCCTGTGAATCATGCTCTCAGGCTTTTGTTGATACCAAAAGAGTGAACTTAATTGATTGAAAACTAATGTCTGAGCCAATGGGGATCATCAGGTTCAAGTCAAGTTCAAATTTATTTTCAGAGAACATACAAGACATCCCTGAGATTCTTTTTGCTGTGGGCCAGGCAAAATTTCTACTTATCTGTGGTGTAAGCTGTACTCAAGAAAAAAGATATGCATACAAAAGAGGGAAATGTAAACAAACTCTGCAAATACAGAAATATAAATGTTCAGAAATAAACAATGCACAAATGAAGAGTGTTTAAAAATTATTCTCTTGTGTTTTTTAGTCAGCAATGTTGGAAAGATCTTGGAAAATTTTAACATAAATTAATATAATTACTCACCTTGTCGATTACACTGCACACTTTAAGTTCCTGTGTGCGTTAGTCCTGGTGTTTTAATATGGAGCAACGTGGCCTGAGTCATCAGCTGGATGTCAAATTTATGAAGTGAGTTTTGCAATGCGATTTAGACTGCAGGCTTCCCCCAAAAGTAGTAGGGGTCCTGCAGGATAAATCGCAATACAGGAATTGACTAAAAATTCCTGCACTTTCCTTTTTAGACTGCCCAAGTAATGGCAAATTTAATTGATTTTGCTGTTATATGCTTGCAGTCTAAAAACCATATCTGATTGAATTTATTGTTGGGGAGTCTGATGGTGGAGGGGTAGCAACTGTTCCTGAATCTGGTGATGTGAGTCTTGTGGCACCTATACCTCTTTCCTGATGGCAGCAGCGAGACAGTTCATGTCCTGGGTTGTGTGGATCCTTGATTGCTACTGCTCTCTGACCTCAGTGTTCCATTTAAAGTTTCTCAATGTTGGTGAGAGTTTTGCCTGCAATGTACTGGCACATTGACCACCGCCAGTGGGCTGATATCGCCTCAACCGTGCATCTTGGCGCCTCACAGTTTGGCGGGCAGCAACCTCCTTTGAAGAAGACCGCAGAGCCTACCTCACTGACAAAAGGCAAAGGAGGAAAAACCCAACACCCATCCCCAACCAACCAATTTTCCCCTGCAACCGCTGCAATCGTGTCTGCCTGTCCCGCATCGGACTTGTCAGCCACAAACGAGTCTGCAGCTGACGTGGACTTTTTACCCCCTCCATAAATCTTCGTCCGCGAAGCCAAGCCAAAGAAAGACTGGGTTATGTTCACTACCTTTTCTGTGGAAAGAAGTACTCTTCCATCACATACTATCCATGTTTTCATCAGGTTAGGTCCTGGAAGTCTTTTCTAACAGCACTGCTCAGAGGTATTGATGCCCACATACGAGACGATGATGCAGCCAGTCAGCACACTCTTCACAGATTCTGATATCGTACCAAACCTCCGCAAATTCCTGAGGAATTAAAGACAATGATGTGCTATTTTCACAATGACATAAGTATGCTGGGTCTAGGAAAGATCCTCCAAGATAGTGACTCCCAGGAATTTAAATTTGATCATCGTCTCCACCTCTGATCCCTCAATGATCACTGAATCATACACCTCTAGTTTTGCCTTCCTAAATTCTACCATCAGCTATTTGGTTTTGGTGACATTGAGTGAGAGGTTAAAATAAAAACACAATGCTGGAGAAACTCAGCAGGTCAAACAGTGTACTTTATATAGCAAAGATAAAGATACATAACCAACATTTTGGGCTTCAGCCCTTCATCGAGATATGACAAAATGTAGACAGGCACTCAAACAAAAGTCTTTTTTTGGTTGTTGACAACCCCAACATCCATGCATCAGCCTGTATTAACTAAAAAGCACAGACTGCCCCATCTCTCTTTGCCAGAGTCTGATATCTGATCCAGGTTGTGAATGGTGAAGCCCTTTGGTCAATGGGATCTCAGGAAGAAAGTGAGGTTGATGATTTGTTCTGCATTTCTGGTGAAACCAAGTTGCCCAGGCGTCAGCCATTCATCCTCAGGCATGGCATCACTGGAGGTGGGGATATCTTGAAACCTCTTCCGCCTATCAGTGTTTAATTGCTCATAATCATGGTTCAGTGTTTTGCTCTGAGCACTTGGCTCTGAGATTGTGGTGATATGTAATGACACCACTAGACCACCAGAGGTCATCCCAGTGACCTTGTCTTTAAAGCAGTCCAGAGCTACAGTCTAGCCTTCCAGGTTCGTCTCGCAGAGAGACAAGACCTCTTAGTGTACATATTAGTTTATTAAATTATACTCGCACTGCTGATGTGGTTATTGTCGGTACAGAGACCAGTTAGTTTTGCATGGTTTTTGTTTAACATCCATGTTGTTCTGGATTGCCACTTCATTATTATGTATGGCTGCTGTTGTTTTTAGCCTGCCTTTTAGCACTTCTCATTGAAGTAGACCATTCTCCCCATGGGTTAACTGTCATGCTGGACTCTGAGGTTACCAGTTGTGGTGATCTATGATTCAGCTGCCACTGATGTCCACAGATGTTCATGGATTCCTTGTTTTGAGCTGCCAAATCTGCTTTGGGCAGTACTGTAGATCCAAGCAGTTCTCTTTGTGTAGTCCCTTGTCATCAGTCCCCACGGTTTGGACTTGCGCTTGCAAAGTATAGCCACATTCAGCTGTCTGAGAGTGGCCAACACACTATGCATTCCCACACTTGTTTATCAAAATATATTTATTGAGCATCAGAAATAACTTTGTGTGTATTATACAGATGTATATTGTGCTCTTATTTCCTTTTTTAAAAAAAACAGAAAAATGGTATACATCCTCAGATACATGCCCGGACAAACCACCCCCTAACCACCTTGGCCCCTTTGTTGACAGTATCATCGATATATTGCTGATTGTACTAGTACAACCATTTCATTGTTAGTCTTTTACTCCATAAGCACTCATAATTCAGAGAAAAAAAATGCATAAAAGGTTGCCATTTGTAGAAAAGTTTTTCAGTGGACCCTCTTAATGTGTATTTGATTTTCTCCAGTTTAATAAAGAAATCTTAATCCATTGTGTAATTGAAGAACCCCTGTCAGACTTCCAGTGTAGCAAGATTGGATGCTTGATTAATAGGGACATAAATGCTATTGCGTCTTTCTGCAGGGAATTTAGGGAGTTGTCAGAGATTCCAAATATTCCAGTCAACGAGCAGGGTTGCAAGTTGACTTTAAATATTTTGGATAGTGTGCTGAGATACAACTCCAGAACCCTTGTATTTTGGGGCACTGATCGAGCATGTGGCTTAGGTAGAAGGAGAGCCATTGCACCTATTACATTTGTCCTCTATTTCAGGATAAATGGCTGATGGTCTGGAATTTGATAAGTGAACCCTGTGTAGTATCTTAACTGAATGAGCCCAGAGCGAGTGCTGGAGGTGGTAGAATGAATTATCTAAATAGCCTCTTCCCACAGTTTCTCCACAATTTTCATTCGAAACCTGTTGAGTCCTGCACTTCTAACCTATGACTACACTTCTGGGTGACCCCTATATACTCCCCTGAACTCTCTTTGATGGCAATCTTTGGACACAAGTGATCCAGGAAACTTTCATCCTCCCTGATCTTCTGCAGTGACCTCAGCTGCCAACTCAAAGAAGCCGGAGATGCTTTACACACATGTGGTCCCCCAGGACAGATGAAGAATGCTGAAGCTCCATATGGTACAGTAACTACAAAAGAAGACCTTAGGCACCCATTCTTTGGTCCAAAATATGCTTTGCTCTCTCTTTTAGAATCCAGTAAGTATTTTGCTTGAACTATTCTATTTTTTTATTGATACCCAAGCGTGGGTCTTTTTTTTTTCCGATAATTTAGGTCTAGTTGAGACTGGACATTGAGGGTTGATTTTGTAACCTGGCCTTATCTGATTTTCTTCCTTCTTCACAGGCAGTCCCTCAGTTTTGTGGGTTTTGGGGTAGGTAAAAAAAAGGTTGGTGTAGGAACCCTACTATAGATGGGGAAGGCAGAACTGGATGGGATAGGAGCAGGGTTGGTGCCAGAACGAGTACTAGAGGGGGGCATTAGCATGACTGGGGTCGGAACAGTGCAACACTCATAAAGTCGCTCAGGGTGGGCAGAGGGTGCGGGAGGGTACACCTGCTGATGTACGCTATAGACCTCTGTCCCTCTGATGTAGCATTGCATTTATTGCTGGGAGAGTCACTAGTGGACATCAAGCTAGATGCTGCTTCATGTGTGCTAGTGATGCAGGTGGGGGCAGGTCTGATGGCAAGCGATAGCCGTGAGCATATGGGGCCCTTCGGAAACCCCATCCCCTCGGCACTGACTCTGGATAGAAGGACAGGCAGGTGGATACTGTGAGGTGGTGTAGTCTCTTCATGGCAATCGGAAGGTCTCTGTGCACCCCTGACTTGAGTGTCTCAATGCCATCCCCAATGTTTCTCTCCATTTTGTTTCATCAAAGGGCTGGAGATTCCTGGGAGTCAATGTGGATGCTACACATTTTCAACAATGCTTTGAACATGTACACTCAAACTTTTCTCTCAGAGACATGGACTTGTTGGACATGTACACATACATTTAAAACCCAGCAGGGGTCACTGGAGAATAATCAGAAGATGATTGGTTCTGGATGCTTATAATCTCGATTGAAACCATGTTTTTCCCTTTTATTTATCTAAGGGAATGTCATTTTTTAAGAATGAACTTTATCTAAAAAAACAAATCAAATGAAATGTTTTTTGGGGGAAGGAGATAGCAGGCTGGTGAAGGTACAGTGGATGGGATGAGGTTGATGATCTTACACCACTTTTACCAGTGCTCCCTGAGTTTGCTGGTGGACAACTACATATACCTTCTCCCGAACCCCTATGAGCGAGAACGGTTGCAAGTAAGCCATGAAGGATTGAAGGCCAAGTATGTTTTTGAACAATTGGGGGATGAGGGACTATTGGGATTGGTTATGGAGGAAGGCAATGCTGGGTCAGATATTATGGCAGGCTTGAGGAGGGCAGGTGCCTTTTTTTTGCCACTATTTTCAGGTGGTCTTGTACATTGAAAGTCAGGCTGAAAGAACCCTTCCACCATTCACTACCAGGATGCATTAATGGTGAGATGGTCTGGTCTAGGAGAGGCCCCACGAGAGGCTTGCTTATTGATTCTGCATCACCTTCCTCACTGAGAGAACCAAAGATTTGATGTTGGAAACTGAAGGGTCACTGGAAATTGGAAGGGAAGTTTTACATGGATTCGACAGCGACTTTTTTTTACTCCTCTATGAATTTACTCAATGTTGTGAAGAGCAGCTGCACTTTGTGACATAATGCAATATGAGTGAAATTGGAAGTACTTCCTTCTTTACAGTTTTCTTATGTTTTAATGCAGCTTGGGAAATTACTGCATTTTGCAAGACCTGTAAACTGCAAGAGGAAGCAGGATGAAAACAAAATTAATGGACACCATTGGTTGTGATGTCCTCAGGATTGTGCCTGCAAAGTCAAAAGGATGAGAAGATATTTGCTCATTTCCAGTGTCACAAGGGTATTGGATGTTTTCAAACACCTACTGAAAAATCATTCATTGGTTTCGGCCACATTTCCTTCGTGCTTTAGCCTGAATACCGCCGTGGTTATCAGTTCATTGCCAACTAGGAGAACAGAAGAAAAATAATAATCTAATTGTAAAAATTAATCATTCACAAGTCATTCATTGAGACAGGATTTGTATCACAATCTGGAGAGAATATCCTCCCATTCATTTTAAGATATAATTAACAGAAAAACAACTTTTATTCAATGCCAAGATTTTTCTTTAAAGACTTGCGTAACTCTGTACATTCCCTCCTGAAAAACTATGTTTCAGATTTGTTAATAATTTATATTTTTAATCTTCATGAGGCAAAGGTTGCTGAGTGCCTGTTTAGCCTTTCTCAGAACTTAAAAAAAAACAAGACTGGCTGTAAACATTGGTTCCATAAAAATTACAACAGTGTCTCGGAGTTTAGTTTAATTACAAAAGCGTTTAAAGAGTGGGAGAGAAGGAAAAAAATTCCCAAGATCACTGTATGTTTTTATAGTGTTTGGGATAACTGCGCCTTTCAGAAAAATGGCTCGCCAGCTGCTGATGCTGCATTCCAACTCATATCATTCTAATTCCAGCAGCTCCTCTGTGCATTCCCAGCATGGGATTCACAGCACTGCCAAGACCTTGGTCTTATGACTGAGGTCTATGCAAGGTCACAATGAGGCATAGACTTAACCCCTGTGTGCAGCTGAGAGCTGACTGCTACACAGAAGCCTTTATCATTACCATTTAGCATTGAAATATTTAGTACATATTTCTTCCAGGAGTTTTATTTAAGTTTTTGAAAGATTAATTGAAAATCAAATCCATATTTTAGTTCTCAACATAAGCTGGTTTAATTGTGTTTTACGAGCATCAGTAAATCTAAAAACAGTTCCTCAGAGACTATGAAAAATTTTATGTAGGAATAAAATTACACTAATAAGAAGGAATATAAAGTTACTTTATCCCTTTTCTCTTCACATGGTACTGATTCATGTCAGAATATGACTTCATAACAGTTCGGCAGTCTTGTCCCATGCATTTGATCTTTGCCGAGCCACAGGCATTCAGCCTCTGTTGGCTGGTCAGTGAGTGCCTATGGAGCCCAACCCTATAGTCCTGTGAGGACTCTCCAGCTGAATTCTAATGGCAATTGGGAATTGTGAAGCCAGAGCATTTGATGGTCTTTGCATCTGCTCAAGTGTTAATGGTGCTGACTGGTGATGCTGAGCTCAATTCCATTTTCCTGTTGCTGAACTTGGGCAAAGGACTGCAGTCGAATCTTCCGAAAGATTCACTACAGACCTATTGCGCTCATCAGAAGTCGCATAGGTTTGGAGACTTTAAAGGCCAAAATAGCTTGAGAGATTTATCATAATTGATTGAAATAGCCATTTTCTCTCTTATTATTTTAGATAATATATTTGAGAATTACTTTTCACTTTTACTGTCTAAAGGCAAAGTGATTTTTGCCACCTGTGATTCATTCACCTTGTGTGGAGGGAAATGAGTCGCCTGTTTTCTTTTGAATTTAAGATCCTCGGTGATCTCCAAGAGTTAACATTACTTAACTGTATCTGGCATTCACATGTGTTTCCTGTTTTTCCAGCGAGTTCTGTGCTGCAACAGGCCTTTGGGAGTGAGTGTCCAGGATTTTCCTGAAAGGAAGGAGAGCTTTGTTCATTGCTATCCTGGGAATGTTTCAAATTTAGACATCTATAACAGAGGCCTCCTGTGTTTCAAATGGGCTGATATCATCTCAGTGCATGAAATTAATAAGTCTGAGAGACCGTGAAGGTTTTATGAGAACTATGTGTAGATTCCAGGCATTGGCCACAATCAACTTAGTGAGACGACCTCTGGCAAAGCTCTGTGTAAAGTAATGTACAGGGATGGGTGCTGGAAAGCAGTTTCAGTCTTCTGTGAATTATAGAACATTTCAAATCATTAGTTCCCAAACAAGAAGGGAGTGATGTCTTCAACTAAAAATGATCAGCTTGGGCTGATCCGCAATTTAGTCTCACTGTTCCCTAGTGCCATGAACTGAGACAGTGCCACATCAGAAGGAAATTGTGTTTTTCAAGCTTCCCCCATTGACTCTCCTCACTCCAATAGAGCTGGAGTGACCAACCAGCAGACCATCACAGATTGCCCCATCATGCATTCTGAGATCAGAACCCCATGAACATGAACCCAGAGTCCAGTGCAGCTAATTAGTTCACATCAGTGAAAACAACTGAGCATTCCAAAACCTCTTTGCCCCTTGGAAATTATTGAAAATTTACCTTTTGGATAAATGCTATTAGACGAAAAGTTACACATTCATCAGACTTACCACCTATCTTGGGTAAGCTGCCAATTTATGGGCATATGGTGTTGGGAGGTTAGCCTTAATAACACTGCCTAGTATTCACAAAGTGCCTCTGTCCTGTTTCCATGACTGCTTTAAAATTTACCTCAATATGTCTCAGTCCTTTAGCTTCAAGAAACTAGCAGAGAAGTGGAGGAAGGACAAGCCAACCCCGAAAGATTAACACCTTTTAACATTCTCCTCCTTGGCTAGGAGGAGCAGAGGTGGTCCACTTGGCTTGGCATTCCTTCAGCCTCCCTTCTGCTGACTGCCACGATCACAGCTGAGGTTCTGACCTGCAGCCTGTTCACTGTTCCATTGCCAAGAACTGCTTCTTCCATCATGAAGCTACAACACAGTCAGTGGTTCCTCAAGGCAGGATGGGATTCACCTTCTGACACCACTCACAGCTGAGGCAGCTGTTCTGGAGATAGAGGTGTTCTGTTATATCATTGAATTCAACAACATGAGACAGGAACGCATGGCCACTAGCACTGAAAATTGTCCTTATGGCCAGAATCAATCTTAAAAACGGAGCTTCGTGTATATTGTGCAAAGTGCTCAAGAGCTTCATTCTGTCTTCTTCTTCTTCTCCCAGATGTTTGACATGAGGCTGGATTTTTTCACCTGGCAGAGAGCCGACCTGTCAGCTCAGCTGGCTGCTGAGTGGAGAATGAAAGAATAAACCAATAACAAAGTCCTGCCGGTAAACTCATCAGGACCTCCATATCCCAGACCTCATCTGATTAACGTGGCCTCATTCAGCCTCCCCATGCGCACCCAGCTGAGCTCCAGCATAAGCCTGGAAATTCTTAATCATGTCTGATCTCGGAACTAAGCACACATTGGCCTGATTACTGCTCAGATGGAAGCCCACCTGCAATATGATAGAAGAAATCGGTGCCAGCAGGTCATCCTGATGGTGAATCACTCAGGATCAATGCATGTCGCTGTATCTGACGTGTTCCAGCAGCCCATTAACTAACTTCAACCTTGACATCTTTCTGCCTTCATGTAAACTTTAGGACCATAAATTCAGTCTCTGAAATTAGATGTGGAAACTCCTCACATATTTAATCATGGTATAGGTGAATCACCACCACAACATACACACCCACAAAATGTCAATTGGTTATGTTTGCAAGCAAAATGAGGAATTCCTCCATTAGCTCTGGATGTGATGATCAATGGTTTAGAGATTTTGTTCAGCTCTTACTGGTTTGTCAGTAGAACGATAACTGTGTTATTGTCTCCGGTTAACCCACAAAATGCAGTCTCGTACCAATAATTCAGGTCTGAGGCCTTCAGATTCTAGGACTTCCAACTTAGCCATGTGAGACCAGGCTGAGCTTGCTGCCATATCTGCTGAACTCTTGGTCTCGTGTCTTGATCTCAGCAGCTGAAATCATTTTGCCACAATATTGAAATCGGCATAGAAATATGACCATAATCCTAATATACCAGTGTGTCATAATTCTGGAGAAAAAAAAATCCTCTAATGAGGACATGTTGCTCTCTGAATAACATTAATTGCAGAATAATTGATGTTACTTCTCATATTACCCTTTAGATTTTATGGTAACAATAGCTGAAAACGCAAATCTAAACCTTCAAATCAATAACTATGGCTTGAATTACAAATATCTCCATGGTCTCAAAAATCCAAGGATTACTTGTCAAGTTACTTCTCAAATTATCTACACTAGCCATCCAGGACTCTAATATTTACTAAAGAAGATTTATTTATTCATTTTAATATGTGTCCCGACCTATGACCTATGTGATTTATGACCGTGTATCTGTACATACAACCAAAAAAAATTAATGGCTGCATGTGTACGATTGTGACCGTCTCTCAGTTTCCATTTAGCAAGCGTGATATGCCCAACAAAGAAGATGGCGAGCAAGAGGAAAAACTCCGAAAGATCTGGTAAGAAGCTGAAGGAGACAGTTGATTTGGAATTGAAAATGACTTGATTTATGACTACTACGTGCCATGCTAACATACTTTTGACTTGCATCCATTTCGAGATATAACCGGTCGATCAAAACGGAACTTGGACGTATGTCGGGGAATAGCTGTATATTTGTCCTGCATATGTATTGCTTGTCTGTATGTGTGCTATATCTGGTTGTGCCTTGCCCAAGAACTGGAAAACAATGTTTCGTCAGGTTGTACTTGTGTAATCAGATTATAATAAACTTGAACTTAAATTTGAACTTGAGAATCAGAGAAGGCTAGAAGAGGGAATTTTTAACATATAATTCACACATATAGACACAATACATACAATCATATATGCAGAATGGCAATGATAAAGGAATAATTCCATTAACCTAAATTTTTTCCTTATTGTGTAAGTGTACATTCCCTACTGAGATATAGGTCCAGTTGAATTGGTAGGAGGAATTCAGTAATGACTCCCACAACTTTTCAACCTGTCATAGTTTCGTTGCTGAGGTACCACAGGGTGATATGCAACATGTGATAAACTGCTGAATTCCTAATTCCCTGGCTCTGTTCCATCCTGTGACTGTACCTGTGGCCCCTCCCTTTTTTGACCTTGTATAAAGCCTCTAACACCTTGACCCTTCCCCAGAAAGCCTGGGTCGCGGCACAGGATGAGTTTCTTGTCCATTGTGAATAAAAGCCTGTAGATCGGTGACAATCTCAGCCTCTCGAGTTATTTACTGCGCGTCAATTTTATTCACAATTTCTTTTGATTTCATCGGCAATAATGGACCAACTCCTGAAACCTGACAAACTGGAGATCGACCCACACTTGCCTGATGCCTCAGACTCTGGCTACGTTGTTTCGAGGTCTTCCTACAAAACTCAGCCGCATCGTGGCCACCGACGCAAACAGTCTGCATCTACTCTTCTCCCGGGTCAGACCCCGAGTGTTCCCAGTGATCAGTGACGCCACCACATACGTGGAAACAATGGATATACTCAAGGGACAATACTTGGAGAAAGTTAACAAAGTAAACACCAGGCACAGGCTGGCCACCCATCAATACTGACCTGACAAATTGGTCGAATCGGTCGATCAGTTCCTCCAGGCCTTGCGAGCAACTACCAGGCAGTATCAGCTGCTCAAAATACGGAGGACATGATCCGGGACACCTATGTTGCAGGCATCAGGTCCGAGCATTTGTGCCAGAGGTTTCTCTAGCAGAGTAAATTAGAAATAAAAGGGACAATTGCAGGAAATCGCCCTCTGCAACGCGGAAGCAGACTCGGCGAACGGGGCTACACAGGGTTCACCATCCTGTGACACAGTTTACATGGCACCAGTCCATTACTGCTCCTGATTAATGAGCCCACCACAGCTGCTGTGTGCCAGGAACACCAAAAGTGCTGCTTTTGTGGTCAGGCAAAACACTCCCAAAAACACTGCTTGGCGAGTGATGCGATATGCTCCAAGTGCAGGAAGAAGGGCCACTATGAAAGAGTATGCCAATCACAGCCCTCTAGCCCCAGCACTGCCGAATGCATGGTGTAACAGCTGCCATCTTGGGCGCCGGCATCTTTCGGGGATGACCACTCTGTGACATGGGGGCCGCCATCTTGGATGCTGCCAACTTCCGTGGAGACCCACGCTACTGCGTGGACACTGAAATAATGTCCCCAGATGAAAGTCATTGTGGGTCAGACCAAGGATGGATCCTGGCCTCAGTGGTGCTGGACCAGAACAGCCCTCACCAACTCACCTCCTAG
Organism: Narcine bancroftii; assembly: GCF_036971445.1. NCBI lineage: Eukaryota > Metazoa > Chordata > Chondrichthyes > Torpediniformes > Narcinidae > Narcine > Narcine bancroftii. Next base: position 43,127,926 of record NC_091472.1, on the reverse strand, counting down.
CTGATTTCTCCAGGGCCAGTCCTGCTATGTAAACGTGAGGGGCCATAATAATGACCACCCCCCCCCCCCGGTTGAAAGGGTATAGCTCCTCCACACGTACATGGCCTACCCAGATGGGCGTGAGGAAGGAGACTCCATCTGGGACCCCACGCATACGGGGGCCCCTGAGGAGCATACCCACCAAGCAGCAACCCCACCTCCTTACACGGATACATAATATGTACTGCTGCATCCTTCCCCCTACCCCAGTCACTCTGGCCGAGCCATCATGTCCCCAGCAGATTGACACAGCGCTGGAAGTCTGGGACAAGACAGCCCCAGGCCGCAACCCAACAACCAGTGTTCCGCCAGTCAGTACGGAAGATCAAGCCACTGGACCGGCTTAACCTGTAAGACTTTGTGCCCCATGTCACTCCACCAGACAATAAAAAAAGGGGTGAATGTGGCAAATTGTTGTATTCCTGATTTACTGATTACCTGGTTCTACCCCATCTTGTGACTGTACCTGTGGCTCCTCCCTCTTTTGACCTTGTATAAAGCGTCTAACACCTTGACCCCCTTCCCCAGAAAGCCGCTGGTCATGGCACAGGATGAAGTCCCTGTCCAATGTGAATAAAAGCCTGTAGATCAGTGACTCATTCTTAGCCTCTCGAGTTATTTGCTGTGCATCACAACTGTACTGATCTTCATCATTTGGAGGCAACGAAAGTTTCAAAGACTGCCCCAATTGCTAACTCAGCTTCAAGAATTCAATTGTGAGGCCATAGAAGGATGGAAGCTTTTTTTAAAAACTTATTTTGAAATTATTCTCTGCCTGCATTTAAATCGAAGAAAGAAGGTAAAAGGGTTTGGAACTCTTTCAGTCCATTACTTCTACCATTAAAATAGGGTATTCCTGCTTATGAGAAGATTTTCTACACATCTCACATTTCAGAATCCCATCAGCTGTAGACATCCTGAAGTTTCAAAGAAAGTTTTATATATGGACAAGTTGGGATGAAGGGCCTGTTCCATGCTGCAAGACTTTCTGACTGTCTTCCTTTGGGAACGCCTTTCATCTGGTATAATTCCTCCAAAGCAAAGTTAAATCCCTCACAAGGCACATGAGGTGGTGAACATTTTTTGCCAGAAACATAATAATATATTTTGTTTAGCATGACTTCAAACCACCACAACAAATTCCTCAGACCGTGGAAAACCAATCTTTTTTGCTGGATATTACACCATAAACCATTTTATTTCTTCACATTGACAACAGATGTCATTTTTTTTCTGTGGAGGAACATATCTAGGGAATAGATGGGGTAAAGACCTTTGGCTTTAGCATAGCCTCCATGGAAAACCCACATATTTCATTTGGACAGAGTCTAGATGTCTTTAAAGAACTGATTCTCTCAGAATCAACAAGTTGTCCTATAAACAGATGCTTCCTGTTTGGCAAAATACTTAAATAAGCAAAGCAAAATAAATTTCCTGACCCTCTTCAAGGCCAATCTGCAGAAAGCAGAGGATCCAAAAGAAAGTCTTACTATTTTTGCTTTCAAAACTGAAACCAATGGGCATCAGGGGAAAACACTTCACAGGCTGCCACCACATCTTGCACAAAGGAGGATGTTTTGGTTCTTGGAGGTCGAACAGCCTAAGGTATCACCGCAGAATTCCTCAGGATATGGTCTTCAGTCCAACCATTTTCAATCATGTCACCAATTCCATCACAGGGTCAGAATTAGGAATGATCTCATGTTTAAGTCTGTTTGCAAGAACTCACAAAATAAAGCAGTCCACGCCTGCATGCCATGAGCTCTAGACAATATTCTTAAGCAAAGGTGGCTAAATCTTTTTGGTTGTTGGCCACATGCGGAAAAATATAAGGAGTAACAGGCCAAAGGAGATGAATCCCAGCAGTTTTCAACCACTGTCAGCTCCTTTAACAGGTTGTTTAAGTCTGTATGGAGCAGATGGGAGTTGGACTGGGTGGTTGGACCCCATGAAGGAGTGCTGAGACTTCGCTTCCCACTCTCCAGGGTCTAAACTAGCAGCAGCGTTGCCATTACAGCAGTTCCAGCAAAACCGACATTTCTTTCTTCTTCATACGAGCCACTTTTAAATGGTCAATGGGCTGCAGTTGGCCCATGGGCCATAGTTTGGCCATCCTGTTTTACAGTTGCAGGTCACCCTTGTTCCTCAAAAGTGCCTGACAATGGCTTTCTTCTGAAGAGAGAGATGAAACAACTCTCCAAAAGAGAGAAGATCCAATGACCTACACCTGTCATTCAATGGCATTACTGTTATTGAGTCTCCAACAATCAACATCCTGAGATGCCACTATTGGCCAGAAGCTCAGATGGACTGTCCTGATAATAAAATCACTGCAAGAGCAGTCAGAGCAGGAATTCCAGGATGAATGGTTCACTTTTTGACATCCCAATGTCCTTCTACTATCTACATTAACACATCAAGAGTGTAATACACTTTCTTGGATGAATGCAACTCCAACAGCCTTAAAGAAGACCATCTAAGACAAAGTATCCCACTATAGTCACACCCCACTCATTACACTAAGTATTAATTTCATCCACCACTGGCTGCATGATGACTGCAGTGTGTGCCATTTATAAAATGCACTGCAGTTACTTGCTTAGACTTTTATGACCACACCTTCCCATCCCACAACCTCGATCAATGTAAATACTTCCACCTGCAGTTGACCCCAAAGCCCAAGAACCCAGATTCAATTCTGATTTTGGATTATATCAACGTGCCAATTGGTGATGGTGTTTTGCTTCCCTTGTATAATGCCAAAATGAACTAGTAGGTCAATTGCCTACTGTTAGTATGTCGCGAAAGAACCAAGGAAAAATTGGTGGGCATGTGACAGAGAAGTTGCAGCTTACAGGGAAATAAATTAGCAAAATGTCCTCCTTTTGTGTTATTGTATTGATTTGGAAATATATCACTTTCCCTTCTTTGTCACTGTGTTCAAATTATAGAACTCCTCAGTCAACAGCTCTGCAGGAGCACCTTCAGTAGAAGGACTGCACAACTTAAGACAGTGGCATATGACCAGTATCTCAAATGGAACTAGAGAGGGGTAGAAAATGTGAGCCTTAACAATGGTGCCCACATCCTGTAAAAGGAAATGCCAATTCCAAATAAACATTTGTTTTATTATGAAGGATTACTTTAATCAGAGAAAACAAGAAACATCATCTACAAAATGCCTTCTCTTGATTCATCTGTATTCTATATTATCCAATCTTACCCTTGTACTGTGATGGGCCACTACTTCCCAATTGCATGCTCCCTTCTGGATCATATGTTTCCATCTGATTTTCACCATATCACACTCCGTCAAAGTCACCAGCGATACTAATGACCAAAAGCACGATGCTTTATGCCACCTTAACCTTTTTTTTTTGTAGTATTACACAGGTGATTGCTCATCTTCAGATTTCAGATTTATTTATTGTCAGAGTACATACATGACATTACATACAACCCTGAGATTCTTTTTTCTGCAGTGAAGGTAGAATTACCACATATTGGTCATGCAAAAAAAAGTATATACGGTGCACACATGTAAATAAATAGAGAATTGCTAACAGATAATTAATGTAAATGAATGTAAACAAAATGACTGCAATACAGAGAGAATTTTTTTTTTAAATCAATAAAGTGCACGAGTCCTTATTTAGTCCCTGATTGAGTTTGTTATTAAGGAGTCTGATGTTGGAGGGGTAGCAGCTGGTGGTGTGAGTCTTGTGGCACCTATACCTCTTCCCTGATGATAGCAGTGAGAACAGAATGTGTGCTGAGTGGGGTGGATCCTTGATGATTGCTGCTGTGCTCTAAGGGCAGCGTTCTCAATAGTGGGAGGGTTTTGCCTGTGATGTCCTGGGGTGTGTCCACTATCTTTTGGAGGGCTTTATACTCAAGGGTATCAGTGTCCTCATATTAGACCATGGTGCAGCCAGTCAGTACACTCCAGCACACATCTGCCAGGATTTATGGTGCCATACAAACTCCTGAGGAAACAGAGGCGCTGATGTGTTTTCTTCATGATGCCATTAGGGTCTTGGGTCCAGGAATGATCCTCCAAGATAGTGACTCCAAAGAACCTGAACTTGCTCACCCTCTCCACCTCTGATCCCACAATGATCACTGCATTGTCTACCTCTGGCTTTCCCCTCCTGAAGTCAACAATCAGCTCCTTAGTTTTGGTGACATTGAATGCAAGGTTGTTGTTGGGGCACCATTCAGCCAAGATTTAAAACTCCATCCTGTATGTTGACACATCACCTTTCTTTATACAAACCATTACCATAGTATCGTCAGCAAATATGTAGCTGGTGTTAGTGTTGTACTGAGCCACATAGTTGAATATGTAAAGTGAGTAGAGCAGAGGGCTAAGAACACAGCCTTGTGGTGCTCCAGTACTGATGGAGATTGTGAAAGAGATGTTCTTACCAATCTTCACTGATTGTGGTCTGGAAGTGAGGAAGTCCATGATCCAATTACACAGTGAGATGTTGAGTACCAGGTCTTGGAATTTGCTGATCAATTTTGAGGGGATAATGGTATTAAATGCTGAACTCTCATCAATAACACTGAAAATACCAAATTTCATCATTTGTTCATGAAAATAAAATTCTGATTCTAATAAAGAGCATCCTGGTGTTCAAGGCTTTGGGTAGAGCCAATGAGATGGCATCTGCCATAGACCTGTTTCTACAATAGGTGAATTGGAAAATATCCATGTCACAGCTCAGACAGAAACTGATATGCTTTAACCCCAGCCTTGCCAAAGTACTTGATCTAAGATCTACTGGTCGATAGTCATTAAGGCAGGTTATCACACTCTTCTAGGGCACTGGTATGATTGATGCCTATTTGAAACAAATGGCTACCACACGAGCTGGAGTGAGACATTGAAGATATGCACCCTTCTGGAGTGAGATATTGAAGATATCTGTGAATACATTGGTAAATTAGTCAGTACAAATTTTTAATTCTCGGCCAGGTACTCCGTCCGGGCTGGATGCTTTCTTCGGATTCACTCTCATGAAGACAACACACGTCATCCTCAGATACGGACAGGATGGGATCATCAGGGTACATGAGTGTGCGAAGGGTTGTTCTTCGCTGTTACTGTCATCAAATCTGGCATAGAAGGCATTAAGGTCTTCAGGAAGTGAAGCTTTTCCATCTGCTATTTCACCGGTTTTGGTTTTGTAGCAGGTTATGGCATGTAGGCCCTGCCACAGCTGCCAGGTGTCTCTTGTTGTTTCTATTTTCATCCAGAACCTCCACTTCACCTGGGAGATAGATTTTTTCAGATCATACTTGCTCCTTCTGCACTGATCTTGATCCTCAAATCCTGAGATCTGGCTCTCAGCAGGTTTCGGATTTCATTGTATATCCACGGCTTCTGGTTTGGGAAAATATTGAATGATTTGATGGTGACACACTCATCCACAGGTATTTTGATAACGTCTGTGACAGCCCTCCCGATCAACTCTCCTCAACAGATGTATTCCCTTTCAATTGCTGCCAAACTTGCCTGTTCCCATTTGGCTTGTTCACCTCCAGACTTGATTCTTCACCAGAGTCACCCTTGGGATATTTTTTTTTAAACTCTGTCCTTTTAATTGATGCTAATCACAAGTAATGACATCTTCTTTAAGCATGGAGGAATTCAGCATCCATGCTTATTTTGATAGGACCTTCATGGATCTTTCCGTCATCTCATCAGACTCCCATGTTTTTCTATGATATCAGACTGAGATTCCATTGTGGATGTCCTTCCATTAAATTTCATTTTCTGAAATGGCCCTCTTTAGTACTTGTCTCCATTTTGGTTTACGGTTACTCACTCAAAGCTTAAAATAAATTGAACACAGTTGTGATATTCTGTTCAATCTATGGATGAGCATGCATCTCACATGTCTATATCCACTTCTACACAATTACATGCCTTGTCTTCAAAACTGCAACCAGCAACATTGACCATTCGAGATTTGATTTGTCCAACTCCCTTTTGGACATTTTCTTGAGACTTCAAAGCAAATTGTGGTGCCCACATTCTCTCTCTCATTGCACTTTGCTTCCCCCATCAGTCTGCTGTCATTATCATGTATCAGTTCCCTGTCCTCCAACAAGTGTTGAATCTTTCATTTTCTGAGATGACCTCAGCAGCTATTTCTCACTTAATCAAGTTAGGGTTCGGGGTAGTACAGAGAGCTTGTTACCTCCTGTCCTCTAACTCTGGTTTCCTATCCATTCTCTCCAACAGCCATCCCCAGGTCTACTGCAGAATCGACAAGCACTTTGACTCCATGCTTTGGAATTCTTTCATCAAATGCCTTGGCTTCTTAACTTTTTTTCTTACCTCCTAAACTTGTTTCAACATCTGCCCATCAGGTTTTTATTTATCTGAATTAACTATTCCCTCTGTCCCTTTCTTTCTTTGGCTTGGCTTCGCGGACGAAGATTTATGGAGGAGGTAAATGTCCACGTCAGCTGCAGGCTCGTTTGTGGCTGACAAGTCCGATGCGGGACAGGCAGACACGGTTGCAGCGGTTGCAGGGGAAAGTTGGTTGGTTGGGGTTGGGTGTTGGGTTTTTCCTCCTTTGCCTTTAGTCAGTGAGGTGGGCTCCTTTGTTAAATACCATGAGATTTTTTGCTTTAGATTTAAACAGGGCATTGTAAAGGAAATTATTGTCCTTTTCCAATCACTGTGGCAGACATACTTATGAAGAGTGTGCTTGGGAAAAAAGCCTTTTGCTCCACCACCAATGTTGTTCCTGATCATTCACTACCTTGTCTATATCTAGACAATAGCCAACATCACCTAGAGGCATTTTTTTCTTTCTTCAGATTCTTTGGGTCCTTTCAAGATTGATGATAGATCCAGTTTGGTTGATTTACATTGTTCATTCATCTTCATGGAAACCCTACACTGTTTTCTTCTTTCCCTCCTGTCGTCTCATTCATTCACTCTGCGACTGAGGGAGGGCCAACTTGGACGCAATGCAGAGATTTGGCAGTTTGCCTCACCCACTTTTCAACTAACGTCCTATCTGTTGAAAGGAGCGGATTGAGCAAACCAAACAATAATTGATATGGTCTGGCATAAATATTACAAATCACTCAGAAGGTTTATGACATTAACTGGAAGAGGAGAGAGAAAATAATATTCTCCTCCTCATTCCCCACCCTTCAAAAATGAGGAATGCTTCCAAAGTATGAGATGAAGGTCTTAATGGCAGTCTGAGTGATGTTTTTGCATAAGGCATTCTACTTTCCAAAGAGAAGCTCATTACAGGGACATGATTTCAGGGCAAGATTTTAGTCACCTTTTCCACTCAGTTTTTCTTTGTTGCATTTAATAATTAGAAATTATGCCTAGATAAAAGAATCTCAGGGTTGCATGTGATGTCATATAAATTTGAATTTTGATCTTCATAGTGTAAAGATTAGGGGTACTAAGAAAAACATTGATAGGCTGACTTAAACAGTGAGCTGCAGAGCAATGGTTTCATGCAGAGTAACAAAGCCATGCCATCACTCCATCTCTGTTACTCTTCCGTCAAAATGGCACTTCAGACCTCAAAGAATCCTTGTCCCATTGAGATCAATTACTCCTTATTTACTTCTTCAATTCCTTGTGCTGTTTTTTATGCATGTGCCTGGCTCGCTACTCCTTGAGGAGTGTAAAGTCAAAGCATTTTGTTACCTCAAATAAAAGAAGGTTGGCATCATTTTTACTCAGCATCAAGGGCCATGGTGCAGAAGGAGTATACTGCAGGTGATGGGAATTTGAAATAAATCTCTAATTGCTGGAACTACTCAGCAGATCAAGCACCATTAATGGTGGGACAAATAACATAACATAAACATAACATAACAATTACGGCACGGAAACAGGCCATTAAGCCCTTCTAGTCCGCACCGAACCAAACACCCCTTTCTAGTCCCACCTCCCTGCACAATGCCCATAACCCTCCATCTTCTTCTCATCCATATACCTGTCCAACCTTTTCTTAAATAATACAATTGACTCCGCCGCCACTATTTCTCCCGGAAGATCATTCCACACAGCTACCACTCTCTGAGTAAAGAAGTTCCCCCTCATGTTACCTCTAAACCTCTGCCCCTTAATTCTTAACTCATGTCCTCTTGTTTTAAACTTTCCTCCTCTTAATGGAAATAGTCTATCCACATCCATTCTGTCTATCCCTTTCATAATCTTAAATACTTCTATCAAGTCCTCTCTCAACCTTCTACGCTCCAAAGAATAAAGACCCAATCTGTCCAATCTCTCCCCATACTCCAGATGCTTAAACCCAGGCAACATTCTGGTAAATCTTCTCTGCACTCTCTCCACTCTGGTATTGATATTTCTTTTTGATTAATTTTAATAAGAACAATTTTAAATTTAGTAATATTTGATATGTAAACAACTTAAAATTCAACATTTACACAAGTTGTGGAAACAGAATAGAGTATCACTGAGAAAATATGCCACATTAAACTTCATACTGTATTGACTGATATTGCAACATTTATCTCTGGTCAATATATCGACTTTGGAAACCTTGAAAAATCAAGCTATTGATATCTTTTTTAGACATACAGCACAGTATCAGGCCATTTTGACCCACGAGCCCATGCTGTCCAATTACACCCAATCAAACTACAACCCCTAGTACATTTTAAATGGTGGGAGGAAACCCGAACCCTCGGGGAAAACCCACACAGACATGGAGAGAAGGTACACATTTCTTACAGGCAGTGCCAGATTCAAACCCAGATCCCAATAGCTGGCGTGGTGACAACATTGCATTAACCAGTACACTAGCTGTGCTGCCCCAAATAAATAATGTTCAAATAAAAGTAGAAAATGTTGGAAATATTCAGCGCATGTTAACCAACAACTACGAAAAGAGTAAAAAATGTTAACATGTCATATTGAAGTCTCTTTATCAGAATTGGGCAGAGAGAAGTGTTTAACTTGCAGTGAGGTTGTTCTATCTGCATTAGCACAGTTTAATTCACACAGTATGTCCTGTAGCCCTGCATTTTGTATCTTCTACATTTCTTTGTTGAGATCTTATGCTCTAACTGCCTTTATTTCATATTGTTCATTCATTTTTCCTCTTTAACGGACTACCTCCCCCTCCCATTAATGCATGAAACAAATTACTTCTACATCTTATTCCATTGGTCACACTGGCTTCACACTATCAAGATATTCCATTCATCCTATCCATTCTGCCTCCTCCCCACCCCCCACAAACCTCTGTGCAGCTCAAAATTACTTTGTTTTCTCTTTTCCTCAATTCTGACAAATGATCTTCAACCAAAACTGATTTGATTGATTAATCTGAACTAACCACCATTTCCTATTTCCCACATCAGCGGTTTCTTAATTTTTGACATTTTAAACACCCTGAATTAGTTTTATAACAGCAAATCTATAATTTACACCACATTTGAAGTTAGTGTGCTGCATTATGTATCAAGTGACTATTTTCAAGTAATTGCAATCATAGAATGGAATGCTGGGAGCAGCGGAAAAGTAACTCAAATTTTGAACCATCACATGAGGTGAACCATCTGTGATCTTTATCTCATAAAGGTCAAAAATTCCAGTTGCTTTCTTAATTATTTTCTGCATCTGACTGTTCACTTTTTGTCCTTTGTGCACAAGGGCAGTTTGGCTCCATCCAACATGCCCTAATATCCCATCTTTTAATGAATATTCTGCTTCTCCATTTTTCTCACCCAAGTGGATAAATCTATATTTATCCATAATATAATCCATTTGACATATTCTTGCTCATTCACTTAACTAAATTGTCAGCCTGTTTAAATCCCCAGAGCTCACTTTTTCATATAGCTTAGATGCATCAGAATCAGTCTCCGAAGTCTAAGATCAAGTGAGGTTGATTGTATTTCTCATTTTGTTGATTACTCTGCACTAGGTTAAAACTTCATGTAGGAAATGCTGACTGAATTTTGTTTGGAAATGACTCACACCAAGTTTAAAGCAGTTTGGCAACACACACCAAAATAATATGCTGTGAGCTTGTCACCTCTATCAGTTGAGAACCTTTCTGAAGGCAAATAAAGTTCAAAACAGCACTGCTTTGAGAGCAGCACTGAGAGTTATATTCACATTGTTCATGTAAAATGTGCAATTAGTTTCATGCATCAAAAATATTTCAAGCATCGAGGTATTAATCTTGTCACTGAAGAATATGTATATTATTTGTCAAAGAGAACTAAACAGATTGTGTCTTAAATTTCTACCCAATGCAGAATCTGAATTCCATATCACTTTAAGTACTATTAAGCTGTCTTTTAATTTGTTGATGAATAAATCTAGAATAAAAGAGAGATACCATGAGACATTTCTCAACTATGTTATTGCCAAATTCTTTGGACAAAAGCAGAAGCTCTACTCAATAGCCTGTTCAGGAAATAAGCAGAATGATCTTGTTATCAAATGAACAGTCTTAAATCCACTCTTTTTTCATTATTGTTGAAAACTATTCAGGGAGCTGCAGTCCATCCATTGACATGTTTGTAATAATTTCTTGCCACTGGGATCAATATTTGTGAATTTTGGTAGAAGCTACCAACTGTGTTAAAGACTGCTTTTGCGATTGCTGGGATGTTGAGTAAAAACAAATTTTAACATTCAATTCAAAACACAAGTGTCCTATGCTAAACTATGCCACGAAAATTGAAAATGGGCACTTGAGTGGAGGTTGAACATATCACCAACGTTTCAGGCCTGAACAATCACACTGCAACATCTGCTGAGTTCCTGGAGCATTTTTGTGATCCTTCCAGCTTGCAGGAACAGCATAATTAACCAAGGCATGATGAAGGATAGTTTTAGCTTCAGAAAAGAAGTTGTGAATGATTTGTACCTTACAATTGATAAAAATCCCCATGAACAATTTATCATTCCTTATGGACTGCAGGGAAATAAAGATTAAGTCTTTTGGTTTTGTAACACTGGATCATTCTGGACACCGACAGGGAATAACTTTGCAACACTTCATTAAGGGGGGGGGGGGTGAAAAATTGTGTTGCCACACCGCTGGATGGATACATTAACCTACACTGGCCATTGGCAAATGGAAGCAGCTACATTTTTGAAGAGACCCATGGTATTGGTGACTTAAATGAGTGAATGAAGGATTTATTGACATCCTAAGTAAGTTCAAAGTACATATTCAATGATAGTCTTACTTGCCGTAGCTTCCCAGGTACATAAAACACACTAACAACTAATGCATAATTAAAACAGTAAGAGAAAAAAAATATGATAACAAAAGAGGAAAAGTCAATAATAGACATTCACTGTTGGCCAGTGATGGAAAATGTGGTGTGTTAGTGGTGCAGGCAGGTCTTTGATGGCCTTGGAGTACTTTCTAAATGTTAAGTAGTATGGGATGGTTCAAGAGCCACTATTATTAATTCCATGCCATATATAATAGGGGAATTTTTTTTCCAAAAATTACCAAATGCTACTTAATGGATACTGCACCACAATGTATAGTTTTTTTTTGGAGGGGTTGGTTTAATTCTGACATAATCATGTTTATTTCTGCTCTTTGAAGAACCCCAAGAAATGGACAGCGGCAAAGATATTTGTACCTCAGCAGACACTACTCATGCCTCATCTCATAGCAGGATCAGGAAACACAATTCATTAGTTCTTTGAGATTTTAAAGCTGTATTACGATATTTGGAAGGAGAGTGTGGAGAGTTTTATGGAATGCCACATAGGAGTTGTGATATCCTGCATGGCAATGATATTGACAGACTTTGTCAGGGAGCTGCGTGGTGAGCTGAGGGAGCCCACCCCTTTCTTCATGCTTGAAGCTACTTGTTTCATTTGTCATTTTCTATTGAAGAAAATTGCTGATAATCCATTACCTTTAATTTCTTCCTCATGAATAAATTATAGGTAGCAGAAAGGTACCTTACAATAATGACAACAGCAACCTATTTTTAAATGCTTCCTGTGGCAGGGCAAAACATCTAAAGGGACTTTACAGGGAGAATTTTATTGTTGTGTAATAATTCATTAAAAAGGTAATCTACTTGATATACTTTAACTTTTGTCTGTCGTAAGGCAAGAAAAGAGTTGCCACTAGCATTGCCTAGCATCACTAACAGCAGGAGAAAAAGAAGCAAAAGAGAGTCCCTTCAGAGACAATAGGCCCTTACAAACTGTTTCCTGGTTAGAACCCCAGTTATATGGCAGTTAGAAAGGGTCTGACCTGGTTAACCCTGTCCGAATCCAACCAGGTCCCTGACCTACCTCAGAGATAGTCAGGGAACCCAGTTAAACTTACCTAGGTCGCGTCCACAGGAGATTTGAAAATAAAAATGGCTGACCTGCTTCTTCCGGTGACGTCAGTGCTTGCATGCATGCATCCAAACATCCGGCGGTACTTCCAGTGAGTACGTGATGCATCATTGTGGGGTCGGGATCCCCCTTAAATTGCCGGTTGGTGATTTAATAGGTAGATCCCCCCGCAACTTAAAAGGTCCTTCTAGCACCTTTGCCACAGTAGTCACACCTATAGCACAGGAGAGCTACCCAGGTGCTACAGTTTAAAAGAGGCTATTGAGTGTCATGTGGATTTGCCTCCAGTGCTCCCACAGCCTCTGCAGCCACACAGACTCCAGTTCAAACCATTGGCAACCTGAGCTCCAGATCCAACCCTCCAATACGATCAGGAAGCCTTCAGTGCCCAAAGCTCTCAGGACCCTTCTTGCCCTCAGTGCCCGGTTCAGATACCTGGTTCCCATGAGACTGTCTCCAGCAGCCCACAGCCTCTCTGAGTCTTTCAGATGGTCTGATGCATCCTGTAGGGTTGTATCCCAGACTTCTTCTCAACAATGGGCGTCATCACCATTTCTGGTGCCCTCCACCAGTCTGCTGTTCCCTAGAGTCTGCAATCCATTGTGGTACACTGCTCAGCACAAGTGTTGCCATATTGGGCATAGAGCCTTAGCAGCACGATCATTTTTATTTGAATAACTTGTACTTTGTTTTAACATATATGATGTTCGTGCATTTTGTACATTCTGCATTCTGCGATTGGGCTGGGTGCCCTTCTGTTCCTAAGAACACTAAATATTAAATAGAATTGGAACAACAGAACCTTAAGCTCCTTATCCAACTGAAAAATTACTGGTAATCTGTTAATCAAACCTCATGCCACGTCATCACTCACTATTTCCTTTGAATGTAAATTATCACAAACATCTTATGAATAGAAAGTACCTCCCTTAACTTGGACAGTGGTATTATTAGGCAGTTGGAGTAATTTTCCCCTGCAACCGCTGCAACCGTGTCTGCCTGTCCCGCCTCGGACTTGTCAGCCACAATCGAGCCTGCAGCTGACGTGGGCTTTTACCCCCTCCATAAATCTTCGTCCGCGAAGCCAAGCCAAAGAAAGAAGAAGGAGTAATAGGCCTGATCATCATAAACAACAATGAGGAGAGCTATGTCATTACACGTCAATCCCTCTCTGTCTCAGGGATTCAGTAAGCATAACACACTGTGTTAATTCAAAGGCCTATAAATTCCTAGAAAAGACTCAGACACAGCTGAAAAGAATTGAAAATGTTCCACCCAATATAGGCCTGAGGCCATGCTGGGAATAAGCGTGGCCAACAGGCCCAATCAGCTGGTCATATGATGAGGAGGGGTTAGTTGAAAAGCTGTGGTCTACATTCACTGGGGAAAGCAAGAGTGGTGGTGGAGGAAGGGAGGAGGAGGAGGGTGAATTTCTTGTACTGTGCTGTGGTGGGGAATTAGGTTGGAAGAAGGGAGCACTGCCTTGTTATATTGGGGAGAGTCAAGGAGCAGAAACATTAGATTCCTGCACTTTGCTGGGTAGTAATGGAAGGAGAGAGATAATGATCAGACTTGTTCAATTAAAGGCTTGCAGACTCAAAGCGTTGACTGTTTTCTTTTGGCCCTTGCTGCCAGACCTGCTGAGTTTTCCTATGATTTCTCTTTCTATAAAGGATATTGAATATCTGATCGAAGTGAGTCAAAGATCGAAGATCTGTTTTCAATATTTACCTCACAAGCAAGCAGCAGGCTTGCTTGTCTACTGCTCATGACTTGCTGGCCTCAGTATTTTTCTCATATGCTGGGATAAATTTTCTGTAAGCTTGAATCCATTATCATGTTCATTTGAACAGGGCCTGGACCATTGCTCAATCTTGCACAAACATTGCAAATGTCATGCTGAGGTAATATCTTCTGCAATTTGCACCAGGGTGTATTTGTACAATACCTGCCAACTCATCCAATGATCTATTGCACTATGTTCTAGAGCAATGGTTTTCAAACTACACCCTAAACTCACTGATGCACCATCAATAATCACAAAAGACAAGAATTATGAAATTATCCAGCTTTTATTAACTATAGACTGGAACAGCTGTCACCCTCATTGACTGATTGAGGCAGAGTGGAAGAGTAGCATGCAAGGGGTAGAATCGGTCTCAGGAGGCGTGTCCAGCCAGCAGCAGCAAATCATAGCATAACAGTGGTTTATCACATTACCTTCCACCTTAAGCAATCTTTATGCTATAGTGCTCTGTGATTAGTAAGGGATTGCTTAAGGTGGTGTGTGAGTGGAAAGAAAAAGGTTAAAACCACTGGTCTAATTGTACCTAAGTGACTTATTATGTGGACCGTTTCATAACTCCAAAGGAAATGGGCCAGTCACAATTTTTCTCAAGCAAAATATTTCAGTAACAATTGGGCAGTGATTCTCAACCTTCCCTTCCCACTCACATACCACCTTAAGCAATCCCTTACTAATCACAGAGCATCGATGGCATAAGGATTGCTTAAGGTGGAATGTGAGTTTAGGAGGTAGTTTGGAAACCACTGATCTAGAGTAATCCAGAGCCTCCATCATAAATATCTTTAAAGAATCGCTTGCCAATTAGGTTTTGTTTGGTATTGACCACCTTACTCTTCTACCCAACTATTTCAGTATTGCATTTTTTGATACTGATTGCATTGGCAAACTACTTCAGAACCATTTGACAGTCAGTTTTGCAAATGCTTCTCCATTAAATATTCTTGGAAAAGCGAGTTAAATGAATTCTCATTCTACAAATTTTAAAAGAGGAGATTTCAAAAGACTTGCATGGGGGTCATAATTACTTTGAGTGAAGAAGGCATTTACAGAAGGTGAAAATTATGGATGTTGTGCCAAATTTGAAATTCAAGACATTTCAAAGGCAATTAAATATTATTTAAATTCTGCTTTTACTGGACTTTATCCAAACAAATAAAATATACTTTTCCTTGACAATCTGATTATTGCAGTTAATTGAGCATGAAAATATAAAGAACATCACTTATCCAATCAATTACAATTCTGAATTAAAAAAATTAGCAAAAAACTATATTTTTCTTTGAAATTTAGGTCCAAAGAAAAAATTGGAATAAAAGAATCTCAATGATCCGACTGGAATGAGTCAATAAGACCATGAGATTGTGGAGTGAAAATAGGCTATTCAGCCCATTGAGTCTGCCACACCATTCAATCATGAGCTGATCCTTTTTCCCAATCAGACCCAGTGCCCAGCCTTCTTCCCATAACCTTTGATGGCCTGGCTAATCAATAACATATCAATCTCTGCCTTAAAAATATCAACAACTGCCTTTAGCAACAAATTCCACTGATTCACCACCTTCTGGCTAAGAAATTCCTCTGTATCTCTGTTCTCAGCAGACACCCTTCGATCCTGAATTTGTGCCCTCTTGTTCGAAACTCTCCCACCATGGGAAACAATATTTTTACATCTACTCTGCCCATGCCTTTCAAACATTTGAAATGTTTCAATGAGATTTTCTCTAATTCTCCTAAAGTCCAACGAGTACAGACCAGCTATCTTCATATAGCTACTTTAGAGAAGTGGACGAGTGTGGTGGGGGGGGGGGGGGGGGGCTGGGGAGGAGGAACGGCATGAATGCACCTTCAATCTTTTTCTTCTGTCAAAGGGATTGTCAGGTGGGCAGTGGAGATGGGAAATAGTAAGAAGGGTTTCTGATTTTCAGGCCTACTGTAGACATAAGCACTCATCTCTGTTCAGAGTCCAAAGCCTTGACAAGTGAAAAGTAATTACCACAATACAGCAGAGTAATTCATTCAGAGATAATTGGTTATCTTCCTAAAGAGATATCCTCTCAGACCATTGAGAACAGAAGAATAGGAGCCATTTATTTTGGGGGTATTGGGTAAGCAGAGTGATATGGAAGACCACAGGAGCAGCATTGAATCCAAGTATGAGGCGAGTTACATTACTGGATTCTTCTATCCTTAGACTATTAAACATATTAAACATTTTATAGAGAATTAAGCATGGTTTTTCAAGATCAGTTGCAATACAAACAGAAAATATGCTATTGAAAATGTTAACTCTCTTTTTCTCTTTCTGCAGACGTCACTTGCCTTGTTAATTATTTCCAACATTCTCAGCTTCCAACATCTGCAGTTTTTTGTTTATTTTCATGACTTTATTTAATGCCACAGTGACTTCTTATTTCAGTATTTTGTGGAGAAAAAAAAAGATCGAAGTCAGACAGCATGATCTGAATTTGATGCTGCATCGACAGGGGTACTAAAATATTGGGACCAATATTCATCTCCACTGTGCTCCATAAAATGACATGATGAGGTTTTATATTGCCTTCACATGTTGGCCAATTATATTTTCCATTGTTCCCAGCAGATTAGATTATTGAAAACCACGCGGCTTCTGAATGCTTTGAACAGTGAAAATTAGCATTGAAATACTCCTTATTAGCTTAATATTACTTGCAACTCAGAACAAATTTTAGATCTGACAATTTAGAAAAGTTTGACCTGGACATTTTATAAATCCCATGAGGATGAAATGGCAGTTCCCACTAGAGAATGAGAGTGAAAGACATTAGTCTTAAAAACAAGAAAGGTTATTAAAATTAGTTAAAAGGATGTTTCCTCTGCAACTACAATCCACAGTTGAGGCTTAATTTCTGGATTATTCATTCACAATATTTATTCTATTAAATCGTTTAAAAAATGCTCTATTTCTGCACAAGCCACGTCCCTACAAAAACAGATTGAAATACTTTACCTGCTTGTTCTTCTCATTAAAAATGCTTAAGATGCCCACATGGGGGAACCCTAAATATGCACAGTGGACTGCAGGAACAGTGTGCAGATTGAGGTGAAACCCTCTTAAAGGGGCATGCACCTTTTATAAATTGCATGCTTGTGCCTTGTATAGCTAATCATATGATTTGTGCTGGTTAGATTAGTTGTAAGAATAAGGAACATCCCACCATGTGTAGGCAGTAGGGGAAAAAAATGGTGTAGGTCGTTAACTTTTTCAAATACCACATATTTGATTTAAAAAAAGACAATTTAGTCCACTGACAAATTCCCAACATACAATCTATCTTCTCAATCTGGACTTCATTTAAAATGTGACAATACTGTTAAAATTTTCAGGAATTGATTCATAAATTACACTGGAGTGAAATTATCTGCGTATATCGATTTGGAATAAGAATAAAAAGACACGATGTACTTGAGATTTTTTTTGTTGACTACACCCAAAAAATTGTTATTCTCACTTAAGCCAAAAAAATACTGTCAATGTGAGAAAGGCTTTTTCCACTTGGCGAGTTATTCCAGGCTCTCTGCCATATTTCCCCATTCAGTTCGAACAAGCTCTTGATGCCATCAGTTCCTTTAGCCATGACTGAACAAGTCAGTTATCTCTCTCTCTTTGGCTTGGCTTCGCGGACGAAGATTTATGGAGGGGGTAAAAAGTCCACGTCAGCTGCAGGCTCGTTTGTGGCTGACCAGTCCGATGCGGGACAGGCAGACACGATTGCAGTGGTTGCAAGGGAAAATTGGTTGGTTGGGGTTGGGTGTTGGGTTTTTCCTCCTTTGCCTTTTGTCAGTGAGGTGGGCTCTGCGGTCTTCTTCAAAGGAGGCTGCTGCCCGCCAAACTGTGAGGCGCCAAGATGCACGGTTTGAGGCGTTATCAGCCCACTGGCGGTGGTCAATGTGGCAGGCACCAAGAGATTTCTTTAGGCAGTCCTTGTACCTTTTCTTTGGTGCACCTCTGTCACGGTGGCCAGTGGAGAGCTCGCCATATAATACGATCTTGGGAAGGCGATGGTCCTCCATTCTGGAGACGTGACCCATCCAGCGCAGCTGGATCTTCAGCAGCGTGGACTCGATGCTGTCGACCTCTGCCATCTCGAGTACCTCGACGTTAGGGGTGTGAGCGCTCCAATGGATGTTGAGGATGGAGCGGAGACAACGCTGGTGGAAGCGTTCTAGGAGCCGTAGGTGGTGCCGGTAGAGGACCCATGATTCGGAGCCGAACAGGAGTGTGGGTATGACAACGGCTCTGTATACGCTTATCTTTGTGAGGTTTTTCAGTTGGTTGTTTTTCCAGACTCTTTTGTGTAGTCTTTCAAAGGCGCTATTTGCCTTGGCGAGTCTGTTGTCTATCTCGTTGTCGATCCTTGCATCCGATGAAATGGTGCAGCCGAGATAGGTAAACTGGTTGACCGTTTTGAGTTTTGTGTGCCCGATGGAGATGTGGGGGGGCTGGTAGTCATGGTGGGGAGCTGGCTGATGGAGGACCTCAGTTTTCTTCAGGCTGACTTCCAGTTATAACCAATTACTAATTGCCCAAGGGTGCTAGCATATCACCACTACTTTTCTCTGATCCTTCATGTATGTCCATGCAAGCTTCCACAAATAGAGAAAGCCCCAGTTGCAAATTGCAATACCTCTAAGCTCTTTCTTGCTAGTGTGATTGTATGTCAGCAGTGGATACCTTTTCAAAAAATGCAGTGCAAAGAATGGAAAACACACAGACATCATGGCCAACTGGTGTGGTTCAGTGCATTTTGGCTGCCCCCTTGTATGAGCAAAAGACTCAAGCATTTAAATGGGTGAGAACTGAATCATTATGCCGAATGCAAACTTCAAGAGGCCTAAATGGGTCAGCTTTAATCAACTTCAATGTTGGTATCTTTTCTCGAAGGTGAGCTGTAAATGAGCAATCCAAATTCACTCTATATTCATGTTGCGGGATTACATAGCCAAATGACACAGTTCATTTAATAGCCAAAGTTGAAGAAATGTCATCACTCTAGCCGCTTTCAGGTGTATCCTCCACATTGAGCGTGGCTGCGGGAGCAGATCCCAACCTGAAGATTCACCTTTCAGGTGGCAGCCCTAAAAGGCTGCTACAGCCCACCTGAAAGGGCATGCTTTTCCAGAGGCACCTCGTACCACCTCCGCATCTGAAGGAGGCGGGGGAACTGGTGCCACCCATCATAAATATGTGGCATAGCAATGGCCGTCTTCCCTACCCATAATCCCCCATGCAGGTGGAAGCACTCTGTGTTTCCCACACAGTTTCAGCTGCATGAGGGTTTATGGGTAGGGAAGACCGCCATTACTATGCTGCATTTTGAGCAACAGAGAGCGGCCCCAGTGCAGGAGTAGCCAGCCGGGCTGTAAGAATCCCCGCCGGCTGCCCCTTCCCCGACATCCTCCGCTGGCTGCCCCAACCACGCTGCCTGAAGCCCCTCCTCCCCGATAGCTGCCCCCACCCCACTGCCTGACAGCCGCCCCCCCTCCCCTCTGCCTGAAGCCCCCTGCCCTGCTGCCTGACAGACCCTGCCTTACTGGGGAGGGGAGATCGGCGGTACATCAGGGCAGTGGCGGCGGGGAGGTGGGCTGTCAGGCAGCGGGGAGTTGGGTGACTAACTGATAGTGTCATCAGCCCGCCCCTTAGCATCCGCTTTCAGGCAGCTGCATTCAGGTGCCTAGGGGGACTTCGGTGCCCTGGCGATTATCCCTCCCGGTGGAGGCTTAGAAAGTGCGACTCGGAGGTGCCTCCTGCTCTTTCAGGTGGGTACCCGCATATTCTACCCCTATGCAGCTCTACATCAGGGTATTCGAGCCACCTGAAAGAGCCTTCTGAAAGGTTTATTTTTGCTTTCTTGATAAACTTCATAACTTTAAAGGTAATGAAAATGCAATGTTGGGTACCACTATTTCACTTCTTTTCTTTCTAAAATATTTTTATTGATTTGGTAGAGAGAAATATTATGTTATATATTTTCTACATATTAGTCATATAAACTTTCATATAAATGCAATACAGAATATGATCATAAGTGATTTGTACATTGTCTTGTACACAGTGGTCGAATAAAATAAAAATTCCTGTTTGAAACTTCACCTCATATGGATACATATATTATGACATATTCATTGTTGGTTATCTAATTGGACTAATCTCTTATGCTTATAAAGGAAAATAGAAAAAAAAAGAAAAATAAATAAAACATTCTAATCCTACCCCTCTCACAAAACATGGTCACCAGCGAATAATGTGTAAAGAAACAAGCTTCAGCTCCAGGGCCATACTATTTTACTTCTAAATCAGTGGTTCTCAACCTTTTTCTTTCCACTCACTTTAAGTAATTCCTATGACGTCGGTGCTCTGTGAGAGTAAGGGATTGCTTAAGGTGGTAAGTGAGTGGGAAGAGAAGGTTGAGAATCAATGCTCTAGGCCCAAATGTTACTGAAATATTTTGCTTGAGAAAAATTGTCATTGGCCCATTTCCTTTGGAGTTATGAAACCATGCACATAACGAGTCAATTAGGTATGATTAAAACAGGTGTTTTCAAACTTTTTCGTTCCAGCCACATACCACCTTAAGCAATCCCTTACTCATCACAGAGCATCTATGGCATAGTGAATACCTAAAGTGGTATGTGAGTGGAAATAAAAAGGTTGAGAACCATTGTTCTAAAAGTATAGCTAATCAAAAAGTGCACGTTAAAATCTTGTTGAAACATGAAGCCTATTTCAAAGTGTAACCACCTCTCATTCATCCATTCAGTGCAGGGTAAACATGTATTATGCAAAATCAGGTACAGACATGCCAGCATTTCTACTCATGGGAGATGAGTGCAGAGCAGGTCAGTTCCACGGGTTCACTTGCTGTTGACCCAGGAGCTGAAAATAGAAAGATCATCGTACTTTAAAGAAGGCTTTGTTAATTGTGCAAGAGTACCTCACAAGACAAATATTGACAGCTGTGATGAAAGGATTATTTCTGATACCAGACAAGAGTCTCTATAGTGAGTGGTGGAACTATTAAGGCAACGATTGATTTTCTGGCCTGTTTTAAAATTTGTTTCAGATTGAACTTCTGAAATGGGGAAATTGTTGCAGATTTGAATTTGAATTTGAATTGACTCCCATGTTCAAACTTTTAGCCAGAGCTTTCTTTCTCAGCCTGTGTTTAAAAATAGCAATATTCAGAAGTTATGGCATGTTTGAATACCAACAAGCTGAGACACAGCAGACTTAGGCCACAGTGGATGAATTCCTGATCTTGACTTTGCTTAACTAAAGTCAGGCTCCATCCTGCATGAAAGATGGGAGGAGGAATTTGACAGACTCAGCCCCAGTCTGCAATTGTGTTATTCCTAGTGGTTGCCTTAGAGTGACAGGGGCAGATGTCGGGGACGAAACTGCACTTTAAAAAAATGTAGATGATGTTTGTAGTCATTCTTCCTTTTTTGATGTTGAATCTTCATCATGGCAATAATAATTTTAATTATTTTATTTCTACCGCATGAAAAAAAGGTTTCCATTTTATAGACTACATTTCTTGACCTCAGGATGTAATTAAGTGCTTCATAGCTATTAACATTTTAGAAGTGTGGTCTCTGTTGCAACATAAGAAGTTTTTGTGGTGAACTATTAAAGTATCATTCTCTGTGCTTAAATGTATTGAATTGAGTGCACAATAGAAACGTTTTCATGTGCGAATAGGTACATCATCCAAGTTAAGTGACCACAAAATAGAAAGCTGTTGACTGTACACTCACCCTTGAAAAGAACAGTGGTAACATTCATTCCATTAATCATTTGCAAAGTCTCCATTTTCAGCAATGAAAGAGCATTAAATAAATGGTCCAATCATTAGATTAAAACATTTATTTCCTATAGCTGTGTGATCTGGATTTCACAAAAAAAACATATGGCAAGTAGCCATATCTACCTATGGTCTAAAAACTGGAGCATTCTATCATGACCACATGTTTTTACTTGCATCAGGAACATAGTGGAATAATGTGATGTTTACACTTACAAATTGGCCCTATTAGTTCTCCTTTCCCATGTAAGAGACTCCAATTACTACAAGAGTCCTAGTATGGAACAGGCCTACACTCTATGGAATGAAGATCCAGCCTCTCCAATGTCTCCTTATAAAGTCTTCCAGTCCCAGCTGCAGGCTGGTGAATCTCCTTTGCACCCCTTTCAGTGTATTGGTATTCCTCCTACTGCTGAGAAACCAGATCTGCACTCAATATTCCAAATGTAGTCTCATCAATGTCTATTACAGCTGTATCGTGAAGTCCAAATTTTGAATTCAATACCCCGTCCAATGAAAGGAACCATACCAAAAGCCTACTTCATCACTTTGTTCATCTGAGTCACCACTTCATGGAATTATGCATCTGTATTCCTAGATCTCTTTGTTTTATAACACTCCCCAGGGCCATGCTACTTACTGTGCAAGTCCTACCCTGTTTTGACTTACTAAAATGTAGCACCTCACACTTGTTGGAGTTAAATTCTATTTGCATCTCTTTGGCCCACCTTCCCAGCAGATCCTGATCCTGTTGTAAACATAGATCACTGTTCACTATATTTAGCACCACCGATTTAAGTGTCATCTGAAAATATACTGATTGTGTTAACTATATTGCAATCCAAATCAATGAACATAGATAACAAACAACAGTGGATCTAGCACTGACCCCTGAGGTAGACCTCTGGTCACAGGCCTCCTATCAGAAAAATAGCCTTCCATTAGCCCATTTCAATTCTGAGTCACACTCCCACACTCACATGTCTGTCCATGGCCTTCTGTACTATCCCACCCTGACCACCCACAGATTGGATAAACAACATCTTATTTTCCGTCTGGGCATTCTCTAGCAGATGGCATTAATAATGACTTTACTGCCTTTCACTAAACCTGCTTGCCTTTTCTTTCCCCTCCCCCTTTTCCTGCCTTTGCAGTTCCTCTAGCCACCCAGCCATTCATCCTCCCCCTCATGTTGCTGTCACCTCCTTCCTTTCTCCACCTATCATCTCTTGCCTTTGCCATCCCTCTCCCTCCCCATTCTTTTGTTTGGATGCTTGCCGGCATTTTCTCATACTTCGATGAAGGGCTCAAGCCCAAAACATCGGTTATGTATCTTTACCTTTGCTACATAAAGGACACTGCTGAGAATAATGTGATGTTTACACTTACAAATTGGCCCTATTAGTTCTCCTTTCCCATGTAAGAGACTCCAATTACTATGAGAGTCCTAGTATGGAACAGGTCTACACTCTATGGAATAAAGATCCAGACCTGCTGAACTTTTCCAGCATTTTGTGTGTTTTTACTTCAACCACTGTGTATAGAATTTTGTGATTTACTCCAGAAGTACCTGTGGTGATAGAGTGTGTGTGATACTCCTGACCACTAGAGGGAGTCAGAGATGAATGTTGCACCTTGGGTTAGATACAAAAAAAGCTGCACCACAAGGTCTTGAGTTATTAATAAAATATTGTTAATATGAAAGAAACCACTTTTATTATTTAATAGAAACATCACATGGTATCAGGAGTGTGTATCAGTTGGTATCAGCAAGAAACATGGAGAGTGTGAAAGTTCCTGATACTGTGAATTGGACTGGGAATGTCAACCACATGGCAGTTGTTCAAACAATTGACACTGTATCTGCAAGCCATTGGACTCAATACCAAACTGGATGCACAGAAGATTGTACTGGATCAATTTCCTGACTTCATCAAAGGGTTTGGATTTCTGCCATATACCTACAAGATACATTAAAGGAGGACATACAGCCAAGGTGGGTTTCAGCACCGCTAAAAGAAAAGCTCAAGCAGGAACTCAACCCAATAATGTCACTAGGGGTCATAAAGAAAATGGCATAGCTCACAGAATGGGTGATTTCAATGGTGTGTGTCAAAAAGAAGAAGAGTGACCTATGCATGCGCATGGGTCCAAAAGGCTTAAATGCCAATATAAAGACCGAACATTATCAGATTTCACCAGGAATGAAATTACAAGTGCAAAGTTTTTCACTAAATTGGATGCATCCCAGGGCTTCTGGCAATTAAAACTGAATGAAGACAGCACAAAATACGATACATTCAATGCATGTTCAGCCGATACTCCTGTTTGAGGATGTGTTTTGGAAGTTCCTCAGCTCCTTCAGTATTCTGCAGGACAATGGAGTACATTATAGAAGGCATAATTGAGGTACGTGGATGACATGATCCTATGGGGATCCATACAGGAGCAACACAGCAAGAGGCTCATCAAAGTGCTACAATGCATCCAGAAGTATGGATTAAAGCTTAACAGAGCAAAATGTCTGTTTGGTGTGAAAGAAATCACCTTTCTGGTAAATAAGCTGTCAGAGGCAGGTGTAGAGCCAAACAAGAGCAAGGTGAAAGCAATGCTAGAGATGCCCTGGCCCTTTGACAAAAAGAGCATATTGAGAGTGCTGGGAATGATCAATTTCACTGGTAAATTCATTCCAAACGCCTCTTCTAAAACAACGTACCTGAAAAATGTGAATTAAAGTGGACGGCCAACCTTGAGGAAGAATGGAGATGACTGAAGACTATTCTAATGACAGAACCAGTGTTTTTGACATTCATTGACCCATCCATAAAGACGAAAATACCTACAGATGCTTCAAAAGATGGAATAGGAACTGTATTACTTCAGGCTGTGGGAGAAGATTGGAGGCCAGTTGCATAGGCATCAAGGACCTTGATCACATCTGAATATTGTTACAGAGTTTTGTGTTGTGTATTGGCCTATGTGTTGTGTGGTTTTATGTTAAAAAGTGACAGTTTGTCTTAGAGAACCAAGGTGACTACTGAGAGAGTGGGAGATGGACTAAGCATGTGCAGAAAATGATCTAAAAATTTCTGGACTTGGATGATAAACCACCACTGGGGGTGCTGTGGAATGGAAGAAGGCCCAGAGCATGAGTCATGATCTGGAAGACAGTTTAGAATGTTGGGATTCCAAAAAGGATGAACATTCCAAAGGCAGCCAGAAGGATCAGGACCAAGCCAGTTGTTCCTCTCTCTACAAGCAACACAAGACAACTTCGAATTTTGTGCTCTCTCTCAAAGATCTTTGGCTTCAGTTTACCAAACAAACTGAATTTTGTTTATGAACTTTGATTCAGTTGAGATCGAAGTTTTGTGTGAGTCTTGTGTGTTTTGTGCTTGTTTTGTGTCCAAGTTTTTCTGTGGGTTGGTTGGAAGTGTAGCTTAGACTTTGATTACGTATGTTATATTTAGGCTGGGGAATTTATTAGTTTTACACTGTTATAGAGATTTGCATAGTAACCAGTGGGCATTGTTATAAAAGGGGGGATTTTGAATTAAAGTTTGAAGGTGAATTTTTTTTTAATAAAGTAATTGTTCATATTTACCCCTGTGTGATATGCCTTCTTTCTGGTTGCTGGCTTGATCTTGTAACAATATCAATGTGCGCAGATAGATAAAGGTCTAGATCTGGTCTATGGACTTGAGAAATTCCATAGTTATGTGTATGGTCTACCAATATTTGTGTCAGAGACAGACCATAAGCTATTAATAGTGATAATCAAGAAAAATCTCAGTAAAATGTTGCCAAGAATCCAAAGACTGATGATAAAGGTACAACATTATGACTTTGAATTGGTGCACACTGCAGGGAAACTTATTGTGTTGGCTGATGCGCTGTCCAGGGCAACAATGCAGAATGAAGCACGCAATGAGAATTCCACTGAGATAGATGTGAATCTCCATGTGAAACTGAACACTGAATCTCTTCCTATATCTGACATGAAATGCAAGCAGATCACAGCTGAAACAGAAAAGGGCACAGTTCCACAGAAGTTCATCAAGAATATGAAGCAAGGATGGCCAAGAGGCGAATGTCAGCCATACTCCAACATCAGAGCTGAGTGTTGTCAATGGGCTTCTACTCAGACAGAGCAGATTTGTCATTCCTCATTCACTGACGTGCTGAAAAGGGTGCATGAAGGACACCTTGGAATGGGAAAATGCAACATAAGTCATGTAGTGGTAATTAATTTATGCAATTATTGTTGGTATATCTTGTATACCTGTGCAGCTAATTTTCTATCTTTATCTCGATTCATGTTCTGATCACCAGAATAACCAGTCAACTCACGATTGTCAAGTCTAGGATTCACTGCAGAAAATTACATGCAGCCCCAGATGTTATTGCATTGAGATCTTGATTTGGAACCATGGTATAAAACATCTCCCCCTAATTTTAGTAAGGCTGACCTGCTCATCATCTAGTTTACACTCCAGCTTCAAATCAATATCTCTGAAAGGCCCAGTGTAAGTGATCAGTTACTTCTTCTTAATTAATCTCAATATATTCTGTTTAGTAGTTGGAATGAAAATAAATGTTAACTAGACAAAATTCTTTTAGTATTTACAAAATGCATCCTCATTCCTATCATAGTTGAACTTTTCCCTTTGCTATTGCCAATGTAAACTTAAAATACTTTTAGCTAATTGTTCGTTCAGTTCCTCTATTTACAGTTACATTCAGCATGGCTGTGTTGAATATCAGTGGTAACTCTTGAGTGGAGAGAGTCGGAGAGAACTAGTTTATGAGTGACAAATTCTCTTGCTGAGCTAAATGTCAATTATATTAAGCCATTTAAGATATTGTTTTATTCCATTTTTGCTTTGTCCAAGTGTCTCCACATCAACTGAAAGTGGGACTTGCTTCAATTGAATCACAAATCTTGAAGTAATGTAATCAGAATGAATTCATTTGTTAAATGCATTATCACAAGCAATCACACTTGGGGTTTTCTCTTTTGAATGAAGAATGATGAGATATGACTTACTTGAGGTCTGCAAGGTTATGAGAGGCACATGAGGGTGGATAGGCAGCACATTCTTTCTGGGGTGAGTAGAAAACACCAGAGGACATCAGGACAAGGTGAGGGGAGGAAAGTTTAGGGGTGACATCAAAGGTACGGTTTTTACAGAGAGAGTAGTGGGTGCTTGGTATGCATTGCCAGGGTTGGTGGTGGAGGCTGGTACAATAGGGATATTTAAAAGAGTCTTGGACAGGCATATGATAAATAAAATGGAAGGTTATGAGTGTAAGATAGGGGAGGTTTATCTTGTAGAGAGGGCTTCTATCGGTCTGTTCAACATTGCGGGCCAAAGGACCTGTACTGTTCTGTAATGTCCTATCTTCTATATTTAGTTTGGATATTGCAGTAAAGACAACATAGTTTGGTTTTCATTAATCCTTCCAATTGACTATGTTAAACTTACAAGTCAAGGATAATCTGCTGATGGGATACCATCAAATGAAGAAAAACATAACTTTGAATCGAAGCATTATTTTTGTCACTTTTGGGCTTCTTATTTTGCAATAGATAAGATCTAAGAGCAGGAGCAGGCCATTTGGCCCATCGAACCAACAGCAGTAATAGAGATGAGGTTATGATGAACCTTTTTGCAATCAATTAGAATAGTACTCAGAACATGTAACCTTAAGCATAGATCAAAGTAGGCATATCACACAGGGGTAAAGATGAACAATTACTTTATTAACAAAAATTTACCTTCAAACTTTAATTCAAAATCCCCCCTTTTATAACAATGCGCACTGGTTACTATGCAAATTTCTATAACAGTGTAAAACTAATAAATTTCCCAGCCTAAATATAACATATCCAATTAAAGTCTAAGTTATATTTCCAACCAGCCCACAGAAAAACTTAGACACAAAACAAACACAAAACACACAAGACTCACAAAACTTCGATCTCAACCAAAGCAAAGATCATAAACAAAATTCAGTTTGTTTGGTAAACTGAAGCCAAAAGATCTTTAAGAATGATAGAGAGAGAGAGAGAGAGAGAGAGAGAGAGAGAGAGAGAGAGAGAGAGAGAGAGAGAGAGAGAGAGAGAGAGAGAGAGAGCACAAAATTCGAAGTTGTCTTGCGTTACTTGCAGAGAGAAGAACAACTGGCTTAGACCGGATCCTTCTAGCTGCCTTCGGAATGTTCATCCTTTTTGAAATCCCAACATTCTAAACTGTCTTCCAGACCATGACTCATGTTCTGGGCCTTCTTCCTCTCCACAGCACCCCCATTGGTGGTTTGTCTTCCAAGTCCAGAAATTTTTAGATCATTTTCTGCACATGCCCAGTCCATCTTCCACTCTCTCAGCAGTCCACCTTCACCTTGGCTCTTAAAGGCAAACTGTCACTTTCCAACACAAAACCACACAACACATATACCAATACACAACACAGAACTCTGTAACAATAGATACAAAGATCTTTTACCATTTTTTTCTCTTCCAGATTCAGATAGTCCCACGTTCTCTCATAAGATATCCCATTCTTCCCTTCAACTAGTCTTCTGTACCACATCTCCTTCAACTCTAACTTTCCTCCTCTACCCTGTAACCTTCAAATTTAAAATTCCATTTTCTTTCTCTTCCTATCTTCCTATGTAACCTCTCCTAGATCCACAGACCTCTCTATGTACACTGACTCCAGTCCTTGTGCATTTTTCTATTATTTCCAAGTAAACTAATAGCCCCATTTTCAGCTACACAGGGATGAGTATTCCCTCCTAAAGTTGCTTGCTTTTTCTTTCATTTTTTTTTCCAATATTAATTGGTTAAGAATTCCAAATTGTTTTGAACACAGACTCATGTATTATTTTAAACAAAAGAATAAAAAGAAATTCTGGGTAAATGCTAAAATAAATGCTGTGCATGGTTGAGGACCACAGGATAATGTGAGGAAGAAATACATTTTAGTTCAAGCCTGAGAAAAGAAATACTCATGTGGCTTTCTTGTCAAGAGAGGGCACATCAGCAACTACTCAAAAGTTGAAGAGACCCTTTAAGGTAAGTGTGAAACTTTCCTTGTGAGGCAAGGAAGAGCAGGTTTGTCCCTAGGCCTTGTTATGAATGTTGAGGTTTCCCCTCCTTAACCCTTTGGTTCCTTAATGAACTTAACAAAATACCTCCTGACTCTCCTGACTGCTGTCCAATATTGTATGAATCTCATATTCCCATTCTCTCCAGGTGCCAGCTAGTGCTTCCTGCTTTTTTTCTGGCAAGCAACTGTCGGATGTGCACCACCTCAAATTTAAGCACATTTCTTCTCATTAAGAAAGCAGACAGGGTTAAAATTGACCTGGATATCAGTGGATGGAATTGATTCGTGATCCATTTTATGCCTTGACAGAATATTAAAAAGCCCAATTCCATGTTGAGTTATCAATTCTAGAAGGTCAGAGGCATGTATCATTGTGTATATAAATTACCCCAACTTAAAATAAAAACAGCAGGCAAGGATCACTATGATTTATAAGGAAAAAAAGAGATTTATTTTTAGCGATCCTGGAATCATACAAGAGTTCCAGTGGAAACAGATGTATTCAATTTAAGTGTTTACGTGCCATGGCTGTCAGTATCAAGTTTAAAGCATCTTCTTTGCATCAAAAAACTGTAATCCCAATTGGACATGAATGCCACAGTGATTTATCAAGTTATGTAAATTATAAAATGCTTTGACAATAAAATGTCATTTTTCTCTCACCGATCTTTCTCCTCCCTTCCTTTATGATGACGTGGACAGTTTCTGGGATACGAATATGTGGCAGTCTTCAAGTGTGAGCCGAGATGGTGAATGTCAGCAAGCCATTCAACTGTCTACAGATGAGTCCTGTCATTCAGTAATCTCACCTTTCAGAACGAGCTATTGGACTGTTATCATGATTGGAGATCTTGGTTGACTCCTCAAATCACTGTATCACACACCACCTCTGAACTCACCACTTCCAGTCACCTCCCTGGCACAGCCTCCAACCTTATTGTTTCCCAACCCTGTAACACCCATTTCTACCTCCTACTCAATTGTCCCAGCAGACCCATCATGTCCATGTGCTCCTGCCCCACCAAAATGGTCTCCACTTATCTTGACTCTGTTTTATCCTTACGGGTCCAGTCCCTCCCGCCTACATCCAGGACACTTCACACACCCTCTGTGATGTCAACAAATTCCAGTTCCTTGAACTCAATCACTTAATATTTGCCATGGATATCCAATTCCTATACACCTCCATGCTCCATACTGAAAGCCTCAAAGCCCTTCATTTCTTTCTGGACAATAGAACCAACCAGTCCACCACCCTCCTCTGGCTAGTAGAACTTGTCCTCACCCTCAGTGATTTTTCTTTTGCCAGATTAAAGGGGTAGCCATGAGCCCCCAGTATGCATGCCTTTTTTAGCTACGTGGAGCAATCCATGCTACAAGCCTACAAAGTTAAGGCCCCTCAACTCTTCCTTCACTACATTGATGACTACTTTGGTGCTGCCTCATGTATGAGCTTGTTGACTGCATTCACATTACTGCCAATTTCCAACCCAACCTCACATTCAACACTCTAGCAACACTCTCACTTTCCTTGATCTCACTGTCTCCATCTCAGGAGACAAACTCTCGACAGACATCATCTTTAAACCCACCAATTCCCACAACTACCTCAACTACACCTCTTCCCATCCTGTGTCCTGTAAGGATTCAATTCTATTCTCTCAATTCCTTAGTCTCTGTCACATCTGCACCCAGGACAAGGACTTCCATGCCAGATCATCAGAGATGTCCTCCTTCTTCAAACAACATGGTGTCCCTCTCCCATCATCAACTCGGCAAGACGCTTCCCCAATGGATTGTTGTTTACAAAAGGCAACAGATGAAAGATCTTGTTGGAGCCGCCATTTGTCTGGAGTAGAGCTTGCTGTTCTAAGAAGGTCATGTGGTTTTACAAGCAGAGAGAGTCAAACAGGTTTTCTCTCAGAGAGAAAGAGAGAAATCATTCTACAGTGTTACAGCCAGAAGAGGCAGCTTGGACTGGAATACAACAAGCTAGCAAGCTTGTGGAAAGCCCCATTTTAGAAGATGGCCTGGTCAAAGCCCTTGTGGTTCATGCAAGAAGAGAGCTGGCTGTCTAATATTTCACTTAGAATAAGAGAAAGAAAAAGAAAGAGGTTATCATCTCAAGAACCCTGAAGGAGCAAGTTTTGTCAGCAAGACACTGGAGTGGCTGATTAAGAAGTACATCAGTTGTGGATGACTTGGAACAACACATCTCTTTCTGAAAACCAAAAAGAACCTTCCTGAGTGGTAACCATTTACGTTTCAAGCACCAAAGCCTGGTGAACTTTATAAATGTTAAATTCTGTGCACAGTATAAGAATTGCCTGCAAGCAGTGAACTTGGAGAAATGAGAAGTGAGATTGGATTGTGAACCAAAGAACTTTTCTGAACTTATACACACATTATATACATGTGAGCTTAAAATTAGAAGGGGGTTAAGTTAGGTTAAGTAAGTCAATAGTGATAAGTTAAATTTTAATTCTATTTTCATGTTTAAAGATAATTAAAAGTAACTTTTGTTTAAGTAACCATTTGTCTTGGTGAATATCTATTTCTGCTGTGTTTTGGGGTCCTCTGTGCTCATAACACCTCCAATACCTACACATCTGCCCTGGCCCCCACCAACACCACCCCCATACCTTCTTGTCCTCACCTACCACCCCACCAGCCTTCACATCCATCACATCTTTCTCCACTATTTCTGCCAAATACTACATGATCCCACTACTAAATACATATTCCCCTCTCCTCCCCTTTCCACTTTCTGCAGGGATCGCTCCCTCTGTTACGCCCTTGTCCACTCATCCCTCCCCACCAATCATCCTTTTGGGACCTCCCCCTGTGACTGTAGGAGATGTTCCAATTACGCCAACACCTCAGGGCACCAAACAGTCCTTCCATGTGAATCAACATTTCACGTGTGAATCTGTAGGGTTTATCTACAGTATCCAGTGTTCCCACTGTGAACTCCTCTACATTGGAAAGACTGGACGTAGACTTGGAGATCGCTTTGTTGAGCAACTCGGCTCTGTCCGCTGCATTAGTGGGGATCTCCCAATGGCCACCCATTTTAATTCTTCATCCCATTCCCTTGTCGACATGTCTGTCTATGGTCTCATGTGCTACCAGACTGAGACCCCCATAAATTGGAAGAACAGCACCTCATCTTCTGACTGGGCACCCACTGACTGGGTAGAATTAATGTCAACTTCTTTCGTTAACCCTGCCCCCGCCCCTTGCTTCCCTCGTCTCCTTTCACACAGACATGATAAATTCTACCTAGTCCTTTATCACATCCAATTAACACCCTTTTGTTGGTCTGGATTCCTCCCCATTGTTTGAATTCCGAGGCTTTCTGATATATTCTGATTCTGCCTTTTCTGAATTTTCCTTGAAGAAGGGCTCAGGCCCAAAATGTTCTTTGTTTTCTATAGATGCTGAATAGATCAAATGAGTTCCTCCAGCATTTTGGTGTTTTTTTTCTTCTTCTAGACCAGGAGCAAAAAAGCCACTGACAGTGACTCCACTGCCATGCAAACAGAGATCTACAAGGTGAGGTTAAGCAGGCGAGGGCTTTATTCCTTGGAGCACAGGAGATGAGGGGTGATTTAATAGAGGCATACAAAATCATGAGAGGTATAGATTGGGTGAATGCACAGTCTTTTACCCAGTGGAGCGAAATCAATAACCAGAGAAGATAGGTTTGAGATGGAAGGGGAGAGATGTAACAGGAACCTGAGGAGTAACTTTTTACATAGAGTGTGTGTATGAAATGGGCTGCTGGAGAAAGTGGTTGAGGCAGGTACTATTGCAATATTTAAGAAAATAAATTAACAGATGTATGCATATGATAGGTATAGTGATACTGTCCAAACATAGACATGTAGGACTAGAGTGGGTGGGACATTTCGGTCAGTGTTGGCAAGTTGGGCTGAAGGATGAGTTTCCATGACTCTATGACTCTATCAGCTTAGTCAGCACAGACATGCCACTGAAGCTGTAATCCTCTTGTTGCCATCAATTGCGATGGACTCAGAATTCCCACAGCTGGTTTTAATGTAAGCCACTATTCACAGATCAAAGATTCTGGGGCCTTGATTTTAACTCAACCCGTCTGGTAGGATCAGAGGGAGTGAATGGTTAAAATTGCAAAATCTCGTTCAGCAAGTTCCTACCAGAATGCTGTTGAATGTCATTTTTGACCCTGGTGTGAATCAGTTGACAAAGTGTACCCCTTCGAGAAAGGCAAATACATTGCATATAAATGTAACTAATATCCTTATCATTGATTTGGACCCCAACATCTTTGTGGTTAGGGAATTTGCTGAGCTGAAGCAAACATGATTGGATCTGATTCCCACTGATCGAACTGAAAGCTGATGGAAAGGGGAAATCCCCTGCAGATGACTTGACAACCTTCAGATCTTGGATGTTCACCGGAGATAACACCAAAATCTTAGGCTCGCCTCTCATTTTGAAACATGGTGGCTGTAACAATGCAGCTCTCCCTCAAAACTGCTCTGGAGTGTCAGATTAGATGTCTCTACTGAGGTTTCTGGGGTATGGCTTGAATGTGGAACCTTTTAACTCAGAGACCTGCTCATAGTTTCTAGCTTTCACCGTTCTGAGTTTTCTCCTCTCCTTTACTTCATTCATTGGTTGTAGCAGATGATGCTCTTTCTTTGCATTGATCAGCAGAAAGAGGAAGAGAACTAACAGCAGGCCAACTAATCAAGAAATGATGGGGTTGTTCAGGCACTGTCAATGAGGAGCAATATATGCTTTACCCACTGAGAGACCAATACAGGTGAGTGGGTCGATAGGGTATAAACCAGAATCTTGGATAGGTTTGAGATCAGTGCATATAAGCATACTGTTACTGACTGATTGCTGGCTCTTTAAGCAAGACGTTGTCTATCCCAATCACCTGAGTTGTGCCAACAGATGCTAAAATCACCAGAAAGGAGAGAGTCCACAAAATGATCAACTGATGGTTGAGGGTGTTCGAGACAGATTCACTTGTGCAGAGCAGCCCAATGTAGTGGCCAGGGCACCAATAAACATCAGTAAACCCCCACCCCATGCTGTCATTGAGAACATGGGAACAGGAAAAGATTTCAACTCCATCAGTGGTCAACTAGTAACTGCATAGCACACATTTCCTGCAATAATCCATCCAGGAGCCTGCTGGTGGACTGAGCTGTGTGGAAACATTTGGAACTCCATGTTAAACTGATGCAATTGATTCATAAAAGTATCTGTCTTAGGCCTGATAAATCCCTCCACCACCTCTCAACCTTTTCAAAACCCCTGGCTGCTAGGGCACAAGACACAAAATAAGATTTAACCAGTAAAATAAAAAGATGCACAAGGCAGTGTGACAGATTATATCATATTTTATTTTGTATATAGAGATGATTTTGGAGGAGATAGATTGTGGGAGTAGTATAGGTCATAAACAAACTCAAGCATTTCACAAAATTGATCTCATTTAAAATATCAGAGCTTTGCCTAAACCAGACAGTCCGGGCCCAGGGCTTTTGTAGGGACAATGGAAACTGCTTTGTGAGAGGTTTTCCTAAGGAGGTGCAAATAGAAGAACCTGAGCTCAAGAGACTTCACAAGTTGGTGTTAATTAGACCTCCTGTGGAGTAATGGAATGAAAGAAACAAATGAACAGGCTCAGAAGTTTGGGTCCGATGCCGCAATCTGTCTGGTTGAAGTTTGCTGTTCTAAGAAGGTCATGTGGTTTTGCGAGCAGAAAGAGAGAGAGAGAGAGAGAGAGGAGACCAAACAGGCTTTCTCTAAGAGAGAGGGAGAGAACTGGTTTCTGCAGTTATGGCAAGCTGGCAGCTTGTTAAAACTCAAGATGGGTTGTGAGTTCTGATTTCAGCCTGTTGAAAACCCTACACGAGGAAATGGCTAGCTAGAGGCACTGAAGTAGCTGATCAGAAGGAATCAGTTTGTGTGTGTACAATGAGCAACAAATCTCTCTCTGAAACCAACAAGAACCTTCCTGAGTGGTAACCAATTACCTTTAAGCACCAGAGCTTGGTGAAAATTCATAAAAGTTAACTTTTTTTGCATGGTATTAAGATTACCTGATACCGGTGAACTTGGAGGAGTGAGAAGTGAGATTGGACTGTGAATCAAAGAACCTTTTTGAACTTATACACATTATATACATGTGTGCTTAGAATTAGAAGGGGGTTAAGTCAGGTTAAGTTAATAGTAATAAGTTAAAGTTTGATCCTGTTTATATGTTTAAAGAAAATTAAGAGCAACTTTTGTTTAAGTAACCATTTATCTTGGTGAATTTCTATTGCTGCTGGGTTTTTGGGTCCTCTGGGCCCGAAACAGCAGGTATAACTGGAATCAAAGTACATGTAGTTGGTTGAAGAATATAGAATATGTAGGAGTGAATTTAAGAAAGGAATTCAGAGGTACAAAAGAGCTATGAAATATCTGTGGGAAGTAAGATTAATGAGAATGCCAAGATATTCTAAGCCAGGTGCAAGAGGGTGATCAGGGAAAGGATTGGTCATTTTTAGAGACTGAAGAGACAATCTGTGTGGAGGCAGGTGATGTGAAGTGAATGCTTCTCATCTCTATTCACCAATGAGAAGGATGTGGTCAAAGAGAGGTATATCGATACACATGAGAAACTGCAGATGTCGGAATCTAGATAACCTGAGAGGAATATGGAAAATTTGTAGTAGGTCAGTATTATGATAAAAGAGTTTTTAGATGTTATGGACCACATTAGATTTGGCAAATCCCAGGACCAGATTAGGTAGGCACAATTAGCATTAGGATTAGTGCAATGATATTTCTGCGACAGCAATCCGTGTTCAAATCTGAACCTCTCTGTAACGAGTGGGTACATTTTCCCATGACCCTGGGTGTTCCACTTTTCTCACACCCTTCAAAATGTTCAGAGCTGTAATTAGGTGCATGGGTTTCAAAGGAATGAATCGGCTTCTACCATATTGTACGTAATTTTTTCAAAAATCTATCCTAAGTTGCAATGGGAAATAAAGAAGGAGATAGCTGCAGCCTTGTCAGAGAGGTAACAGAAGATAGGATGACAGTTAATGTTATTCTTTAATTTAAGAAAATATCAAGGATATGCCAGATATGAAAAACACTTGAGGAAAACACATGCAGACAGCCTGAGGAATTAACCAGGCATGCCACCCATTTAGCCACCAGAAAATCAGCTGGACGAGAGGCCTAGTACATGGAAAGAGAGGAAGAACACGGATCAGTGGGCAAGAATAGCATAAGCCCCAGGGCCCTGCAGAATTTCATACAGGTCAATAAGAGCACCCCTGGTGTCCTGAAGTTCCTTTGGAACCTGATGAGAGTGGCACGGGAGAAAGGAATCATACCTAAGGCATGGCAGAGAGCAGGAGAGCAGGAGAGATCTCGTTTTCTAATGAAAATAGCTCCTCAGCCTTCAGCCAATTCCA
This sequence comes from Narcine bancroftii, assembly GCF_036971445.1. Taxonomy (NCBI): domain Eukaryota; kingdom Metazoa; phylum Chordata; class Chondrichthyes; order Torpediniformes; family Narcinidae; genus Narcine; species Narcine bancroftii. The sequence continues at coordinate 43,091,300 of NC_091472.1, read as the reverse complement.
ATTGGAAGGAAAGATTTTCTTCAGTGTCGTGGCTCAACAACTTTATACATATATGGTGAGCAATAAGTTTGTTTATACATTAGGGCAGAAGGCAGGAGTGTGGGGATTCTCAAGATGCTTAGAACACATTACCATCATCTGACACTAGATACAAACAGCCAAGTGGGAAAACAAAGACATGCACGTAACATTTTTAGATCTAGCCAATACCTTTGGATAAGATGCTCTGGACAGCCTTCAACTTCTTCAGGGTTCCAGAGGCCATCACACATCTCACCCAGGAGTATTTTCAGGATCTCCAGTTCTCCATTACAAAACACCACTGCTTGGCAGCACCTGGAAATAAATATAATAATAGCGTGCCCCATCTCTTGTATTACTTTCAACATGCCAATCGTACTCATCATCTATGTATCACGTTGGATGGTAGGAGGGGAGTGCCTGAAGAGTGGAATACATCTTCCTCCAATTAGAGCATATATGGATGACATGACCACATTAACAACAACAAAGGCTTGCACTAAGAGTCTCCTCTATAAGCTTCTCAGAGACAACAAATTTGTATGAATGAAAATCAAACCAAGCAAGCCTTGTAGCATTTCCATAGTCAAGGGCAGGCTTGTAGATGTCCTAGAAAAACCAATCGAAAGCTTTGGACATTGGTATAATGCAACCCTCAGCAGGTTGAACAACTCAGAGAGCTTAAGCAAATTAACAATACTGCTCTCCCAAGGAATCTAAAGGTGTGGTGTCTCAAGATCAGCTTGCTACTCATGTGGCCATTAACAATAAATGAAATCCAACAGTATTTTTATTGGGTAGTTTGCAACCTCTGAAAGGTTTGGGATTAGATAAGTTCCAGCTTGCTTTTGTATATTTAGCTTTATCCATAGTGAAAAAATGTATTGCTAGTATGTGGAAAGATACAAATATGATTGATATTAATAGATGGCATAATGAGATGAAATATTGTTTAATAATGGAAAAAATTATGTATGTTTTGCATGATAATTATATTTTTTTATTAATAAGTGGCTGTTATACTTGGAATATTTACATTTCAATTTATATTGATTAGATTTTAATATGTATATTTAACTTTTTCTTTACTATTCTTTCTTTTTTCTTTTTTTATGGCTCTCCTTAGGAGAGTTGGCTGAGGGGGGAGGTTCTTTACTTTTTTCTTTTTTTCTATATATATATAAAAAAATTCATGTTCATGTTTAATTGCTGTATATGTCATATATTATTTGTTTTTTGAATGAATAAATAAAGTTTAAAAAAAAACAATAAATGAAGCGGCTCAAGTGTATGTTGAGAAATTGGAGAGACTGATTCGTTCACGAAAGAGGAAGTGGCTTGGACTACCCAGATGTCTTAGTACAGCGTATAAGAAGGCTTTATGGGGATGGAATCTTGTCATTGCCATTGTGTAGCCTAGTGGAGGAATACAAGTGTACCAAAGTTAGGCTGGAGATGACCCTCAAAATCATGAGACCTGTGCGTAAGCAGTGCTGCCCCAGCCTTATCAACAGGCAGAAAATGAATGCCAGCTGCAGCAGAACAGAATGCAAAATCTGCACTCCAACTCATTGTGGGCTATGTGCAATAAGGTGGAGGGGGCTTAGGCGTATAAGCAAAGAAACCCACCTGGTAGAAAGCAATTCCATCTGAATTCTGGTAACTGGTGGTGGGGTAAGTATGCCAACAAGAAGAAGTAACCGGTAATACCTCAATCAAAACAAGGACAATGGGCAAGATGGGAAGTCATTGAAAGGAGGAGGCTAACCTGGAAGGACCTGTGGAATAAGGAGTCAAATAGAACAAGCTTTATCATCCGAGCCACATATGATGCCTGCCCTCCCCCACAAAACAAAATCTGTGGTTGGGAGAGGACCCAGCATGTTCCCTCTGTACAGCTCTTGCTACTCTCAAGCACAACTTGGTTGGGTGCAATGTCAATCTCACCCAAGGCCGATATACCTGGTGACACAATCAAGTGCTGAGATGTCTAGCAGTTGATCTTGAAGAAAAGAGAAGAACTTCAAATGCCCTGTCATCAAAAACCCAGACCCTCCCATGCCAGATACCTGGGATGGAATAGATCACAGGACCCACTCCTCCTTACTCCAAGATTTACGCCAACTTTGAGTCCTTTTTGACTGCAGGGTAGGGTTGGAGGATTGGAGAATGGTGACTATAGTCCCCTTGTATAAAAAAGCTAATAGGGAGAATCCTTAGACTTACAAACCAGCGAGTCTTACATCTGTGGTGTGCAAACTATTGGAAAGGATTCTTAAGAATAAGATCTATGATCATGTGGACAAGTACAGTCTACTCAAGGATAGTCAGCATGGCTTTGTGAAGGGAAGGCCATGCCTCAAGGGCCTAATTGAGTTTTTTGAAAAGTTAACAAAAGAAATTGGAGAGAGTAGGGTGGTAGATGTAGTCGACATGAATTTTAGTAAGGCATTGGTCAAGGTCCCCTATGAGAGACTTGTTCAGAAAGTCTTGAGGGATGGGATCCATGGAACCTTGGCTGTGTGGAAAACAAATTCACTTGCAGATAGAAAGCAGAGAGTAGTAGTGGAAGGAAAGTATTCTGCCTGGAGGTCAGTGAATAGTGGAGTGCCTCAAGGATCTGTTCTGGGACCCCTGCTCTTTGTGATTTTTATAAATTAACTGGATGAAGAGGCAGAAGGATGGGTTAGTAAGTTTGCAGATGATACGAAGGTTAGAGGAGTTGTGAATGGAGCTGAAGGTTGTCAAATGTTACAAAAGAGTAGAGACGGGATGCAGAGTTGGATGGAAAAGTGGCCGATGAATTTTAGTATGGATAAATGTGAGGTGACGCATTTTGAAAGGACGAACCAGAAGACTGAGTACTTAAGAGTATGAAGAAACAGAGGGACCTTGGGATTAGATCCATCCATCCTTCAAGGTTGCCACACGTTGATAGGTGTGATAGTACAGGTCTATCACCAATGTACATAGTGTATATAGTTACTGTACCTAGACTGTGCTTACAGCGATTGGCTGAGAGCTAAGCCACTCCTATTGTCTGGGCCTTAAAGGGTTGTGTCCCTAGCCAGGTCGGATCATTCCGGACTGGTCGGCCACCTGTGAAGAGCTCCGGTGTTTTGCTAATAAAAGCCTTGGTTTGGATCAACAAGTCTTTGGTTCTTTCGACGAGCTCTACAATTTTATTAGCAAAAGAATTTTTTTGAAAGGGATGGAGCGTTTAACTCGGCCAGAAAAACTTGATATCGACCCACAGTCAGCTACAGCCTTCAAAGCCTTTAACTTCTGGCTGCTGAACTTTGAAAACTTCCTGAGATTCATTCAGGTAGAGGAGGATAACCAGCGTCTAACAGCATTGCTGTCTATGGTGTCCTTGAGAGTCTACGAGAACATCCAGGATGAGACCACTTACACCGCAGCCATAAAGGTACTGAAAGGACTGTATGATCAACCGGTGAACAGAGTTCATGCCCGGCTCGTGCTTGCGTCGAGGAAGCAACAGCCCGGTGAGTCCAGCAGGGCATATTTACAAGTATTAAAGGCATTGGGCAAGGACTGTAACTGTGTGGACAAAACTGCTGTCGAGATCACAAATGATCTTGTCCGGGATGCCTATGTTGCCGGGCTCCGATCGAATGAAGTGAGGCTGCGCTTGCTCGAACAAGGGGTAGAAAAACTAGAGGACGTGGCCCGGATTGCAATCACAATGGAGGATGCAGCCTTAAAGTCCACCGAGCTCTCTAGGGACTGGACCCCACATTCTGATGTGAGTAGAGTGCCCTTCTACCCTACCCCTGACGGCCTGTCGGCTGCTGCTACCCTGCCCCGTGCGAACCCGAAATGTTATTTCTGCGGGAGGGACAAGCACAGCAGGTCCCAGTGCCCAGCAAGAAAAGCCAGGTGCCAGAAGTGCCTTAAAAAGGGCCACTTTGCTGCAGTCTGTAGGTCTAAAATGGCCGCCAGCAAACACAGTGCCTCGTGTGAAGCCCAATCGCCGCTTTCCCTTTCAAACTCTTCTTCCCCAGAGCTCTCGTCCAATGAGAGCGAGGGCTCCCCTGCACGGCAACGCCTGACGTCACGGAGACGCCGAACCCGGAAGGGGCAACCCACCGTCGCAACCATGGTGATGGCCCGTCTCTCGCCCCCGTGCGGAACACTTGACACTGCCGCCGCCACAGCCACCCCCGGGGCCGACGCTACCGCTGCTGCTGCCGCCGCCACAGCCACCCCCGGGGCCAACGCTACCGCCGCTGCTGCCGCCGCCACAGCCACCCCCGGGGCCGACGCTACCGCCGCCACAGCCACCCCCGGGGCCGACGCTACCGCCGCTGCTGCCGCCGCCACAGCCACCCCCGCGGCCAACCAGGTGCTCGCCCTAGCGTCCATCGCTGACGACCGCCAGGGCCCGACCGCCGTGACCAACGACCTACCCACCGCCAATCGCGAGCAACTACAAACCCCAATTCCATCCACAGTAATAGGGGGTCCTCATTCATGAGTGCAGAGCTGCAACAGTACCTTCTGGAGTGTGGTATTGCTTCAAGCAGGACCACGAGCTATAACCCACGCGGTAATGGCCAGGTCGAGAGGGAGAATGCCACCATATGGAGAGCGGTTACACTGGCTCTCCGGTCTAAAGGTCTCCCCACCTCTCACTGGCAGGAGGTTCTCACTAGTGCTTTACACTCCATCCGCTCCCTCCTATGTACTGCAACAAATGCCAGCCCCCACGAAAGGATGTTCCTTTTCCCGAGGAAATCCGAATCGGGAACCACTGTACCGGCATGGCTCACCGTCCCTGGCCCCGTCCTTTTGCGACGTCACGTCCGGCACTCAAAGAATGACCCCTTGGTCGACCGAGTGACTCTACTCCATGCGAACCCACATTACGCATACGTGGAGTTCCCAGACGGGCGGGAGGACACTGTTTCGGTGCGGGACCTAGCTCAGGACGCGGTAGACCCAGCAAACCCCCCAACTCCTTCTCCAGGCCCCGTGCCGCAACAGAAGGACCAACAGCATCCCAATGACCCGAGCCACCCTGCCGACAAAACGACTGGGGAATTGAGCGACGGAGCAGTCGCTCCCGACGAGCCCGCTGGCAACACCACTCCAGTGACCCCAATCCCGGCACCACGGCGGTCACGCCGGATGTTCAGACCCCCTGACCGCTACAGTCCTTGACCTACCCCTTCCTTTCATTCTCTCCCTCGTTTTTGTTTTTTTTTTCCAGGGTCAATTCTCCAAGAAGGGGTGAATGTGATAGTACAGGTCTATCACCAATGTACATAGTGTATATAGTTACTGTACCTAGACTGTGCTTACAGCGATTGGCTGAGAGCTAAGCCACTCCTATTGTCTGGGCCTTAAAGGGTTGTGTCCCTAGCCAGGTCGGATCATTCCGGACTGGTCGGCCACCTGTGAAGAGCTCCGGTGTTTTGCTAATAAAAGCCTTGGTTTGGATCAACAAGTCTTTGGTTCTTTCGACGAGCTCTACAATAGGATAGTAAGAAGACCTATGCAGTGCTGGGCTTCATTAATAGGGGATTGAGTTCAAGAGTAGCGAGGTCATGTTGCAACTCAACAAATCTCTGGTGAGACCATACTTAGAGAATTGTGTTCAGTTCTGGTCACCTCATTACAGGAAGGATGTGGGAGCTATGGAGAAGTTGCAGAGGAGATTTACCAGAATGTTACCTGGATTGTAAAATAAGTCATATGTGGAAAGTTTAGCAGAACTGGGACTTTTTCTTTGAAGCTTAGAAGGATGAGAGGAGACTTAATAGAGGTCGACAAGATTATGAGAGGAATAGATAGGCTGGACGGCAGTGCCTGTTTCCCAGGGCAGGGATAGTAAACTCCAGAGGACATGAGTGAAGGGAGGAAAGTTTAGGAGAGACATCAGGAGTCAGTTTTTTTACACAGAGAATACTTGCACCCAACCAAGTTGTGCTTGAGAGTAGCAAGAGCTGTACAGAGGGAACATGCTGGGTCCTCTCCCAACCACAGATTTGTTTTGTGGGGGAGGGCAGGAATCATATGTGGCTCGGATGATAAAGCTTGTTCTATTTGACTCCTTATTCCACAGGTCCTTCCAGGTTAGTCTCCTCCTTTCAATGACTTCCCATCTTGCCCATTGTCCTTGTTTTGGTTGAGATATTACCGGTTGCTTCTTCTTGTTGGCATACTTATCCCACCACCAGTTAAATCCTTCCCTGCCCCTGCCTGTAAAGGAGGAATCCTATCTGGGCTCCAAATTACTACGAGAAGAAATGGATATTGAACACACACTCAAGTCTGATCAGCCTGTGGTCAGCCTGCCTTGACAGAGGGTGTCTTGAGTTTAAAAGACAGAAATACCAAGGAATAAAACTGAAGATGTGTCTGATACTGAATATTATTCTCTAGTGGTCATTGTCAATTATTGTAATTGATGCAACTGACTGTACTTAGCTCTATGAGAGAGGATCAATCTAACCAATACTGAAACTTCAGGGATTGTAGCACTTAGTCCTATAGATCAACTTAGGTTGGTGAGCCTTTTGTCAGGGCAACAAAAATTATTGGAGAAAACCCGAGGGGTAGGATTAAAATTCTTTTGCAAAAACAAAGCTGATCAGGGATGGTCAAGGTGGCTTTGTATTCCAATTTTATAGCTGCAGCATCTTGAAGTAGTGATTTAGCTCCTTCCTGATTCTGACCCATTTAAAATGACCTACGTCACAATCTTTTGTTGCCCCTTGCACCTACCAGGAGCTGGAAGAGGAAGAGAAACAAATAAAGGAATATGGAAGAATTATATGAAAGCAAATGAGAATCACAAGAAGGAGAATCAGCCAAAGTGTTCAATGAACAACATTTTAATTTTTGTCAAATATATAATCTGAGACTGTTGGTTATTCTGATCTCCATATTTACATATGTTCACAACAGTAGGTTTCACTTTGCAAAGCCAGTCTACACTTCATGACACAGTTGGTAAATATGAATTCTTTGGATTCAAGTCTTTATAACTTGCTTATATCCAGGGGAACTCTCTTTTGCTTCTCTTTGATTGTAAGAGGCACTTCAGACAATTTCTGCCAATGGCAAATTTCTCCTCCTGACAGCAGACAAAAGCAAATTCATGTAATATTGCATTGTCTTTATTACATAACAATTAAGGAATCTTGAATCTTGATACATAATGAGACAGAGCTGCTCACAAAGAAAAAGGTGGCACTGCCGGGACTGCTGTAGCAGTAGTGCTGCCACTGGTGCAGACCCATGGGGAGCAAGAGAGCAGAGGTGCTGCACTCCTGTGGGGCCAGCCACCCAATCGACTGCCGTCAGCTGCACACGGGTTTTGAGCTTTATTTGAGATCCCGCAACCACAACGTCTGCACCCAAAATGGTGGTGCCTATTAATCGGCAGCAGCCACGAGGTGATGGAGACTCCGAGGAAGCAGAGGACTGGAGCAAGGCACTGGAAGATGGAAAGATCACCCCCCCCCACCCCATTTGAGAAGAAGTGAAGGAGACGACCCACAGGATGGTGACCACAGCAGCAGATCAATGGGGGGGCTCTGAGGCTGAGGGACCAGTGCAGGCAGTGGGTTGCTGGCAACTCGAGGCAAGGAACCCACGGAAGCCGTGGGCTGATGGAGACTGCTGTCGGGAGATGTGTGCTGGCCTGTGGACTGCTTGAGACTGGCTTGAACTGGCTGGAAGAGTACAGGTATTGGAACCAGGATGCAAGGGGGTGCCAAGGGTGCTGAAGGTTTCCTGACGGTGTCGGAGGTTCGGATCGGGAGCTCAGGTTGCCAATGGCTTTGTCTGGACTGCCGAGCTGCGGAAGCACGGGAAACAAATCTATGGACACTGCGATTCTGGGGGATTCTCTTTTGCTTCTTTTTCTCTGACTGTAAGAAATGTTGGAGGCGCTTAGGCGATTTCTGCCAGTGGTGAATCTATCTGGTCTGCAGCAGGCAAAAAGGAATTTCATGTAATAGATTACTGTTTTATTACTATGATAATAAATTGATTCTTCTTGAATCTTGAATAAAATTTTCATGATCAAATCCTGTTGATCGGAATTTTTTTCAACAGCCTACAGCAGATGGTAAATGTTTTTGGTTTCAATTACCTTTCAGTGGAAAATGCTATCTGAGAACAAAATGAGTTTAACATCTAAATTCTAAGTTAATGAAAGGTTTCTCCCTAAAATCAGTTTTCAAATGCAACAAACTTTCAAATAGAATAGAAAATCAAGAAGTCCTGCTGTTTATGAAAGCTACTCACTTTGACTGATTGACAATGACAATTAGATTGAAAATTTCCTTGATACTTTATAAATGTAAGCAAACCCCTTAACTAATAGATAATATTTTAAGCAGTGAGAGAGACCTCACTTAAAAGTTTCCATGTCCAGAGAAAGTAACAATTTTAAAAGAAAAGTGAGGTTGAAAATGTCAGTCATTTACTGCAGAATAAATAGCATAGCCTTTGGAAACACCTCCTGAAATATCACTATAAATATACATCCATAATATGTTCTGTGAAATAGGATGTTATGCGATTTGGACATTATGTGAACACTATATTATGTACATAGCAAAGCTATATGGGATACTGTAGTACCTGTAGGTCTGTAAACATTTTATTTGTAATTAGGGATCAGTGCGGGGTCAATATGGGGCTGTGGGGAGAGAGCAGGGCAGTGGGATTAGTGTGGGGGCTGACACAGGACAGTGGGGAGAGAGCGGAGCAGTGGGATCAGTGTGGGGACTGATACAGGGCTCTGTGTAGAGAGCAGAGTAATGGGATCGGTTGGGTATACAGTATCCAATTTCCTATAGCTAGCGATCAATTTTTCTAAATTGTTGCATACTTGCTGGTGGCAACTGAATAATTATGGGACCATGGATGTATATGCAGTCAGACATTGCCTGATTAGATGTAACTAGACTTTGATGTAATGTGGGGGGCTCCTAGACCAAGTGTTTGTACACTGCTGGGCAACATCATGATCAGTAGACTGAAAGATTTTTTTTCTGTAATTATGATGTTCCAAAATCAGCAAAATGGGGCATAAGGTTTTTTGACCTAAATTTAATGGAGTTGATTTGGACATTCTAGTGGACTGTAGTCCTGGCTGCAACAAACTCAGGACCCTGATCTTTTTTTTGGAGTAAATAAAAGAGTATGTGATCCATCTGTTTATAAACTTGCCTAACAAATGGGATATAAATTGTTGGCCCAAAGTGCCAATGCATTTCCAAATGAGAAACAAATGTAAGCCATTGAGAATAGGTTTTTTTTTTTGTCTGGCTCAGACAGTGTGAATGAGATGGAAAATCTATTGCACCAAGGGCCTTAAACCCTCAAAGGTCTACTCCAAAACACAGTTGCAACTGAATGACCTCTTCAGTTTAGCTACTTTTATGAGCTCCTCTCATGAATTGGCTTTCATAAATTTAACCTTTTGTTATTTTTTTAAACTGTATTTTTATTAAGTTTGCAATAATACAAAAATTAAACAATACAAGAAAAAAAATTGCTACTAATGCAAAACCCCTACCCCTATACAAGTTTGGGTTAAAAAAAAAACTAACATGGGGACAAAGTGATGACAACTTGGAAATAGACAACGCAGCATCAAAGCTTATAACAACCTAAAACTTTAGATTGTGATAATGGTCCATAAAATGGCCCCCATAGCTGTAAGAAGTTAGCATTTGAATCTTTAATGGCATATCTATTTTTTTTAAAACAAGACATCACTTAACCATTGTGTATGTGTAGGTGGAGTATTGTCTTACCATTTAATCAAAATCGCATGTCTGGCTAATAGTGAAGTAAAAGATAAAATTCAGTTTTGAGCTGAAGTCAGTAAAACATCAGTATCTTGAAATGATCCAGATAGAGCAATTAAAGGGCAAGGTTCCAATTTAATCTTAAGAATCACCAATAACATTTGAAAAACCTCTTTCCAAAAGGTTTCTAAACTAGGGCAGATCCAAAACATGTGAATCAAAGCAATTTTACATTTGCTACATAGATGATTTATATCAGACAAAAATGAGATAATTTAATTTTAGATCTATGTACTCTATGGGCCACTTTAAATTGCAATAACCAAAAATGTTGTGCACAAAGGGAGGGAGCATTGCATCATTTTGCATTGTTTCAGGTCTTGCACCTTTGCAGATTAAACTGTATGTGTGAAGCATGAATCTGAATATTAATTTCTAGGATTCATGGGGTCAAATTATAATGCTCCTAGATTTAATTTTTTTAGATATTATATAAAGGTATAGTGAGGATTGGAATATTATTTAACTGATATGTACACAATCATTTTAACTAACAATTACATTTTACAAATATGAACAAAAGTTGAAATTTGTTGTATTGTTTATATTATAAAATCACATTGCATTATCAATATATCTTGTATATGGGATTATGTTAAACTCAATAAAAATATTTTAAAAATAAAAGAAATGATAGCCAATCCTCTGTAACCCCTCATGAGCCTGAAAGTCCTACAAAAAGAAGTTAGCTACTAAATAGTTATTCTTACTCGTTTCTCACATTCAGAAGTTGCATTTGCACCTCTAAATTACTGATTGGAATCAACTCTGGGATAACATATTCAAAGATTATATTTTAAAAAAAAAACCTATTTTTTTCAGGCTCTTAAACAAAAGTTTTTAAAAAGTTACTCTTAAACTCTCACAATCAATCACTTGGACTCACCATTACTACTGATTTATCTCAACTTTCTAAACATCCAGCTGCCAAGTAGAATAGGCCTGGGTCATCAATTAAGTTTCCCAATATAAAACAGACATTACTCTACTGTTGGCCTGCTGATGGAAGAGCAGATTAAGTGAAGTCCCACAGATGGTCGAGAATAGCCTTGCTACATTCATTCTGCTCTGCTTTGGTGTGATGTCATATTGTAGAGCTAAAATTTAGAATCACAAACCAAACCAATATGTGCCTAAATACCACTCCAATTATCTTTTCAAGCTTTCTTCCCCAACAGGGCATTCACCATTGTTCTTGTAATTAATTACTGTTGATTGGTTTAATTAACTGGTCATTGTTTCTGTTAATGATCAAAGACTGACCTCAATTAAACCATTGAAGCAAATATCAGATTAGCAAATTCTTTAGTGTTATTATTAGAGATTTTCTTTTAAATTAGGGCTTGTCAAGAATGATTGCTTTAAAGTTCAACTCAAGAGGTCAATCTGTGTTTTCAGTCTTCAGAGGAATTGGGTTGTGTTGGGAGCTCATGGTCACTGCAGAAGTACTGATTCCATATTAGTGAAGCAAGAAATTTACTGCTTCATTTGTTGCTGTTAATTACTATGGCATCTGACCAGTGGGGACAATAAACAGAGTTCAACAGTGTCTCCTCTATTTGCTATAGACTTGGGTTTAAAATGGCTAATATGTATTATAATCTGTGATTGGAGGTCTCTCAGCATGTAACAGTAATGTCTTGGGATTTTAAACACTTCATCAATCAGCTTCAAAGTAGGGGAGGCTGTCATTTTCTTGATGGAGAGGGGAATAGAAGAAATTTGTGAGCTGCTATCAATCAAAAATAGTAAAAAATGAATGTATTCTCATGTACAATATATAAATGCACCAAAATTAATTCTTGTTGCAGCCATAAGTGCTATGTAATGGGGGGAAAAATAAGCTGCAGGAAGTTACCGTACAGCAAGAAATAAAAATGTATTACACAATAGTGCAGATGGTGTTTTTTTTTGTGGTGTTGGAGTATAATGTATATCCTTAAAATAAAGTGCCTGTGTTAGTGTTACATTGGATATAGAACATTACAGTATAGGCCCTTTGGCCCATAATGTGTGCCGCCCTATATAACCTACTGAACAAACAAAACCTTTCCTACCTCACCCATAACCCTCTATCTTTCTTACATCCATGTGCCTGTCTAAGAATCTTTTCAATTTACCTATTATGCCAGGATCCACCACCACCTCTGGCAATGCATTCCAGACACCCACTACTCTCTGTGTAAAAACAGATCCCTGATGTCTCACTTCAACTTTCCTCCCCTCACCTTGTACAAATGGCCTCTTGTGTTTGTTACTCTTGCCCTGGGGGAAAAGGTGCTGGCTGTCTACCCTATCTATGCCTCTCATAATCTTTTAGACTTCTATTAAGTCACTTCTCATCCTTATTCACTTCAAAGATAAAAGCCTTAGCTCTGTTAACATTGCCTCATAAGATAGATTCTCCAATCCAGGCAGCATCCTGATAAATCTCTTCTGCATATAGCTTCCACATCGTTCCTGTAATGAGGCAGCCAGAAATGAATACAATATTCCAAACCAGAGTTTTATAGAGGTGCAACATTACCTCATGACTCTTGATCTCAAACCCTCGACTAATGAAGGCCCACAAACTATAAGCTTTCTTACTACCCTATCAACCTGTGCAGTGACCTTGAGAGAGCTATAGATTTGAACCCCAAGATCCCTCTATTCTTCTAGACTGTTAAGAATCTTTCCCTTAACCATGTACTCTGCTTTCAAGTTTGACCTTCAAAAATGCATCGCTTCACACTTATCCAAGTTGAAATCCATCGGCCATTTCTGAACCCAAATTTGCATCTTGTCTCAATCCTGTGGCAAGTAATGACAACCTTCTACACTATCTCCAACTCCTCCAACCTTTGTGTTATGTCAGAAACAAGTTTTGCCTTGTAAAGATGGTACAATTGAAATGGCAGGCCAAAGTTTTGCAACAAAACTCCAGTCAGAAGTTATAAGATTCCATTTTGACTTTTGTTCATTGGAAGGCTAAATTGTAGAATTAAACTTGAAGCTCCTTAATGCTGATTTTGGCATCTTCATCTTCAAGCCAGTGCACCATTTCCACTAATAATGTTTTTCATGTCCAAAACAAAAGCATTTCAACTGGAGTTCAGTTTGCTGATGCAACTTGTGAAAGTAAAATGTAATAATACCAGGTTTGCAAAATTAGACCCATAACCTTTTGGATAGAAAAGCATGACATGCTAAGGACACTATGGTGTAAATGCCTTTGCCCTGATGCTAAATTAGTACATTTGTTGTGTATGTTGTGACCACAGATTTCACCACAATTGGCAACTTGTGGCCAGACTTAACCTTGGCACCACAATTATCTCTGCTGCAGCACTGCACCTTACCTACAGCAAGTTCCCTGCAGAAGAGGAATTAATTTGCATGATGAATTGGAAATTTAATTACAGCCATTCCAGAAACAAGGCCACACCAACCACTGTCATCAAGTTACAGTGAACTGATGAAATTGGTTCATGTGTACACTGGGAGGTCAAAATCATATCTGTTTTTAATTCCTTATCCAAGTCTAGGAGAGTTTGGCTTAAGCATCAATAAGACAAAAATACTAACTTCATTCATACCATTGCCCCATGATAATCAAGATCCATCGAGACCCAAGTTGATGAGGATCATGTTCCATATCTGAGGAGTCATTTTTCAGTAAATCCAGTTATTGAAGTCACTTCCTCCAAAGTGCCAGCACCAACTTCAAAGACTACCAAGAAACACTCATACTCATCCTCCTATGTAGTCATGGGGGGGGTAACTTATAGTAGTCACCTTAGGTATACCTTTGATGCCGGTTCCTCAAAATCTTTCAGTTAATGACAAGATTGGAGCCAGATCAACACACTGAACATTGAGGGTCTGATCATGTTGAACTATTGTTCGTGGGCAGTCAGTCCTTCCTGCATTACCAATACCAACCTCTAGAAGCAAGCTTTTAGTTCTGGGCTATATTATAACAAGAGATTGCTGATACAACAGGGATAGAACTTTTAGGATGTTTTAATAACTTTGATGAGGACTGGAGACCCTTGACTAAACATGCTAAAGCTGAAAAAGGAACACTCGATGAAGCACCAAGTACCCATAGTCTCTGTGGCAAGAGCACGTGGAGAACAAGCAAGCCTACACTCTACCCATCTGCTCACTCGGCGAGCTCTACCCTTTCCATAAGTGGCAGAGTGTTCAGATCTGGAATAGGATTCAAAGTTCTGCTGTGAACACCAGGGACAGCTCAAAGTGAAACACGTTGATCCAAACCACAATTTTCATTGTCATCCAAATCTCCATGAACTTACAAGGGAACATTCATGTAAACTTTCACTCCACTTCATTCTTTCTACTCAGTTGAGTCATTTGGGAGTGGACAAATCACGAGACCCCTTCACGGACAGTTTAATCAAGAATGGAGCAATGGTTCATTATGAGTAAGTTGCACTTTGCGAGTTGTGTCAACATTTCCACTTAATATTGTTTGCATGATATTTATATCTAGATTTTAATTTCGGATTCTTTTAAATTGCTATGCCTGACATTTTTATTTGCTTCAGTTTTTCCTCTCATAAGCTTTTGTGAAAACAAGCACAGACATCAATCTCACAAACGAGAGTCAGTATAGAAGGGCCAGGGAAAATCATGACCAACAGTTCCTGTCCCTGTGTCAATGTAATCCTGCATTCATAGCAACCAATTGAATTTGATCAGGATATCACCATACCGGGGTCTATATCCATTTATCTCCAATTACAAACCAAAAATACCATGAAGAAGGATCTCCAAACCAAGCTCTGATCATTTCATCCATTTATTGTACTTAGTGAAATGATATTTGTTGGAGAGTACTGAGAAATTAAAAATTCTGGATTTGATTAGGGAGCTTAAGGTAAAGGAATCCTTAAGAGGAAATGACCACATTATGATAGAGTTTACTCTGTAGTTTGACAAGGAGAACTAAGAGTTGGGTGTATTGGTGTTGCAATGAGTAAAGGTAACTACAAAGGTGTGAGAGAGGAGCTGGCCAATCTTTATTCGAAAGGGGCCCCCAACAGGGATGATGGGGCCCTTTCTAATCAAAATTAGAAGGGGACCCCATCTGGGAATAATTCACAGGACACAGGAACGTTTCATGCCAAAAATGAAGAGGCATTTTAAAGAGAGGGTGAGGCAACCATGGCTGACAAGGGGAAGTCAAAAGAGCACAAAAGCAAAAGAAAGGCATCAGAATCAGAATTTATTGTCATGAGCACACCAAGAAATTCGGAGTTTTGGGGCAGCATCATGGTGCAATCATTCATATTATAACCATCTTACAACATTACTATATCCAAAAAGTGCACAAAAAGTAAGGCAGGGTCTTTGGTTCATTGATTATTCAGGAATCTGATGGCAGCGGGGAAGAAGCTGTCCTTTTGCTGCTGAGTGCTCGTCTTTAGGCTCCTTTATCTTTTTTCTGATGGTAGCAGAGCGCAGAGGGCATGGTCTAGGTGGTTGGGGTCTTTGAGGCTAGAAGCCACTTTTTAAAGACACCGCCTCATGAGGATATCCTTAATGGAGTGAAGTCTGGTGCCTGTGATGTCGCAGGCCAAGTTTACAACCCTCTGGAATTTATTCTAGTTCTGAGAATTGGTACCTCCATACCAGGCATATTGGTTTGTAAAAATCAGAGCATTAAGAAACTTTTAAAAACCAAAAAAAAAATAAGGGGAGAAAATGACATATGGAGATAAGCGAGCCAATAATATAAAAGGGCCAGAGGACACAGCCTTAGAATAACAGGATCTGCCTTTAGAATAGATATGTATAAATTTCTTCAGCCAGTAGGTGGAATCTGTGGAATTCATTGTTACAGACCCCTGTGGTGGTCACAACAGTGGGTATGCACAATATAGATCCTGGTATCCAAAATTTAAGCAACCGGCATCCTCAAACAACCGGCAAAAAAACTGAGGAAAAAAATGTTAGAAATTGTCCTGGACTGATTGAGAGGTGCAACAGTTTTGGCAGGGAACTACCACACATAATCATAAATCATATGAGTTAACCAGAGTTTGTAGGGATTGAACCTTCCAAGTGAAGAAAAAAAGAAGGAAGTAGAGGATTTACAGGAGAAGAGTGGAAAAGGGGGGAAAATGCCTGAACGTTTTTGGTAAGATGTGGGCAATGACAGAGGAAAGGGTTAGACAACAGAACCTCAGAGGATAGAAAGCAATGGCATGTCAGGATATGGTGAAAGTAGGACAAAGCCAAAATAATTTAGAGGGAGTAACTGAAACTTATGTAATGGGAAAGCTGCTTCTGGTTGTACTGTTATTGACTACACAAAAGGTCTGCGTGCACTTTTGTAACATCGCTATTTTTTTCTTGCACTATGGTAACTATGAATAATAATTATTATCTCCTTTGTGGCGCTACCATTAAGTGTATAGATGTATGTCTGTGCTGTATGGGCTGGCTCACCTCCCTGAACCTGTGACTCCTCCCTCCCAGATATCCCAAAAAAGCCTCCTTCAGTACCTGGCTTGGAACCGGGCCAGCAACATGCAAGCTGTGTTGACACTTTAAGGTGATTAAAGCCTATTAATCACGATTCTCTCTCTCTTTTTAATTAATTTAATGTATACTATTGTGGTTGTTTATTTTCTTTATAAAATATCTGTTCTGCTGCAGCAAATTAAAAATTTGGTTCTGTACAATATATTCAGGATTCAATTTATTGTCATTGTAATAAAATAGCGTCATATTACATGAAATTGCTTTTGCCTGCTGTAAGGCAGACAGATTCACCATTGGCAAAAATTGCTGTAAAATACATTTCTGTAAATATACCATATTAAAAAGTAAATAAATTAGTGCAAAAGAACAAAAAAGTGTGAGGTAGCACTTATGGTTCATTGTCCAATCAGAAATCTGATGCCAAAGGGGAAGAAACTGTTTTTGTAATGTTGTGTGCTTGTCTTCCAGCTCCTATACCTCCTTCCTGATGGTAAGAGTGAGGGCATGACCAAGGTGATGAGGGTTCTTGATGATAAAGGTTGCTTTCTTGACACTCCACCTCTTGTGGATGTCCTTAATAGAGTGAAGACTAATTGCCATGATGGCACTGGCTGAGTTCACAACAAGGGATCCCTTATTGCCCAAACAGAACCATGCGAATCTACGGACACTTGGTGACTCGGGGAGTTGGGGGGGGGGGGGGGAGGGAGAACTCCCTTTTGCTTCTCTTTCTCTGACTGTAAGAGGCGCTTCAGGCAATTTCTGCCAATGGTGAATCTGTCTGCCTTACAGCAAGCAGAAGCAATTTCATGTAATGTGACACTGTTTTATTACAAGGACAATAAATTGAATCCTGAATATATTGTACAGAACCAAATTTTTTACTTGCTGCAGCAGAACAAATATTTTATAAAGAAAATAAACAATCACAATAGTATGCATTAAACTAATTAAAAAGAGAGAGAGAATCGTGATTAATAGGCTTTAATCACCTTAAAGTGTCAGCACAGCTTGCATGTTGCTGGCCCGGTTCCAAGCCAGGTACTGAAGGAGGGGCTTGGGCATGACAGCCTTTATGGGGATATCTGGGAGGGAGGAGTCACAGGTTCAGGGAGGTGGGCCAGCCCATACAGCACAGACATACATCTATACACAGTGGTAGTGCCGCAAAAGAGATAATAATAATTATTCATAGTTACCCCAGTGCAAGAGAAAAATAGTGATGTTACAAAAGTGCATGCAGACCTTTTGTGTAGTAAATAACAGTACAACCAGAAGCAGCTTTCCCATTACATTATTTCCACCACACCTGTAGAAATGTGCAAGTGTCTTTGGAGACAAACCAAATCTCCTCAAAATTCTAATGAAATATAGCCACTGTCAAGCCGTCTTCATGATTGCATCAACATGAAGGCCATAGATTTTCAGAGATATTGACACCCAGGAATTTGAAGTTCTTTATCTTATCTACTGTTGACCCCTCAATGAGGATTGGTTTATATTCTCCTGGTTTGCCCTTCCTGAAGTCCCCAATCAGTTCCTTCATTTTGCTAAAGTTGAGTATAAAGTTGATGTCGTGACTCCACTTAAATAGCTAATCTAACTCACTCCTGTATGTTTCCTCATGTTCCTGTCTGTGATTTTGCATAGTGTTATTGGCAAATTCGTAGATGGCTTCACATTCCTGCCCAATCCCATAATTCTTAATTCCCCTACTCTTCAAATATCCCTCTATCTGTGTCTTATTCACATTCCGCGAGGCAGAGTCTGTTGCTTCCTTGAGCAGAGAATTCCACAGATCACTGCTCTGGGAGAAGCAGGTCCCCTTGTCTCTGTCCTAAATCTTCTTTTCCAAATCTTGAGGCTGTGTTACCTTGTTCTTGTCTTACCTGCCAGTGGGGAAAAAAGAGTCCTTCCTAGCTCCTATCTTATCTACTCCTTTCATAATTTTAGACATTTCTATAAGATCCCCCCATACCCTTCTAAACTCCAATGAGTGTAGTCCCAGACTGCTCAAACTTTTCTTATAAATTAAACCCCATTTCCAACATCAGCCCAGTGAACCTCCTCTGCATTTCCTCTGAAACCAATAATCCTTTCTCAAGTAAATGTACACCTAAGATTATCTTCATTTCTAGATCAGTTCTGCAGAAATCAATAGCTGAAGGCCAAAGACAACTTCATTGAAATGCTTGTGCTTGACTCCATTTTGTGCTGTGTGGCATGAGATTAATTAAAAGGGTGACTTGCTAAACTCTCTGAATTTGAGGAGGCTGTTGTAACCAGAGTCGTCTTCTTAGGAATGTACTTGTCACTGTTTATGCAGAAAAAAAGTATTTATGAACCATTTTCACTGCAATAATATCGTGAGGAAGACCATAGCATGAATGTTTTTCTGACATAATGCTTGTAAACAATTAAATGCCGAAGCTGGTTTTTTTATTCTCTGCAAACTTTCAGTGTTTTAATGTCAACTAAACTTCATCAATAGTCGGATGAATCAATAGTCGGACGAATTTACGGTGAGAAATGCCAAATAGCTCCACAACCTCTGTGACATGTTTATTGAATATTCCAAGGAGCAGAATATTGTGGGGTGAAACCTAGGAAGGAATCTGAAATCATTAATCCCACACACAAAAAAAACCATTGCCTTTAGCAACTGCATGCAGTACTCCAGGTGTAGCCTCACCAGAGATTGCAGAATATTGTAGCTCTTTAAATATAATCCCTTCACCAATGAAGGTCAGCAAGGCTTGAATGTGAATTTTTGCTTCTTTCTATGTTTGTGTAAAAGACTGTACAGTTTGGGTTTTCCCATTTCCTGATTCTGATCAAAATCAATTATCTTTAATCTGCTCTTTGGATTTCAAAGTTTGTATATCTGAGTCATTGTGGCCAAGACCATAATATCTGCTTGCAATTGCACATCAGTTTGTATTTCATGCAAAACCATAGACTTACGACTGACAAGAAATAGAAAAGAAAGATAATTACAGCTTTAGTTATTTGTGTTTTAAGATGATCAAAGTGGCAGCTTCGAGATGTTCACATATCTGGGAAGAGTTCCACATCTCAATATGCCTTTTCCATAATCACTGCACTCCACTATCCCTTCGTATTCCCCAATCTCTTCCCCCACAAGCATAAAAAAAACTTGATTTCCTCACAGTACTGACTTGTGATTTATCCTCATCACAAATGAAGCATTGTCAGTTGATTATGATGTTTGACATTGCAGTCAGCTGCATTAAAATTAGCAATATAGTATTATAGGTTTACAAGCAATGTGATTTATATTTCCAAAGGCCAAGGTTACAAATACTCCCATGAGGATTGAACCATTTCCTGCTAATCTGCAAAATGAAGTGAGGCCCAACATCATCTGAATGGTTTTCCACATGCTTACAGACCCAGTCCATCCCTTGGACAAAGGACTGCCTAACAGCTGAAATGTATTAATATTCCGCGCAACATCTCACTTTTTACCTTCTCTTCAAGCATTTCAATCCATTTTTATTTTAAACATGTCAAACAACTCTACACAGTCTGTTTTATTCCTCACACTTTTATAACCTTGCCATGAAGCTAATTTCATATCCAGTAAAGATGCTGTGAGAATTTGACCTGCTTTTGACCTTCAAATGCAAGACTATCTGCAAAACCAAATGGCAATCTTTTCGGCAGATGGTTGAAATATACACAGTGCTGTTACGTAAGGAAGGAATGCAGAAAAAAATGAGTTTTCTCTCATTTTTCGGTCAGGGTCGGGACCAAGTATTCCTCAGTCACATACTCGGTGAGTCAGAGGTGAAGGTGGACTTGCTAGCAAGGAGTTAAATGAAAGCCTTAAAATATACAAAGCCAATGCAGGGTGTGTCTTCAGTTTCAGGGTCAGATTAGTGAGCTATTTCTCATAACATAACATATAACATAACATAACAATTACAGCACGGAAACAGGCCATTAGGCCCTTCTAGTCCGCACCGAACCAAACACCCCTTTCTAGTCCCACCTCCCTGCACAATGCCCATAATCCTCCATCTTCTTCTCATCCATATACCTGTCCAACCTTTTCTTAAATAAAACAATTGACTCCGCCGCCACTATTTCTCCCGGAAGATCATTCCACACGGCTACCACTCTCTGAGTAAAGAAGTTCCCCCTCATGTTACCTCTAAACCTCTGCCCCTTAATTCTTAACTCATGTCCTCTTGTTTTAATCTTTCCTCCTCTTAACGGAAATAGTCTATCCACATCCACTCTGTCTATCCCTTTCATAATCTTAAATACTTCTATCAAATCCCCTCTCAACCTTCTACGCTCCAAAGAATAAAGACCTAATCTGTCCAATCTCTCCCTATACTCTAGATGCTTAAACCCAGGTAACATTCTGGTAAACCTTCTCTGCACTCTCTCCACTCTGTCAGTAGAATTCCCCTCTGCTTTGCACCAACTACAAATGTAAAATACTGGGATGTCTTTTGGATATTGTGTTAATCAGAGATGCAATTCAAATTATGAACATTATGTATAAATGCATTCATGCCGCTATAAATTATGTTTCTAAACATTTTGATCACATCTCAGTTGCATTCTTTTCCATATTAACCAGCAGATAACGCAACATATCTCTCTGCAGGCTGACTCAAATTTCTGCATGTGTGCAGACCCAGCCATTACAATTTGGGCAATATTGGTTTCATAATGTAGCACCATGACATCCTTACAGACCTAATAAGTGTCTGAAGATGTGATGATATCGAGATGTGGCATCACTGCCAATCTGCCAATAAGTATATTTTTATCACTTGAGCAGAATGCTTATTTTCATGTTTTAATTCTTCTACTTCTTTCAAAACTTGAGGCATCATATTCATTCATAACCTCAAAATTTCATCACCTACATTTTTGACAGTTTTTATTTGATTTAAATTCCTTCATGGTCTCCCTACCCCTTTCACCCTCTTCAGCCCTACAAGGACTTTACATTCCAGTGATTCTGACCTTCTAAGTGACCTCAGTTTCCTTTGTCTTTCGATTGGAAGCTGTAACTTACATAGAGTTGGAGTAAAGGGCTGGAAATTATCCAAAAAGCTTCTTGTGGAAATGGCTCCTTGTACCATTTGAAGTCGACCTTTGAAAGTGCACATGTGAAGTGATGTGGAATACTTTTGCTTGACCCCCAAATAAATTTGCGACAGAAGGTGCTTACTGATGTGGAGTCGTAGAGAGACGCAGAACAGAAACGCCAAGTTTGCATCAACACTAATCCTAATTAATCCTTTTTTTTTAAAACGGTTCCTACATTTAAGTCAACTTTCCCCATATTCTATCATTCACCTACATACCAGGGGCAATTTACCATCCAACCTGTTTATCATTGAAATGTGGAGGTCTCAGTAACTTTTGATTGCAGGGAAACTGTTCACAGATGAGATGGAAGGTCAGGATTGAACTGAGCCTCCAGCGGTGTGAAACAATGGTCTTACTAGCTGTGTCACTGGCCTCCTCAAATTGTCATCCACGATTACTGGCCTGAGGATCATACATGACAAACATTCCTTTGAGCTGTCAACCTCTAAAAAATGTACACCTAAGATTATCTTCATTTCTAGAAGATCAGTTCTGCAGAAATCAATAGCTGAAGGCCAAAAACAACTTCATTGAAATGCTTGTGCTTGACTCCATTTTGTGCTGTGTGGCATGAGATTAATTAAAAGGGTGACTTGCTAAACTTTCTGAATTTGAGGAGGCTGTTGTAACCAGAGTCGTCTTCTTAGGAATATACTTGTCACTGTTTATGCAGAAAAAAAGTATTTATGAACCATTTTCACTGCAATAATATCATGAGGAAGACCACAGCATGAATGTTTTTCTGACATAATGCTTGTAAACAATTAAATGCCGAAGCTGGTTTCTTTATTCTCTGCAAACTTTATTTTTTTCAAACTTTCAGTGTTATAACGTCAACGAAACTTCATCAATAGTCGGACAAATTTATGGTGAGAAATGCCAAATAGCTCCACAACCTCTGTGACATGTTTATTGAATATTCCAAGGAGCAGAATATTGTGGGGTGAAACCTAGGAAGGAATCTGAAATCATTAATCCTACACACAAAAAAAACATTGCCTTTAGGAAGCTGTACAAGCAGGTTTTTTTTATGGCTTTGTTTCCCTCCCTTTGCTCTTGGCCTGGGTTTTGAATGTTGCATCACAAACTAGGTTTTAGCAAACGTCCTCTTCTGATGTGAGTTCGTATCCTTTCTTATCATATCAGTTTTCAGAGTCCAACATGTTCTCAGATTTCAGGCATTGATTGCTTTGAAATGGCCTTCAATTTTAGTGGGGGAGTGGAGATGTAACCAAACTGACAACAATGCAATGTCTGTCTATTTATGCTTGAAAATTAATTTCCTTTCTCTTTCTTTAATCATGATGCCTTGGCCTCATATCATCTGTGTTCGTCTCAAGTACTTGTCATGTTCCTGCAGCTGAGAATGAACAAATTTCAAGCCCCTGGATGTTTCATACTGTGAATCCTCCAGCATGAAGTTGTCGCCGATGGCATTCGGTTTTTATTTGCAGTATCATCTATGCAAGAAATCTTGGGAATTTATATTCTTGAGTATAATTAAATTTTCATCTTGTTTTAATTTGGTATCTATAGTACTTGTGGTAAATTGTAATCTCATATTTCCCCAACAGATGTAAAGACCAAAGGCAGTGGCTAAGAAGATATAGGGAAGATGACCATTATCTAAATCAGAATGTTGCGTGATGCTACTGCAACTAATTTCCAAGGAATAACAAGAATGTTGATTCTTGTCAGCAAGATATTCTTCCACACAAAAATATTTGATTAACTTTCCAAGGAAAAGAGACATTATAGGGAGGCACAACCAGGCTCTACTGGACTGATGTGCTGTCAAAAGATGGTGGCCATATGGGACAAGTCATTAACAAAGCCAAAACGCGATGGTTGGTTAGATGAATCAGAGAACAACTGACATCAGCGACAAACTATCTTATTGTTACTCGAGGCTGATAAATTCAACCTGTAGCTGAGCAGGATCGACAATGAGATAGACAACAGACTCGCCAAGGCAAATAGCGCCTTTGGAAGACTACACAAAAGAGTCTGGAAAAACAACCAACTGAAAAACCTCACAAAGATAAGCGTATACAGAGCCGTTGTCATACCCACACTCCTGTTCGGCTCCGAATCATGGGTCCTCTACCGGCACCACCTACGGCTCCTAGAACGCTTCCACCAGCGTTGTCTCCGCTCCATCCTCAACATCCATTGGAGCGCTTTCATCCCTAACGTCGAAGTACTCGAGATGGCAGAGGTCGACAGCATCGAGTCCACGCTGCTGAAGATCCAGCTGCGCTGGATGGGTCTCGTCTCCAGAATGGAGGACCATCGCCTTCCCAAGATCGTGTTATATGGCGAGCTCTCCACTGGCCACCGTGACAGAGGTGCACCAAAGAAAAGGTACAAGGACTGCCTAAAGAAATCTCTTGGTGCCTGCCACATTGACCACCGCCAGTGGGCTGATAACGCCTCAAACCGTGCATCTTGGCGCCTCACAGTTTGGCGGGCAGCAACCTCCTTTGAAGAAGACCGCAGAGCCCACCTCACTGACAAAAGGCAAAGGAGGAAAAACCCAACCAACCAATTTTCCCCTGCAACCGCTGCAACCGTGTCTGCCTGTCCCGCATCGGACTTGTCAGCCACAAACGAGCCTGCAGCTGACGTGGACTTCTTACCCCCTCCATAAATCTTCGTCCGCGAAGCCAAGCCAAAGAAGAAATCATGTTAACAATGGGATAATTGGGCTAATGCGATTTGAAATGCGTTCTCCCTGCAACATTAATTTGAAACATCAAAAGTAACATCATAAATGGCCTGAACAAGCAATTTATTTTTGAAAAATATTTCAACTTGAAAACTCATGTTACCATTTTATTGTTATACAAATCTTTCCATCAGTGGGAACCCGTTTTGAGTTTGCTATTTCAAGCTCTTTGCAGATCCATAACCTGTAAGTGAACGTCTCTAAAATATTCGAGCAATTTTCTCTTTGACTGAAATGGAAATGCAATAGCCAATTTGTTTTTCAATATCAAAAATCCATTTGACAAGCAGCTCTTATGCTTTTATTGATGGAGGGAATAATGTTTCACTTGGCATACCTTGAAATGGCAATATTTGTGTAAAAGAACATTAAAGTCTTGGACTTACTGGTTGTATTTACTTACTAGTAATACACACAAACCAAATGTGTAATGTGAAGACATGTGGTTCCAATCTTTACCATCTCATCATGTTGTAGGCTGAATGTTCCCATTTATTTCCCATGGGACATTAAACATTAGGTAATACTGGACACATTGGACACATTCTTAAAATGACCACAATTCCCTGAGGTATCAGGAAATCCATTGACTGTGTTTATGTTGTAAATACAGTAAAATTATGATCAATACTAAAGTTGTTTGCAGAGAAATATCTTATTTGGGAAAAAAAAACCTCCAAATACTATTAAAAATGAATGCAAAAGACATGAGATTTCTTTTGATGAGGTTCATTGTATTTATCAAGATTGGACCAGGCTCCATCGATAATGTCAGGCTGCATTTGACACAGGAAGATAAACTTTCAGAAGCATTTTTGTTAACGGAGGAATAGCATGAATCATATTGGTTGTGTGCAAAGATTGTTACTTCAAGGATGTAATCCCTTTAAAGGTTATGTCATATGGTTAACTACTCTCTGGTGCAACGGTAATTTGTTGAAATTTCCAGAAATGTCGCCCGTGAAGAGCTCTCGAGTAAACATTCACACTGTTTTAGCTCAGCATGTTTTGTACCTTCTTCAATGGTTCTGTACCTTCTGGAATGGGCCTTTTTAACTGTTGGGGACCCAGTGAGCATATGTTCACAAACACATGCACATTTTACAGGAGGAAGAGTCCTCACGTGTTAAGGGGTAGATGGTATCATGGCAGGACAGGATTCGGAACAAAACATGGAGACTGCTAAGCTGTCATCCATTCCATCCGGGCAAGTCTCAAGGGCCAATTCCCACCATGAGGAGACAGGGCAAAACACTTCTAAGCTATTGTGGGCTAGAATTGCATGGAGTTGCTGAATTCTGTGTAAAGAGACCCCCAAGATAGATTATGGCATTTTTCCAAAACCCCATGGAAATTTCTGCCAAACTAAGTGCTGGACACTGCAAGGAACATCTAGATACCACTACCACCTTGCTTTGCATCCCCACTCTCCCACAATTACAGAACCTCTCATTAAATCTGCAGGGCAGAATTAGGTTTTGGCAGCAGGATGGGGGGTTTCAGGCTAGTATGAATGAGTCAACTAATTATAGTTTAAATTAACAAAGAAAAGTGAGGAATGATGGTGATCTGGCAAGTTTTCAAATTTTTAAATTGAAATTTAGACATACAGCATGGTAACAGGCCAATTCGACCCATGAGACTGTGTCGTGCAAATTACACCCAAATAAGCTACACCCCCCCCCCCCCCCCCAACCGCAGTACGTTTCAGATGGTGAGAGGAAACTGGTGCCCCAGGAGAAAACCCACACAGGCACAGGGAGAATGTACAAACTCCTTACAGACAGCATGGGATTCGAACACCAGTCCAAATCGCTGGCGCAGTGAAGGCATTGCGCTAATTGTTACACCAATCGTGGCACCTCAATTTCAGATTCCAATTTAAATGAAACAGTTATATGGAGTAGAAGGTACTGAACAAGTGCATGTTCAGGACTAAACATCTGGCTATCCTTGGCTACGTGGTGGAGAATGGTTTCATTTGCCCAGATCCTGATAGGATGCACCCCCTGTTAGAGCTCCCCATTCCCAGGACCACAAAGGCTTTGAGGAGATGCCTGGGGCTTTTCTCATATTACACCCTCAATACGCTGATAAGGTTCACCCTCTCTTAAAAGCCATCATTTTCCCCCTCTCAGCTGAAGCCCAAACGGCTTTTAACTACCTCCGAAATTGCATTGTGAAAGCTGCCATGCACACAACGGACGAAAATGTACCTTTCCAAGTGGAAAATGATGCTTCAGACATAGCCTTGGCCGCTACCCTCAACCAGACGGGCAGGCAGATTGCATTTTTTTTCATGGACATTGCAAGGCCGCAAGCTCCGGAACCCATCTGTGGAAAAGGAGACTCAAGCCATTGTAGAAGCCATGAGGCTCTGGAGACACCTGGCTGGTAGGAAATTTATGCACCTCACTGACCAGCGCTCTGCCGCATTCATGTTTAATAATGTTAAGAGGGGAAAAATCAAAAATGACAAGACTGCTAGGTGGAGGATCGAGCTCCCCATCTACAATTATGACATTGTTTATTGGCCAGGAGCCCTTAATGACCCTCCAGATACCTTATCCAGAGGAAACTGTGCCTCTGCACACACCAACCAGCCAACTGTGGTCTCTACATAATGAGCTCTGCCATCCAGGGGTTAACCCCATGGCTCATTTTGTCAAGGTGTGCAATCTGCCCTACACCATGGAATACGTCAGGAAAATGACCGGGTCTTACCAGGTCTGCGCAGAGTGCACTTCTACCACCCCGCAAAGGTGCACCTGATCAAGTCATCCAGCCCCTTCAAATGGATCAGCGTCGATTTTAAGGGACCCCTCCCCTCCATGAACAGGAACACATTCTCCCCTCTGTCATTGATAAGTACTGCCCCTTCCCATTCGCTATTCCATGCCCAGATATGTCTATTTCATCAATCATAAAGGCCCTAGATTCCATTTTCACTCTTTCCGGGTATCCCAGCTATATTCAAAGTGACCACAGTTCGTTCTTTATGAGTGACGTCAGTACCTGTTGGTGCGGGGTAGTCCAGCAGGACTACAACCCCTGGGTGAATGGGCAGGTTGAAAAGTAGAACACCACGGTCTGGAAGGCTGTCAAACTGGCCCTGAAGTCAAAAGGCCTTCCAGACTCACTCTGGCAGGAAGTCCTCCTTATTGTGCTCCATTCCATCTGATCACTACTATGTACCGCAACCAACGCTGCTCCTCATAAGCTCCTATTCAATTTCGAAAGAAGGTTGGCACCGGAAACTACACTTCCAATCTGGCTCACCATTCCTAATCCAGTCCTTCTCAGGAAGCACGTGGAAAGAGTGAAACTGCTCCACGCCAATCCCAAGTGCATCTATGTGGAGTACATGGATGGCAGAGAGGACACTGTCTCTCTCAGAGACCTGGCACCCACCGGAATAGAGGGTCCATCACCTCAAGTGCCCAGCGAGCCACAAAGCTCATTCTCGCCACCCCCCAGTCAGGGCCCCGGGGGATCCGGTTCAGGAAGAAAGTGCATCCCCCCCTCCATCAATGAGCCAGTGACCCAGCCCGCCTCTCGTCCCTCACAAGAGGACCAGGCGATCCAAGGAGTTCAAGGTCCCCCAGTGCTAAGGCGCTCCACCAGGATCTCCAGACCCCGGACCACTTAAATCTGTAAATTTGTAAATAACTGTATATTTTTCAACTTTTCTTTCTGAACCCATTTTCTCAGTCTTATTCGCAGACCCTAAATTCTGCAGGAAGGGGTGAATGCAGTGAACTGTGATTCACTGGTAGGGTGTTGTGCTGATGGCGCCTCCTCCCAGCTCCGCTCCCATCAGCCCACATATAAACACAGAACCCTTCTGAAGACTACTGTGAGACCCTACCCATAGTTATAAGCTAATAAAAGCATTTGTTATCCCTCCAGTCGTGAGAGCTTTTATTCGCGCTACAATGGGTCATTGAGACATCCTCCCTCACAGTTTTTGTCTTTTTGACTCAGTGAGACAGATGGAATAGCAAAATGTAAAACACAAAGGGTTAAAATTCAAGGCCTTAATGCTCAAAGGTTTCCACAAATCTGATGCTCTGTTTTCAGTCTTGTTTTAATTACAGCAATGTGATCTTTGCTATATCCTAAACCTTTTTTTTATGAATCAGATGTCTGGTCAGATTTTCAGAGCAGAATGTAAATGCTCAAGGGTAAATTCCTTTTTTTTTGGCAGGACTAAAGAGGAAATAGATCACACTAAGAAAAGATACTATTCTTCAGTGGAAATGTTACAGACCATGGGGACCTTCATATGTTTTTCATATTCCAGCTTACAATAGATGCACTTTTTGCTGTGATTTCATTCTTGGCCTCGTTTCCATTTTTGTAATTCCTCTCCTCCATTTTGTGAACTATATATTTTTCTATTTCAGTCCACAGGTCACTCTTTGATTTAAAGTGGAGAGGGCAAACATTTTTTTTGTATTTCAGGCACAGCTGGTGTTGTTCTGAAGTAACCACAAGGCAATGCCTGAGAACAGTAGTCAATGCTAATTTCTTTCTCTGCCGTCCAGTCGGGAGACCTGGGGTGGCCTGGCAAGTTTAAGACCTCAATTTAAAAAAATCCAGTAGTTAACACATTGTACTCTTTATGCCATGCCCTTATATTTTCCACTGTACCCCTGTACCCCCTTTACTCAAGTGTACCTCTATACTGACAATGTCCTCTGTACTTTTCTACCCCTTTATCCATTGCACCCAGTGTACCTCGGTACCCTTTGAACCCCCTATGCCCACCATAAGGGAAAACCTTGGCCGCTAGCAATTTTAGCATCTGCAAGTATAGGTTAATTATGATATTCACATCCATTTGTCTGGTTCCATTGACTTCAACAGATCCAAATCTTTGGAGGTTAATAAGTCCAGTGGCCATTACTCAGACATTCTTTTTGTTCCAGTGATGACCCCATTACTTGTGATAGGTGCACATTACAGCTATGCAAAGCACCACTACTGACTCATTCTTCATATGATCTAGGCAATGAGCTGTGATTAGCTGTTCGCCTATATGTGATATGACTCAAGACTGACCTCAGTCTGGATCCAAGCACAGAATGGATTATTAGAGAGGGATGTCAACTGAGAATCTTGGCTGACTGGTAACTCTAGCAACTGTACTGCAATCTATGGCTGCAATCAATTAATTCTGTGGAAATTATTAAATGAACCTAATGCATGCTTCCAAAGTGGGTCGTATGCACTAAAACAATACTAAATTTTGACCTTAAAGAGCCAACTTCCTCCCTGACCTCAAATTCACTCAGTCCACCTCAAGCAACATTCTCCTTATTCTCAATCTCTCTCTATTTCCATCTCAGGAGATTAACTCTTGACAGACATCTTCTGCAAACCCACCAACTCCCACTGCAACCCTGTCCCCCGTAAGGATTTAATTTCTTTCCCTCGATTCCGCCGTGTCTGTCGCATCTGCTCCCAGGACAAGGTCTTCAACACCAACTCATTAGCGATATCCTCTTTCTTCAAACTACATTGCTTTCCATCTTCATCTACCACCATCAACTCTACCCTCACCTAAGTATCCTCTACTATCTGCACATGAGCCCTGGCCCCCTCCACTCTCACACGCAACAATGACAGGATTCCCCTTGTCTTCGCCAACCGCCCCACCAGGCTCCACACTCAACGTATCCTCCTCTGCCATTTCTGTCACCTACTACATTATTCCATCACAACACATATTTCCCTCTCCACTTTCCATAGGGACTGTGCCCTCCATGACACCCTCATCTGCTCCTCGCTTCCCACCAACTGCCTCATTGGGACCTACCCCTGTGACCACTGGAGATGCACCAAATATGACCACACCTCCTCCTTCTCCACCATTCAAGGCCCCATATTGTCCTTCCAAGTGAAACAACACAACTTGTGAGTCAGAGGTGGTTATCTAGTGCTGCTATTGTGGTCTCCACTACATCGAAGAGACTGGACGCAGACTAGCAGATTGCTTTGTTGAGTACCTCAGCTCTGTTCCCCACAATAGTTGGATCTCCCACTGGTCGCCTATTTCAATTCCTGCCTCATTTCCTTTCAGATATTCCTGTCCATGGTCTCATGTACTACCAAATTGAGACCACCTACAAATGAGAGGAACGACACCTATTTAGGCACTCTCTAACCAGATAGCATTAACATTGACTTCTCTGGTTTCCTGTCCCCCCCACCACCACCACCCCCATCTTATTCCCCATACCTCCTTTCCTCAAGCTCTTTCTTCACTATTCCCTCTGTCACCTTCCACAAAACAAAAATCAATTCTCACCTTTCCTCCTATCATATTCAAATAGCACCTTTAGTCTGTTGGTCTGTACTCCTCCCCATCCTATTCTTCCCCCCTTCTTTCCCCAGCCTTGAATTCAGACTCCTGTCTATTTCACTCACAATGAGGAAGGGTTCAGGCTCAAAACACTGGTTTATATCTTTACCTCCTATGGACACTTCAAAACTGGCTGAGTTCCTCCAGAATTTCTGTGTTTGACTTTAAAGAGTAGCCAATTCTGATATTTAGTTCACAGCATTGACAGTTTGAATTGATATTGCACCATAAACATTATAAAACCTGCCCAAGATGTTTCACAGTAACATTATCAAAGACAATTTGAAAGCAAATCACTTAAGGACAAATTAGGCCTAAAAGTTTGGTCAGCATGAAAGGTTGTAAGGGGCCTCTTAAAAACTGGAAAGAGGATGGTAGAGGTGATTAGGCTAATTTCGAAGTTTAGAGTCCTGTCAAGGAGTAGTTAGCATTGGGAGTTCCAGAGGAGGCCAGAATTTGATAGGTAACTATTGTCCTGGAAGTTAAGTGAGTTGGATTTACTGAGGGGGAGACCATGAAGGGGATTTGAAAAGAAAGTTGAGAATTTTCAAAGAGTCTATCATTTTTTATGCAATCAACAAACAGTGACATCATGGTTAGATCAAAAATGGTGACCCTCACATTCCAGGGCTTTAACATTTTGAATCAAGAGACTTTAGAAAGTTCAGGCCTCAATTTTAATCTTGGTCCATTCAATTGCAATTGAGGGCCCATGTTCAGTTCTAACGACAGTTTATACATCTTATCCAACTTTATTCTCCAAAGACTTCAAATTTTCAAAGGACAATAAATTCCAAGTGACATTTACATCCTGTGGCAAACTTTAAAATACAGCACTCACTATAAAGGTTGGATAAAATGAAATTTCCATTCAAGCTCTGGCAATTGTCATTTTCAGCAAGCGTTGGAGTACACCCAGGGCCGGTGCCAAGCTATTTTGTGCCCGAGGCAAGGCCAACTACTTGCACCCCACACCCCCCCAAAAAAAATGCCATTTTCAAAAAAATAGATGTTTTGTGGAGAAAAATGAAAGGCACAAAACATAAAACTGGTGAATTTATTTTAAATTGCAAGAATAAGTAAAACATCGATCTTTGATTATCTTTCTCAAATACAAAAGAAAGTATTTTGGCAAACAAATCATTTTGAACTAAAGGGCACTCAGTAGAATACATACCTCTGCCGAGGGCAACACGACATTAAAACCTTTTACTTCACACACCTTTCCAGTGATGAAAATAGAGAACTTGGTTCTAGATGAATTTGTTGAATCAATTAGCAAAACATGTTAACGAGAAAAGAAACGAGGAAGGGTGGTGATGTTAAAATGAAATTAAGAGAGCAGTAAGGGACTTGATTTGTGCAGAAACTTTGCTGCCAAGCATTTTGGCTGAATACCCCCTATCTTTGCAGTAACTTCAATATAATTCTATAAAGATAGAAGAGATATATCACTGGGCCTAGATTGAGAACCCTGGCTTATCTTTTACACTGATAAAAGAAGCCATGTTAAGAGTTAATAGAGAGTAGTCAAGACAGAATAATACCTCATCTCCCAGGGTTTAGCATTGAACAAGTGCTCTGGGGGGGGAGGGGTAGCGGGGGCGAGCGAGGGAGAAGCGAGGGAGGGGGAGAATAAGCAAGGTGGGAAGTGGGAAAGGGAATGGACACTGGGATGGGGGAGGGAGAACGGGGACCTTGAGTGGGGAGCAGAGACTGTGGAGGTGGAGGGAGTTGGGAGAGAGGGAAGGACATGCTAGGCTGCAGTGACCCAGCACTGAGCTAATGTGGCCAGGGGCGAGTGAGGGTATTTGTGCCCCCCACCCCCTCCCTTGGGGAACCACTACCCTATTGCCATCCATGAGATCCTCACTCACCGGACAGCTTGATCACCCTAAGCACCCCTCTGTGGTCTGTGCCCTAGGTGACTGCCTAGTTCGTTTAATGGTAGCACCACTACACTCCAATAATTATTCATAAGAATTACAATTATTTAATAACCCATTGTGATCTAAATTTAATTGTGTTCTCTGACATGTACTACAACTAATGATGACATTCTAATAGGGAGGTCAAATAAAGCCACAGTAGTTCTAACTATCACCATAGACACGTACTCCAACAGTTACAAGGCAATATGAACATTATACTGAAACCAGTTCTTTACTAACGTTATCTATTAAAACCCATTCTTCCTGTTTTTCCTACTTTGCTCCCCTTGTCTTCTTGAATCTTTTATTTAAAACCTTGCTGTTTCCATATTAAGAGCAATTGTTTCTGGAAAGCTGCATTAAAAAAAATCCTTTTTTTAGTCTCGTCAGTTACTCTCTTGGTACTGTGCATGTGGCAGATGTGTGACTAACTATTTCCTTTAGTGATGTGAGGAATGAAACCTTTTATGAAATGTGACATATGACCCACATATTTAGCATCTAAAACACTGCCAGTCTGCATTATAATTATTGCTTAATTGATGTTTTAGTTATTGTGGGCTATACATTAGTTGCTGTACTCATGCAGAAAATATAGGCTTAATGTGGAGTTGCCAAACAATCATTTCACTGTAAATAATAACCGAGTGATCAGATTTCCAGGAGATGGTGTTTCTTTGGATTAAACTTGAATTCCTAACCTGGCCAACAGGTGCACAAGTTGAAGATTGTGTAAAGACACGAAGGATAAAGCTTGCAGTATTGGCACTCAGCTCAAAATTCTCCGCCTTCAGGGATCCTCGTCAACGATAGTACAGTATTTTTTTTATTTGTTTATTCAAAGCAGCTGAAGAAAGAAGAAAACTGGATAGAAGGGATGAGAAATTAATTACAGATGTATCTGAAATTTCAACCCATTAATTTGAAGTGGATAAAAACATGATGGGAAATACTGACCAGTGTGCTTCCACATGTTTGAGACAGGCAATTTTATAACACACAATGGCAAAAGAGGCAGCATTTACCTCATTGACTGTTCTAGGCCGTCAATCCTTCCCAGCTGAATTTCTCATAAGGCCCATTCAATGTTTTTTAAGCACAGAATGGTAATTTCTTTCAATCATGTGCTGGTCCATATTCAATGCTTATTGTTTTCTTCATAGCACTTCATCATTGTCTATTTGTGTGGCATCGGACTTGTCAGCCACAAACGAGCCTGCAGCTGACATGGACATTTACCCCCTCCATAAATCTTCGTCTGCGAAGCCAAGCCAAAGAGAGATAAATGGGCTGATAATATGCAGCAATTTTTCATATTTCAATTTTTTTATCAGATGAATCATGAAGTCAGTTAAATAAAATTTAGGAGAAAATAGATTTGATTTGCATTCATTGCACCATTGCACAAGGACAGGTTGGAAAGAGTCATGTCATTTTTTTTATGTGGGTGGCATTGGAGTCCAACTGAGTCAGGGTCATCAGAGTTTCCTGAGTTGTACTCTCCAGTAGAGGCCAATGAGAAACCATCAAGAAAGAGATCAATTTATGGATTTTCTTCTCAGTTACTCATCCAAGATTTAATTCCAGCATGATTAGCGCCATGCTGGAATGGCGTCAGTGATCCAGGTGCAAGTCCCTAAGGAGTTTGTACCTTTTCCCTCTGACTTGTGGGGGTTTCCTTACACTCTCCAAAATGGTACAGGGCGTATAGTTTAATGGGTGTATTTGAGCAACATGGGCTTTGTGGGCTGGATAGGCCCTGTTACCATGTTGCATGCCTAAATATTTTTAAAAATGAGTTACTGAGAAGAAAAATCTTACATCGATTGAAGCTTTTGTTGGCTGAGATGCACTAACTCAATTCAGATTGGGGAGTGCATCCCATGGGTATTGCAGAGACTGAGCCACTTGTCAAGCAGAACTCAAACATTGGCAGTATCCATGATGGGGGCGCTTTTGTCTGCTGGGTTTAATAATATGGGGAAATAACAGTGACGTGGCCGAACACTAGGAAGGAAGTAGAGAACAAATGGTGGAAGCAAATCACATTTCATGTTTTTGAAAATGAATTTTTTTTAGCTCTTAATGTAAAAATTATGTAAAAACCTCTGTTCATCTTATGACCCCTGGTGAAATATGTGATCAAAGAGAAGTTGCAGGCAGCAATACTACATCATGGAAAGGAAACCATTTAAAACACTTTTGCCGCAAGCCACCCCTGTTCCTATAAGGATTATTCCTTTTGTCCATGTTGAACCATTTAAAAAATGAATGATGCAGTAATTATCAACAGATAAATGTCATTCAATTTTTGATACATTTGTAATCAACAAAATTATTGTCAGTCTTCTGCATCAGACACCTTCTAACCTTCAACATGGGAAGAAGTTTCAGACCGCAAGCAGAGACACCTAAAATACTGCGAGATTGTTTAGAAAACTCTGGCAGACTTTTCTGATTGCTGCAAAACATTCAGGCAGCTCAGCAAAATGACGCCATGCTTTTCACTGAACCTCTTAAAGCTGCCAGGAATCAAGTTAGTGTGGTAATCTACACTATTACCAATCCTTTTACTATTGACAGCTCAAGAAAACAACCTTTGTGGCGTACTCCATGCTGCTTTCAGGACCAAATGTTGCCTCATCTTTTTTCATTCTTGTGCTGTTGTCTGGACTGCATCTGGTCACGGCACCTCAACTTAAATGCAGAATTTGTTGTTTGTTACTTGTTCAGCAGGACTGCAGGAAGTTGTTTTCTCTGGAATAATATATAGGAATGTATGCATCAGGTAACCCGATAGCTAATTCATGCTACATACTTTATATTCCTTACACCCAATAGCTATTCATCAACTTTAATCACTACACCCCTTCCATTTGGTTTGACAGTTCCTTTTGCATGTTTAAGTCTGATAAAATAGTGCACAAATATTTAATGATGTGCTTTGGAAAGTATGCAATTAAAAGCTCTAATATTAGGCGGATGCCAGGCACACATGACTTTTCCCAAAAAGTCCCAAACAACTCAGTGGGAAAATGTTTTCCAACACATGAAAAGGGTTAATGTTAACTACCTCCAAATTGCCGCTGCTGGCAAGAGCAATTCTTTGAGGTGGATCCTTCGATATTAGTGCAGACTAGTGCGGTTGAAAGTTTCATAACCTGGACATCAAATATAAGCTATTAAAATAATCACCCTTACAAGAAATTGCCCCCATGACTTAGTCGTGAAGGCAGCTCTGAGCTGAGCCCAGTGAATCGAAAATCTCAGATTTGATCCCAGGTCTGTGCTGAGTTAAGCAGTTTCATGTTGAGCAATGGGAGACAAATGTTTTTTTTCCATAAACTTGCCATGCTTATGTTGCTAAGTAACATTTTCTTATTCCAGTGGCTTAGTTGTAGGTCACTTTTTCTTATATATATTGAATTTCTAATGTTTGAATTAAATAAGAACCAATGCAAAACAATCATACCAATCAGACAGTACTGTTACAAAAACAGTGAACACAAAGCTGTAGCAATGCCCGGCACTGTCTGTAAGGAGTCAGTACATTCTCCCGTGTCCACATGGGTTTCCTCTGGAAGATCTGGTTTCCTCCCACCTCCAAGAATGTATGGGGTTTGTAGGTTAATTGGTGTATTTGGATGGGACTTAGCTCTAAATTAAATTAAAATAAAATACAAAAAAATGTTAATTAAATTAAAATCCAAGTCATGTTTAGCTGATCATATCCAAGCTGTGGGAGTACAACAGTCCCCTGAGTTGGAAGAGGGAAACAGTGGTGCAACTGGTGGGGCTGCTGCCATGCAACTTCAGCATCCTGGTTCAACTCTGATCCCCGGTTACAGCTCAGTAACATTGCATTTTCTCCCTTTTACTGTGCAGGTCCCCTCCAGGACTTCAGGTGTGCAGGTTGGTCAGTTGAATGATTGCCTTAAAACATTGCTTTGTATGTAGATGAGTGCTCCAGTCTGGGAGAGTTGCTTTGGAAGAGTGAATGCATGAGCTCAGTCAGCCAGAGGCCTTATTTCCATACTGTGTGACTCACTCCATCTCTATCTAAAAAAACAATCAAAGTTATTATGGTGAAGCGGACCACTCCATTAACAAATGTACGTAGTTGTGGGACCCCACAGCTTTGGGAGTTCCCAGTGGGCAGGGGGTGGGGGGGGGGGCACAAGGAACTCTGGGAGTTGCATGACTTCAGAGATTGGCTGATTGTGTTTGTGCGCTAAATGTTTAAACTTCTGTGAAGATTCCATTAAACAGTTCTAAAATAAAATAACTTGTCTGTTCAGCTCACAGACAATGGCTTCAGTTCAAACAACACTTTGGACCTCACTAAGGATGCACAGAACACCACTGCGCTCAAACTTCCAGTACTTCGGACCTCACAGCCACAGAACTGGTTCAAGCAGGCTCAGGCCCAGTTCCATCTTCACCAGATTACTGCTGATGCAACTAAGTACTACTGTGTCGTTGCATCACTGGACCAAGACTCCACAGGGCGTAGTGTCGATTTCTTACCCCAGCCTCCATCCAACGACAGGTATGAAGCCATCAAAGTCCTGCTTATACATATTTTCTGCCTTGCCCGATGCAACAGGGCAGCATGACTTCTTCATATGGATGGTCTGTGTGACTGCACTCCTCCCAATTAATGAACGAGATGCTGGTGCTCATAGACAGACACAAGCCCTGTCTGCTTTTTGAGGAACTTTTTCTCAAACAAATGCCAGAAGACAATGCTGGGGAATTCCACTAGGATTCCACCAGGAGACTTGGTGTCATCATAATCGAAGGGTGAGCCAAACTGTGTATGGCATCAAACACCTAATGTCATCACGCAGCGGGTACAGTGGGCCTCGGTTGGCCGGTGGATACGTCACAAAGTAGGAAAGTATTTGCTGGACCAAAATGTATGTCCTCCAGTTTCAGTCCCAATATGGCAGTGCGATACACGGCACTTTCGCTATTTCGCTAGAGGGCAGCGGGTTCATGGTCAACAGGGATCACAAGTCTTTGACTTTCGTTTTTACCAAGATGTCGGATCCATGGTCTATACGACAACAATGACATCTCTCCTACATTTCAGAGTTTAGGACTACAATAAAACATGTCGCTGAGAGAAAAAAAAAATCTAGTTGCCAACAAGTTATCCTGCATCATCATAGGTTCCCTCCATTCGCCTGCTCCCATTATAGAGTTCACGGCTTTGGCAGCAGCTCAGGAGGGAGATGAAGAGATGGCCGTGTATCGCACTCCCATATTGGGACTGAAACTGGAGGACATACATTTTGGTCCAGCAAATACTTTCCTACTTTGTGATGTATCCACCGGCCAACCGAGGCCCACTGTACCCGCTGCGTGGTGACATTAGGTGTTTGATGCCATACACAGTTTGGCTCACCCTTCAATTAGACACCATGTCTCCTGGTGGGAAAATTCATGTGGCACAGTCTGTGCAAGCAAGTTGGTGCTTGGGGAAGGACACACATCCAATGCCAGACCGCAAAAGTTCAGTGCCACACCCAAGCTCCACTGCAGGTTTTTGCACCCACACAGCACAAACTTGATCACATCCACATATACATCATTGGCCTGTTACCCCTGTCTAATGGCGCTACTCACTTCTTCACAATATTAGACAGGTTTGTAAAATGGCCAGATGTTGTCCCACTCTCTGACACTTCTGTCTCAGCTTGTGTGAGAGCCCTCATCGCCAATTGGATAGTGCATTTCGGACTACCCGTGCATATCTCCACTGTCTGGGTTATGGTCCACCATCGCACAGCTGCTGGGCATGCAACTGCATCGTTCAATGGCCTATCATCCCCAGTCTAATGGCTTAGTGGAACATTTTCACAGTCATATGAAAACGGCTCTCATGGTATGTCTTAAGCGACCAGATTGGATAGATGAACTGCCTTGCGTACTTTTAGATATCTGTACTGCACTGAAGGATGATCTAGCTACATCCTCCACAGAATTGGTTTGTGGAGTCCCGCTAATGGTCCCAGGGGATTTAATTCCAGCAGCGCGTGGGCAGCAAGAATCTCCGACTTTGGTACTCACTTGCTTAAGAAAGAAGGTGGGTACACTGGCACCTATCCCGGCCACCTGGCATGGGCCTACAACTTCATACATTCTGCCTGAACTCAAGGATTTCCTTTTTGTATTCCTGAGCAGAGATGTTCACAGGACGCCGTTGTAATGACCACATGAAGGTCCTTGACAGTTCCTGGGTGCACAAGCAACTTTGATGAAGGGCTCAAGTCTGAAACATTGGTTGTGCATCTTTATCATTGCTATATAAAGTACACTGTTTGACCTGCTGGCTTTCTCCAGCATTGAGGTTTTACTTCAATCATGGTGTCTGTAGACTTCCATGCTTTACTCAACTTCCTGTATTTCACTGGTGTCTGTCGTCCATATCTGAACATAGTTCATTTTTTTTTAAATCATTATCACTATATGTTTATCATGACCAAGGCCAATATTAGTCATTTGTCTCTAGTTGCCCTTGTGTTGCCCTTGCTGAACCTCTGCAGAGTATGCAGAAACAGAATCAGAATCAGAATCAGAAGCAGAATCAGATTCAGAATCAGAATCAGAATCAGAATCAGATTCAGAATCAGAATCAGAATCAGAATCAGATTCAGAATCAGAATCAGAATCAGAATCAGAATCAGAATCAGAAGCAGAATCAGATTCAGAATCAGAATCAGAATCAGAATCAGATTCAGAATCAGAATCAGAATCAGAATCAGATTCAGAATCAGAATCAGAATCAGAATCAGAAGCAGAATCAGAAGCAGAATCAGATTCAGAATCAGAATCAGAATCAGAATCAGAAGCAGAATCATATTCAGAATCAGAATCAGAATCAGAATCAGAAGCAGAATCAGATTCAGAATCAGAATCAGAATCAGAATCAGAATCAGAATCAGAATCAGAATCAGATTCAGATTCAGAATCAGATTCAGAATCAGAATCAGAATCAGAATCAGAAGCAGAATCAGATTCAGAATCAGAATCAGAATCTGAATCAGAAGCAGAATCAGATTCAGAATCAGAATCAGAATCAGAATCAGAAACAGAATCAGAATCAGATTCAGAATCATAATCAGAATCAGAAGCAGAAGCAGAATCAGATTCAGAATCAGAATCAGAATCAGAATCAGATTCAGAATCAGAATCAGAATCAGAATCAGAATCAGAATCAGAAGCAGAAGCAGAATCAAATTCAGAATCAGAATCAGAATCAGAATCAGAATCAGAATCAGAATCAGACTCAGAATCAGAATCAGATTCAGAATCAGAATCAGAATCAGAAGCAGAATCAGAATCAGAATCAGAATCAGAATCAGAATCAAAATCAGATTCAGAATCAGAATCAGAATCAGAATCAGAAGCAGAATCAGATTTAGAATCAGAATCAGAATCAAAATCAGATTCAGAATCAGAATCAGAATCAGAATCAGAATCAGAAGCAGAAGCAGAATAAGATTCAGAATCAGATTCAGAATCAGAATCAGAAGCAGAATCAGATTCAGAATCAGAATCAGAATCAGAATCAGAATCAGAATCAGAATCAGATTCAGAATCAGAATCAGAATCAGAAGCAGAAGCAGATTCAGAATCAGAATCAGAATCAGATTCAGAATCAGAATCAGAATCAGAATCAGATTCAGAATCAGAATCAGAATCAGATTCAGAATCAGATTCAGAATCAGAATCAGAAACAGAATCAGAAGCAGAATCAGATTCAGAATCTGAATCAGAATCAGAATCAGATTCAGAATCAGAATCAGAATCAGAATCAGAAGCAGAAGCAGAAGCAGAATCAGAATCAGAATCAGATTCAGATTCAGAATCAGAATCAGAATCAGAATCAGAATCAGAATCAGAAGCAGAATCAGAATTAGAGTCAGTATCAGATTCAGAATCAGATTCAGAATCAGATTCAGAGTCAGATTCAGAATCAGAATCAGAATCAGAATCAGAATCAGAATCGGAATCAGATTCAGAATCAGAATCAGAATTAGAGTCAGTATCAGATTTAGAATCAGATTCAGAGTCAGATTCAGAATCAGAATCATAATCAGAATCAGAATTAGAGTCAGTATCAGATTTAGAATCAGATTAAGAGTCAGATTCAGAATCAGAATCAGATTCAGAATCAGAATCAGAATCAGAATTTATTGTCATGAACAAGTCATGAAATTTGGTGTTTTGGGGCAGCATCATAGAGCAAACATTCATATTATAACCTCCTTACAACATTACTATAAAAAAGTAAAAATAATAGAGCACAAAAAATAAGGCAGTGTCTTTGGGTCCTTGATTATTCAGGAATCTGATGGCAGCGGGGAAGAAGCTGCACTTGTGCTATTGACTGCTTGTCTTTAGGCTCTGAAAGTAATGGAGTCCCAAACCCATCGACAGTGATACATATCACTTTTATTCTTCTGGGCTGCAAATGACGTGGGATTAGGAAATGCTGTGACAGAAGACCATAAATAATTGCAGCTCTGCCTTCACCTGTCATCTAAGTAGGTATGCTTGACAGGAATTATTAGGTTGCACCATCACACCAACTGAGGTCAGTTAACAGAACTTAGAATCTGAATTTATTGTCATGAACATGTCACAAAATTTATTATTTTGTGGCAGCATAAAAATGCAAGCATTTCTATGAAACACTTTACAAAATAATTTAAATAGTGCAAGAAAAAGAAAAATTTGAAGTACGATAGTGTCTGTAGCTCATTGCTCATTTGGGAATCTGATGGCAGAGGTGGAGAAGCAGTTGTGTCACTGAGTGATCATCTTCAGGCTCCTGTATCTTTTTTCCTGATGGTAGAAAAGTGAAGAGGGCATGGCCTGGGTGGTGGGGGTCACTGAGGATAGATGCTGCTTTCTTAAGATACCACCCTACCATTGATATCCTTGATGGAGTGAAGACTGGTGCCCATGGTGTTAACAACCCTATGGAGTTTATTCTTGACCTGAGCATTGGCACTTCCATACCATACAGTGATGTAACCAGCCAGAATGCTCTTCCCGGTACACCTGTATAACTTTATGAGAGTCTTCGGAGATATAACAAATCTCCTCAAACTCCTGACAAAGTATAGCCACAGGGGAGTTTTCTTCATGATTGCATTGACATAAAGGTCACAAATCTTGACACCCAGGAATTTGAGGTTCTTGGCCTTCTCAACAGTTGACTCTTCGATGAGGACTGGTTCATGTTTCCTGATTTCCTCCTGGTCCACAATCATCTCCTTGATTTTGCTGATGTTGAGTGCAGGGTTGTTGTGACACCACTCAACGAGCTGATCTATCTCCCTCCTTTACACTTCTTTATTGCCGTTTGTGATTCTGCCAATAACTGTGGTGTCATTAGCACATTTGTAGATAGCATTTGAATTGTGCCTAACCACACAGTCATGGGTGTAGAGCAGTGAGCTAAGCACACATCCTTTAAGTGCTGATCATTGGTGAGGAGGAGACATTGTTTCCAATTTGTACGACTGTGGCCTTCCAATGAGGAAGTCAAGGATCCAGCTTCAGAGAGAGGTACAGAGGCCCAAGTTTTGGAGCTTGTTGACCAGCACTTAAGTAAAATGCTTCCTGATAATATTTGACTAGTTTTTCAGTGGATAAGATCATGGAATCACAAGCAAATACAGAATCTACTGTGAGGTAAGGTTCTTTACTGAGAAGTGGGAGTGAACAGATGATGGCAAGGTTAAATACAGTAAACCCATCATAAAATAGCATAGCATCCTCACAATCACTGGGTAAACTCATGCATAAGGTTTGGGTGAATGAGAAGCTGATGACGTCTGCTCAACTGCAGCAAATAAATATTTAAAATTAAATTACCACACTGACTATTTTTGGATTGTTTTATTTCCTATTTTTCAGACTATTAACATGAACATATGTAACATTGATGGGAACCACAAAGGAAGATTTCAAATGAAAACGACAACAAACTTTTCCACTGATTCATAATACTCAAGGAATACTTCAGTTCCCTTTGGACAAGAGATGTCCCACTGAAAGATCTGGTGTGGACTTTAAGCTATACAGTCAAATTAATTATTATATTACATTAATTTTCAATTAATGTCAGAGGTTGTGTGGTGGGAATGAAAAGGAGGAATTCTACTTATAAATGATGGATTGATGAATAATTGCTGTAATTAATAATTTTCTATTGAAGTTGCATTTATCTAATATACCAAAAAATAAACGATTGTTCAATATTATTACCAGGAGCTTGAGTTATCTTGTCTTACTTTATTTCATGGTTATGAGGATGAAATTCTGCTTTATAACTGTGCCAGACTAGTTTAACATATTCTTGAATGTTATCTTCTTCTGGTACTGGAACTCTCATATTTCACAGAAGAGTACCACAAAAACATTTGCCACTGAGATTTGTAATTAAATAGCCTTGATACTGAGCTGGTTAAAATAATTCTTGAGATTGATAACATGCACTGTTATTAAAGTGCAAATTAACAGCATCTGAAGAAAACTAGCGTCTGATTCACTCTACTCTCTCAGAATCTTCTTGATAATATTGGGGAATCTTTGCTAAAATCTATGAGGTTGGCATCAAGTTTCCGTAAACACTGGTAAATCCCTGGTAAACACATAGTAACCACATCAAAAATGTTGAAGCTTAGCCTCGCCCTTTTCACAGGGTGATACATCTGCCTGTCCC
Organism: Narcine bancroftii; assembly: GCF_036971445.1. NCBI lineage: Eukaryota > Metazoa > Chordata > Chondrichthyes > Torpediniformes > Narcinidae > Narcine > Narcine bancroftii. The sequence goes on along the minus strand of NC_091472.1, from coordinate 43,048,024 downwards.
GCATCGGACTTGTCAGCCACAAACGAGCCTGCAGCTGACGTGGACTTTTACCCCCTCCATAAATCTTCATCCGCGAAGCCAAGCCAAAGAGAGAGAGAGAACATTTATTTACTCTGCAGTGATCTTCTGGCACTGAAAATGTAGAATCTTATCCCTTCATCTTTATATTATTGTCAAAATTTGCTTTGCACAAATTATTTTGACCCACTTTTTTAAGTGAGATTTTTAAAAAAATAATTACTTTGTATCTGATTTGACTCTCATTACTTTTCCAGCTGATTAATGATTCTTTAATGGTCATTAGATCGTTGTGTTGCTGCATGTGAGCTGAATCCAGAATTTTTAGGAGGATGCTGTGATCTTCATTCATTAATTGGCCACAACTTTCAATGAAAGCTCCCCCAAAAATCAATGAACAGGGGCTCGGTTAACAAAGGACTGACAACATTTATTCTCCATTGATTGAGATTTTTTAGCAACACCTTTTTAGACAATGCAGACCAGCTGGAAAAAGGCATGCAATGAAGGAACAATGTATGCAATGGAGCCACAGGTTAACATTTGAAGGATTTGATCATTTTGTTGCCAACGTGTATGTAGGAGAATTCTTTCTTATTATATCAGAATCAGAAATAGGGTTGCATGGTTAGCATAGAGGATAGCACAACGGTGATGTCTGTAGGAGTTTGTACTTGCTCCCCATGTCTGTGTGGGTTTCCTCCAGTTGCTCCGGTTTCCTCCCTCCTTTCCAAATGTACAAGGACCATTTGGGTGGCATGGGGTCATGAGCTGGAAGAGCCTGCTATCATGTTGTATGTCTGTTATATGGGAAGGGAAAAATTTGGTGGGCTCAAAAAGCAATGAGTCTGGACACAGACTGAACACAGGAAGGATCTTTATTAAAACACGTGTAAGGGGATTGCAACAGGCATAATATACACTAATACTCTCAATCACAAAACCCAGTCACATCACTCACATCAGACTTAACATTACCGATACTAGCAACTGCTTACACTCAAACACAGTAAAACCCAGTCACATCAGACTTAACATTACCGATACTAGCAACTGCTTACACTCAAACACAGTAAAACCCAGTCACATCAGACTTAACATTACCGATACTAGCAACCGCTTACACTCAAACACAGTAAAACCCAGTCACATCAGACTTAACATTACCGATACTAGCAACTGCTTACACTCAAACACAGTAAAACCCAGTCACATCAGACTTAACATTACCGATAATAGCAACTGTGTACAGTCTTATAACAACTAAGGATTAACAATCTGCTACCCGCCATTCTTTGTCCAATGCTAACAGCCCCGATCCCTTATATAGTGCACACATAAACGACTCCTTCAGCATTGCTCATACTTTGTGATCTGATGTGAAGCAGGGTTCATCTCAGGACCAAAGAACAACAGAGGAAGAGCTAAAGCATGTAGTGGACTTTATAATACAGCGAGCTCAAGGATCTGGCCCTCATCATCACTGGGTGATGTAAAGGGGCCAATGGTCAGGTGTGCACTAATGGGTGGGCAGAGTACAACTTTGATTGGCAGGTGATGCAACTTTCGACCAGGTTCCAGACAGAGAGGTCACATGCCCCTCCACAATCCACACTCCTTACCAGGTTCCAGATGGAGAGGTCACATGATCCTCCACAATCAACACTACATTCAACCCATCAGAAGTCACACCACTCGCCAATCACATTTCAGATTTCAGATTTATTGTCAGAGAATATACATAACATATAATAACATAACAATTACAGCACGGAAACAGGCCATTAGGCCTTTCTATTCCGCACCGAACCAAACACCCCTTTCTAGTCCCACCTCCCTGCACAATGCCCATAACCCTCCATCTTCTTCTCATCCATATACCTGTCCAACCTTTTCTTAAATAATACAATTGACTCCGCCGCCACTATTTCTCCCGGAAACTCATTCCACATGGCTACCACTCTCTGAGTAAAGAAGTTCCCCCTCATGTTACCTCTAAACCTCTGCCCCTTAATTCTTAACTCATGTCCTCTTGTTTTAATCTTTCCTCCTCTTAACGGAAATAGTCTATCCACATCCACTCTGTCTATCCCTTTCATAATCTTAAATACTTCTATCAAATCCCCTCTCAACCTTCTACGCTCCAAAGAATAAAGACCTAATCTGTCCAATCTCTCCCTATACTCTAGATGCTTAAACCCAGGTAACATTCTGGTAAACCTTCTCTGCACTCTCTCCACTCTGTTTATATCCTTCCTATAATTAGGCGACCAGAACTGCACACAGAACTCCAAATTAGGCCGCACCAACGTCTTATACAATCTCAACATCACCTCCCAACTCCTATATTCCATGCAATGATTGATAAAGGCCAGCATACTAAAAGCCTTCTTCACCACCCTATTCACGTGAGTTTCTACCTTCAGGGAACGATGTACTGTTACTCCTAAATCTTTCTGCTCTTCTGTATTCATCAATGCTCTCCCATTTACCACGTATGTCCTATTCTGATTCTTCTTACCAAAATGAAGCACCTCACACTTATCAGCATTAAATTCCATCTGCCATTTTTCAGCCCACTTTTCTAAGCAGCCCAAATCCCTCTGCAATCCTTGAAAACCTTCTTCATTATCCACTATTCCACCTATCTTAGTATCGTTTGCATATTTACTAATCCAATTCACCACCCCATCATCTAGATCATTAATGTAAATAACGAACAACAATGGGCCCATTACAGATCCTTGAGGCACACCACTGGTTGCCGGCCTCCAACCTGACAGACAATTATCCACTACCACTCTCTGGCCTCTCCCTTTCAGCCAATGTTCAATCCATTTGACTATCTCAAAATTTATACCTAAAGACTGCACCTTCCTAACTAACCTTCCATGTGGTACCTTATCGAAGGCCTTACTGAAGTCCATATAGACAACATCCACTGCACTACCCTCATCCACATTCCTAGTCACCTCTTCAAAAAATTCAATCAGATTGGTCAAACATGACCTTCCTCCCACAAATCCATGTTGAGTGCTCCTGATCAGACCCTGTCTATCCAGATGTTTATAAGTACTATCTCTAAGAATTTTCTCCATTAATTTACCTACCACAGACGTCAAACTTACAGGCCGATAGTTGCCAGGCTTCCTCCTTGAACCCTTTTTAAATAACGGAACCACATGCGCAATGCGCCAATCCTCCGGCACTATCCCCATATCTAATGACATTTGAAAAATTACCACCAGAGCCTCTGCTATTTCCTCCTTCACTTCTCTCAATGTCCTGGGGAAGATCCCGTCTGGTCCCGGAGACTTATCCACCTTTATATTCTTCAAAAGCCTTAAAACTACACCTTTTGTAATCTCTATATTCCCCATATTTACCCAATTTGCTTTTTTTTATCTCACATCTCCCAATATCCTTCTCCTTAGTGAATACTGAAGAAAAGAAACTGTTCAATATCTCCCCCATTTCTCTAGGCTCCACACACAGTTTTCCGCTCTGATTTTCTAAGGGACCAATTTTGTCTCTAGCTTTCCTCTTACCATTAACATATTTGACATCACTTACAACCCTGAGATTAATTTTCCTTTAGGCACAGCAGAATTAGCACTAATTGGTAGTGTAAAAAATAACTGTGCTCAGAGTAAACAAGTAAACAAATAATAAATGTAAACCAACTGACTGTACAATAAAGAGAGAACAAAGAAAATCAATAAAGAACACAAGCAAGACTCCTTAAATGAGTCTCTGATTGAGTTTATCATTGAAGATTCTGATAGTGGAGGGGTAGAAGCTGTTCCTGAACCTGCTGGTGTGTGTCTTGTGGCATCTATACCTCTTTCCTGATGGCAGCAGTGAGAACTGGGTGGTGTGGGTCTTTGATGATTGCTGCTGCCCTCTGACAGCACCATTCCCTGTAGATGTACTTAATTGTGGGGAGGGTTTTGCTTATCATGCCCTGGGCTGTGTCCATTGCCTTTCGAGGACTTTATGCAGACCATGATACAGCTGGTCAACATACTTTCCACCACATCTCTGTGGAAATTTGTTAGGGTTTCTGGTGTCATACCAAACCTGGGGAAGTAGAGGTGCGGATGTACTTCCTTCACAATGCCATTGCCGTGTGGGTCCAGGAAAGATCTTCCGAGATAGTGACTCCCAAGAACCTAAATTTGCTCACCATCTCCATTTCTGATCCCCCAGTGATCACTGGCTTTCCCTTCCTGAAGTCAACAATCAGCTCCTTAGTTTTAGTGACATTGAGTGCACCATTGTTGTTGGGGTACCATTCAGTCACTTTTTTAATCTCCATCCTGTGTGCTGATCCATTGCCTTCCTTTATACATCCCATTACCTTGGTATCATCGGCAAATTTGTAGATGGTGTCAATGTCATTCCAAGCTACATAGTCATAGGTGTAAAGTGAGAAGAGCAGGGGGCTAAGAATACAGCCCTGTGGTTCTCCGATACTGATGGAGATTATGGAGGAGAAGTTCTTACCAATCTTCACTGATTGTGGTCTTGAGGTAAGGAAATCCATGACCTAATTATACAGTTGGGTGCTAACTCCCAGATCTTGGAGTTTGCTGATCAGTTTTGAGGGGATGATGATGTTAAATGTCGAACTGTAGTCAATAGACAGCATCCTGATTCTATGATCCTTTGCTGTCCAGGTGTTTCAGGGCATTGTGTAGAGCCAGTGAGATGCATCTATTGTAGACCTGTTTCTACAATAGGTGAACTTGAATGTATCCATGTCACTGCTCAGAGAGGAGTTGATCTGCTTCATCACTACTGGTCGATAGTTATTAAGGCAGGTTATTGCACTCTTATTGATGCCAATCATTAAAATAAGTAAAAACATTATTACAAAAAAATAAATTAATATATTATTATAAAAGGTAAATTCATTGTTACAGTACCTGGTAAGTAAATGGATAAGAACAATAGAAGGGTGAAGGTATGTTTTCAGAAAATGACAATGGCCTACCAACTCACCACAGACCGAAAGAGTCATTGTTCTCCCCATAGAGTATCGTGTTCTGGAAACTGGCCTCCTATCTGTTTTTTGTCAGTCACTGATTCTCATATGTGAACTCGCCAGCTTGCTCAGAATGTATGTGTAGCGCGTCTCTCTGACAACAGCACTGGTAGCACCTTCATCTGCAAGCAGGTAGTGCAAGGTCATCCATCCGGCCTTCCCTTACTCTGAAGTACCACAGCCCTTTCTTTAGCCAATGTTTCCATCATGATGGCCATTCATCCAGGTAATCCTCCATCATTTTAAGGCAAACATACCAGATGGCTGCCACCATACCATCCCCTGGGAAGCCATTTATAGATATGGCAAGCACACATCATGGGTGAACTAGTAATTCTCGTAGGAGCACCCTATTGCTTGGCTGTGGACGGTTGGGCTTCACATGCCAGCATGCTGTTCCTGCTTGCATTCCTATTGATTGCTTGGACTGGTGCAGAGTGAACTAGGTGCACCACAATGCCAAGGTGTGCTACCTTTGTGGAGTCATTGGGAGTCAGGACTGTTTCTGTGCCAAATTTTACAGAGGGTAAAAATAAACCAGTTCGTGAAACACCCACCCAACAAAGATTATTGGAAGTAATGTAGTTAAGTGATGATAGCAGAACATCAAGCAACATCTCGCTGAGAACTGGTACTCCTCAGGACTGTGTGCTCAGCCTGCTCCTGTTACGCTACTGACTAACAATTGCATTGGCAGTAAGCCTCATTGGGCTTACTCAATGATGAGTTGCATTATAGAGAAGAGATGGAAAATCTCATGAAATGGTGCAAGAGTAACCACCTGAGTCTCAACGAGGACAAGATGAAGGAGGTGATTGAGGACTCGGAATGACCACCCTCCACTACACATCAACAACTCTATTCCTTGGAGTTCACTTAACTAGTGACTTATAATGGTCACTCAACATCTCCTCACTTGTCAGGAAGGTGCAACAGCGACTGCATTTCCTGAGAAACTGAAACGGACAAGGCTACCAGCCACCATTATGTTAACTTTCTATAGGAGCACTATCGAGAGTGTCCTGGCTGGCTGCATCACAATACGGTACAGTTGATGCAGAGAAATGGATCAGAGGTCAATCCACATGAACATGAGTGGGAGAGAGGATCAATGGAGTCTCCATCCCCTCCCTCCACCCTCCCATTGATGTGATCTACTGGGATTATTGCCTAAAGAGAATGCGCAAAATCATTGAGGACCCCTTCCACCCTGAACATAACATCTTTCAGCTGCTCCTTTTGGGGAAGGGATACAGGAGTATTAGAGTCAGCACCACCAGGCTGAGGATTAGCTTCTTTCTATGTGCATTGAATATGCTGAACAACCAAAGGGACTGCTCACTCTAAACATCTCAGATGTTCATTTGTACAAAGAAATATTTATTTACTTATTTTTATAGATATAATACTTGTCTGTGTGTGTGTGTTAAGTCTGGTTGTGTGTCTGCATATTTTTTGCACAAAGGACCAAAGAACACTGTTTTGTCGGGTTGTACTTGTACAATCAGATGACAATAAACTCGATTATTTTTGATCTAACTAGGAGGACAGAGGGTGAGGGTAGAGATTTGGGAAGTGGGCAGAATTTCAGGACCCCTGCCAAAAACGATGGAGGTAAAATAATTAATAAAGTAAAAGGGATAAAAACATCACAAGGATTTGTATAGACAACACCATCATCAACGCTGGAGATGAGAAACTAAGAGAGTGGAATGGAGTTCTCGCAGGAAGCAGGATAGAAAGCAATGTAATTAAAACAATGAATATTGGTGTCTGATCCATCCCTTGGGATATAGAGAAGTCAAGAAAGGGAAGGGAGGTATCAGAAATGGGCCACATGAAAGGACCCTCAGGCCATCCTGGTGCAGGATACAACTTGGATGCCCATGAATTCAGGTTGAAACCTGGAAACTGACTGAATGGTGAAAGGCAGCAGAAGTAAGAGCATAAGAACATTAAAAAATGGGAGCAGGAGTGGCAGGAGTGGCCTGTCGAGCCTACTATTTAATTCAATGAGATCATAGCTGATGAGATTATAGGCTCATCTCCAGCTACCTGCCCTTTTTCTTCCCCATATCCCTTAATTCCCCTACTATGTAAACATCTATCCAACCTTGTCTTAAATATGTTTACTGAAGTCACCTCCACTGCTTCAATGGGCAACAAATTCCATAGATTCATCATCCTCTGGGAAAAGCAGTGCTAAATCTACTACCCTGAATCTTCAGGCTATGACCCCTAGTTCTACCAATGGAAACATTTTATCTACCTCTATCTTATCTATGCCGTTCATAATTTATTCTCTATGATCTCCTCTCATTCTTCTAATTTGCAGCGAGCACTATTACAGATGACTCAACCTCTGGAATCAACCTGGTGAACCTCCTCTGCACCGCCTCTAAAGCCAGTACATCTTTCCTGAAGCAAGGAGACCAGAACTGCATGCAGTTCTTCAAATGTGGCCTCACCCGTACCTTGTACAGTTGCAGCATAACCTCTCTGCTTCTAAATTCAATCCCTCTGAATATTCCATTTGCCTTCATTACAGCCTGCTCCTTCAAACCAACATTTTGCGATTTGTAGTGTTGCAGAAGTGCAGGAAAAGAATAGAATCAAGCAAGAAAGGAATATTTTCTTTGCGGCAAGATCAGACTGAGGCAATGGGTTTATCATTTAAGCAAGAGGCTTTTAGATTGATGCATGAATGTGCAGGGATGAAGGAATGTGGATTATTGGCAGGCAGAAGAGATTTAATTTAATTTTGTATTCAGTGCATACATCACAGACTAAAGGGCCTGTACCAGGGCTATATAATTCCATATTTCATGTTCTATGTACCAGTAGATTCTTGTGAATAGACCTTGAAGAGAGAGTAGAACAAGGTAGGCATGAGGAGTGATATCCAGTGGAGTTAAGGTTAGTTCCTGACTGGGAGACAATTAGTTCAGTGGTGAGGACATGGTTCATAAAGAGACTTGCGGAGGTATCTGGATTTTGGCATTTAAACTCGGTGAGTTGGATGTCTATCTATGCTAATCCCAGGTGTCTGCACTGGGTGATCTTTGAACATCTTTCCAATCCAAGTACCTGTCCAAGTTGCTTTTAAACTTTGTAATGGTATATGCCTATACTTCTTCCTCTGGCAGCTCCCTCTAAATATTCACCATCCTTTGTATGAAAAACTTACCCTTAAGACATCCTTTAAATTTCTCCCCTCTCACCTTAAACCTAAGCCCTTTAGTTTTACACTACTCTACCTTGAAGTGGGGGGGGGGGGGGGGGGGGAAACAGTCTGACTTTCTCTCCTATCTCTGCCTGTCATACTTTTAAACACCTCTCTCGGGTCACATCCCAGCCTCCTTTGTTCCAGTGACAATAAACCTTGCCTAATCAATCTCTCCTCATAACTACAGTTCTCCATCCTCCATTCCAAGCCGCATCCTAGTGAATCGCCTTTGCACTCTTTCTATGGCGATAACATTCTTGTGGCAACCAGAACTGTACACAATATTTTTCCAAATACAGTCTAACCAATAAATAGAATCAGAATTTATTGTCATGAACATGTCACAAAACTTGTTGCTTCTCAGCAGTATCTCAGTGCAAATATTACTATAAAATTCCATTTAACAATAAATCAATTAGTGCATTGTCCATTTAGAAATCTGATGGCAGAGGGGAAAGAGGGCAGCACGGATAGCATAGCAGTTGGCACAATGCTGTGACAGCGCGAGCAACTGGGGGTGGGGTTCAAATCCCACACTGTCAGAAAGGAGTGTGTGTGTTCTCCCCATGGATTTCCACCAGCTGCTTGGGTTCCTTCCCACCATTCAAAACATACCGGGGGCTGTAGATCAATTGAGTGTAATTAGGCGGCATGGGCTCATGGGCCAAAAGGGCCTGTATGTCTAAATTTAAAATTTAAAAAAATTAAATTTAAATTTAAATATTTTTTACAAAGCTGGCACCGGGTATTTGTCTTCAGGCTCCTGTACCTCCTTCCCGATGGTAGCAGTGTGAAGAGGGCATTGCCTGGGTGGGGAAAGATCCTTGAGGATAAAGGCTGCTTTCTAGGGACACTGCCTCTTGTTGATGTCCTCGGTGGAGTGAAGACTGATGCCTTTGATGGTGCTGGGAGAGTTCACAACTCTGTAGTTTTTTTTTTCTTACCCTATGCATTGACACCTCCATACCAGACTGTGATACAACCAGCCAGAATGCTCTCCACAGTAAAGCTGTAGAAGTTTTCAAGAGTTTTTGGTGACATACCAAATCTCCTCAAACTCCTGATGAAGTATAGCCAATGGTGACCTTCTTTGTGATTGCATCATCATGGAGGCCGCAGGACAGATCTTCAGAGATGTTGACACCCAGGTACTTGAAGCACTTAACCCTTTCCACTGCTGACTCCTTAATGAGGACTGGTTCATGTTCTCCTGATTTGCAACAATTGCAACAAGACATCCCAGGTCTTATATTCAAAGCCTCAGCCTATGAAGGCAAGCATACTAAATGCCTTTCTCACTACTCTAATCACCCATGTCACCACTTTCAGGCAGCTCAAAGTACAGGCCACATTCTCTCTGTTTATCAAAATGTTGAAAAAGCATGTCTTTCTCTATTGGCTAAAGGACCTCCACCAACACCAATGAGCCATTCAAGGGCACACTGATGAGGAACCCTGACACTTATATTATTTTCAAAGATATTTGAGTTGGTATTTCAATCGTTCAATCCTGTAAAAAAAACATTTTCTGATATCTTTAGCATTTTCAATCCAACTTTAAGCCATTTGCTTTGAGTTCTTGAGGTCTGCCAACATTAGTAAAGTATCCTCTTAAACAAAAAACAATGGAGCCCCACAGTAATTGTACCCTGACGGCCATAGAGTGCGCTTGAAAATTGTGATTCAAGTTCATAAGAGGAGTAATGACATTTTCAGGTGTATCTGACATTGGATGCGTGTTAGACATACTCATATGAATAGCACACAATACAACACTGTGTTGGGTGTGACTTCACCAGGAAGTAATCACTGCATAATCTAGAAAGTAATAATAACCGCTGTGTCACTCAGCAGGACAAGGCAACATCAATGGGGAGAGAAACTGAATGTATGTTTCAGGTCAAAGGCCCTTCACTAGAAATGGAAAACAGAGAAGCATGCCTGTTTTAAGTTGAAGAGGAGAGTGGTGAATAGAATGAAAGAGATACCTGCAATAGACTGTGGTCCAAAGTTTCCCAAGTAACAACCACCTAACAATCTGCAATTGGAGACACAAAAGAAATATGAAACAAATGGAATAAAAGAAGGTACCAAAAAAAAAGCAAGGTTTCTTAAAATGATCAACTTCTACATTGTGTCCCAAGGATTATTATGTACTCTGCCAAAAGCTGTTCTTCAAGACGTAAGCTTGGGCATCATTGGACCCTAGTAGGAGATCAAAAGCTGAAAACTCAGAAGGAGAGAGGAACAAAGCATTAAAGTGACAAGAATTCTGTTTTAAAGAGAAAATGTTATCCTGACATATTTGAATGGCATTTTTACAGACACTGCCTCTATTCTCTTTACCTTTCCCTCTCACTTTGCTTTACACTTTTCCTGTTCTGCTTCAAGTTTTCCATACTAGTTTTTTTTTCTATTTTTCCTATTTGGATGAAGAGTCTTGTCCTTCACCATTGACTCAGTTTCTCTCCCCACTGATGCTGTAAGACCTGCTGAACGCTTCTTCTGTTTTTGTTTTGGACTTTCAGCATCTGCAGTTTTCTTTCAGTCCAAATAGCACAACATGGTTCCAGAAAAACCTAATCTCTGTGAGTACAGTTAATTGCTTTTATTATTTTGACAGAAAATTCCTGCTTCCCCACACTTGAGAACGGATGGGAAAAATACAAGTAAATACTTTGACAGATGCAGAAAGTATATCCATGTATCTTCTTTGGCTTGGCTTCGCGGACGAAGATTTATGGAGGGGGTAAAAAGTCCACGTCAGCTGCAGGCTCGTTTGTGGCTGACAAGTCCGATGCGGGAGAGGCAGACACGATTGCAGCGGTTGCAGGGGAAAATTGGTTGGTTGGGGTTGGGTGTTGGGTTTTTCCTCCTTTGCCTTTTGTCAGTGAGGTGGGCTCTGCGGTCTTCTTCAAAGGAGGTTGCTGCCCGCCAAACTGTGAGGCGCCAAGATGCACGGTTTGAGGCGTTATCAGCCCACTGGCGGTGGTCAATGTGGCAGGCACCAAGAGATTTCTTTAGGCAATCCTTGTACCTTTTCTTTGGTGCACCTCTGTCACGGTGGCCAGTGGAGAGCTCGCCATATAACACGATCTTGGGAAGGCGATGGTCCTCCATTCTGGAGACGTGACCCATCCAGCGCAGCTGGATCTTCAGCAGCGTGGACTCGATGCTGTCGACCTCTGCCATCTCGAGTACTTCGACGTTAGGGATGTAAGCGCTCCAATGGATGTTGAGGATGGAGCGGAGACAACGCTGGTGGAAGCGTTCTAGGAGCCGTAGGTGGTGCCGGTAGAGGACCCATGATTCGGAGCCGAACAGGAGTTTGGGTATGACAACGGCTCTGTATACGCTTATCTTTGTGAGGTTTTTCAGTTGGTTGTTTTTCCAGACTCTTTTGTGTAGTCTTCCAAAGGCGCTATTTGCCTTGGCGAGTCTGTTGTCTATCTCATTGTCATTAACATCAGCATAAAGCCCATGTTTTTTTAAACAGTGTTACATCTCACAAGAATTTCATTTTTTTATTATCTCAGTGGGCAGCACGGTTGGCGTAGCGGTTAGTGCAACAACAATACAGCACCAACGATCGAGACCGGACCGGCCTTCAAATCCCACACTGTCTGCAAGGAGTTTATATTTTCTCCCCATGTCTGCGTGGGTTTTCTCCAGGGGCTCCAGTTTCTTCCCACCCTTCAAAAAAAAGTACTGGGGTGTAGGTTAATGGGGTGTAAATCGGGTGGCACAGATTCATAGGGGAAAATTGGCCTGTAGCAATGTTGTATGTCTAAATTTAAGAATTTTTAAAAATTAAACAATTTCACTCCATTGACATATTAGTTATTCCCAGATACTTGCATCAGGAAATTGAAAAAATGTCTCACAACAAAGTTCTTAATTCTGTTTTTTTTTGTGGATGACTGGTGATTCAGTGTTAAGTGATTATAGCAGAAAAACATCCAGGTTTTGATTACCTCATACCTGAGTCAGCAGAAGTTTCCTTTCACACCCTTCAACATGAATTGCCTTGGGTTACCTCAGAACAATGGGCTATTCTTTCTTGACAGGAGTTGATGGACCTTGAGTTGTGGCATGCCATGTTATGCTTCAGGAGACTTGAAGCAATGATTAATCTTCTGTAACAAAAACATTTCTCTTTGTATGTGAAGGTTCCTAAACCCTGATAATCTACAGACCATACCTGTACCAATGGGCTTTAGAGGTTAATAAAGTTTTCCATTTGTATTGCACTGCCATGGTAACTTGTAACTTGTAATTTAATTGTCATTCAAAAACAAATTTCAAAAAGCAAATAATACAACCTGTGGCTAATATTTATTTACTCCTGGAAAAACCCAACACCCAACCCCAACCAACAAATTTCCCCTGCAACCGCTGCATCCGTGTCTGCCTGTCCCGCATCGGACTTGTCAGCCACAAACGAGCCTGCAGCTGACGTGGACCTTTACCCCTCCATAAATCTTCGTCCGCGAAGCCAAGCCAAAGAAAAAAGAAAGATAAATAAAAGTGCTCAGGAACTTGTCTCCACTCAAAAGCTTCTACAACAGTGTTTGGAATCGTGTGATGTCAGTTTTGAGTTTGTCAGTGATGTTTGTCAGAATCATTCCTCCATCTCTTTTGGCATGTAGTTCTTCATGGGAGTACGTATGGGGTTACAATTATTTTCTTAGCTTTACTTTTTTTCCTCTCCTGGGCATAAGTACTTCTGCTAGGGTATAGTTTCATAAGCTCCAGCCTGACATGTCTTTGGTTCTATTGCCTACTAATTACACGTGACCCAAGGAAATGAGCATTGATAAGCAATTTCATCATGGGACTCATCACTGACAAACACAATCCTGTTTTTATATAACATCTATCAACAACAAAAAAGATTTCTGGCTCCAATAATCTCTTACTGAAGAAAACATATATCCTTTCCTACAAGACTAAGCAACAATCATGAGGCATAGAACCAGAAGGCTTGTTTAAGGTGAGGGAAAAGATTTACAAAGCATTGATGGTTTGTGGAACGAAATGCCAGATGCCATTGTAGAGGTGGGCATGATTACAATATTTAAAGGACATTTGGACAAGTTCGTGGATAGGAAAGGTTTAGAGGAATAAAGGCCAAAAGCAGGCAAATAGAACTAGCTCAGGAAGGAACCATGGTTGGCATGGAGGAGTTGGTTTGAAGGGCTTGTTTCTGTTGTATAGCTCTGTGATTTTATCACTCACACACACACACACACACACACACACACACACACACACACACACACACACACACACACACACACACACACACACACACACACACACACACACACACACACACACACACACACACACACACACATTTCTGCTTTTATATTATATTCATTTAGTCACTTTCAAGATCAATTTTTACCTTCCATTCCTAATTGTCTCTGAACTATATGACAAGCTTGGTTCACTCAGAGGCAGCTGAGTCTAAGTTACATTGCTGTGATTCTAAATTCACAATTTTCTTCCCTAAAATACAACAATCAACAGTTTGGAAGTTCATGATCTGCTGTTAATTTTCTAGTTAACTGAACTTAATTCAACTGGTCAGCATAGTAGGATTTGAAATCATGTCTACAGATCACTCTTTGTCAAGCCAGCGACACACATTTGAATCTGGTGCTGTCTTTCAGAACTTCGTGTGTTCTCCCTGTGACCACCTGGGTTACCTCCAGGTGACCTGATTTCCTCTTATATTCCAAAGATGAACAGAGTTAGTAAGTTAATTGGTCACATGTGTATGTTTGGGCAGCATGGTCTCATGGCCAGAAGGGCTTATTACTGTATTCTATCTCTGAATTAAATTAAATTAAATCATGATATTAATGTGCCCTTGTTCTGATTGTTACTAATCTTAAGCATCCTCCCTTATTCATTTCAGCACTTTGCCTGTTTTATTTCTAAGTTAAGTATATATTTATCACATTTCCCACCTATTTCCATGTGTACTTTCTGATGAATTCTATGTTTATAATCCTACTGAACATCATGGAAGTCTATTGTTAATAAAATGAGCTGTGGCTTTGTACAAAGCCAATAAAGAAGGCTCAGTTATCACTAATGCAGCTTAATGCCAATTTAATCAATGTATGAACTGATGTGAGAATGAATACTTGTCATGACAGGAGTTAGTACCTTCAAGTTCCTGAGACTCCACATATCAGAGAACATCTCCCAGAGTCAGCACATCGAGGCAACTATGAGTAAGGTACACCAACGTCTCTACTTTCTGAGAAGTCTGAGGAGTTTTAGCAAGTTGTTGCATGCTCTATCAAACTTCTACAGGTGCATTGTGGTAAGAATACTACCTGGTTGGATTATGACCTGGCTTGGTCATTCGAGTGCCCAGAAGTCCAGAAAGCTACAGAAAGTGGCTAACATGCCCAAGTTCATCACGGGCTCCGATCTCTCATCCATTGAAGACATCTCTCTGAGCATCTTATGTAAACATCATAAAGGGCCCCCATCACCATTGTCACAACTTCTCATTGCTACTTCCAAGAAGTTTGAGAAACTTGAAATCTGGCTCCTCTAGGTTCAAGAGGTAGTTGCTTCAGGGTCAGTTCTGTAATTTAAGAGGAGGTTGGATGAGTACGTGGATGTGAGGGTGTTGGAGGGTTATGGGCAGGGAGTGGGTAGGTGGAACTAGTGGAGTTTCACATAAATCGGAGTGGACTAGAAGGGCCGGTATGTCCTGTTTCCGTACTGTAAATTGTTATATAATTATATGGTTATAAGAACTTTTTTTTTTCAAAGGCTTTTGAACCTTCTCTTACTACCCTAATCATAAACTATCCCAGCACCACAAAGAATTATTTCACTATTGTTTCTACTGTGAATATTTATTATCCATTTATCTTTTATATTTATTGTCTCTTTCCATACTTTGGTATATTAATGATTTAATGTATGTGATTAGAGTTCTACAGAAGTACTTGTTTGGCTTCAGCAAGTAAGAATTTTGGTGCATATGTACACCGTAATTATGAGTATGACAATAAATTCCTTATCCTCTTTATTGTACATAAGCAAAATTTTACAGAGAAACATAAAATACACAAACAAACAATAAGTATAAATTAAAGTACTACTTAGTACTGGTTCATAATTAATCTGTTACACGTTTACTTTCTAGTCTATGTTGTATTCGTTTTGCAGTTGACTTGACACCTATCTCCCCTGGGATACTGTAGAGAGGAGAAATCCCAGTGGAACAGGCACCAGAATCTTAGTGTTAGGTAAGGTACCTATAGCTTGGTCTAATTTCCACCACTTCCAAAAGAATGGTCTTGAAGTTTTCTGGAAGGAGCATGAATTTATTAATAATATATTTTATTTAATAATAAATTTCAAAAATATCATAATACTCTAAGGTTTGGTCATAACTTGTGCTAAATTAACTGATTTCAGTTTGGTTTTCTGTGGGGGATGCTAAAGAAGATGACAAAATGAAGCCACCAATGTTTCTACTTTTGTTCCCTTTCCATTGATGCCTTTGGATATTGTTGATGTGGATATCAGGTGAGGACAGGAGTAAAATAATTTTAATTCTTCTATTGATGTTGGCTTTCAGATACAGACTTAAGGAATGACTGGATATGTAAATAGCAAATAAAAAGAAATGCTGGGAAAATTAAAAGAGCTATTACACAGAGTACACACTTAGAGACATAGAATCAAAGAGTTATAAAATCAGATGTAGAGGTACCAACAAGAGAAGATGCAATACTTGATCTTCTTTTAGGGAGTCAGGCAGGTCAGGTAGCAGAAGTATGTGTAGGTGAGCATTTTGGGTCCAGTGACCATAATATCATTAGTTTCAAGTTAATTACAGAGAAGGATAGATCTGGTCCTGGAGTTGAGGTACTGAGTTGGAGAAAGCCCAATTTTGAGGAAATGAGGAAGGATCTTGGAAGAGCCCATTGGAACAAGTTATTTTCTGGCAAGGATGCATCCAGCAGGCAAAAAGCCTTCAGGGACAAAATTTTGAGAGAACAGAAATTACATGTTCCTACCAGGAATAACGGGAGAGTTAACGGACATAGGGAATCTTGGTTTTCAAGGGATATTGGAGAGCTGATTAAGAAAAAGAGGAAATGTGCTGCTTTCAAAGAATAGGAAAGGTAAGAAAATACTTAAGAAGGAAAATTAGTATACCAAAAAGAAGACATGATGATGCTTTGGCAGATAATGTGAAGGAAAATCCAAAGGATTTCTTCAAGCATATTAAACGTAAAAGGATAGATAGGGACAAAAGTAGACCCCTAGAAAATCAGAGTGGTCAATCAGTATGGAACCTTAGGGTTGCATTGGTATTTATGCAGAAAAATGACATAGTGAATAAGGATGGAAGGGAAACAAATAGAAGTGTTATAAAATATATGGAGTTTAAGGAGAAGGAGGTACTTGCTGCCTTGCAATGAATAAAGGTAGACAAATCTCCTGGACCAGATATTATATTCCACTGCACCTTGAGGGAGACAAGTGCTGAAATTACAGGGCCCCTGATGGATATATTCAAAATGTCCTGAGTCACGGGGGAGGTGCCGGAGGATTGGAGGATGGCTCGTGTTATCCCGCTGTATAAGAAGGGTTCTAAGAGTAAACCAGGCAATTATAGGCCAGTGAGCCTGACATCAATAGTATATAAATTATTTGAAGGATTTCTGAGAGTTAGGATGTATAGTTATTTGGACCATCATCAGCTGATTAAGGACAAGTCAGCATGGATTTG
Source organism: Narcine bancroftii (assembly GCF_036971445.1). NCBI lineage: Eukaryota > Metazoa > Chordata > Chondrichthyes > Torpediniformes > Narcinidae > Narcine > Narcine bancroftii. The sequence continues at coordinate 43,030,954 of NC_091472.1, read as the reverse complement.
TGCATGGTAGGTCATGTTTAACAAATCTTGTAGAGTTTTTTTGAGCAAGTTACCAGGAAGATTGATGAGGGAAAGGCCTTGGATGTAGTCTATATAGACTTTAATAAAGCGTTTGACAAGGTTCGACATGAGAGGTTGGTTCAGAAGGTTAGGACACATAGAGAGGTTGCAAACTAGATTTGAAATTGGCTTCGTGGAAGAAAACAGAGAGTGGTGGTGGACAGTTTACATGGGACAACATGAGCCACCCTTCAATCCTCTGGCACCTCACCCGTAGCTAAGGACACTTTGAATATATCAGCCAAGGCCCTTGCAATTTCTACATTAGTCCCCTTCAAGGTACAAGGGAATATCATATCTGGCCTGGGTGATTTATCTAACTTTATTCACTGTAAGGCAGCAAGCACCACCTCCTCCTTAATCTCCATCTGTTCCATGACCCTTCTGATTGTTTCCCTTCATTCCTTATGCACTATGTCAGTTTCCTGAGTAAATGCTGGTGCAAAGATCTCCCCACAACATAAGGCTCGACACATGGTTGACTACTCTGATCCTCGAAGGGACCAATTTTGTCCCTTACTCTCCTTTTACTCTTAATATACTTATAGAAACCATTCAAGTTTACCTTCACATTATCAGCCAGAGCAACCTCATGTCTTCTTTTTGCCTTCCTGATTTCCTTCCTATTTTCTTGCATTATCTGTACTCTTCAGTACCTCATTAGCTCCTTGTTGTTTATAGTTGCTATACATCTCCCTCTTTTTCTTAACCAATATCCCTTGAAAACCAGGGTTCCCTATGTCTGGTAACTTTGCCTTTAATCCTAACAGAAACATGCAGACTCTGGACTCTCAAGATTTTGCCTTTGAAGGCCTTGCACTTACCTAACTACACCTTTGCCAGGAAACAACATGCCAATCCACTCTTCCTAGATAATTTCTCATTTTCACAAAAATTGCCTTTCTCTAATTTAGAATCCCAATATGAGGACCAGATTCCATAATTAACTGAAGCTAAGGTGATTTAAATGCTTATCTAGACATTTTTAAAATACTGTCAATGTCTTTGCCTTCAGCTCTCTTCACTGGCAATGTCTTCACTCTTTGGATGATAAAAAGCTCCTTCCTCAAGTCCAAAATACAAGAGAGAAAAAATTAGAAATATAAAGGCATTTACAGACAGCCATGACAAAATAAAAGATTGTTTTACTCTCATTTTTCTTGGCTTATTCTAGTTCCTTAACCTGGGATATTAGAATATTTACTTGCTAATCTCGATTCCTTGTACACCAAGGAAAAAGCAACACTTCACTTGTGAATCTGCAGAAATCATCTACTGCAGCTGGTGCTCCCGTACATCGAAGAGAATGGACGCAGACTGGGAGATCACTTCACTAAGAACCTTCACTCTGTCCACATCAATGACAGGGATCTCCCAGTGGTAAACTATTTTAATTATGCACCCTATGCCCATGCTAACATATCTATCTATCCATGCCCTCATGTACTGTCAATCCAAGGCCAACAGTAAATTGGAGGAGCAACACTTAATTTTCCACCTGGAAACTCTCCAATCATGAATATTGACCTCTCTGGTGTCTGCTAATCCACTCCCCATTCTCCCTCTCTTCTTCTTCCCTCTGTCTTCTTTCATCCAGCTTTCCACCCCCTTCCTTCTCCATTCACAGAGCCATTCCCCCTCCCCATCTATGCTGTTGTCCCCTCCCATGCTTATCCACCTATTACCTCCCGCCTCTAGGGCTCTGTTCCTTCCTCTGTCCCTTCCTTACACCATTTCGTTTTGATGCCTGCCTACATTTTGCTCACGCCTTGTATGCTCAAGCCCGATTTGTTGGTTCGGTATCTGTATCCTTGCTGTGTATAGTTATTGTTTGACCATCATTGTGTTTCTCCTGCGTTGTGTTTTTGCTTAAGGTAATAGGTATTTCTTTCTTACTTGCAATTTTTATGGTTTTCTTCTTTCTCTCCAAAAGTGTTGAACTTGTATTTCAAATTGAGAGCCATGATTCACCTACTTTGATGCAATGGCTCTCTCAAGTTATGTTATGTTTAAGCTTAGAAAAAAATTGAAGCTGCATTTTTGATACCTCTGTTAAAGTTTGAAGAGACTTGGCATACTTTTATAAACTATTTTTGTATGAGTTAATTTATATTTTGACCTTACCTTCCAGTCTGTTCTGGAATTCAGACTTTTTTTTAATTGGCAAAGACCAGATAAAAATTTTGTATTGATTTGTTGTAATGAACTCTTAGTTTAGGCTGCCCAGCCTTTTTTTTTTGGCTTTTTTAAAATCTTGGTAGGTTAGATGGGGTTTTAACAATTCTTTTCCTCCTTTTTGAATATTCCAAATTGAGGAAAAAGGGACATTAGTGTTCAATATGTTATAATGTTATATGTAGTTTTGTGTTCTGCAATATATTGATGTTTCTACTTTTACTATTCAATTCTGCATTGTTTGTTACAATATGTTTAATAAAAAGATTGAAAAAGAATGAAAGAGATCCATGATCCTGCTGTTGCAACTTCCAATGTCTAAATAAGTTGACTTTTACAGTGCAGGACAGCAGATTATATCTTTGAAATTCTCTGCCTTTAAGACAGACCAAGGCTTGTTATATTGCAACTCATTCAGTTTCTATCAAGAATTATTTTTAAGAAATAATTTTTAATCAACAAATATGTATGAATTTGAATTCTATTCATATTAATTTGTGGCATGTATGTATGACATGCTTTTTTGCTATAATAGCAGACTTTGTATGTAGGATTAATATGTTAAATTCAATAAAAATATTTTTAAAAGAAAGAAAGATTGATGGAGGTCTGATTATTATATATATTTAAGGTGCAGATAAATGCATATTTAAAAGATTGAGGAATAGAGGATTATGGGGAATTCGGATTGAAGAGTTAATGCCAGTTTAGATCAGCCATGATCATGTTGAATGTTGGGTCAAGCTTCAGGGAACTTGTGAGTTGTTCATGCTCCTATTTGCTTGTGTCTCTGTACGTATGATAATGAAGCTAATATAGCTTGGGCTCTATTTATTTTCAACCAATGTTTGGATGTGCATATTTTCCTCCCATCTCTCAGTCTTAATCAGAAGCACCAATCCAAGCTGGATTTTTCCTTCTTTAACCGCATATACTGATGGCCAGTTCTGTTTTTATGTGTACTGCCTCAGCCGATCAGTTAGCCAAGAACAGAGCGGTGATCAACTCTGGAATTCAATCTGATATGGTTTCATCTGTATCCTTTGTGCTATTATAACAAGTGAGAAGTGCAGCATTAAACAAATATTTTTGCATATCCAGATCTACTTGTCATGAATTATTGGCACGTAAACTGAAATGTTACGTAGATCATTTTGGAATAATTTTAACTCCACAGCATGTTTTCAATATGATAAAACTGTCAAAACAATTCTAAATATAAGCCAATATTTTTTTAATAATGTTTCCAAATTCTTTCACAGTGCCCTTTGAAAAAAACCAGTTCTCAATACAATACAGATTGAGATGATCTTTCTATTTTTTTTAATATGATCGAGAACCAAGACCTTTGGTTCTCTTTTATCAATAACCTTGCACCGTGTCTGAGAATCATCGAGGAGAGATTCCACTTCACTGATTCTAATGTGATTACTGATGATAAACACCGAACATTGTGTGACTAGCAGCATCAGCCCACCGGTTTAGAACTGATTCATTAACCTAAACTTTACAATTCACTTTGCCCCAACACAACTTTAAATGCCATTCAATTTGAAATGAGAGAATGTCAAAAAAAAAAGATATGAGGCAACTGTTCATCGTTCCATGGAGTGCCATCAACCCATTTTGCAACTCCTAAGACCTCAAGAATGTCCTCAGCAAATCTGGTTTTCATTTTTGTTACAAATTCCATTGCTGTACGTTGCTAGCACAGATAAATATAGAATTTCACTCCCATCAGACCAGTTATAAGTCAAATTTTGAAGACAAAATGCTACGTTTGCTGGGTTGTTGACATAAGGGAAATAGTAAGAGTGAGATTTATGATGTAAAGGAGTGGGATGGGTCAGAAACCTATCAGAACTGTGTTTATTTTTTTAAACGATATATACAAAAGTAGTTCATAGCTTTAAATGCAAATAGACAAATGAGGGAGAAATGACAGGCCTGCAAATGTTGCATGCTAAAAGTCACATCTAAGATGAGGAAATTAATGAGAAAGTTAATAAAGGCTTTAAACAGGGTTAAGTTACAGATGCAGATATCAAGCAAATTCCATGCAAGAAAAAAAAGGCTAGAACTAACCAAAATCAGACATTGAACATCTTCATTCTGGCCAGCATTGTCTGAAGACTGTTAAATTAGATGCAATAAAACATCTATTCCCAATGTGACCCAATTATAATGCTCTCAACAGCATTCCTTTCCATTATGTTCGCATGGTCAGCCTGTGGATATCCGTGCTTTGGATTACTTTACTACCTTCCTCAAGTTTCTTTCTGTGCTGCTTGTCACAAGAATCTGGAGCAACTCAATGTTTAACTCATTGATGTCTTCTCAAGTTTCTTCACTATGATTAGATGGAATTATGACATTTCATTCCACTTGTTTTAAGTTAAATTTGGACAATACTTCCTCGTATTTTGCATCTTATGTCTGCCTGCCAAAGTTCAATTGTGTGTCGGGATATAAAATGCTGCAATGGCATTGATTAAACAGAAAAAGCATTGGGATTATAGAAATATTAAGAATCTGAGAAAAACATCAAACTATTGAAAGAGGTTATCTTGCCCACATTTGTCAATTAATTAATTCCCACTCCCCTGATTTTTTTTTTCCATAGCTCTGCATTTTTCCCTTAATTCAATATTTCCCCTTCAAAGTTATTATTGAATTTTTGTGCCAGCCTCTTTGGCTGAGCATTCCACATCAGAACAACTTAAGGCTAATTTTTGTTTTGTTTACTTCTCTGCTCTTTTATGTTCCTAACTTAATTGTTTTACTTTTTGGTTAACAGTGGAGTTAGGGTTAGGATGTATTGCAATTCCAGCCAAATATTTTCATGTGCTTCCTGGCTGCATCTCCTCACATTAATTTGGCTCAGATCAGGAAAGCAACTAGGGTTCAAGTAGAGAAGGAACATATAGGAAGTGAGATGGTACCTTCAGGGTAAGGAGGTTGATCATGTGGGAAGTCAGATAGCCATATAAATTAGACCGTGGACGTCAGGTACAAAGTTTCAGAATCATGGCATTCCTTTTGATGACAATAGGCCTTTCCTCTAGGCTGCTGGAGAGAGCTGAGAATAGCAAGACCATTCAGGGGGTGGCATGGCCATAATTTAATAATTGTCTAGCCTCCCATACAATTGTCCTAGAGTCAGTGAGTCATTCAGTTACTGGCTCCCTAAAAGAGTTTCAGCATTTCTGTGATTTCTCCTGCTCGCTCCCCCATTGTGCATATGTGAGGATGGTGCCGGGGTATTAAAAAGTACCCCTCTTCCCAAAAGAGTTTATATTATACGACAATTTAAAGTGCTTGTGAAGAGTGATGGCATTGCAATCTGAGTTCATGCATTCATTTCTGATTAGATGTGGTTGAATCTAATTATGATGATATTTACACAACTAATAATTTTGGGCAATGGAGCAAAAAGGGTTTTGAATCTGCTTTTGCTTCCACAGAAAAGGCATTGCATTGGTTTTTTTGAGAATTGATTCAGCAAATGATAACATTAATTAGAACATGATCTGCAGCATTGAGGAAATAACTGGCACTCACAATGTTTTGATAAGTGCTTGCTTACAAACCTTTGAGTTCCTTTTCAGTGAAGTGCATACACAGGTTATGCAACCGTGATTCTGTTCTTCATGCTGTTCCCAAAATCCTTTTGTAAATATTTGCACTGGCTGTAGCCTCATTTGTTTACAGGCCATGTGCAGACTCATTTCATTAGAAAACTTCAGTTACTCAACACAAAAAAGCTCTGTATTTTCTAGTGTGTTTCGCCACTGCACCCAGCATCTCTTGAGAGATGAAAATATCCAACATTCATTTTACATCTTAAGTCTTCTCATGAAGGTTTGTACCTTGTGATAGTACAAATTCTATCACCAATGTGTCTATGTACAGATGGTAGTGTAGGATGACTGTGATTGGCTGAGAGCGTAGCCACGCCTACTGGCAGGTCTTAAAGGATTGCTCCTAGACAGACCAGGTCATTCTGGACTGGTTGACCTACATGTGATAGGCTCCAGTCTTTTAGTTAATAAAAGCCTTGGTTTGGATCAACAAGTCTTTGGTTCTTTCAACCTCACATAGGTCCTGCTATGGAATTGTCCATAACCTTGGCTATAAGTAGTTTGTGACGATGAACAGACACACATTTATCTTTTGATGATAAATCAAGTCTGGGAAACTGTTACTTGGAAACATTAGGCTTTCATTATACAGAGTAAGTTTTCCAAATGATTGCACTAGTTGTGCCAGCAATGACTGCCTGAATCTAACTGAGAAGGTCCGATAGGACTGAAGCAACTACCTATCTCAACTGATTCCCTCAATGTGCTCTTTCCTAACCAGAAATTTTCATGAGAACTCTAACAAAGAGGAGATTTCTTGTAAACTATCAGCTGCTGTGTCTTAACGTCACCCAGGAATGGTCCCGATGCTATTAATGTACTGAAATTGAAGGGCAGAGTGGGTGGAGAGGACCACATCAATGGCTCTAATTTCTTTACAATACCTATCTGACAGGTTTGACTGTGGTTATCACCCCAGAAAGGGACATAAATTTCCAAAGACTGGGAAGGTGGCTGCATATTAAAAAAATTCAAGTGCACAGTCTAAATAAAGTCATTCCATGGTTAGAAACAGCATTTGTTTGTGAATTAAATGTGGAACCTTTCTCTATCTCTACAACCTTCCCAGTAGATTGGAATTGCTATTTACAACTGACATTTCAACAGTTTTCTTTTATTTGTGCAGTTGAATTTTCTGTTTACCTACTTGAACCTTGTGTCATGGCCAAGGATGCAATAAATAATTTGCATGGGAGATTGAATGAAGGGTAATCCAATGCAATCTTCACAGATCTGGTTAGACGATTTTTCACTGTGTTCACAGATGGAGATGTCCCTGGCAAGGGCACTGGACAACATTTTTTTCAGAAGGTTTGCTTCCTGAAAAAAAAATGGATTATGATAGATAACTTCAAGCTGAACACAAAGATAATTTTAGATTTGCTGTAGCACATAGGAAGTTGGAGAAATGTTAAATTATCCTTTGTACTGCTTTTTCCAGGTCACAATGTCCTGGTGAAACCTCCCCACTTGGAATGATCAAGGGTGCTTGCTTTGTGGGCAATATACTACTAGACTTAAAATATGACAGAAAATCACAAAAGTAGGTTATATCTAAAAAATCAGTATGTGATAGGAACATTTTAAGGTGATTTTCATGATCACCAGCCCAAAATTCACAAATTAAACCCAAAAGTGTTCAGGAAGTAAAGTCTTACAATTTTTAAAATAAATTTAGACATGCAGCCTGGCACAGACCATTTCAGCCCACAAGCCCTTGCCAACCAATTACACCCAATTAAATGGTGCATTTCGAATAATGGGTGGAAACCAGATCCCCCAGGTAAATCCCATGCCGGCACAGGGAGAATGTGCCAACTGATTGGAGACGGGGTGGGATTCAAACCCTGGTCCCAATCACTGGCTCGGTAACAGCATTGCACTAACTACTACACTAACCCTGCCACTCTTCGCTGTCTTCATTGTTCAGTGTAATTATTGTCCATCTCTAATTTCCCCTGAATTGAAGAAGCAGTTAAGTATCAACCACATTAATGGGCTTGGTGTTAAATCTTAGCTGCATCAGGCTTTGACAAAAGACTTTCTTTCCTGAAGGACATTGGTGATCTAAATCAGCTGATAAATATAACCATTAACCATATAACCATATAACCATTTACGGAGCGGAAACAGGCCATGTTGGCCTTTCGAGTCCGCACCGGTTCAGGCATTGGTCCCAGTAGATCTTCATTCAATAACGATGGGCGAATTCAATGCAGGTGGAATCAGATGTAGACAATGCTGTAATGGCTGTGCTGCTGCTGGTGGTGTGGATCCAAGAGATCAGGGAATGGAAATACAGAGCTCCTTCGCGAGGTATGTTGTAACCTTCACTAATGCCAACTTCTTACCACAGATAGATTTCATTATTTCAAATTCTGCAGCACCGTGACATAATTTCAACTCATGTTTCTGGCTCAATGGTCCAGACCTCTGGATACCATTCTAATAACTTCACCACTCTGCTTCTATACTTTAAACTGATTTCAACGGGCAGCCTCCTTGGTTATTAAGGATCTGCCAATGCTTTTTAAAGTGATTTTCTGTGGGGCAACCAGAATATCTATTTCAATCATTTGAGTATTTCACTCGGTAGCACAGAGAAAGAAAATGTTCCATCCTCAGTGTTCGTGTTGCTAGTACAGCAAATACAGAGAGATGGAAAATGACCCTCATGTATATAGGTTACACATTGCTGCAGAAAGGGGTGAAAGCAAATATGACCTACAAAGCCCACAGGAATTGGGAACAGTTGAAATGAGGATCACAGAGCTGGAGGAAGGCTGCGTTTTCCCTTGCCTGCCACAAAAATGTTCCTTACAACCTGTAACATCTTAAGTAAGGCCACATGCAAAACATTCAAGCAATGCTTTTAAGTCTTCCTCACATCCATGTGCTTAACCTTATTGTAGTGGTTCTAATTTTGTACTTCTATTGAACTCTGAGATTGCTGGCATGTTGTGTTGCCCAGGATGCGTTTTCAGAAATGTGCCATCAAGTAGACATATTATTCTGAATGGAGTGTGAATGTTGACATGTTAATAATTGCGTTCTGCCATCTTTCAGTGTCTCAATTCTAGTCTTTGCTTGAAGAGAAGTGTTGGCCATATCATTCAGGAGCAAGTCATACAGTAAGCATCCTTAAATAATGATTTTAAGGTATTTTTAAAGAAACAAATCCACAAATTCCAGGGATGGGATGAGGAAAAGCGAAGTCTGAAGAAGAAAGCTGAAGCTAAAGAGTCTACCCCAAGCTCAGGACCATTGATAATCTCTTTAATTATTATTTTACTCATAATAATATTGTAACATTATGCATGATGTATTGTGAGTGTAGCTGAAAGGTAAATGTTATAGGTAACATTTCAAATGATAGAATTCTATAGCCTGGAAACCATCCCTTTGGTTCAAATCATCCATTCCAACCAAGTTATCCTCTCAAGTGAGTCCCATTTAACAGTAATCAGCCAATATCACTTTCAACCTGTTCTATCCATACTGTATACCTGTCCAAATGTCTTTTCAATATGACAATTGTACAAACTTCTGCCATTTCCTCTAGCAGCCCATCCTACATACCTACCACTCTGTGTGGAAAAATTGCCCCTCCGATCCCTTTTATATCTTTCCCCTCTCACCTTCTATCTGTTTCCTTCAGTTTTACATTCCACCCTGGGATAAAAACTTATGACTGTTTACTTCTTCGGTTGAAGTTATAGATATTCTCTCCATAAATAAAGCCAGCAATTAAATCTCTTGCTTCTCCTATTGCGAGAATGAGGGAGCCATTCGAGAATATCCAGTTAATTTGTCCAATAGCACATCGTTTAGTATGCTGAGAATGAGTCAACCTTGATGGCAAAAGTCATGATGAGAGCTGAAAATGGAAGGGTGTCTTTACTGATAATGATAATGGGTTTGTTGTCCTTCACGTAAGTATACAAGCATCAAACTTCTTATGCTGAAGTCAAACAGATTTGTTTTATTTTAAAAAAAACACAACTACCGCAGAACAGAAAGAGATAATAAATATAAAGGATAGATAAATATTCACAGTGACTTTACAGCAATACAACAGGTGATGTTTCAATAGTGCAGACAGGATTTCTTTTATGGTTCTGGAGTAGTTTTTAATTAGGGCAATAAGGGGAAGTTCAAAAACCAAATGATCATTGGATTAAAAACTGTTCTTGAACACAGAGGTGCTGGATTTTAGGCTTCTGCACTTTCTTCCTCCAGGTAGCAGTGAGATGAAGTTCTGACCTTGGTGACCGGGGTCCTTTATGTTGTTCCTGAGTTTGTGTTTCACTTTGATGTCTTCAGTGACTGGGTGATTGGAACCTGTGATGGACCTGGATATGCTTGATACCTTCTGTGGCTTTCTGATTTCCTGGGCATTCGAAATACCAAATTGAGCTGTGATGAAGCCAGCCAAGATAATCTCCACTGTGCACCTGTAGAAGTTTAAAAGTGTATTTGATGTCAAGCCCAATCCCCTCAGACTTCTCAGAAAGTGGAGGTGCTTCATTTTCCCTTTGGTTCATAGGACCAGAGCTGAGACAGTTGGAGCCTACATTTAAAACACTGTGACCTCCTCAGTACTAATTCTTTACAGGTGACTCAAAATTGCATTGGGCTCTTTTAGCTAAAGGAAGGCAAAATGACTTAGGTGGCCAATGCCACCAGAACTATCTAGAGATCATCCTCAATGAGGCACACAGAAAGAAGGGCAAGATTATTTGTTGGAGAAGACACAAATAAGGCTGGTACGTTTCAAGTGGAGGGAATAATCATGATAAATAATGTGCATTATGAATGTATAATTGATGTTCACATTTGCTTGTGGTGAACGACAGATGAGAGGCCATCTATTCTGTTAATGATCCAATCACATCAGACAACTTATTATGTTTAATTATCCCCTGGACATTTTTTTAAAAACAGATAAAATTTTGGTACTAGTTTAGAGAAATCCCTGTAAAATTCCCCCTGACCGTGGTTGGGACAGTTAGCATAGCAATTAGAGCAAAGTTGTTACAGTGGCAGTGACCGGGATTCAAATTCGGCGGTCTCTGTAACGAGTTTGCATGTTTTCCCCGTGTCTGTGTGGGTTTCCTCCAGCTGTTCTGGTTTCCTCGCACCATTTAAAAACCTATCGCAGATCAATTGAGTGTAAATGGGGAGCACAGGCTCATGACCCATAAAGGCTTGTCACCCTGCTGTCTGTTTAAATATTTAAATAAATAAATCTCTGTAGTTCTATCAGAAAATATGGAACAAGTTGGATCAAGTGCACTACAGAACAGCTGCTAGTTCATCTCATGATGCAGCACATTGATGTATGAGGCTACCAACATTTCTAGATCTTCCCATTTAACCCGGCAGCTGAAAGGAGGTAAACAGAGAATCTGCAGATGCTGGGGTCCAATGAAAAGTAACCTGGCAGCCTGCCACCTCTTTTTGACAGGAAAGCAACATAAGTCATAAGTCAATAGAGGAAAGCAAAGAATAAAATTATGATATTGGCATTGCTGCCCACTTGACAGAACCAATTGAACATATTCCATCTTGGTCCAATGTGTTCATTTTCAATAAGTTGGAAGCCTAAGGCAAAATAAGGTCTAGGCTTCTGTGGTAATCGATGCAGTGCAGCGAACACTATTGATAACACTAATCATGAAACATACTCAATTTAAATTGGCACTTTTCTGTTGAATGTGCTGTTTAAACCCATCTGCTTTGTGAATCGTCCTGGTTGCAGTTGGGGTCAACCTTTTGTGTCCAGCTGTTATTCGTCTGCTTCTGACCTTAAATGGACCATTATGTTCATCTGCACCTTGGTGTACACAGTTAAAGTGGCTTGTGTGCAACACAGCATTATGATGCATGTGTGGGCAAGGGGGAAGCCAGGTCAAAGTCACTCTGCAATCTCACCCTGGTTGGTTGGAGCTGACGAGAAATTTCCCAGACTTTGTTCAAACTCTTTTCTTTCTAGCCTTCCGCAGGATTGGAGAGGTGTAAATGTGGCTGCACCCTTGCTTTATGAGGTTACATTATTGCTTCAGAAAGTTGCTTAATTACTGCATGAGGCTGCACCAATGCTGGATGAGGCTACATTGTTGCTGTATGTGGCTGCAGGCAGCTTTGGTGAATGGGGTGGACTTGACCGTTTACCTTCCTTTCCAATTTGTTTGAATCATTGGTGCTCTTGATTAAGAAATTCCCTGACCTGCCCAAGAATCTGAACTGATGGCCTATATCAGCATAATCCCAGCAGGATACACTTCATATTAATGCATGACTCAACAATGTTTAGAGCTAAGGTAACAACCTTCTCTGTCAGTTCTCAGCCAATCCCAAGGTTTCTATTTTTTTTTCAAGTGAAAAAGGTGCCATGAATGACCTAAAATGCCAAGTTCAGCTTTGATCTGGTTCCCTGCATTTATTTTCTGTATGTGGTGCCCACCAAAATGTTCACTATTGCTATACTCATGAAGTCTGTTGGTTTCAGAATCGAACATGTGTATCCAATTTACATCCTCCTAATGTTTGATTAAACTTGCCACATAGGGGGAAAAAAATGCAACGATTTAGGCAGGTGCTATTTTTCCAAGGGAACCTGATGAAAGAGTTTGTTCGGGTGACAATGCATCTGTCATTTGCTGTGTGCGAGAGCAAACAGCTGATTGACTGATTTGGCATCTACTCCACAGGGAATAATCCAAGGGCATAAGTGCTCAACGCTCAATCAACCTTGTCTGAAATTCAAGCTAGAGGATGTCAAACAGCTTTGTGACAATTTCCCTGGTGAAGTGATTTCAGGAGATTCATCTCGTCAGGTACTGGTATTGTGGTGCATGGACTCTGTTTCTTGAGCTGAAGAAATTTCAGTCTTCGTTGAATACAGTGTAGTCTTCTTTAAGTTCTCACACTTCCAAAGAACTAGTTCAAGGGAATTAATTCAGCCTAAATATTCATAACTGCAACTGTGATTACATTTCCCAATGTTTAAAATACCCACTTCTAAATAGTGCAGATCTTACTAGAAATGACCTTTCGAATATTATCAGCTTCCAGATCTTATCCGTTTAATGCAGGCCAAACACTCAGATCTAACACAAGGAATTGACTTTAAGATCCCTTGCAATCATTTACAAGCTCTTAGTGCAGTTCTTATACTTTCATGATGAACAAGAATATTTCCACAGAATTTCCTTTGTTTCTCCTTTCCTGAAAACTCCCCCTCCAACAACCCCCTTCTATACTGATGTCACCAGTTTTGCAGGCTAGATAAATTAACGTTTTTGGTCTGTTTGTGATAGTATTTGACCTCATAGAAACACTACATGACCCGATAGCAATGTTTACTGGTTAACCTTCCGCCTTCAGGGTGAAACACCGTTAAACTGATTAACAATCATCTAAAGTATGATTCTAAAAGTAAGTAAGACCCAGAAAAAAACCTTTTCAATGTTGTTGTTGAAGTTCAGCTGTGATGAATGCAGTCATTTCTCTCTCCAGTTGGCAGAAGGGTCATTTCATTTACTCTCTGCGCTGACAGACAGCATCAATGTGGATTTATCCCATCTAACGTCTGCATTGCAGTCTCAGACAAAACTCCATGGTGAGTTGTGGCCAATCAATATGTCAAATCCTTTTACCATTAAATCTTACAAAGCTTATTATAATCATTCATAATCACTAAAACATAAACACAAAGGAACACTAAACTAAAAGCAAAATGCTGTGGAGATGTTGGACAAGTCAGACAACAGTTGCAAAAGAAGAAATGACTGACTAAAAGCACTCGCTATTTTTCTCTGTTGAGATGCTGTTTGAATTGTTGCATTTTCCAACATTTCTATGAGAATTATTTAAAGTATTTTTTAAATCCAATGTTAGTTGATGAAAATTAGCCACAAAGTAAAATGTTTATTTTAATTATTTTTGAGAGGGCACATGATGTCACCAAGAGACATTGCTTGTCTCAAAGTCAAGGAAGATATAAAACTGAAAATTCTGGAAATTTAAATAGCCTGCTTATTTCAGGACGTGAGGACTTATTACCAAAACTTCATCACAGGAAGAATCACAAATCACCATTAACTATCCAAATATTTTCAGAATTTATGTCATGTTTCTAAATGGAATGATTTGATGCTGTTAACACCGTAACCCTGGCTAGTTCACCTTTCTATACACATCGAGAGAAACAGAGTCATCTGGATATGATTAGATTGGGAAAAAATAAACTCTATGTTTGTCAGTAAATGTAACTGCAGAAATAATGCAAAGCATTTTTTTTAGAAATACAATTTTGCAATAAAATGATGGACTCTGTGGATCATAATTATAATAAAATGTAAAATACAGCACATGTCTGCAAGACATGAGAAGTTGGAAATAATTTAATTGTGACATGAATAATAGATGCTACATATTTGCATCTTATGCATGTCAAAAGATTAAACTCATGGTTCTCTGCGAATAAACAGTGGAGGTTAACATTCCAGTGAATGACATCAGAGACTGAATAAGGTTGGAGGTGGCGTTCTTTGGATGATCCATTAAATTCAGGCAATGTGTTCAGATAAATTAATGATTCTATGGCACCGGTTGTTGGAAGGCAGAAAGTTCTGCCTGACTCTTGTCAACATTCTATCCCCAATCAACTTTGCCAAAAGCAGATTAACTGGTCACTAACCTTGTATATTTCTGTGTGATCTTACAGTGGACAAAGCAACTGCAACACATGGGAATGTTACTGTTTTCAATTGTTCATTCCAATAATTTATATCATTTTCAATATCAATTCAAACTTGCTCAAATTGTATTTCTATCAGCTGTAAATATTACAATGTGTCAGCCCAGCTTACAGATAGGTTTTTTTTTAATGCTATACACAAAAGTGCTGGACAAACTGAGCAGATCACTCAGTATCCATATGAAGTAAAAGGCAATCAATGTTTTGGACCTGAGCCCTTTTAATAACATATCAGAGTAAGAATTGCCTACTAGGCCCTGCGACCACCTATTCAAAACTGTGTGGAACAATAGAGTAGAAGACCCCAAAGAATGAGGCTGCATTTTGTTTGGTGGTTGAGACAACTTCTTGGTTGCTAGGCTTTCCTAATGGCTAGCAGTGCATTACAGCCCTATTATGTGGCACTCCACAATATTTTGACTTCAGAGCTATGAAACATCTGTTTTATTAATGAGCCAGAAAATCCAATGGACTTCATTTAACAGCATGAGACCATTCCATTCTGAGAAGAGTAACGATAAAACTATTGTAATGGATGACATGATTGATAGATGGTTGCTGTTTTGTAATCTATTGTATAAAGGTTGTCCTGATTCACAAGATAATGCTTTCAATTTCATGCAACCATGTTAGTCTTCCACAGGCTCTGACCATCAAATCTTTGATTCCAAGTTGAGAAACTGCTCTTTATTTGATTTTGCTTTGATATTTCAAAGAGTATTAGGGTTAGATGCAAAGGTGAAAGATAAATGTCTAAGTGCATAAATGTTGGCATGGACCAGATGATTGAAATGGTCCACATCTGTGTCACAGGCCCCTATTAATTCTACTTAATTACACCGACACACTATTGTCACTGTTGACATGAACTGTCTCGGGTGTAGAATTCAGGGGTTAATTATCATTTTTCACGGCCTCAGTCACACCTGTTGACAATGTAGAGAGTTTAATGCTTTTGGCCAATGTTCCAAATGCAAATCACCTGTGTGGATCTCGTGCTTGTCACCCACATGAACGTAGACCCAGAGGAAAATGTGATTCTTCTAGAGTAAAGCAAGTCTGTTGATGCAATCAGGCACAAGCAGCCAAGCTCTCGCTGCGATTGTGCAGTATCTTTTTCTCTTCACATGAATGGGGAATTGCTTCCTGCTGAGCATTCCAGTTGTCAACATAATACATAGACTGAAGTCTGATGGTGAGATTCAAGCCACGCTGAGCCCAAGTCTTCACCACAGAGAGGGTTTCGAGGCCCAGTTGAGTTTGTGAGAATAACAGATGGATAACAATGTTCTCTAAAATTAAGACATGCATATTTGGCACCTTTCGTCACTTCAAATGGTCCAAAGTGATTTATTGCAAATGAAAAGCAAATAAAGTTTATTCACTGTTGTAGGTCAAAAGGCAGCCAATTTGCATAAAACAGGCTCTCGCAGCAGAAAAATTATAATGTCCAGTTCATTTGTTTATTATGACATTGCCTGATCTTCTACATCTTCCTGAGAGATCAGACAAATCCTTGACTTTACATTTTATCTGAAAACTAGGACTCTTTTACACATAACTTCACCCTTCCTGTTCCAGTGAAGTCGACCAGATTCTGTGCTCATTTCAGAAGTGGGATTTCAATCCAAACTCTTCAAATAGGCAAGAATCTGAATTCTTAAGAAAAATCTAGCATCTAGAAGGTTAAAATGAGGAGGCATATTCAGGATACATAAAACAGAAGAAGAGGTTATGCACCATGGATATAGAATGAAATCAAAAAGCCAGCCATTGCCATACCCAGGAGCCATTACTAAAGTCAGAATTGTGCATTAATCTGACAGCACATTTAGAGAAATCTTTAATTAGTAACTCTTTATTCATTTCACAATCCCCATAAAAGGAAATTGAAGGGTGTCTGTAAACAGTAATACCATCTTCCATTTGTAATGTGGCAAATTTCCCAGTGCATTATGTAGGAACTTTATTGATAATAAATGACGCAGAACCACAAAAAAGGAGAATGCAATATTTTAACAAGTGTCTTAAAAGAGGAAAGAGAGAGAAAGCAGAAAATTAGGGTGATGATTTCAGATCGTGGAGTCTTGACAGCGGAAGCCATACTTGGCGCATGGAATATTGAAGCTTGGTCTGGTAAAGGGATCAAAACTGGAGAGCTGCAGATAAATTGGCTGTAATAATGGAGAGATGACAGTGGTAGAGAAAGGAAACTAAAGGTAAAGTACTCTTATTCTGCACACAGAAATCTACCAGTCATTTGGAATGGATTCCTTCTTTCCGCAGCTTTCTAATTCTGTCTGGTTTCAGATTTCAGATTTATTGTCAGAGTACATACATGACATCACATACAACCCTGAGATTCCTTTGCTGTGGGCACAGCAGAATTACCACTAAATATTGGTGCAACAAATAAACTGTACACAGCGTAAACATGTAAACAAAAGATGAACTTGCAGTGAAATGGGATTCACTGGTAGGGTGTTGTCCTGATGGCTGGCCCCACCTCCTGGGTCCACCCCCATCTAGCCACATATAACCCTGGTTTCCCGCCTAAACCCAGAACCCTTCTGAAGACTACTGTTGAACCCTACCCTTAGTTATAACCTAATAAAAGCATTTGTTTCCCTCCAGTTGTGAGAGCTTTTATTCACGCTACAATTTTATTAACATTCCCTAATAATGGAAGCGCTATTCAAGCCAGGGACCTTCTGTCCCCTGACGTGGCTGAAGAGTTCACATACTGGCTAGACTGCTTTCAGGCCAACCTCAACGTGACCAGAGACGTCTTCCACACCGATGAACTCAGGAGGTCCGCACTCATTTCAAGGGTAGAAATGAAAGGACGTGCATTCATCAGCACTGCTCTATGTTGAAGGCTCAATACCTGAAGTCACAGAATGAGGTCCTAGCAAGGCACTGACTCGCTCTCGCCAGTGGCCTAGAGAGACTATCGACAACTACCTCCTGGATGTGTGGATGCTTGCCAAGAAGTGCAGGTATGAAGCGGCTATGGGCTGTGTTCGTGAGGAAGACCAAGAGTTTATAAAGTCGGAGACTCAGTGTCTGCTAGATGAGGGTATCATTGAACCTAGCACCAGCCCGTGGAGAGTGCAAGTGGTGATAGTTAAGGGGAAAAACAAGTCCAGATTAGTAATTGACTATAGCCAAACCATTAATCGGTACACACTCTTGGACGCACACCCCCTCCCTTGTATTTTGGACATGGTGAATGATATTGTGCAGTATCAGGTCAATCCGTTCCAAGGATCGTCCATATACAGTATTTGAGGCTAATAGTCATGTCTATTAATTCTGGAGGTCCCTTTCGGTATTATTAACGGGGTTTCTATCTTCCAGAGGCAAATAGGCAGAATGGTGGATGAGTATGGGTTGATGGCTACCTTCCCCTACCTCGATAACATCACCATCGATGCCCATACCTTGAAAGACCATGCAGCAAAAGCCCTGAACCTCACTTATAACTCTGACAAGTGCGTGTTCAGGACTAAACATCTGGCTACCCTTGGCTACGAGGTGGAGAATGGTTTCATTGGCCCCAATCTTAATAGGATGCTCTCCCTGTTAGAGCTGCCCATTCCCAGGACCACAAAGGCTTTGTGGGGATGCCTGGGGCTTTTCTCATATTACACCCAGTGGATCCCTCAATATGCTGATAAGGTTCGCCCTCTCTTAAAAGCCACTAACTTTGCCCTCTCGGCTGAAGCCCAAATGACTTTTAACTACCCCTGAAACCACATTGCGAAAGCCATCATGCACGTGGTGGACGAGAATGTACCTTTCCAAGTGGAAAGTGACACTTCAGACGTAGCTCTGGCCGTTACCCTCAATCAGACAGGCAGGCCAGTTGCATTTTTTTCAATGACATTACAAGGCCACGAGCTCCAGAACCCATCAGTGGAAAAGAAGGCTCAAGCCTTTGTAGAAGCCATGAGACACTGGAGACACTACCTGACTGGTAGAAGATTTAAACTCCTCACTGACCAGCCCTCTATCACATTCATGTTCCATAACATCAAGAGGGGAAAAATCAAGAATGACAAAATTGTTAGGTGGAGGACATTACCTATCGGCCAGGAGCCCTTAATCATCCTCCAGATGCCTTATCCAGAGGAAGCTGTGCCTCTGCACACACCGGCCAACTGCGGTCTCTGCATAATGAGCTCTACCCATATGGCTCACTTTGTCAAGTTATGTAATCTGTCTTACTTTGTAGAAGATGTCAGGGAAATTACCAGGTCTTGTCAGGTCTGCGCAAAGTACAAGCCGCATTTCTATAGCCTCACAAAGGCGCACCTAATCAAGTCATTCAGGCCCTTCGAGAGGCTCAGCATCAATTTTAAGGGACATCTCCCCTCCACGAATGGGAACACCTTCTTCTTCTCTGTCATTGACAAGTACTCCCGCTTCTCATTTGCCATTCCATGCCCAGACACATCCACCTCATCTGTTATGAAGGCCCTAGACTACATTTTCACTCTGTTTGGATATCCCAGCAATATCCATAGTGACTGGGGCTCATCCTTTATGAGTCAGTACTGCGTCAGTACTTGTTGTTGATGGGTATCGCGTCCGGCAGTACTACCAGCTACAATCTATGGGGGAACGGGCAGGTTGAAAAGGAAATCATCATGGTCTGGAAGGCTGTCAAACTGACCCTGAAGTCAAAAGGCCTTCCAGACTCATGCTGGCAGGATATCCTCACCAACACGCTCCACTCTATCTGGTCTCTACTATGTACCGCGACTAACGCTACTCCTCCTCCTCTATTCACCTTTGAAAGAAGGTTGACATCGGGAAATACACTCCCAATCTGGCTCACTACTCCTGGTCCAGTCCTTCTTAAGAAGCACATGAGGAGAAGCAAGACCGACTCCCTGGTGGAAAGGGTGAAACTGCTCCATGCCAACCTCATGTACGCCTATGTGGTGTACCCAGATGGCAGGGATGACACCATCTCCATCAGGGATCTTGTACCCACCAGAACAGAGGGGCCATCGCCTCAAGTGCCCTGTGAGCCATGGAGCTCATTCTCGCCAACCCCAGTCAGGGCCTCGGGGGATTTGGTTCAGGAGGAAAGTGCATCCCCCTCCATCTTTGAGCCGGAGACCTAGCCCGCCTCTCCTACTTCACAAGAGGACCAGAAGACCCAAGGAGACCAAGCTCCCCCCCCCGCCCCCCACCACTCCCAGTGCTAAGGTGCTCCACCAGGATCTCCAGACGTCCGGAACACTTAAACTTGTAAATTTATAAATAACCTTATATTTTTTTAACCACTTGTTCTGAATCCATGTTCTCTGTTTTCATTCACAGACCCTAAATTCTACAGGAAGGGGTGAATGCAGTGAACTGGGATTCACTGCTAGGGTGTTGTGCTGATGGCTGGCCCTGCCTCCTGGCTCCATCTCCAGCTGCCCACATATAACTCTGGTTTCCCCCTAAACCCAGAACTTTTCTGAAGACTACTGTTGAACCCTACCCTTAGTTATAAGCTAATAAAAGTATTTGTTCTACCTCTATTCATGAGAGGTTTAATTCATGTTACAGAACTGTAACAGATAACGAATGTAAACAAACTGACAAAAAGAACATCAATAAAGTGCACAAGTGGGAGTCCTTAAACGAGTCCCTGATTGAGTTTGTTGCTGAGGAGTCTGATGGTGGAGGGGGAGCAGCTGTTCCTGAATCTGGTGGTGCGAGTCTTAGGACATCTATACCTCTTTCCTGATGGCAGCAGTGAGAACAAAACGGTGCTTGGTGGTGTGAATCCATAATGATTGCTGCCCGCTCTCCAACAGCAGCATTCCCAGTAGATGTTCTTGATAGTGAGGAGGGTTTTGCTTGTGATGACTTGGGCTGTGTCCACTACCTTTGGAGGGCTTTATGCTCAGGGGTATTGGTGTTCCCATACCATACCAGACCCACACCAGAAGTTTAACTATAAGACTAGAAAAATGTATAAAATCTGACGCCCTCTCTCTTTTTCTACGTTACATGAGTGTTCAAAAATAAGACCTTGTGTAACTAAAATACTGTAAGCATATGACTCATAGTCTTTGTCCCAGTTCATGGTAAAGTCGTACATGCAGGCAAGGTTCCTGTAAATCATTATGATACATAAATTTGATAACAGTGCAAGCTGTTTGGGTTAGAGGAGTTTATAAAAAACACACAAAAACCGTGGTGATGTCTGTTAATCCCAACATTGTCTGGTTTACATTTTGACTCTCACACATCTATACCGTGAAAAACTGGTTAGACATGAGATGCATAATGTGGATATGTGCCTGAGCTTGCCAATAAAATTAATGGGCTTTGTATATTAATCTTTTTATGATTATCAAGTTAATTTCATAATTGACCGTTGTTGAGAAAATCATACATTTACAATTTTCTTTGCCTTCAAATTTTCTGTTTTATTTTCACAAAGCCAACTCAGATACCTTTAAACAGCGTACTCAGGAACTTTGTGATCCTAACCATGTAATTTTAACCCATAGACACATTCTCTATGGACGGATGAGAGATTAGGCCACATATGGTTTAAGTTCAATGCTGACATAATAATTTATCACACTGGCCCCCTTGGAACTTACTTTTTTCTCCTTTGCTCTAATGTTAAGTTCTTGACATCCTGAAACTTTCAAGAGGATTTCTGTGCAATAACTAGAGCAAGATTAACATGTGCCCATTTATTTAAATGATATTACTGGGAATGACATGTTTACATTGCAAGCTATTAGAGTTAAAATGAATGAGATTAGTTATCACTGATTTTATACAACCTTCTTCTAATTTGACATAACCTGACTGAAACATTTTCCAAAACATAAATAAAATGCTGATGCCCTCAGATTGAATGGTATTTGCAGGATAAATATTCATCTCCAGAACACCACAGCGATCCCTTGATGTCTTTTCCATATGAGGATAATATGGGCATCATTAGTTAATCTAGAAATAGAGTTCTTCTGTTATTGTCATCTCTTTCTGACTAAGTCTGTGGTCTGGAGAGTTATGGTGGAGAAAAGCAGGAGGAATAAGCATTATAAGTGATAGTTCCAACCCACAATCAGTGGATTTTTAAAAAATGTCATGAGCAGAATTACTTTGCTATTTTTGCTTGAGTTTATACTCACACACTCAAAGGGCATGATCAAACACAAACATTGCTATCTCCTGGGCTTCATTCCACAGACATTTAGGCCATGTGAATTCAATTACCAGAGCAACTTAACATTTAAATTATTACCATAGGCAGTCCAATTTAGCCCTGCTAATGTGACAATAGCACGATGAGAGAGCTCCTCTTTCCTGCGACGCGCTTGCTTTTGATTTGGTGTATCTTTAACGTTTGGCAGTGGTTGAAATGGCCAGAGTACGGTAGAGATCTAGCCTGGAGCATATTCTGCTTTTTTTGCTGTTGCTTTGCCAATTTTCAGAGGTCAGATTACAGTTTATTTCAAGGCTAAAAGCTATGAAGTGCATTCCTTTTTTTGTGACAGAGCAGCATATCCTTATGGGCTTCAGCAAAAGAGCTTCAACTTACTCCAAAGCCAAGTTTTTTGAAAGTTGATGATGCATAGCTTTACAAAGGTTATACAACCTCTGTCCCACTCATGGTATTTCACCATCCACCTACCCATCCTAATAAGTTTTATTCATGTTTTTTATTCAAAAACTGGCCATTTGAGTGGGTAAATTCAATCCTTGTACTTGGATTCAGTGTGTGACTTTATCTTTGCCTTGGCTTCGCGGACAAAGATTTATGGAGGGGGTAAATGTCCACGTCAGTTGCAGGCTCGTTTGTGGCTGACAAGTCCGATGCGGGACAGGCAGACACCGTTGTCTTTATGATAGGAGTACTAATATACTCCACAATTGAGTCCAATGTAAATGTGATTATACCTTTCGAAAGGCAGAATTTCTGACCACAAA
Source organism: Narcine bancroftii (assembly GCF_036971445.1). Classification (NCBI taxonomy): domain Eukaryota; kingdom Metazoa; phylum Chordata; class Chondrichthyes; order Torpediniformes; family Narcinidae; genus Narcine; species Narcine bancroftii. The sequence goes on along the minus strand of NC_091472.1, from coordinate 43,008,355 downwards.
TATCCCAATTGGCTTAGAGTAGGTCTGATAAGTTGTGAAACCGGACAGTTGGCTTCTGGTCACGGAGAGCAAGCTAACAAGAAAAGGTTACCTTGAAGAAGGGCTCAGACACAAAATATCAGTAATAATTCTTTACGTCCTATAGATGCTGCAAGTCCGGCTGACTTTACTACAATCACAGCATCTGCAGACATCTACAGCTGACAAGCTACCTGAGCCTGGTAATTAGAGTGAAAGTCATTCTTCTCATGTACTTGTCCATTCCAGTAATAATTCCCCCAGCGAAATTACAAAATGTTCAGTAAGTTAAAATATGAGCAGGGAAGGAAAGATCCAGAGAGCTTTACATCTGGTGGGAAGTCTCTTCCTCTGCAAATGAAACTTCATGATCAACACCAAACATGATCTATGTAAACCTATTCCACAACAGTGCAATTTTTTTCCTTACCCTCTATTATTCTTGCATCCATGTGCCTGTCTAAGAGTCTCTTGAATGTCCCTATTGTACCTGACTTCACCACCATCACCCGGCAATGCCTTCCAGGCACCCACTACTCTCCAAGTTAAAATCTACCTCTGTCATCTCCCCTAAACTTTCCTCTTAAACAGATGTCATCTGATATTTGCTATAGTTGCCCCAGGAAAAGGTGCTGGCTGTCCACCCAATTATCACTCACATGATAAAAGTACTCTCATATTAAAACATCTCTCAGGTTCTAAGGTTTCAATTTTTATATAATTTGCCTCTATAAATTGAAATATTAAAGATCATAGTGAATTGATAATCTTTTAATGGATGACGCCACCATGGGCAATTATTACCAGAGGCCCAAAAATATTTGCTGCGCATTTAAGGCTCCTCCAACCACTCTGGCTGATGTAAAATATTCCAACTCACCATCTGAAGAAAAACTGAGCAGCTTTCCCAATGATCTCTAATGCTTAATCGATATTATCTGAAACAGATTAATTTATTCATCGTGTTTCCATTTGAGACCTTTCTTGCACAAAATGACCTTCCAAGTTTTCTGGAAAACAATAAAATTAATGCCTTCAATGGAACTGCTTGATGCAAGAAAACAGGTACAGGAGAAATGCAACGGGGCATGTAGCATCCATCGGAGGTAAAGGGTAACCAATATGTCAGGCCTGGGATCTCCATCAGGTAGGCCCCAGCATCTGAAGACTTTCTTGCTTAACTCCATCTGGCTCTTCATTGCCTGCTTAGCCATTCAATATGATGATGGTTGATCTGCCTGAGGCCTCCCTGTGCTGTTTCAAAAATGTAGCTGCCATCTTTTTTAAATACTTCCAGTGATTCAGTCTCCCGAGGTTAGAGAATTTAAGAGACTTACCATCCTCTGTGAGAAGTGAGCAATATCTGAGCATTCTGCTTTAAGAGGCCACTCCTTATCTTGTAACCATGTCTCCAGCTCCAAGTGAAATCATGCCCTTTCCTTATTAATGGCAGACCCAGAGCACCTCAAAGAAAAGCTGTAATTTCGGATATATCAGACCCTTCAGCTGTTTTGTTTGTAATGGAACATAAAATCAGGAGTGGATCGATCAGCCTCTTTCAGGGTTTCAATAATTTAATCAGGCTCCTGGATAGACTCGTGGATGTGCATCAGAAGAAATTTTCTTTAATTTGGGCATTATCATTTGGCCTGTTGCTCTGTTCTATGTTCTCTGATATAGATATGAACCTAAAAACCTGAATAATTGGTCAGATATTTCCAATTATTCAGCCACCTTAAACGCTTGATTGACTTGCTACTAATTTAAGAGCAATGCCAAACAAAGATTTTTTTTGGAAATGTAAAATTCTGTCATCAAAGCACGTGGAATCTAATAATAATTTGGGGAGGCATGGTTGGTGTAGCGGTTAGGGCAACATTTTTACTGTGCCAGTGATTGGGACTGGACTTCGTATCCCGAGCTGTCTGTAAGGAGTTTGTACATTGTCCCCGTGTCGGCGTGGTTTTACCCCGGGAACTCTGGTTTCCTCCCACTGTTCAAAATGTACCAGGGGAGTAGTTGAATTGGGTGTAAATTGGATGGCACAGTTGGAAAGATACCTGATAAATTCAGAAAGAAATAATGGCTCATAGTGATGTTGCTTTTGGAGGAAGGGGCCATTCAACTGCAGGACAGTTGCTCTACATGACTGACTTTCGTTCTCTTTGAAAGATATTTTTATGCATGGCACAGGAATTTACACATGATATAATGTGCGACCTGAAGAGTGATATATGTCTGATTTATCTAATAATAAATACGACACTTTAATGTGGAAATTAGTCTCACATAGCGTCCACTTTCACAAGCTCTATAAATACTACTTTAATTAACATTTGCTCAAAGTCCTTAAAAATGTTGTATTTTCCTCCTCATTCAATCACCAAGTGGCTTACTCAATGCAAACTGCAGACACCCAGACTGACATCACCCTGAAATATCTGTTACTGCAGAGTACACCACTGCTTGGGATGTAACTCCTGTTTGAACAGTTGCTTCAGCCACATGCTGCGCTGCACATTATATGCATATTTTACAAGCTAGCTCCCTCAAGTTATATAAGCACACGCACTCTACGAGAATATTTTTACACGTTCAAAGAACACATGCAATTAATAGCGGGCATGCAAAAGTATAACCGGCAATTTATAGTGAGTGTGGGAATACTAGCGAACATGGGAATATAATAGTGGCATCGAAAGAACACGCACAATTAATAGCGGCCGTGGGAAAGACGTGCAGCCAATTTATTGTGAGTGTGGCAATATTATAGCAAGTATGAGAATATAATAGCAGCAATGAAAGAATGCGCACAATTTATAGTGACCATGAGAAAGATGCAATTTATAGCAAGTGTGGGAATATTATAACAAATATGAGAATGTAATAGCAGCAATTGAAGAACGTGCACAATTTATAGTAGGCATGGAAATTTTGATCTTGGGAATATCTCTTTGTATTCCTTATCAATGCTAATTTCCCAGACCCATCCCTGATGGAGGAGATTAAAATATTGAGTCTCTGATTTAAGATAACATTGGAATTAAAATCCTGCTTAACTCTGAAGCTTGTCTTCAATCTATTTAATTTTCTCTCCAAAACTTGTTCGTGTGTAGCAGCAGGATATCATCCATATAATGGGCAATTGACACCTCAGGGAGAAGTTATTGGATGTTAATTGTGGGAGATTCTGGGTATGTGCTTGAATTATGTCCTATTTAAATGCAAATTGATTTTTCCAGCCAGAATTTAGAATACTACACATGCATATTATATGAAAATATTTCAACACAATTTAGGATTTTCTGTGTGTTATATGCATGTGTGGGTTAAATGAGTGAAAATACAATAGTTGAAAGAATGTTGTAGTATATACAACTAATAATTATTGGTCATGGCAGGAAAAATTTTCTTTTCTAAAACTTTAATCCAGATGCTTTGATTAACTAAGCTCTTGAACATTGTTCAGGCAGGGGATTGGAAATAGACCAAATGCTGGCTTTTGGAACGTCATAAATAGCAATATTTTACAAAATAAACCATGCGTAGGTCTTGATTTCTCTTTTAATTTTAATTAAAAACATAAATAAGCCCAAAATACACTCTTAAAATAATAAATTTGTGTTTTTACACCAATAAAATTATCTGCCATTAAGTGTCAAACATACAGAAATTATATTTTCATAAATTATTTCTTTAAGAATGCTACAAGTGACAAAATGCAAATATTCGTATCTGGTCAACCTCATTAAATTGTTAGAGAGTTTGGCAGTGGCATAAATGACCTATGATGGTTGATCTTTCAATATGTACATATTGTTATAAAATCTTATTTCAATTTTGTTGTGCTTCATCGAGTCCTGAAATATGTGCATCTTGATTGAAGTCTTTTAGGAATCAAAAGTTATTTCACAGTTGCAAGTGATCCCAGGAATCAAATGCCAATCAGCCTTTAAAGTGGCAAGTGTGAAAGCAAAATCAATTCAATGCCAGCATCAGGTGACGTCATCTGACGCCTGGAATTGATGGCCTCGACCCCTAGTACAATCCACGGCATCTGCAGACATTGGCATTGCAATCAAGCAAATGTGAAAGGAATAATTGCTTTGTGAGATTGAAATTACTCAAGTTTTTGAGTGAGTGCAAGAAGAAAAGATTAAAATGAAGGTATAAACTTTGCCATGGGAAAGTCACAGTGAGAGAGAGAGAGAGGGAGAGAGAGAGCGAGGGGGAATAGCAATAGACAGCAATAAGTAGCAATAGTGGACAATTTTTAAACAGCGTGAGAAAATTGGTAGCGCTATAGCACACAAATTATAAAGAACGTGGGGAGAAAAGCAATGGCAGATCTGATGCAGCAGAGAATGCTCCATGTATGCAGCTGGGCATACAGCCCTTTCTCTGCTGCATGGCATTCTGGGAAGGCAGGTCCACCACTCGCTTTTTCCCATGGTGTTTATAAATTGTACACGATAGCGCTACCAACTTTTCCACGCTATATAGTGCATTATAATGTCATAAACCTTCCCATGCTGTATAAATTGAGCGCTATAGCACTACTAACTTTCTCACCCTGTTTAAAAATTGTCCGCTATGACTATTTATTGCTCCCACTTTCCCACGGTCCCTTATAAAGGGTTATATAGGTCGGCATAACAACAACAGGGGCTGAAGGGCTCATACTGTGCTGTACATAAAGCTTATAATGTTCTAATTAAGCATGATTAATTTTGTTCAAATATAAGATCATAATATATTGATCAAAATCTAAAGCAGGTCCACCATCGCTCGATGCATCATGACGTCATCGGTAGAAGGTAGAATAGTCCTAATCCCGGGGATGGCTCCTTGCAAGTGTGAAAGTGTTCAGTGTCCCAGTTAGGAGTGGTCAAGTGTGAAAAGTCAAACCCCCACATTCCTATCCCGGGACACTGAATGGTCATTTTAGTGGGATGCAAGTGTGAAAGGGGCTAAGGGTACCCAATTTTGCCAAAACAATAATGATAATATAAATGATAAAGTCAGTCTATTGTCACGTACATTATAGGAAATATAAGTGCACTGAAATCTTTATTTGATGAAGTTGAACAGGTAATTTGTAATGAAAAAAACGAACTACAATTGTATAGATTAAATTAATGTGATAACAAATGGAAATGATAAATAAATAATAAATAGCCACTGAAACCAAGGCTCAAGGAAGCAAAGTGAGATTAGAATAAGGCATCAGATAGTCAAGGGATGTTTCATGAGTTGAACTGTTCTTGAACATCAAAGTGCTGGTCTTCAGCCTTCTGTACCTTCTACCCAAATGTATCAACAAGAAGAGGTTATGACCATGGTGATGGGTTTTCTTTATGGTGTTGGCTGCCTTCCTGAGGCAGTAAGTCACATATAAATGTCTGCAATCAATGGGACATCAGAGCCTGGGATGAACTTGGCTTGGTTTGCTATCTTCTGCTGCATTCCTGGACCTTCTGATTACCAAACCAGGCAGTGATGTGACCAGTCAGTATACTTTACATAGTGCACCTGTAGAAATTTGATAGAGTATTCAATGACATGCCAAATCTCTTCAGATTTCTGCTTGTACTTTTATCACTAATAAAAATACAAGAAGTAACAAACTAATCCAAAGTTGAAAAAAAATATGACTTGAAAATATCTGTCACATTCTTAAAAAGATTTTTTACAGAGTTTCCCTAAGAAGTAGACTTTGAAACAATATTAATTATACACGATCTCTGTATTCTGTATTCCAGTTGGATTGGAAATTTGCAAAGACTTTGAATTAAATGAAATAATGATCATGGAATCAAATATTTACTGCGCTGGGAAAGGTAGCCAAAATTTTAAAATATCCTCTCTGCAAAAGCATTTACAAACAGCTCTTTGGTGTATTAAATGTAAGACAACATTTGCTTAACATTATTTTACAGATAATTAGAAACACACACACACATTTCATGATTTAAATATATATTTAACAATAATTAAGCAGTTTTTATCTAATTATTTATTAGTTCTATTTGAAAAGATTGCCACATATATAACTAGTCATTGCTTTTTAATTATCTATTCTGTCTCAGTTGTTTCGGTTCACTGATCGGAAATCTGCTAACATGCAGGAAATATATTATTGGAAAAGGTTGGGCAAGCATGATCAAATTTGGAGATACTGCAGTGGAGGGGGTATATGTTTTCCAAACCCTGAAAATGGTGAAATGTTAAATTAAAAACATAGGTAACCAAAAACATGCAAATATCAAAGACAGACTTGTGTTGTAATGTCCATTTATCTGTTGCATGCCCTTCATTCCACAACTCTTTCTCACCACTGGCCAACACATAAACGTAAATGCTCTATTGGTTCATTAGTAATTATGGGAAGGACTGTGACTTTTAATCTAGCTGTGTTTCATTTGATTTTTGTGCATGCTAAAGGCAACAAAAAAAAATCCTTCCCACTCCAAATTCAAAGAGGAATTGGCCACGTATACATCAGCAGAAATCTATTTGTTGCAATGATCATTACATTCACCGACTGACTAACTCTCTTAGCTTCCCTGAGTAATTCTTAATCTCTTGCTAAAGGATAGCATTTTAGTTTCACCTTATCAAAGCTTATTATGCAGATCATCGTTCAAACCGCAGAGGGCAAATTCAGCTTGAGCACTCAGACTGAAAGAGCAATGTTCGCGGTGGGGTTTTATTGAAGTTAATTTTATTAGAAGCGGGTTTCACTCCGACTCAATGGCCAGCCACGTTAATGTGAAACAAATGAGCTTCAGGCATGAATTTCTTAAACAAGAAATTCCTGACATGAATAATTGTAGGCCTTGAAGGAGGAAAGATGTCTGTAGCATGGTATGTAATTTACAGTGAGGGCAAGAAAATGAAGCACTCTGTATAGCCGCATCCATTAATCTGCTGTTTTTATTGCTGGTTTTGATATTCTGTTTGAGAATATAGCTCAGTTATTATCATCGCCCAAAGCCAATCCCCGAGGTACTAATCCATATCAATGTGCACAGTAACTCCCAATGCACAGTTACTATGTTAACTTAGCAGATCATTCTATTTAAGTGGATGGACCATTTACAGATTGCACTTCCTCATTTCCTTACCTCACCTTTTCTGATTAAACTGTTGACCATTCATGATCACTTTATTTGTGGCCGTGTTCAACACCCTCTACAAAATTCTCTTCTCTCACTATTAACCGATTTCCTCTTTGCATTCAAACCCACGCTCCTCTGTCTATAACACATGTCTATGTTATAACATGTGCTGCTGTTTAAAACCACCCAGCCTCATCTGGTCGATTGCATTTTGCACTCACGTTGATGATAAGAGTTTATTGTCCTATGCATAAGTACATCGTGCAGATGAGCTGAAATTCTTGTTTGCTCCAGCTGCACAGGTGCATAAAATACCTTCTCCCACCAGTCGACCCAAGTTCTCACTCCCTCAGCTCACCTTTCCCAGCTTGCCCCCTTCCACCACCAAACTCCATGCGCAATCATTTCCCTCCTCATCTGATCCAAACTAGAATTTAGCAGATTCCTGTTCCAACTCTCCCCCGCATATCCAAAAACCGGCCATCTTTCTTCTTCCCCCCACACTCCACCTCCCCCTCCCCCACCCAGTCCTGATGGCAGGTATCGATGTGAAATGCCTCTCCAGAGTTCTTCCAGATTCCAGTCTTTTGGGTCTCTATCTTCAACTAAGACTGATTCTAGTAATAAGAACTTTATTCTTTTTAATGGAATAAGTCATCACATGTAATTAAAAAGCTGCTTTCAGATGGAATCGCTAGAGAATGGAGCTTCGGAGCCGGCTGCGGGTGTCTGCGAAGGGACATTCAGGTGGCAGAGCTGAAGGAGGCGTTCTGCCACCTGAAAGGTCTGAAGTGGGGAGAGGGGCCGCAGAGCAAACGCTGGCTCCTGAATCCGGGGAGGGGCAGACGTCTGACAGTTTTAAGCGTCTGGAACGTTGTGTTAATTTTTACTTGATGTTGTTGTTTGAAAGAAAGCTTTTACGCTCCCATTTTTAAATTTATTGATAATGCTGAAAATTTGCTAGCCTTTAAATTGTAGAGATTCCCTCCTATCCATGATCACTATTGTTATAAGTCTGAACTGCATTAGTAAAGTGACCTTATACGATACATCAATGTTCCTACAATCCGCGCTCCCATTTCAAGTATGATCCTTCACAGCGACCAACGCCGGTGTGTGCAACAATATTAGTCCTGAGAGTTACAGCCATGGACTGCTCTGTTTGGTTCACCACTGCTTTCACGTCTCCTCGCTCCCTGACATCCCCCTCTTCGCTGCCTGACAGCCCCCCGGCGGGGGATTGTGGGGCTGGGGCGGCCTGTAGGGGATTACGGGGCTGGGGCAGCCATTCCCGAGAATCCGGACTTATCGAAAGCTCTCACCTTTTAAATTTAGTGGGATATTATGTGCGTGCATAAGCACTACAGATGCACAGTGGCAACAACCAACCACTTTATTTTTCTTTAAAATGCTCGTTTTGATAAATGAACGACGCTGTATTTGCTTATGAATAAACTGTCACAATTCTACTGTTCATCACTTCTTTATTCCTCCTTAAATTTGAATTTTAAAATTACTGCCCAAGAATCCAGATAATCAGGACCCAATCCCCGAGCAGTCTGGATTTTCACAAGAAGTATCATAAACCATTTTGTTCCTTGCTTGGTAATTCAGCACCATCTCATAACCTCCAACTACAATGAAAAAACAGGAGTAGCAATACTACCACATCAGGTTCTTTTTCCACTGCTGGAGCACTTTACTCAGCTGCAAAGCACCTGAACCTCGAGGGCGGAAACAATTTACAACAGCTCAAACAACTTCTTAGAGCAGGATGAGAAATCTCAATACTACGGCCGCCCCAACACCACAGTCCCCTGCCAGCTGCCCCAGCCCCGCAGTCCCCCGCTGGCCACCCCAGCCCCGTAGTCCCATGCCGGGGTGACTGTCAGGCAGCAGGGAGGGTAGGTGTCCACAGCGGGGAGGGTAGGTGTGCGCAGCGGGGAGGGTAGGTGTGCACAGCGGGGAGGGTAGGTGTGCGCAGCGCGGAGAGTAGATTTCGGCAGCAGGGAGGGTAGATGTCCACAGCGGGGAGGGTGGCTGTCACCAGTGGGGAGGGTGGCTGTCAGCGGGTCGCCAGCTGATTGTCAACAGCCTGCCCGCTGCTAGGCACCTGAAAACTGCTAGCCTGTCTGAACTGCTCTCAGATGTAACGGGGGAATTCTTGAAGTAAGATATTATACCTACAGGACAAGGGTTAGGTAGGTAAACCTCCTGGCTGGGTTCTCCACTTTCAGGTGGCCACCCGACAACCACATAGGAGTACAATAGGCTGCTTTACAGTCGGGTATTGTAGCCATCTGAAAGTGGCTACAGGGAACAGTTAAGAAGGAGGGTCAGGCATTTACCGGCCTCCTATTTGGTTTGAGAGTGATTATCAGATCATGAATTCCAGGTGGGATATTTTGTTTTTTCTGCAATTCTGTAAAACAAGATTAAAGGATGTGCAAATGATCAATAAAGGCACCTTATTATTATTTTTCATAAACTAGGGATAAAAATATCAAATACTTTAATTGTGAAAATTGTGTCCTCTCCATTTATATGTATTGGAAATATTATCAACATTTTACTTTGCCTCTTCTTGCCAGAACGTTTCTCATTTTGCAATGGATTGAGGAGACATTTACAGATCTTCATTGTTGGAAACAAATTTGCTCTCCCAAAATCCCCAGGTGATACTTTCATTCAGATAAAGTCTCACTTGCAGATTGGTATTGAGAAAGACTATGATTATCTCCACAATTAGTCAGTAAACATTTACCAATCTCATGAGTCATTTACAAGTGCCACTTAAAATGTGCTAATGCTTTTTGACATTTTTGTGTACTCTTTTGTCTGAGGGATCCATGTTATACCATATAAAGAAAAGTAACGATAAATTAATCCACAATGCATCACATGAACATAGAACACTACAGCACAGTACAGGCTCCTCAGCCCTTGATGTGCTGACCTCTATATTCCTACCAAAAAAAAATTTTAAACTAAACCCTTCCTACCTTGTAACCCTCTACTTTTCTTTCATTCCTGTGTCTGACTAAGAGTCTCTTAAATGCCCCTCATGTTTCAGTTTTGCCACCATCCCTGTCAATGCATTCTAGGCACCCACAACTCTCTGTGTAAAAAAAATTACCCTGATGTTTCCCCTAAACTTTCCTGCCTTCATATTTTCTTTTATTTTGCAATTTTCACAGGGGTTTGAATGACAAGAGACAGTGAGGAATATACATTATGCGTACTGAGGAAGTATTATTGAATTAAAGGAAAATTTTAGCTATAGCAATGCCAGTGAAATATCCTCAAACAATATCTTCCCACATCACACTAGGAAAAATATTATAAGCTATATGAAGTGGCTATTAGTTTGCACAAGAAGCAGGAGTAGTGCCTTTGGGCTGGTTTACCAGGAAGAAGAATCAACCTTGTGCAAAAGCATGCCCACATTTGGCCACTCAAATTTTCTGGTTATTGTTAAATCAACTCAAGTCATGTTTATTTTCATCAGATTGTACAAGTACAACCCAGCAAAACAGTGTTTTCCAGTCCTCGGTGCATAACATGCAGACATACAACCAGATATAACACACATACAGACAAACAATATATATGCAGGACAAGTATAAATATTGTTTCATAAATATGAGAGTCTCGGACGGTTATGCAGCAACTTTTCTTCTCCCGCTCCATCACCCATCATTTTCACCTACTTCATGGAACTGGCAAGATTTGTAACATGTCCCCGTGGCTCAGGAGCATACAATGAGTATTTAAGGACTTGTCTAATTTAACCTGAAAGAGCTTGTGTCTCCTGACTTTGTTCAGTGGTATTTGCCAAGTTAAAAGCTCCCTGTGCTTTCTTACGCCCATATAATAAATCAGGTGATTTCCTGGACAAGAGTAAGTCATTTCTGAAAAGAGCTGTCATATAGTATATGTCATAATAAAATTCAAATTATCATTCAATATTGCACTTAATCCATGAAATGTAATTTATCATTGCAAAGTAGGGCATTGACACTCAAAGTATGCTGTTACAAAACCAATGGAGAATCGTGTAGAACATGTTTTTAAGCAAGAATCTCAAAATCTCATTGATCATTCACAATAAACTGCAATCATTCACGACAAAATGCAATTATGCTACCCTTTATCAATCTGTCGATTTATACTGCTTTATCATTATGAACCAGCCCAAAAATCCTGTGACTCAATTTTCCCTGACTTCAGCTGTTCTTTACATCATCTGTCAACAAACAGAGAAATTTGCCTATGTTCAGCCTTGACTCTTCCTTATCATATCAGTCCTGCTTGCTGACTGAGCCTTGAGGAATTATGGGCTAGGAGTATGATGTAATCTTTGTTGATAAGAATAGAGAGTAGTATAATGCCAGTTGCTTGCATAGTGCGATTGTGACATAGAAGTTAAACATTTCTTTATGGAATAATCATCAAAAAAATCAGGTCTGTCCATTCAATTATTTTGTGAAGCTAATTTCGGTAATAAACGCACAATGCTTTTGTGTTACTGAGTGTTTCCTAATGTAGCACTTAAAAAAATGTACAAGGCTTTTGACCAGCTGTTCTGTATTTCATTGATAATAATGTACAATTTATCTTTCACTGAATTGTATAAACTGTATTGATCATGAAGTTTAGAGTCCATGAGGATATCAACTGTTTTTATTCCTGCAGACTGCATCAAGTTATTAGGCCTCCATTTGGCACATTCAGCCTATATCTAATGGTGCACAAGGAGTGAAACACAGAAGTCTGCAGATGCTGTGATTGTGGTAAAAACACACATAAATCCTGGGGGACCTCTGCCAGACTCACAACGTCCATAGGAAGTGAAGATATTGTGTATTACCGTGAAGCCTTCTTCAAGGCATAAGCAAAGAAAAGGAAGATGTAAGATTAAAAACTGAAGTCTGGCGGGAGGAGGGAAGAAGTCCAGACCAACAAATGGTATTATTGGATATGATAAGAGGAGAGGCGAGAATTGATTTTGGCTCACAATCCCAGTGTTTCTGTTTAATCCTAAATTGTCCTCTAAATTCCACAGTCTCTCTATTACAAAGACAACTTATTTCTATTTTCAAATAGTACCTTCTTGATTTACTATGTTTCTTTTTAATAAAGCACCTATTTGGCTGCAGCAAGTCCTCATTCTTATTAAATAAATTTAGTGAGATGTAATCTCTTTCAGATGCAGGCATAAATGTTGCACCTTTCTAACACTTTACCTCTTGAGTTCTACCCTATAAATTCTTAAATTTGCTCAAAATGGATATATCACATTGGACTCAAATCCAAATCATCCATATCTTTCATCAGCCTGCATTGTCTACTTGTTGTATTAAATTCAAAATACTGAAGAAAATAATGATAAGGAATACATTTCAAGCCCATTTATTCCCCTGTATTCCCCTGATTCAGTAAATAATACACTCTGTTGCAAAATTCTAGGAAGGCTCAGTTCTGGTCTCCAATTTATAGAAAGGATATAGATAAAGTGGAGAAGGTGCAGAGAAGGTTTACAAGGATGCTGCCTGTCTTACAGCATCTGGATTACAGGGAGAGATTAAGGAGACTGTGACTTTATTCATTGGAATGTAGACGACTGAGAGGGGACTTGATAGAGGTATTTAAAATTATGAAAGGAATAGATAGACTAGACATAAACAGACACTTTCCCCTGAGGGCAGAGGAGGTTGAAACAAGAAGCCATGAGTTAAGGGTAAAGGGGCAACACTTTAGGAGAAATATTAGAGGTGGCTTTTTCACTCAACGAGTGGTGGCAGAATGGAATGAACTTCCGGATGACATAGTGGCGGCAGGGTCCCTTCTGTCATTTAAGAGGAGGTTGGATGTGAGGGGGTTGGAGGGTTATGGGCGGAGAGCGGGAGGTTTGAGCTAGTGGAGTTGTTCTAGTGAACCGGTGGAGACTTGAAAGGCCGACATGGCCTGTTTCCGCTCCGTAAATGGTTATATGGCTATATTTGGAAATTGTTGCATATTTTTTAAGTGTGTAACAGAATGTCAACTCACTTTCAGTTTACTATTAAAATGATAAAGCAGTATAAATCGACAGATTGATAAAGGGTAGCATAATTGCATTTTGTTGTGAATGATTGCAGTTTATTGTGAATGATCATGGAGATTTTGAGATTCTTGCTTAAAAACATGTTCTACACGATTCTCCATTGGTTTTGTAACAGCATACTTTGAGTGTCAATGCCCTACTTTGCAATGATAACACTGCCACCAGTCCATCTGTCCTAACTTTTTTTCCAAATTATGTGCCTACTCTTTTCATAGTCAGTGCAAAAAATGTTCAAACGGCTTCTTGAAGTTTGTAAAATCATAATAATCTATTATTTTTGGCAATGCATTTCCTATACCCACTGCTTTTACTGGATACATAAAAGTGAGGTTTTTGACCTATATGCTATTTGATCTTCACATTCTCAGGATGAGGAATATTGTCGTAGATCTTTTTCCTTCTATAACTGTTCTTAGTATTTAACACTGAGGTATTAAGAAGGGACAATATAGAGCCTTTCATAACCTCAGGGCAGCTGAGTCTTGATGCACAGCTAATAAATAACCTTTAGAGTGTAGTGAATGTTGTAATTAAGGGAACCTTGAAGTCAGTAAAGTACTATGCGGAACAAAGAAAGATATGATCAGATATCTATTTCAGTGGTTACTGAATGTTTACAAAGCCTTAAAACAACTCTTCAAATAGTGCCGTGGATGTTTTTTTTTAAATTATACCCATGAATGTAGATATGGTCCTGCATTTGCATCTCATCTAACAAACAGCATCTTTGATAGAACTATACTGCTTTGTACGTACCAATCCTGTCAGGCATGTAGAGTGACCTCGAGCTCACAACCTCGAGGGAGTTGGCTGTTGAGTTAATCTGGAACCAAGTAACTATAAATATATATATTGTACTCAGTTCATACCAGTAATAATCTTGATGTTGGGTAACAAATTTAATTGTTTCTAATTCACCAGACACTTCTAGTTCAAAATAGCCTGTAGTTCATCCATAATGTCAACTAATCCATCCTCACTTCAGTGCCTTATATTTGTTATCTGACATAAATCATTTGTATATTTTCAATAATCCTTTTATGCTAAGTTAGATCCAACAAAATTGACTGAAAAATGTACTGTTTGAAGAGTATGATAATGATCTGCTGGTCCCATCTGCTGTTTGATTTTAAGTCTGTATTCATATTTGCAGATGAAATTGATGAATAAACATTTCTGGGAATAAGGTCCTGACTATTTCTCCCGATAACCGTAACTTGTGAAACTCTTGATCTTTCAGTGACAAATTTCACTGTAGGAATCTTTCTGAGGTTGTTAAAGTGAAATAATTGGAGGAGCATATTCTTTGAAGAATATATAACAAAGTTAGAAATTGCATGGATCAAACAACATTGATTCGCTGCTGTGCTCTCTCCATTTTTTTCCAGGTATGACTATTTATTTGCTCTCTCATTAAAAACCGCAATTTCTTTCAGAATTCTTGTGTAATGGTGTACCGTACTCCAAAAATGCATGGGCCATCCAGTTAGTTCTCTGTTCCAACATGGTGGCTATAAACTGGATTCCTTTTGTAAAATGACATTCTTTATTTTGCTGATATGAGTGACTCTCGTCTGACAACTGCTGCAATTGCCTGATCAATGTACCCAAGTAAATCTCGAATTGTGACTAGATCTTACTTGATGCTTCCTCCTTAAAATAACCGCAGGAAATGTGAAAATTATGAAATAGTTGGACATGCTTTGGCTCATGTTTTTTTAAAGTGTTTTTTTAAAGTTATACATACTGACATACAGTATGGTAACAGGCCATTTTGGCCCATGAGCCCATGCTATTCAATTACATCTAATTACACCTACAATCCCAATATGTTTTGGAGGGTAGGAGGAGACTGGAGCACCCAGAGAAACCCACGCAGAAGCGGGGAGAACATGCAAACTCCTTACAGACAGCACCAGGTTTGAACCTTTGGTGTGCTAACTGCTACACTACCAGGGCCACCTGGTAACGTTTGCAAATGGGAGCTGAGAATGCAAAACAGATTCTCCGGGAAATATCTTCAACACAAAGGCAGGTATTTTTCATGTCCTGTCACGTATGATGCCCGAGCTGCCGAGCTCTTATCTCTTGATGGGAAATCCAGAACAAGTAGGTATTGTTTTAAAACTAAATTTGAAACTAAGACAATGTTTGCCATACAAAGTGAAATGGAAAGGCAAAGCTTTCTCATCCAACATGAAATGAAATTTTCAAGATTAAGTTTGACAATTTTATATTGATCTATTTTAACAGTTTAGAGATATAGCACAGTAACAAGCATGTCTGCCCAACAACCCCGCACCACCCAAATACATATGCTATGTGACCCATTAACCTTCTAACCCCAGTCAGTTTGGCATTACTTAGAGGAAACCCACATGGACAAGGGGAGAATGTGCAAACTCCTTCCAAACAATGCTGGATTTGAAGCAGGATCGCTGACGCTGTAATAGCAGTGTGTTAACCGCTACACTAAGCATATCAAAGCTACAGTGTTATACAGCATGAATTATTGTTGCAACATGTTTCTTCTATTTCTCTAAAAGCTTCTTTCTGAACTGGTATGATTAAAATCCTTGATTTTTAAGAAACAATTATGTAGAAGTGGCTTAACATTATGACTTTTAAAGGGAACACCTCTGTCTTCTGCTGCCAGTACACTGATTGGCCCATCATGCCCAGACACACTCTGTTCGCTCTCCTCTCAATGAGAAGATGGATTAAGAGCATGAAAGCAGGCACCAATCAGCTGAAAAATAGTTTATCTCCATGGCCATCATGCACCTGAATAAAACCTGTAACAATGCGATGATACTGTGCTTGGTGTTAATTGAACTTTCTTTTTATTGTAATACTTTTCTCTGTACTCTCTACACAGCTGTATGAATGTTAGATATGTTTTTTACACCGTCGCTAGGTGCCACAAAATTATTTCCAATTTCCCGGAATGTAGTCTGTGTAAAAAGATTGGAACGGGAATAAGGACTCATTCCCATTCCAACAATTTACCTCCTCGACCCCTAGTTATTTTCATGGATCACCTGCAGTCTCAACTGAACTGCAGGCGATCCATGGACAACAGGCAAATGAATAGGACATCCAGCCTCCTTAAATATCGCACTTCAGGTATTCTGTCTAAACTCGCAGTGTGATACAGATATTTGGAGTTTTACTCATTCCTGTGTCAACGGCCACTCTCAGAAGGTAGAGAGACATTTCAGAATGGAAAATCAGGTATGTTCTATGTGAAAAAAAAAACATAAGAGATAACCTGTTATTCTGTTCATAGGAAAATCATTCTCACTGTACTAGATATTTCGTGACTGATACATTGAAACATAAATAGCGTCACAGATCAGGCTCTTGTGAAAGTTTAGGTTGCAATTCAATGAAATGGTGCCAGTATTTCTGAGGACAAGTTTAATTATTGACTTGAAATGGAATTTTGCTGTGAAGCAAAATCGTCGGCAATTCTTTTTTCTTCTGCGGCTTTTACGTTATAGGCAGGAGCCACCAAGCTCCTGGTGAATTAGTGTCAAATAGTCAGCAAGGATATCCATGAAAATTTACCATGATTGACCTCTAGATGAGCTTCTTGGCTTTCCTAGTACCAATCACAACAATGTCTGCATTCATTTTGAGTTATTTGCAGATTCTGCATGTCCTGTGGTATCAGACCCAGTGACAACAAAGAATATGGGAGAACAAAGTAGCTTTGTTCTGTTGACAAAGTAGGAAAGCTCGCTTGTCATGACTATCGAGGAGCCATCCTGTACGCAATTCATGCTCCATACCTGTGCTTGCAAATAATGTGTTGCAGAAAACCTGAAAACAGCCCTTCCCTTCAGCAAACTAGTCTAACAAAGACTTTGATCTTTGTTTACATTTGGTAATACAGCACAGGTTACTTGAGGCTATCGGCTCCTCTAATTACAAATTAGAAGGTGTTGAATCTGTCACAGATCAATATGGACTTTGGACATGTGTGTGGTTACTGTCAATATACGGAGTAATGACTTTTTACCATTTTATTATTTTTAATCAGAGTGTAAAGCAATGCAAAACGACACAAGGGTTATTTCGAGGATACCATGCAAAAGTGTGGATTTTGCTCTTGTTGACTGGGTAATGGGACCTAGAGTTTTTCAGAGATTTCCACTCAAAAGTTATGATGATCTGGTTTCTAAATTTCTTCTCTGTGCAATCATATGACATATACCAACTGAGATGGCCAGTGGATACTGCTCTTTTGCTTAAAGTAAGAATCGTCCACAAGAGTTAGTTCCAGGCACCATCTTTTACACCCCTGTTGAAATTAATGCCAAATTCAAAATGTACAAAATAAAATTGGTTGTAACTGTCAAAATATTGTATCAAGTTAAAATTCACTTTGCCCATTTGAACATCCTTCAACTCTTTGGTGCTGTCTGTTTATCTTGTTTATCAATTTGATCAATTGAATTCTTGGCACGGACTGCACAGCGACAATTCAAACATTCAAAGGTCAAAATGTGTGGACTCCACCTATTTCAATAGCTCTTGTTTTTCTGATGCAGTGAACAATGTGCTATATTCATTGCTGAAGAGACAATAAAAGCAATTAGAAACTAGTCATTACATAGAAAGCAAGTATTTTCTTCAGATCAATCTCAAATGGCTGTCAAGTAACAATTCAATAAATGTTTTAATTTTTTAAATCATCTTAATCTGGTTTTACTCATTTTCTGAAGTGATATTCCCTTTTGTAATTGTTGTTGACAAAACAATTCTGATTTTACCCAGCAATGTGGTCAGTATTTTAATGTGTAAGCATTTGCTGTCTTATCTGAAGCAAATAAAAGAAAGGCTATCTTTTCCATGAGCTAATCTTTGCTCTCTTTTTCCAAAGTCAGGTTTCAGTAATCAAATCAGGAGACAAATCAAGAGTATCATTCAGCAATTTCTTTCAACAAATTTGTACGATACAAGTGTTGCAACCATGCCTTAAAATATGAAAAGTATAGTTGTCTCATTAAGGCACAGTTACTCCCACAACTCAGTGAACAAGATGAACTCTACTGATAGCAAAGGCAGCACCGATTTAAAAATCCAAATAATATTCGTAGCTTCTTGTGTGCAGCTCTCTCTGTTTGGAAAAAAAAGATCCCCAGTGATCACTCAAGACATTTGCTGCCTTCTTCTTCATTTTAAGCAGCCGTGGACCATGAATCAATGAGGATGCTCAATTTGAGGGCTCTTTATGTACTATAATTGTGAAGTCTCAAGTCACATTTATTCATACCATCCCCGCATGGTAGAGAAGAGATAGTGTTTCTCCAGGACCATGGAGCATATTTACATAAAAATAAGTTAGAATAGAAAAATTAAAATATTAAGACGTATTTAGTAGAAGTCCACCGTCCTTATATGTTCTGGGAATTCAGGAGCCTGATGGCTTGGGGGAAAGAAACTGTTGTTCTATCTGGATGTAAGAACCCAAGTGCTATGGTACCTCCTACCAGATGGCAGAAGGGAGAACAGTTTACATGAAAGGTGTGTGTAGTCCTTCACAATATTTATTGACTTTCATCTGCATCGAGTGTTGTAGATGTCCTTCATGGTAGGAAGAGAACCCCCAACGATCTTTTCTGCTGACCTCACTATCCTCTGCGGGGTCTTGCGGTCCGAGGTGGTCGAGCTTCCAAACCAGTCGGTGATGCAGTTGCACAGGATGCTCTCGATACATCCTCTGTAGAATGTAGTGAGGATGGAGGGTGGGAGATGAACTTTCCTCAGCCTTCGCAGGAAGTAGAGGCACTGATGGGCTTTCTTGGCTATGGAGCTGGTGTTAAGGGTCCAGGTGATATTCCCTGCCAAGTGCACTCCAAGGAACTTGATACTCAACGGTTGAGCCATCAATGGTCAGTGGAGTATGGTCCCCCGAGCCCTCCTGAAGTCGACAACCATCTCTTTTGTTTTATTCATGTTCAGATACAGGTTGCTGGTTCAGCGGCTGCACCTCTATACGCTGACTCCTCATTCTTATTAATAAGACCCACTATGGTCTTGTCATCAGCGAACATGATGATGTGGTTCGAACTGTGTTTAGCTGCACTGTCATGGGTCAGCAGAGTGAACAGCAGGGAACTAAGCAGCAGCTCGAGGGGGTCCCCCATGCTCAATGTGATGGTCTTGGAGGTGCTATTACCAATCTGGACTGCTTGAGGTAAAGGGAACTTCAAGATCTTTTTGAACAAGAACATTTTGTAGACTCCCTCGACATTAATGATCATTTGCATTTTCATTCTTTCTTCCAAAGTAGATAAGCTCATATTTTTCCACATTAATATTCCATCTCCTAACTTAACAATCATTTTTCCTATACATGTTCTTATTCTCCTCTTCACAAATTCCAAACCTGATTTATTGCAAAAATCTGTCTGTACTACTGACAGCACTTGGTTCTATTGGCTAACTAACTGTGAATATTTATTGTTCATCATTTATTTTCTTTCCCTTTTATATCCTTTATTTTCTCCTTGTGGCATTTTAATTTGCATTAGCGTGTTTTACATTAACTGAGAAGCTGCAACACACAAGACTTTAATTGCATCTGTACATTGTACTTAGCATGTGACAATAAACTGTCTCATTCTCCACAGTGTATGACAGTAGATTCTGTTATTTAAGAGAATTTTTATCAAGTGTCCAGATTATCTATCCTATACACTGCAGAAGGCTCCTGTTTACCTTCATCTCACCCCATCCAACCACTGGAACAGCCTTCATCAAACCCTCCTCAGAGTCATCCTCACCACCTCTCCTTACTTCCCTTTCCCACACCCAATTCCTCTGTCTGCTTGTGATCAATTAACTCCATACAATAATCTGATAGTTGTATATTTCCTTCAAGCTCATTTACAATGGTGCTACTGCGAGAATGGGAAATCTGCGACAATATTCTGCTTTATCATTCAGAGCTGAGTTGACCCTTGAAGTTCCATTGAGATCAAGTGAAAGATAACCAGAACTTTATAGTGGGTTCCATTGTATCACTTCTTCCCATCACGGGTGCTTAATGTGGTTTCACTTTAATTAAAGCTTTAAACATATTTAAACAGAACAGGGAGAAGAGATAACAATGTTGCACAGATCATCTGAGGGAATAGCTCCATAAATGCCACATCCTCCAAAGAGTAAATATGCCAATCATTGTTTAAACTGTTTGCTACTGAACTTTATACCTGTGAGCATTGCAAATCTTATTCTGTGAAATTGGGCACACCATTTTTTTGGTGGAACTCCCTTGCCTCACAAGGTGTGAAGATATAATCCTGGTACTTACACTAGAGCTCCTTCATGGAATAATGATAATGAGTTTATTGTTATGTACATTGTGCAATGTAGATGTGTCCCAAAATTCTTCTTGCTGCAGCCAAACAGGTATTTCATAAAATAAACAACTACAATAGGACACATGAAATTAAATTAAAAAGAGATCATAAATGCAAAAGATAAATAATTAAAATAAAGGTGAAAGTTCCATTATTGTCATGTAACCCAACATTTCGAATGTAACATATATAAAATTCTTTAACTTTGTTTACTGTAAAGAAGACAAATAGTCGCCATTTTGTCCCGCACCCCTCACAGAAATGAGGCCTCAGCAAGGAACGAACTCGCAACCATCAAGACCAGTGCTCTTGAACATGGACACTGCACAGAGATACATTTTTTGGTGCCAGATGACCACTTCCAATTTAGATCTGTGGTGGCCTTTGTTGCATGAGTTATGGTTTCTGCTTCATTAGTCTTCTAAATAATTGGAAATTATGCTCTCTGTAAGGTTGGTAGGAGCGTAATCAAAAATAATAATATACCTGCTTGAAAAAGAAATTGCAGTAATATGGGGAAAGAGAGCAGAATAATGGGGGATAGTGGTGGGTGGAATAATCAAGATGTTTTGTCAAAGAGTGTTCACAATTACAAAAAAAGACTAACTGTCTCATTTTGTGGTGTGTTTCCACATCAGGGATTCTGTATGGTTTCCATATGTCAGGAAAATATCTAGTACATGTAATCTATTAGTTGTTTGTCAGTACCTTTAAAATATTCCCTGCATAAGGAGGTCATTGGGACAGAATGTATTTCATTCAATGCATTGTGTGCTCCAATTGAATACCAAGAAATGGACATAGAATCAGTACAAAAAAAGGATTCCTTTCATGTTGGTAAATGTTTTTCACTCATCCCATTTCCAGTGGCATATAACTGCAAAAATGATCTGCGGTTGTCATGCCTTTCTTGTGACACAGTGCTACATGAACTGAGGAAAGGGATTGTAGGTCTGAAATAAACCAAGTAAGTGATTGAATTAACTAAGTGATTGAATTTCTAGGTCATTACAACCATCACTGATACCCAGAAGTATTATCTGCTGAACTTCACTGATATTTAAGACTCTTTACAAAATATATGGTTTATAGTTTTACTACAGCAGAAGTTAATCTGGAATCCTCTGAGTGGAAACCTTTGTTTCTTCACACATATCAGGTAGCGATGTCTGCCAATGTGAAAAGACAAAGGCATGTTTTAATTATATGGAGATTATTGCTGCCTTAGAACATAAGAGACCTTAAAGCCCAGAGTAATTTTCACTCTGTTATATAAATTGCAAATCTTTCAGTAGTTTTTGTTCTCATGTGAAAAGATTGTATGTTTATATATTTGCTTCATGTCTTGATGCCCAGCAGTGCATTTTTGAAATCAAAATACTGAAAACTCATTTGTGCTTGTTTTTCTGTTTCTTTTCTATTTTGTTAAGCTTAGACTAACTCTATACATATTTGGATACTTAAAGTACTTTCAGTTGTTTCATGTACAATATCCAAGATTTCCCTGGACAGATTATTGTTTCTTACTGATGTTATGGGGAAGATGTCTTGAAACATTTTTCAGGACAAAAGAAAAACTGTAGAAACATGCTCCGGTGAATTCATTGGCATTCTAACTGCATAGATTTGGTATCCTTCTGTAATGTTCAAGTGGCAAAATCTCTATTCAGAAGTGGTATTTTTCCGTAGAATGCTCTCAGGCACCAAATGATTCCTTGTGCAATTAAGTGGGTTTTGCATGATGGAAATGATCTGCCAAAAGCAATGATTTAATCTGCACTAAGACATATCAAATGAATAGCTTTCAACTATATAAGATTAGGCCTAGGAAGTAGTTGATTTAATCAATGGTCCCATTCACTGCTTATTGCCTAAAGCAGTGGACTACTTTTGTGGGAGCAAAGACAGGGAGAAGTTAGTCCAGGATTTTATAGTGACAAACATTCAGTTCCTGAGGAAAGCATATATGCCTGCTTAGTTTTTGCTCTATTATCTAGCTGAATGTTGTAATCTCCTAAATTGTTGGAAATTAATATCATTTCTATAAGTCGGTTAATTTCTATGTAATGCCACATTATTAACATTTTGGATAAAGCAGAAGTGGTTTGCCTCTGGACCCTCAAACCAAAGTTAACAATTTGGTTGGAGAAATTATTTTCCCATTGGCATAGTCAACAGAATTCTATAATTTGCCTTCAGTAAATGTGAAAATATCAGATTAGAAGGAGGGACAATCTTCTTCTGAGTATTGACTTGCTTGGCCGAGTTATTTGCTTATAAGACAACTTAAAGTATTATTCATCACAAATTTGCTCTTGATTTTACCAATAAAACAGTTCCTTGGTTTGAAGTGTTTCAGAGTTCAGTTCAAAGGATTGAATCTGTGGTTTAATTAATTGGCATGTCACAAATCTGCCTCTTGGTAACAGTTTAATAGGGGTGGTCATATCAACCGAATAAAAGAGGATTTTTATTTCTGTTCCCAAGAGTAAAAGGACTTGTGGGTAATAAATTTGCATTTCTTGTTGGACTATGATACTAATGGTGGGGGGGGGATGTGAATTTGTAATAAGAGGGAGAAAAATAAGCCTGTAGTCCTGATGGGAATAGAAAGTAGGAGAAATTGGACTTTATTCTGACTATTATTGACATTTGTCCTTTGATGTTTTTTACTTATCTTGGTGAGCCAATTAAACACTGGTTTTGCAGCCCAAGTTTTCAAACCTGAATCCATCTCTTCACTGGATGATATCTGGTGGCAACACATCCCTCATCCCCAGAATTAATTAAAGCTGAGATGGAAGTAATATCTTTTTTTTTCAAAACAAACCAAAATTCTGACAATACCAATTGACATGTTTTTTTTCATCCACCCATTGAAGATCAAGATCGGCAGTACTTTAAATTCTGACAAAATACCAACCTGCAACTTTAAAACTGAGCTTAGTCCAGGCACGAGGTTTTATTTCTCATAAACAACTAAAGACTAATCTTCTGCCTTTGCATGGAGAAAGCACATGGTTAGTATATTTTTAATGTATAATAGGACTTCATAAAAATTTTTTCAAGTAATTGCATAGTCCGGTATTCCTGAACCACTGGGTTCTGAAGTGTGGTAAAAGGTGATTTTTTTGGCCAAGTAAAGTAAAACTGGTCTTCTTTTAAAAATAACTGCGAGGAATATTTAGCTCTGAAATATTAAATAACTCTATGTCTCCGAGTAACATTTGAAAAATCACTGTCTCTGCTTATTATCTTTTCTAAAACCTTTGGCAGACTTTGGAACAGAAATTAGGATGCATTGAGCCTTGCTGTAGATATTAAACTTGCCTTTTCACATCTGTCAAATTCGTGTTAGGTGTAGACACTCAGGGGCAAAGCTCAACCGGACTGGCTTTCTTAAATAAATAAAGGGGGAAATGCTTTTTTTCTGGGAATTAAAACATTCATATCACTTGCTATGTCAACAAGCCATCATGTGAGGAACTCCTTCCACATAACCAGACATGCATGAGGAAGAAGGTGTTACGTGGATCTTTCTTGGGAGTAGGAAGATCAGTAATCTTGACACTTGAAATTATACTTCAAAATATTTAACAGATGAACCAAATTTTGGTTGATGGCAATAGTAATAATATACTTTAAGAAGGGTTTGGAAAATGGAGTTTTGGGTACAAGGGTGTAAGGGAGAATAACTTAGAACTCACAGATTTAGATGGAAATAGTCAAAAGGAAACTAACTGGAGAATGAATACTTGCAAGCAAGGATTGGGCCAATTGGCCCATTACAGAATAATCCCTGTCATTCCCATTAATTTAAGACTAGATAAACTTCTCCTCATTGAAGAAGTCTTGAAGGGTTGAAAATATTACAATGGAAAACATTTTTCCCATTTTTGAAGGTATACTCTTAAAATGGAGATGTATTTTGGCAGATCATTTTACATTGAATATTGGTGATTTAATAGAAGAGAAATGCTTCAATTTGGATTTTAATTATAATCAGTAGACTGCAAAATAGTCTCAGCATCAATCCCAGTGCTATAGCTAGCCACTGCATATTAGAGTTGAGACATTGCAATTGATTTCATTCATCTGGGAAAGGGGAAATAGGAGAAAAACTAGTAACAAAGTCCTAATTAGAACTGGGAAGAATCTGATCCAGACTCTTTTAAATATACATACAACACTTCTGACACCAGAACACAATTTAATTCTCTCATCACTGAAGACCTGAAGATAAATAATTGTATGAAAGACATGTCTACTTCATAATACACCAATAATCTACATTAGTCTAAGTGGCACTATTGTTCAGTTATGGAGAAATTTGTATGTTTTTCATGAGATATCATTTCCTCTTAAGTTTTACCAGCAGTTTTTGTTTGACAAAATCCCAGATAATGTTACAAATGATTTTGAATAACACATCTGAAATGTACCCTCACCTGCAATTTATTTCTTCTCCTTTGCTTCATTCATTTAGCTGTCAGTGAAGTTCTTTGGCTATTGTTAATTACTGGAGCAGAGCCAGATTACATGATTAACATCTCAACCCACATGTGGTTGTCACAGGCTTACTGGATCAATGGTGATTACTTGCTGCAGCTACACCCAAAAAACTATGGTAAGTAAACATGATTGACAAACTTTATAGTGGGATCAATATAGCATCAAATGACTGATCAGTATTCCTTGAGACAGAAGAATCAGAAAGCCTGAATAGCCTCTGTACAATTCAAGAGCAAATATAATGAAATGACATGGATTAAGAAATGAATTTGCTTTCATAAACATTGTACAATGTATATATAAACCGAGATTCATACTTGTTGCAGCTGAGCAGGTACTTTATATTGAATAAAAAACTACAAAAACAACTAAGAAACAACTTCAATAACAACTTAATTGAGTTAAAAATCAAAAAAAACATCAATAACAAATATTTACAATTATCCCAGTGCAGAGTATTACAGCAATAGTGCAGACAGTTCTTCCATGGTGTCAGAGCCGTCTGTGATTCATGTAACAAGGGGAGGTTCAAGAGCCTGAAAGCTGTTGGAAAGAAACTGTTCTTGAACTTTGCGATCCTGGTCTTCATACTTCTGTACCACCTGCCTGAAGATAGAAGTGAGAAGAAGCTGTGTTCAATGATGTAGGTTGCCTTTTTGAGGATTGAGGAAGCCCCTCCTTATACAAGAGGAACATTGGTGTACCTTCTTCATGACTACTTCGATGTACTGGCTTCAGAAGAGGTCTTCTGAAACATGGACACCCGGGTATTTGAAAGTTCTCACCCTCTTCACCTCCATTCTATCAACGCAGATAAATGTGATGTTCCTTGTCCTCTCCTTCCTAAAATTAACAATAAGGTCCTTGGTCTTGAACAAAAAAGTCTGTAGATGATGGGGTTGAGAGCAACACGCAAACATGCTGGAGAAACTCAGCAGGTCATGCAGCATCACCTGACATTAAAGGTAACCAAGGTTTTGGATCTGGGCCCTTCATTAGGCAGAACAGGACTGACATCATTGCTCTGGCATCATCGTACATTGTGAGTGCCAACATAGAGTATCAAGTTATGCACATGAATGAGGTATACAATTTTTCAGGTCTGGACCCTTTTATTAAGTCTTTGAGAAAGGGTTCAGACTCAAATCCTTCACTAACTCACGGATCCTTTCTGACCTGTTGCGTTCCTCCAGCAATTTTTTTTGACTACTCAAGATTCCAGCATTTGCAGCTTTTTGTGTTTCTCTCTTGTTTTCTCTTTCCCAGATCCAAAGAAAGGTCTTTAATCTTTAATATTCTCTTTGTTTCTCTCTTCATAGCTGCCTGACCTGCTGAGCATATCTTGGATGTCCTGCCTTCTCCGTGAATACCAAAGTCATGAGAAATTGCTTATTATACTATAAAAAATTTTAATCCATTTTGTGGCTCAGACCAATTTCAATTTAGTTGGCATAAATAATAAAGTGCAGACCAGCAGCATTTGACTGAAGGTGAGCTTCAATGGTTCATTCTGACTGTAAGTTCATTTGGTTAAAATTTCCAGCTATATGAGATCTTTCCCTACGTGCAACCCTCAAGAAAAGAAGCACAAGTAGAAAAGTAATCAATGATGGAGAAACTAGGCAAACTGGAAAGACTGCGTTATTCTATTTGTTGAAGTTAGTTACTCCGCAGTATTGATGAGTGGGAATGAGAACCTGGTATTGGGTTTGTGGTGCCCAAGTCTCTTTGGTGGTGCAGACTTTTAGACCTACAGCACGGTAACAGGCAATTTTGGCCCACAAGTCCTATACCCTCAGTTTGTTTTGAACGGTGGGAGGAAACCGGAGCCTGTGGGGAAAACCCACGCAGACATGGGGAGAACATATAATCTCCTTACAGACAGTGTGGGATTGGAACCCTGTCCCACTCGCTGGTGCTGTAAAGGCAAGGAAAATAATTTACCGAACCTGTTTCAAAGTAAGAATGAGATAGATTGCCAATATATTTAAGGGTGGAAAAATTCTCTTTTGAATCATGTAATGCACAGAAAAAAAAAATGTTTGACTCCTAAATGAGGGTTATTTTTATTCATGGTGAAATTGTTCTGTAAGTCTGTGTGTCAATATATAGAACATTGAAAGTTTCAAGATAATATGCCTTGAAGTTCCATGTCTTAGTCTCCAAAACAAGACAATGGAGTTGTCTGTGATATTAACCTACATTTAGTGAAAATTTGAAATACATTGCATAGTGACATTAACTAGAGTAATATTTACTTATAGTCTATAGTCTGGCATATATTGCCAATTTGTCTGCCATCCATCAGTGAAATTCTGTCTGTATATTGATCAGATGCTGTGTTGAGTATTAAGAAATAACTTAAATTGCATATAACAATGTATATTGCTACTCAGTGGAATAATATTGTCAATCTGTATACATTTTTAATTGATCCCTTCCTTTAAAGCAGTATATATTGCCTGTCTATACACTTGTATTTATTCTTTCTTTTTCTTTGGCTTGGCTTCGCGGACGAAGATTTATGGAGGGGGTAAAAAGTCCACGTCAGCTGCAGGACTTGTATTTATTACCACTCAGTGAAATAGTATTGATTGCTAATCCTTGCAATATAGTAGCATGCAATGTCAGTCCATGAAGTATTGCCTTGCTGTCCAACAAGCTATGGGTTTGGCCTAAATTTATATTATTGAGAAGCATGTCAGCAAATTGAAATGACTGGGTTGAACCAGTTTGCAGTATTTAGTTGGAGGGAGTCAATGCTGTTTAGTAAAACACAAGAATCTGGAGTTTCTCAGCAGGTCAGCACACTTCATATAGCCCCTCTCCCCACCAGTTTGTTCAGGCACTTGCCTACATTTTGCTCATATCTTGATGAAGGGCTTAAGCCTGAAGGATTGGTTATGTGTCTTTATAAAGTATGATGCTTGACCTGCTGAGTTTCTCCAGTCTTGTTTTTACATTGCTGTTTAGGTGTCAGTTATGAACTCATCTCTGAAATCTGAAAATGTTCACCTCAGTTTGTGATTCAATAGACTCCAATTTGAAGCAGTCAATTAATCCTTAATTAATTTGAAACCTTAGCTGAAATTCATTCCAATAGAATGGATTAATCGAATGAGAACTTCTGAGCAAACTGTATTTCTGGAAATTCCATGGTGGGGTTATTTATTTTAATTTTAATGTTTAAGTTAAATTTTTAAAAAATTATATCTACTTCAGTAACAGGCCAATTCAGCCCTATGAGTCTGTGCCACCCAAATTACACCCCATTAGTCTACACCATTGTACGTCTTGGAATGGTGGGCGGAAACTGGAGCCCCCAGAGAAAACCCACGCAGACACGGGGAGAATGTACAAACTTCTTACAAACAGTGTGGGTTTCGAACCCAGTTCCACTCCCGATCTCTGGCGCTGTAAAGGCATTGCACTAACCACTATGCTAACTGTACTGCCCCTACACCAATTGTACTGCTGTTAGAATAAGCAAGCAATAATGGAATTACTAGAACAGTACATTTATATCCTTGCTAAAAATGACAAAATTGAGGTTACATTTGTGGTGATGTTTCCTCCATTGTATATAGTTATCATTGTCAGTTGTATATATGGAGCTGACTCACCCACGGATGACTCATACCCTAGGACTCCTCCCCCATGGTACTGGGCCATAAAGGTTGAGCCACCTTTCCCTTGCCGCCATTCCTATCCTGGGATCCAGGCCAGCAAGGTCCTTCTATGTTCCCTCAGATTTTCTTTGTGGTTACTGGTAGTGTCCTACAAAATTGAATTCATTATCCTCTGGTCTATTCACAGCTATTAAAATTATTGAGCAGGAAAGCAGTGCTCCTTGAAGTTTCTGGATATGATGCAGGGTGGCATGAGTTGAACAGTGGTGACTGACATTTATCAAGACTGCTGGTCGCTAACTCTTCAGGATGTCACGGGCTGGCACAACTGTACAAGCAAACATCAGAGTTCAAGGCATCCTGAGTGTCAGGTGTTGAGTTATCTGACTACCTGTTCCATTGTCTCATCTATTTTGCATCTGTCCAGAGAGTGTTGCAGTACAAGTAGCTACACCGACATTTAAATAGGGTTGCCAGTCAGGTGGAAAAATGCAAGTTGAAGGAAGCATTTTACTGACGTTTTTTGTGTTTAATGTGCTTTTAATTACTTTTCATTTTAATTTATGTTTAATGTTATTTTCAATTATTTTACTAATAGATACGTCTAACATTCTGAACCATTTTATTTTTGTTAGTTGGCACAAGAATAATGAACTCAGGCCAATTTGGAGAATACTGCACAGAGCCTATGAATTAAACAAAACACCTAAAGTACATCTTCAGAATACTGATGGCCTATTCAAATACAATAAACTGGTAGAATGGGATTTCATGTACATTTTGACTCCAGACCCAGATCCCTTTTTACTTCACAAAAGGTTGGAAAGAAATTGTGAGCATTAAGTATTTTTTAGCATATTTTCCCAAAACTGATGTAATGGCAGTGCTGCCACTCTTGTGGACCGGAATCACAGTGATCCTGCCAGTCTAACTGCTTTAAATAGCCTGTAAATGGAATTGACGGTGGTTTTATTTTTAAAATCTTGTACAGCGAGGGGCATCGCGACTAGTCGCACGACTAGTTATAACCCGAGAGACAATGGGCAAGTGGAACGTGAAAACAGGATGGTCTGGAAGGCAGTCGTCCTGGCCCTCAAGTCAAAAGGGTGGCTGTTGAATACTGGCTGGATGCCCTGCCCGAGGTGCTCTATGCCATTAGGTCATTTCTGGGTATGGCTACCAACGAGACCCCTTATGAACGCCTGTTCTCATTCCCCAGGAAGTTTGCTCATGTCCCTGGGATCAGTGGTCCAGCGTAAGCACGTACGGGCACACAAGGCTGAACCCCTGTTTGAGCAAGGGGTAGGCATCCAGTGGGTGTACCGGTTAATAGGCTGGCTGTAATCCACGGCCATCCTCAGCTTACATCCCCCTTTGACCACCAGGACTTGGGCTCTCCAAGGGCTGCTACTGGGCTCTATGACACCTTCCGCCAGGAGTCATCGCACCTCCGCCTTGATGAAGTCTCTGTCTGCGGTGCAATAGCGCCTATTTCTGGTGGCGATTGGCTTGCAGCCTAGTGTAAGATGTGGGAAGAGTGTTGGTGGGGTGATGCATAGTGTGGAGAGGCCATAGGTTGGCCAAGGCTGGTAGGTTGGCGTGCTGTCTAACGTGAGTGAGTGGAGATTGAGGCCCCCCGAAGGCAAAGGTGACACTCTGCAGGTGGCACTGGAAATCTAGGCCCAGGAGGACTGTGGCACAGAGTTTGGGCATGACCAGGAGCCTGAACCTGTGTATGTCTCCCCTCCCACAGTTAAATCGGCTGAGCAGCACCCAAGGGTACCAACATTCTTATCCTTGGCGGTGAGGGCGATCGAGCAGGTGGTGGGGTGGACTTTTAATCTCAGGGAGTGGGCCATGCTCAGGTTAATGAAGCTCTCAGTGCTGCCACTGTCAAACAGGCACTTTGTTACCTGCCCATTGACTTTCACGTCCATCATAGAGCGCCCGTGGACGTGAGGGATGTCCCTGGTCAGTGTGGTGGCAGCCAGAACCATCTCAAGGTTGGAGTCATCACTATCTGGTAGGGCATGGTGATTTATGGTGTCCGGTGGTGTGAGGAATGTCGGTAGGGCAGCCTGGTCATCGCCCGTGTTGACCACGTCATTCTTATTGTTGTCGGGGGCCCTCCATGTCGGCCACTGCCTGTCCCAAGATGGCGGTAGCACATAGGGGCCCACTGCATGGCTGGCCTCCTTCCCCAGCCATGTTCATTGCATCGTGGAAAGTGATGTCATCGCAGCTGGCGGCAGTGATGTCATTATGTCAGCTGGAAGTGATGTCACACCGTGAGCCGAAAGTGACATCACTGTAGTTCTGGTCGAGCAGCGCTGGCGAGGGCAGGGGCTGGTCCAGGTGCTCAGGGCACACGTTGCAATTGTAGCTGGCGGAGCCGGATGCTGCACCAGAGTCAGGGAAGGAGGAAGTTGTAGCAGGGACAATGGCGCCGCACGGCATTCGCATGTGGAGAGGTCCGCGGGGGAGGTGGGGAGGTCATAGAGGGCCTCTGAGATGCTGGCTGGTTTTGAGAGGCACACTTTAGCAAAGTGAGCTTTCTTGCTGCATTGGGAACAGTACTGGTTCCTAGCCAGGCAATTTCGGCACGATCGTCGGTCTGACCCACACCAGGACCCACAGTACTTACAGGGGTGCCGGGCACCTGCCGCAGTGATGTTCTTTTCCCCAGCTAGGACTGGAGCTGCAGCTGCAGTGTGAGAGGGCAATGAGGGAGCCTGGGGGAACATGGAATCGAAGGCTTCAATGTGCAGGGCTGCAGCTTCCAGAGTTCGGACCACTTCCACTGTCTTGGTCAGGGCATAGATATTATCTTCCAGCAGCTTCTGCCGGATGGCCCTCAAGCTAGCCCTCAGATGAAGACGCCCCAGATCAACCTCTCAAACTCCTCTGTGCCTAACCCGGGTTCAGCCAGACACGGTCGGGCCAACTCTCGCAGATGTCCCAGGTAAGACTCAGCCGTCTCCCCAGATTGTTAGGCTCGGGTGTTGAGGAGGTACCTTGCACAGACCGCATTCATGTGGTGCTTGTACAAGTTCTCGAGAGTGTCCATTGCGCTCTTGAACCTAGAGCAGTCTTTGGTTTCCTGGTAGGCGTGGGGACCGAGCTTTGACTGGAGTAGGACTAGCCTCTTCCGATCTGAGTCCAGGATGCCGCCTGCATGCGCCTCAACCGTGTGCCACCAGATCTCGAAGCGTGTCTGGGCTTCTAGATGACGTAGGTCAACTTCGAGGCTCCCTATGCTCAGGAGTTTCCCATGGCAGCTGTGGGAAAATTTTGAGGATTAAATTGTGGTGTGCTGTTAACCAGAATCAGACAAACACAAAGTAAAGGCTGTACAGCAGGCTTTAATCCACAAAGACTTCCACAGAGCCAGGCAGGCTGTAGCTGCAGTAACTCTGAGTGAGGCTTTGGGAGGCCGGTGCAGGCTTATATCCCGGAGGGTGATTGACACCCTTGATCCATTCAGGCTGACTGATTGACAGCCAGCCAGGTGTTGTCCTGTACCCTTACACTCCTGCAGGTACAGAGATTGCCCCCTGCAGTAGGCTGGTGGTGTACCACCACATTATGATTGGCTGATTGGCAGCATCCACGAGGGTTTGAAAATTCTTGGGAAGTGGGCATCAGAACATCAGGGCATCAGAACATGGGAAGACCAACCCCTGTTTGAGAAGGAAAACAGAGAAGATGGCCCACAGGATGGTGACCATGGTTGTGGACCAGGGAAGGATTCTGGGATTGAAGAAACCTACAGGCGACGAGCTGTTGGAGACTTGAAGGGAGGAATCCACTCAGGCTAAGGGTGCTGGCGATTGTGGTCAAGGGACTGCTGGAGACTGGTATGCCTGACTGAAGGACGGGTATTGGAACTGGATGTGAGAGAGTACCAAGGGCCCTGAAGAATTCCTGATCACGTCAGAGTTCGGATCTGGAACTCGGTCTGCTGATGGATTGGACTGTGGGGGTTTCAGAAGCACCGGAGGTGAATCACAGATACTCGGTGACACTGAGGGGACTCTCTCCTGCTTCTTTCTCTAACTGTAAGAGGTGATACAGGCAATTTCTGCTGATGTCGAATCTGTCTGTATTACAGCAGATGAAAACAAATTCCGTGTAATATTTCACTGTCTTTATTACATTAAAATAAATGGAATCTTGAATCATGGTTGTTCAGGGGTTCCTTTGAACCTTTTGGGAAGCTCAGAAAATTCACTGGATTTTACAGAAGACAATTCAAACTCAAGCACAAAATCCTAGGCTCTGGTGAAATTCTGAGAGAGTAGTGCATGGACAGAAGTGACAGCTTTTGAACGAGACACTACTCTGTCATAGTTGGGCCAGAGATCACAGAAATAATCCATTCAGTCCCAATCCACCCTCAATATGATCAATGTCTATGCTCGGCCTGCTTGCCTGTAGTAGTCCTGCATCCCTCAAGACCTTTCCTATTCATGTAACTGTCCAAATGGTTTTGAGACACTGTAACCATATCTGCTTCTACCACTTCCTCAGTCAGCTTGTTCCTCAAAACTATCATTCTCTGTACGAAGAACTCGCCCCTCAGCTCTCCTTTAAATTTCTTCCCTCTCACTTTAAACCTATGCTCTCTCGTTTTTTGGACTCTCCCATTTTCGGGAAAAATTCTTTGACAATCTACCATATCCATGCACCTCAACATTTTATAAACCTCAATAAGATCACCCCTCAGTCACCAGTGTGAATAAACCCAGCCTATCCGATCACTTGGATAGTGACCAATAACTACCAACAAACAAGTGACACTTGGCCAATAATTTATTGCCTCCCTTGCCAGGTAACATCCCAATGAAGCTCCCCTGAACTTTTTCTTATGTTACCACATCCTTCCTATAGTGTGGTAACAAGAACCATACACAATACTTCGTGCTAACTGACCAATGTTTTGTCTGGCTGCAACATCGTATCCCAACTTTTACCCCAATGACCTATGAAGGGAAGCAGGCCAAATGTCTTCACTATCTTATTCATCTGCTTCACCATTTGCAGAGCGCCTGAGGTGTATCTACGGATCAACACTGCTCCCGTTTCTGGTGAGTTTTTTTCTGAGATTCCTGAGGAAATGAGTGCACACTCAACTGGAAGTTAAAGATAGATGGCAGCAATAGAAGCGCAATTCCCAGAGAATATCCATGCCTCACTCCACATCTCTGAAGCAGACCGCATGGTCATTATCACACTGGTGTTTGTAGATATTTATCACTGCCACGTCAGCAACCATGCTTTCATTATTATCATAGCTTCTGCAATTCAAAAAAGCAGGTTGTGACTTCTAGAAATGGTTTCAAACCTTACTTGCATTTTAACCTCTATGACCATCACCTTATTTTGCTAAAAGCAGATCAGATTCTGAAATTCAACAAGATTGCAAAATCTCCATACCTTTGGATCCACAATGCATTTAAATGCACAACATCTTGCACGTTAACATCTTCATAACTTTTGAGCTTGATTTATTGATTGATAATTAATTTTATGATCTTCCCATGTACATCCAGACCCTTTCCTAATCAACTTTTGCCTTTTAATGTCGAACAGATTCTGCAACAAATAGTGTGCAATGAAAATGCAACATTATTGTTTTGTGTTTTCTCGGTCTTTTATCAGGAATCTAGCTCAGATATAAGTCCTTGCTCAGGTGTTGAAGTTTATCAAAGTCAGGAGTGTATCCACAAAGTTTGATGCTAAACATATATCATCTTGCATCTGTCAAAACTCATCTATATGAATAAATGTAGTTGTCAAACTGAGCAAATTTCTATGGTTGGCCTCTTCTGAAGGTTGCCAGCTTGAAATTTTACCACACCTGCAGCTGTCCCAGCTTATGAGCTCAATACAAGGAATGATGTATCATGGAATGCCTTTCCACATCCTCCAAGCCAGTGAGTGTGAGCAGCATGTTACATCTGCTGAGATTGGCCCACTGTGAGAAATGTGTAACCCTAGGATAAAATAAATAAAGGTAACAAGAGTGAAGCTGGATGAGTCATCCTGGAGTGTGGCCATTTATGGTAAATGGTACTTTGATTAAATCCAAATTATTAATTAACGGATTAAAATACTCTTTTGGTACCTATGCTATGAACTCCTCTCCACACCTCACTTCCCATACAAATAAAATTTGGAGATATCATGGTTTTCAACTTCATAATGAAAGAAGCAAATAAGACAAATACTGCTGTTCCCAATCTATGTCCATATGTATATTTTGAGAGAGGGAGGAGGGAGAGAGAGAGAGAGAGAGAGAGAGAGAAAGTGTGTGTGTGTGTGTGTGTGTTTGTGTGTGTGTGTGTGTGTTTGTGTTTGTGTGTAGGTGTTTGTGTTTGTGTGTTTGTGTGTGTTTCTGTGGTGTGTGTTTGTGTGTGTGTTTGTGTGTGTGTTTGTGTTTGTGTGTGTGTTTGTGTGTGTGTGTGTTTGTGTGCAAGCTCACACCAAGACACAAGAGAAACTTGTCCGTGAACTACTCTTTGCAGACGATGCCACTTTAGTTGCCCATTCAGAGCCAGCTCTTCAGGCCAGCTTGACGTCCTGTTTTGCGGAAACTGCCAAAATGTTTGGCCTGGAAGTCAGCCTGAAGAAAAGTGAAGTCCTCCATCAGCCAGCTCCCCACCATGACTACCAGCACCCCCCACATCTCCATCGGGCACACAAAACTCAAAACGGTCAACCAGTTTACCTATCTCGGCTGCACCATTTCATCAGATGCAAAGATCGACAACGAGATAGACAACAGACTCGCCAAGGCAAATAGCGCCTTTGGAAGACTACACAAAAGAGTCTGGAAAAACAACCAACTGAAAAACCTCACAAAGATAAGCGTATACAGAGCCGTTGTCATACCCACACTCCTGTTCGGCTCCGAATCATGGGTCCTCTACCGGCATCACCTACGGCTCCTAGAACGCTTCCACCAGCGTTGTCTCCACTCCATCCTCAACATTCATTGGAGCGCTTTCATCCCTAACGTCAAAGTACTCGAGATGGCAGAGGTCGACAGCATCGAGTCCACGCTGCTGAAGATTCAGTTGCGCTGGATGGGTCACGTCTCCAGAAAGGAGGACCATCGCCTTCCCAAGATCGTGTTATATGGCGAGCTCTCCACTGGCCACCGTGACAGAGGTGCACCAAAGAAAAGGTACAAGGACTGCCTAAAGAAATCTCTTGGTGCCTGCCACATTGACCACCACCAGTGGGCTGATATCGCCTCAAACCGTGCATCTTGGCGCCTCACAGTTCGGCGGGCAGCACCCTCCTTTGAAGAAGACCGCAGAGCCCACCTCACTGACAAAAGGCAAAGGAGGAAAAACCCAACACCCAACCCCAACCAACCAATTTTCCCCTGCAACCGCTGCAACCGTGTCTGCCTGTCCCGCATCAGACTTGTCAGCCACAAACAAGCCTGCAGCTGACGTGAACATTTACCCCCTCCATAAATCTTCATCCGCGAAGCCAAGCCAAAGAAAAGAATGTGTGTGTGTGTGGGTGTTTGTGTGTTTGTGTGTGTGTTTGTGTTTGTATATTTGTGTTTGTGTGTGTGTGTGTGTGTGTGTGTGTGTGTGTGTGTGTGTGTGTGTGTGTGTGTGTGTGTGTGTGCGTGTGTGTTTATACTTGTTTGTTTTTCAATGTGTTTGTATGAGGGTGGGTGAATTAGTGTTTAAAAGTATTTCCTTGTTTAATATTTTTTCATTTTGTGTTTGTTTGTCTATTGCGTTTAAATGTACCTGTAGTCATGTTATATGTTTTGTTTGTGCATGAGGCTGTCGATGTTTAAATGAATGTGTGCAAGTAGAATGTTTGTTATTGTTTCTCCTCTTTTTGGAATCTAAGCACATTGACCAATGTACACTTGATGAATGGACATTGAATGAATGACTTGCAGACAGTTATGTCTTTACCACTTCAGTTAATATGCAGAACCACCGGCATGTAGAACATCCAGACGAAATGGAATACTTGCTATTTTAAAATTAACCTGGAGGCTGTTATTCTGTGCTGTTAACTGATGGACATCGCACAGCACAGTCTGGAGTTTATATATGTGCATCTGCAAATGGCTGAGGTTAAAAGTGAGTGCTCAAATTCAGTGAGGATTCGAAGACCAGTAATAGACACTTTATCCAGCAGACTGCCTCAGCTACTACTTATAAGACAAGGGAAGTAAAAAAAATCCCAATTTGGGCTGTACCAGAAAACCTCAGCTGGTGGGGGTTTGCAGGATGACAATATATGCCCTTCACAGTCTGATAGCCTTCAGCAAAAGTGTACTCAGGGCACTGACATAAGATATTGTATTGCGTACACTCAGGGAAAAAATGCTGACGGTAGAATGAAAAATAAAGCTGCAAATGTAGAGACTTTAGTGGTAATATGAGGATAAAGGAAAGTATTTTTGGACTGAAATTGCTAGATCTGTTTGTTGCCATCAGCCTGCAGCAGAACAGATTTACACCCATTTGTGCTGCTGGCTTCCTGCCTTGATTACCTGCAGCACTAAAGGAAGAAGGGGCTTTCAACAAGTTGGGTGGGAGTTGACCGGGGTGGGGTTGTAGTCTGGAACAAGGAAGGTCTCAAATTTCCTTGAACATTCAGGCTCCAAAGACAAAAAAAAAATGAGTTAAAAAACCTTGCCGGAACTGCAGAAGATCCCCTCAGCTTTTCAATCTTCTCAAGCCAGGCTTCTCTGCAAAGAAAGCCTTGGCTCCTTTGCCAATCTGACTGGGGTAAACATTGTTGCTGGGCACAGGGCTACCTTTGTAGCTGACTTAGCCCATTGTTATTTTTCAGTGGTTAACTTTGACATTGAGATCCTGTTTGTAAATGGTAAAATCTAACAGCTTTCTATTATATTTGGAATATTTTGTGTTCTACTGATGCAGTGTTGCATTATCTGAGGTGACATTTTTCAAATGGAATATTAATCTGGCAGCTTGTCTGTTTGCTTGCGTGGATAAAAAAGCGAGTGCTATCTCAGACATCCTGGTCAGTTACAATGATTCAACTAATTCTATATAGTTTCTCTCAGCTTTATTACCTGTGTATAAATTCAGCCCTGCTACTAACCCAATATAGTGAGAAGAATCTTGTTCTCACCCTTTATAAGCTAGGCTTCACATTTTCCTTTATGCATCCTTCTAAATATTTAACTTCTAAAGTTTTTTTTCTCTCCTTTATTTAAGGGAGAAAATTGCACAGGTAATTTTCAATATTGATGTTCCTTCTGGTCCCTAACTCACTATTTCAGGAAGAAATATTCATTTGAATCCAGCCCTGTTTCTGTTCATTGTCATTCATGGTAGGACTTCAGCAGTATATTCTTGGCAGCCACAGGGGAATAAAATGTAATTAAGAGTCCAGCAGTGTTGTAGTTAAATTACTGGGATTGTAGCCAGAGCTCTGGACTATTGACTTGATTTCGCCACAGCAGATGGAGAATTTAAATTCAAGTGGTGAACTAAATCTGGAATGAAAGCTTGTCCCAGAGACAACAACAATGAACCCAATATATTATTGTGTGAAGCCTGTCTGGTTTGTTAGTATCTGGCAGGGAGGAAACTTGTCCTTATTGACTCTGCCTATCTCTAATTTGAATGGAGTTAACTTGTAACAGCTTCCACTGTTAGGGGAAATTACGTTTGGACAGTGAATAAATAAATAAAAATAAACTTTCTCTTTCACTAATTAATGTTTTAAAATCAACAACAATTTGTTGAAGAGCTTCCTTTCTTCGTCAGCTGAGGATGCATTTCATGCCTCATTTCTGAAGAGCATAGTTGGTATTCAGGTTAGTGGTGGGTCCAATCATTCATGAGTTAGTGCTGCTTAAGTGGTTATCTACTCGGAAACTTTAGTGATGTGTGGGATGGTGGTGACGACCAGGCATGCATGTCATCCATGTTAGTTTCTTGGGAATTACGTTCAAAATATGTTCAATTCTATGGTTGTCTGATGAAAACAGAAATTAGTGAGAGACATTGGTTAGGATTTTCAAAAATATTTAATTTTACATCCTTAAAATGAAAAATATTTAATTTTATATCCTTTAAATTCAATATGAAAAGCAACATGTCTAACAGATGCCTCAAATGTGGTTCTTGAGGTCGCAGATATTTGAATTAGAATATTTCAAAATGTTATCCCTGTAATGCTAGATACTGTTAAACAAAAATGATGCATTTATTGGTTGGCTGATGTTAACTAAAGTTAAGGCAAATGAATTTTGTTGTTCCTGACTGACCCTTGTATGTCTAAATACTAATATTACCTGAATATGGAGTGGCTAAAAGCCATAGTCATAAAATCATACAGTTGGCCCATCATTTTGATGCTTTCTGTTGAATCTGTAGTGATAGAGTGCTACCACCAGGAGGAGTCGGAGACACGGTGTGTAGCATCTGGGGAATGTTGCATCTTGCGCATGTTGTTGCATTTTTAGAGATTCAAGATGGATACCTTCCTATGTGTTCTGTCTTTTAGTGCTGTTTGCTTCGTAATTAACTCTAGTTGTTTTAAAAATAACCCAAGTTTCTTTATTGTAATAAAAGAAACATCACATGGTACCAGGAGTGGAAGAAAAAGCCAAGTTCTGCTGTGCACAGGAGTCAAAGAAAATAAACCCAGTGTGCATAGTGAGTGATGTTCCGTCAATAACCGCAAAAGGCTAAAATTGTGAAATTATCATGCTTTTATTAATTAAAGACTGGAAAAAAACCTATCAACCTCATTGACTGATTGAAGCAAAGAGAAAGGGGGGGGGGAGCATGCAAGGGGTTATGGGTAGGATCGGTCTCGGGAGACGTGTCCAGCCAGCACCAGCAAAAGAATGGTTTATCAAATTATTCCTTCCTTTTTAAGAAGAGTCCTGTGGGGTTAAGTCTATCAGGGGAGTCTCCTCTGCTGCAGCGAGCGATGTAGCAATGGTTGGGGCACTGCCGTAGTGTCCTGAGCAGCTTATGAGGTTGGCCTGTTAACAGTTTGTTGAGGGGTGGGAACAGGTGGGGTGGTGGGGGAGTGAGGAGCTGGTATATCGTTGGTGACAACAGGGATAGGGGCTGGTCAGCTGCAGGTTCCAGGGCTCCTAAGGTTGAAGTCAGTGGTGGTTGGGGAGGCCCCTGATGGGGGTCCCAGATCGAGATCATGATTTCATGACAATCAGGGAAGGCAATGTAGGCACACTGGGGGTTCGCGTGGAGAAGGCAGATCATCTCAACCAGTGGGTCAGTCTTAGATCACCTGACTTGCTTCCAGAGCAGGATTGGTCATGGGAAGGTAAGCCAGATGGGAAGCATAGTTCCTGATGCAGACTTCCTTGGGAAAGCAAACATCCGTTCATGAGGAATGTTGTTGGTGGCCGTACATAAAAGTGACCAGATGGAGTGGAGTGTGTCTGGGAGGACTTCTTGCCATTGGGAGACAGGGACCTCATTGCAAGGAGGATGGTCTTCCATACTCCAGTGTCTCTTTTAGTTCAACTGCCCTTTTCAGATAGAGTACTTTTTATTCCAATAGCCATTGCCGTAAGTAGCCGGAGTGGATACCGGCCATGTGCGCATCTCAGATGAGGTCCTCTGCATTCTGGGTGACCCACATGGCCTTACAGTCACACTATACACAGAATCCAGAGGGCTCTCTGTTTTCTGGTGGCCAGGAGATGCCTGGCATAGACTTCATTAACCTTCTTGAAATACTGGGCCTCGAGGTTCTCCATAGCTGCTTGGTACAAGCTGGTGTTACTGATCAATGGGAACAATTGGGGCCTGACGTGCGAGAAGAATAGTCTCAGTCAGTTAGCATCTGTGGTGATGGCATCTGCGGCCACCGCCAGGAATTTTTCAAAGCAGCATTGACAAAGTTCGAATATGTTCGGGGTATATGGTGACCGAGGGTTAATGTCGAGCTTCTCAGGTTTCAGGAATTGTTCCGTGCTTTTTTTTTTGAAATTTTTAGTCAATAAAATCAATAATCACAAAAGGCTGAAATTGTGAAACTATCAGGCTTTTATTAATGGATCAACCATCAACCTCATTGACTGATCAAAGCAAAGAGAAAGGGGGAGCATGCAAGGGGTTATGGGAAGGATTGATCTCAGGAGGTGAGTGCAGCCAGCAGCAGCCAATCATAGCACAATGGTTGTTTATCACAGTGAGTAACAGTCAATATCAGCAGAAAAAAATATAAAGGGTTTAAAAGCTCCCAACATTGTAAATTTGGCTGGAAATATTGACAATGAAGGGAGGCTGTTAAAGAAGAGGATAATGCTTTACCTGCAAGGGATTAGAATCAATAGACAACTGGATAAACAGAAGATTGCAGTGCTACTTAACAAGGGGAGACCTCTAGCTCTCGAAGTTTTCAGCACATTTGTTTTTGATGAGGCAGAAGACCAGAGCAAATTCGACAAGGTTATCAAGATGTTTGATGAACACTGTTCAGCAAAGAAAATTGAAACCTTCAAGAGGTATGTGTTTTGCTCATGCACGCAGCTGCAGGGAGAGATCTTCAATACTTTGTTTAACATACTTAAAACTAAAAGCAAGAAAATGCAATTTTGGATCACTGCAGGATTCAATGATCCATGATCAAATTGTGTTTGGGATTAGTGATAAGAAAGTGAGAGAGATTGCGGTGAGAGACAAAGCTTACCTTGACAGGAACTGGGAAGATATCCCTCGCCAGTGAACTAGCTCTGAAGAATACAAAAAAGTTCAATGATAGTGTAAAAGCCAGTGAAAATGAAGGCATAGTTATAGCCAGTGTCTGGACAAACACACAAGAAAAAATGAGATACAAAAACCAACAAAAAGATGGAAACATTCAATTGTAAATGATGTGGCACTAAGCACGTGCCAAAGCAATGTCCAGCTTATGGAAGAGTCTGTAATAAGTGCAAAGGGCAGAATCACTATACAAATCAATGTTTTTCCTAAGGGAAACTAAACAGAAGTAAAAGTGTATACACTATATAAGACACTATAGAAGAAACTGCTCTCAGTGATATACTTTTCATGGGCATGGTAGTGATCAGTGTTGAACAAGATAAGTGGACTCTGTCATTGCATACAAATGAAATAAATATTCCTTTCAAGCTGGACACAGGGGCAAAAGTCAATTTGATCTGTAAGCACAACATCAAGGCAATGAAGATAAAGCCATACATCCATGAAAATCCTGTACAGCTCAAAGTCTACAATGAACAGAGCATTGACATAAAAGGTACATGGAAACTCAAGGTGAAAGTTAAAGATAAAGTGCACCTCCTCAAGTTCACAGAGAGATGTGAATCTCCATGTGAACTTGATCACTGAATCGCTTCCCATATCAGACATGAAATCCAAGCAGATTACAGCTGAAATAGAAAAGGATGCAGTTCAACAGAAGTTCATTAAGAATCTGAATGAAGGATGGCCTAGAAGTGAATGGTAGCCACACCACAACATCAGGGCTGAGCTGATTGTTGCCAATGGGCTTCTACTCTGACAGAGCAGAATTATCATTCATCAATCATTGCATCAAGAGATGCTGGAAAGGGTGCAGGAGGGGTACCTTGGAATTGAAAAAATGCAAGAAGAGGGCCAGGGATAAATGCTGACATTTATAGGATGGTTTCAAGCTATGAGACTTGTTTGAAACATCACGCAAAACAGACAAAGGAACCCATGATAATAATTGACATATCAGCAGAACCATGGCAGAAAGTTGGGAATGATTTATTCCACGTGGATGGAAAGATTTACTTGCTGGTTATTGATTATCTATCAAACTATTTGAAGATTCACTGCTTCCTAGCATGTCTTCTGCTGGTGTGATCTAATATATAAAATTAATATTTGCAAGACACAGAATTCTTCAAATCATCTACAGTGACAATGGACCATGCTACAGTTGTAGATAATTCCAGAACTTTACAAAAGAGTATGATTTCTGACATATTACTTCAAGTCCTCTGCATCTCCAATCAAATGGCAAAGCAGAGAAGAGTTCACATAGATAAACAGTTGCTCAAGAAAGCACTAGACATTGGCTCAGATCCGTATCTAGCTCTATTGAGTTACAGAGCTTCACTACCTGAACATGTCATGTCACCCACTGGGCTTCTGATGGGATGTAGACTACATACCACACTTCCCAACTCTGCAGACCAAAACAGGGACCGAGTTGTAGAACAGAAACAAGGGAGACAAAAGGTAAAATATGACGTCAGTAAGAAGTTTAGGGCCACTGGCACAACATGAAACAGTGAGACTCAGACATTTCAACACTTGGGACAAAAAGGCTACTGTTCTGGGAGAAGTAAATCCAAGATCCTACACCGTCAGATCAGAGATAGTCAAATACTGAGGAGGAATCAAAGGAGCCTGCTGAAAATGTCAGAAATACTGCAGGAACAGATAAATGCAGAGGATTCAGCCTGCACAGAAAGAGAGGAAACACCACCTGTGGTAGACTGTAGTGGAGCAGCAGAGCCGACACAAGCACCTGTGTTAAGATGATCCACACAAGTTGTTAAAGCACCTGACAGATTGAATCTTTAAAAGAAAAAGAACTGCACACTTGAAAGTTTGTGCTTCTGATGTTCATGTTACATTTGTTTTGAACTTTAAATTGAAAGAATACTGTATTAACGTGTCATGTTTGATTAAGCATCTCAAGGAAAGGGGATGTAGTGTTAAAGTGCTACCACCAGGAGGAGTTGG
This sequence comes from Narcine bancroftii, assembly GCF_036971445.1. Taxonomy (NCBI): domain Eukaryota; kingdom Metazoa; phylum Chordata; class Chondrichthyes; order Torpediniformes; family Narcinidae; genus Narcine; species Narcine bancroftii. The sequence goes on along the minus strand of NC_091472.1, from coordinate 42,964,852 downwards.
AGTGTGTAGCATTTGAGAAAAGTTGCATCTTGCAAATGTTGCTTGATCTTCAGAGATTCAAGTTGGATGCCTTCCCATGAGGTCTGCATGTGTGTGTTCTGTCTTTTAATGTTGTTTGCTTAGTTATTAAATTTAGTTGCTTTCAAAAGAAACCAAGTTTCTTTCTTGTAATAAAAGGATCTATCTACCTCAATCCTATTTACCTGTATTAGACTCTATTTTTAGTTAACGCAATTGTTTTTACAAGATGATTGAATGCCTCACACGTCCTTGTAGATCTGACAGAGATGTGTTTGGGTCCAAGGTGTATGAAATGGAAACTGTTGGACAAGCACGATAATGTCAGAGGGTGGTTAATATACATATTCTCATCATGCATTAAAAAAGTTCTATGCACAGATGAGGCTTTCAAACACTGTAGAATCTTGCAAACTGAAGCAGGTCCTTGCTAGAGGATGAAGAGTATTGATTGATCAAGATTTCCTGTTTTATTGCAAGATATTAAAAGAATATGATATTACACAAAATTTCCTTTAGACTACCATAAGGCAGGCAAAGATTCACAATCAGCAGAAATTGCCTAGCACTCCTGACAGCCAGAAAAAGAGAAGCAAAAGAGAGTCTCGCCAGGGTTACTGAATGTCCATGGCTTGGCCTCCAGCACTCCTGCAACCCCAAAGCCACATAGCCTTCAGTCTGTACTATCGGCAACTTGAGTTCCAGATCCTTATTTGTTGTCAGGGTTGCTGAAGTATCGAGGCTCATCCAGGTTAGCGCTTCTTTCAAATTTTCTGCCAATGTTCTATCCCTCCACCCCCAACCTCATGTCTTACTACTGATGATCTGAGATCTTCCATCATTACTTTATCCTACCTTGGAGGATTTCTCCATCTTATACCCTCCACCATCCTGATCCTCGATTAAAGTTAAACCGAGAAAAGTATCAATTTAGTGTGAAGGAAATCACCTTTCTGAGAGATAAACTGTCAGTGGCAAGTGCAGAGCCAGTCAATAGCAAGGTGAAAGAGATGCCAAGACCCCTTGATAAAAAATGCATATTGAGAGTGCTGGGGGTGATCAATTTCATTGGTAAATTCATACTAAACCAATGTACCAAAGGCGGTTGTTACAGGACAAATGTGAATTTGTTAGCCACATCAAGCTGATGAATGCCTTTTGTCAGACTTTTCTTTGACCCTTAATTTTCTGTCCAATTGATTCCATCCCAATTGTACTCATCATTTAATCATCTCTCTAACTCCCTGAACTTCTCATCTGCCCACTACCCATACACAGGTAACTTCCTTTCATTGAGGAAAGGTAGGGTTAGATGTAATCTGTCTAATTAAAACCTTGGATCTTGAGTGCTGGAATCATAAAATAAAATGTTTATAATTTAAATGACCATGAGGGATAGGAGCAGAATTAGTCCATTTGGCCCATCAAGTCTGTTTTGCCATTTGAATCATAGGTGATGTATTTTTCCACTCAACTGCATTCTCTTGCTTCTTCCATGTAACCTTTGATGCTCTCACTGATCAAGAACTTATCAGTGTCTGCTTTAAATCTATCCAGATCACCTCCACAGCCATCTTTGGCAAGGAATCCCACAGATCCACTACCCTCTGGCTGAATAAATTCATCCTCAACTCTCTTCTAATCTGTCATCCTTTAAGTTCAAGGATCCCACTAAAAATGTCCTCTTCACTCTTTCCAGCCCTTTTAATATTTGATATGTTTCAATGAGATCTCCCCTCATCCTACTAAACTTCATCAAGTACAGGCCCCAAGCCAACAAATACCCCTCATACATTAAACCTCTCATCCCTGGGATTGTTCTCATACCCCTCTTTTGGATCCTCTCCAATGCCACCACATCATCCCACAAATATGGGTTCAAAACTACTCAGAATTCTCAAGGTATGGTCTGATTTTACATCTTTGCCTTCAGATCCTCGCCCTGCAAGTTAACCTTTAAAGAATTAATGCATTACAGATTTCAATGGTTTACTGGTTTGGACAATCAATGACAGAGCGCACTTTTTTAAGTACTTCATGTCTGAATTGTTGTGTGAACTCAACTGAAAATCAAGATTGCTGGATTACATCATGCAAAGGATTTGCTTTTCCTTTTTCACATAAAGTTCTCAAGCACACAGACATAATATCAATTGGCATGCAATGCACAACTGATCAGGCAATAGATTGCCTAATCAAATTGTTTTATGTTCCATTGCCAACTCAGATTGCCGAGTGTTCAAAGGAAATTAAGTCTATTAAAAGACTTTGCCAATTACTTTCAGGTTTGTTGGGAATTCAGGCACAGGGCACTCATTGGGGTCAAGCAGGCTAGATCCTGAGTGGTAACAATTGTGGTTATTTTTTCATTATTGAGATGAAGACCATTCTTCCAAAAAACAGAAGAAAACGGATGTTGGTCCTGCTGCATCTCCATGGAATCAAGAAGTAAGAGGAGGGGGATTAAAGGTAGCAGGGAAGCAAAGCTGAGCTTAGGGAGGCTGATTTCCCAATAGACTTCAGGGTCAACATTTCATGATCCGCATGGGTGAAGCAGTGCAGCCAAGCCCTTGCCTGTCTTGACATTTTTTGAGCAGCGCACAGGAAGGTGCAAAGTGACTTTCACCAGTGGTTGGAGTCAGGGATCTCCTCCCATTTAAGAGGTATGACATCAATAAGAAAACATTAGTCTCAACTTCTGCACCCTCCAGTAATTGCTTGGGGTAAGAATAGGCTTTTGTGAAAAACATCTGATTTTTTTTGAATAAAGCACAAATGACAAATTGGTGAGGCTCTCCCAGTTTAACACTTTTTTCACGTGCATTTCAATTTTGACTCAACTGTACAAGTTGCCTCTGGTTCTTTTGCCCGTCACCTTAAAAGTATGACTACAAACTTTTTTACCATTAGAAATGGTGTCATCTTTGTTAATCTGGTTTGACACATCTCAGTTAAAGTCCCCATTAACTTTACCTGCTGTGACAGGTATAACTTTAGTTTCTGCAGCCCTCCATTCAACTACAATACTTTTGTCCAGGTACCTTGCTGATAAACCTCCTCTACATCTACCTCAAGATTTTAACATCCTGAAGAGTAAAATTTGGGATTGACCACAGTCTTGGATCAGATTTTTTTTAAAGTTCAAGGAATGAGGCCCAGAAATTGGATTTCCCCTTTAGATGATGCAGGATTTGGGCATTTCTTTATATTTTTAAAAATTTAGACATACAACACAGTAACGCACCCTTTCAGCACACAATTGCACCCAATGAACCTACTACCCCCAGTATGTTTGAATGGTGGGTGGAAACTGGAGCCCCTGGCGAAAACCCATCCAGACATGGGGAGAATGTACAAACTCCTTTCAGAGAGCATGGGATTTAAACCCAGTGCCAGTTTCTAGCACTGTACCAATATTGCGCTTACCGCTACACAAACCATGCTGCCCTCGATGCTAACCATGCCCCCCTGGATTTGAAATTTCTGACTTTGCATTAACAGTGCACTGGGGCAAGGGGAGGAAGGGTTTGGTTGTGAAAAGAGGTGATTGAGGGGGACAGTGGGAGAAAAGGTGAAAAGCAACTGGCATCCCAGTGGATTAAACCGTGAAGTAGTTTAATCGTCTCTGCACCCTGACATCCTGTACCCTTGCAATAAAAAAACACCAGGTGGTCTATGAACTGCGGGACCAAAATTTGGTTTTATGTGAGTAAAAATTAGAGGGGTGTATAAAAATGAGGTCCTAGAACCCT